>NC_142150.1:6787500-7492500 GCF_024610735.1 Ursus americanus | reverse complement strand
CCCCACATCAGGCTCCTCCGCTATGAGCCTGCTTCTTCCTCTCCCACTCCCCCTGCTTGTGTTCCTTCTCTCGCTGGCTGTCTCTATCTCTGTCAAATAAATAAAATCTTTAAAACAAACAAACAAACAAACAAACAAACAAACAAAAAAAACCTTTATGTGATACAATGAAATAGAATTGGGAAGAATAATTCATGCTATTTCAGATTTTTACATTACTTATAATTTTAGTTAAGTATAACTATTAATATGCCTTTGATAGTAATTGATCTAAGTCAGCTAATCTAAAATCACTTGAAATAGGGATTAGCTGGTTTATAGTTGGTGTATTTGGTTGCAAGGAAATCTATTGTAAGAAAACCATGATAGATAACAATTAACAGTAAATTAAACATACTGTATCTGGTTATTTTCATACAGCTTTGATCATGGTAAAGAATCATAGTTATTGAATTTTAAAATTATGGTATTTAAAATCACTCTGACTAAAGCACACTAAGATGAATGTTAAAGCACAATCATTATTATTTATAACTTCAGAATAATGGAAATATTTAATGATTCATTTCCGTTCTTCTAACCTCTGGATTTGTGATATTTGGTAAGTCAGGAGTCCTGAGACTTATCATGTATTTTAAGTATATATCTTCAAAGCATCTAAGAATATGTTAATATTTATTATGAGATCCAATCCAATATGAGAACAGAATTGAGCCAAAAGTTTGGTTTAAAATTCTTAATCAGTGACTTTTTACTTAAAGACTTACGTGGTATTTTCCTGACTCTTTGAAGAAAGCCCCAAAAGCTGGTTGTCAGAATGCCTATGTTTCTTAATCTGCGTATTTTATAATTCAGAGTTATATAATGGTAATGACACACAAGAATGTATACAATTATACTTAATTTTTAAGTTGGCTTTCAAATTGAAAAAGGAAAAAATCCTGGAGTTCTTTAAAGGTACACATAATAGAGTTCATACATTAATTTCTAGGAAATGAATAAAGATGCTATGATCCATTTCAGTCTAGTCTTTATTTTACTATGTAATATACATTTATGATGTGTAAGTTTGTTATTAAACTGGATAATAATAAATGGACACAAAATTCATGTTCTTTTCTTTTCTTTAAAGATTTTATTTATTTATTTGAGAGAGAGCACAAGTTGGGTGGAGGACAGAGGGAGAGGGAGAAGCAGACTCCCCACCGAGTGGGGATAGAGCCCAACATGGGCCTTGATCCCAGGACCCTGGATCATGACCTGAGCTGAGGGCAGCCACTTAACCCACTGAGCCACTCCAGCTCCCCAAAATTCATGTTTTTAACAAGCATTTTATTTTTTGTTCAAACATAAGTTAAAAACTGATTTATGGGGCGCCTGGGTGACTTAGTTGGTTAAGCATCTGACTCTTGATTTCAGCTCAGGTCATGATCTCAGGATTGTGAAATCAAGCCCCGGGGGGGGCATAGAGTCTGCTTAAGATTCTCTCGGCCTGCCCCCCCCCCCGGCTCTCGCTCTCTCAAAACCAAACCAAACAAAACCAAACCTGATTTAAATATATATTAGTAATTTCATAAGTTTAAGAAATCTATAACATCCTTACATTTCTTGAAAAGCCTGTGAATATGAGATATAAGGGAAACCAAACACACCTGGAACCTAGTAACTACTTTTGGAATTTTTGATAAAGTCTCAATCATGTGTTCCTCATCTGTATAAGGAGCTAAATCTACTTCACTGGGTTATTGGAGGAATTATGTTGCGAAAGGACATTGTAAAAAGAAACATCCATATGTAAAGAATCATCATTATAATCTCTGTCCTGATCTGGGATCCCCCATAACTTCTGGATGACTTTATCTTCATCCAGAGGGAATTCTAGCAGGCAGTATATAATGGCATGGGAAGATCTTGGTCCACTTAGGGATTAAGTCAGTTTGAAGTTGAGTGTCAGTCTTTGTGAGGGCTGGTCCATTTCCAGTTCACCTCTCCTCTCAGGGTACAGCGCTTTAGGGAATCCCAAAGAAAAGCTATGGGTGTGTATTGGGGCTTCTCCTTGGGGACCCTGGACTCCTACCTTTGTCCCCTCCTTCTGTCATTTTCCCCACCCCTATATGATTGCTGAAAGTACTGTTCAGCTTCTCAGCTGCAGTTTTCAGCCCAGTTTCCTAGCCTCCAACTCATTGCTTGCTAATTAGCAAACACTTCCAGTGGAAAAGTAGTGCCAAATATAATCTCTCAGCTTCCAGATCTTGGCCTTTCAAGTTCTGGCTGCTTTGATAGTTCTCCAATGACTTGAAACAGATTTTTAAAATATTATCCCCCAGCTTTTCTGTTTGTTTTTGAGAGGCTTGGTCTATAGCTAGCTAATCTGTCTTTATCAAAGGCAGAAATCTGACCTTGGAGTAAATCATTTAACTTCTTTGAGCCTCAGTTTTTTCATCCATAAACATTTCCTAACTTGTATGGTACATAGATGTAGTCTATATGGCCCCAAAGTACTTTATAGTTTGCTCTTATGTGGAAACAAGGTATCTGAAAGAGATACCATCAAATAGTTTAGCCCCATTCAAGAGCTGCAACTCAGCCAGACTGCTAACGGGAAGAATTACTCAGTGGCATGTACATAGTTGAAATAGTGGCAACATCACAGCACCTCCTAGAAATTGTATTAAAAGATATAACATAATGATATAACTGTAAGTTAGTCGAAGTATAGATGTATGTACATTCAAGGGGTGAAACTGGAAGACAAGTGTATTCTTCTAGATCCTCTCTCCATTGAACCTGACTCTGTGGGTAGTCCTTGCCTCTTTGGCTGAAATCTCAGGTCCTGGCCTTGAATTTTCTGCTCATTCCCAGCCCCTAGTTTCTAATTTCTCTCTCTCTTTTCTTGTTCCTCTGTGCCCACTCACTGGGACACCACTGGCTCCTCCATGGTTTGGGAATGGGGGTGGGGGGAGAGGCAATGAGTAGAAAGTTCTGTTTGGTCTGCTACTGTTGTGAGTTGGCATCAGGGCTTTCTGTATTTGGTAAGTATTCAGTGCTGACTCATTCTCTGGGGGTGTTTTGGAGGAACTTCCCACCTTCTTCTTCTTTAGGATCTCTTGATGTGACTGGGCTGTTGAATTCATCTCCCTCACTCTCTAGGAATCTAGTGTTTAACTGCATTGGGGTGTCACCCCCCCCCCCCGAAATTTCCCTGGTCGGGGTCTAAGACCATCCCCTAGCCAGACTGCTGCATGGGAAATACATGGGAGATACTCTGGGCATGAAAGACCTCTCCAAATCGATCTCTCTTTGTCAGCTATCTGGCCACAAGCCATTGGATTTCTCAGGATGAATCAACAGCCTACCCAGGCACCAGTGTGGAGAGATATATACATACCATGTTCTCTAAGTGGTTCTGCAACAGCATGCCTTTCCTGAGACATGAGATGGGCAGCGCTCACAGCACATTGACAATGGTCCCCCTATATCCTATCAGATTTCTTTCAGCCTCTGCAACCTCTTTCATAGACTGGCAGTCATATACTGGTTTCTAGATACCTTTTTTTTTCACAAGTTTGTATTTTTCTTAGCAAGGTCATGGATGTTCTCAAGATGCCCCAGGCTGGAGAGGGAGAAGTGAGGTGCTGCCCTCAAGTGATCTTACATGCAGAAACACCAAGGAGTAGTTGGAGTGAAAGAACAGGAAAGGTTTGTCTGTTCAGAGCTTGCTGGAGATACATTCCAGGCCTCCCAGGCATAAAGGTCAGTGAGGCCTGGAGGCTTCTGTCAGTAGATGGGGCAAGAGGGGGTAAATATGGATTATCATCTTTAATGTGACCCCATTTGTACCCACAAGATTATGGGTGGCTTGGGAAATGGAGGTTATGTACAAAAAAAGTACAACAAAGAAAATAAAATTCAGCCATAATCCGCCACCCTGAGTATATGCGTCCGTGTTGTGTAGAAAATCGCTATAATAGTTACCTTTATGATATATCATGAACACTTCCCTTAATATCTTCCAAAACATATTTTTTGAATGGCAGCCTAGTATTCCACTGCATGGCTATGCCACAATTTAAGCAATTTATTTTTGGACTTTCAGGTAATAAAGTTCTTCTCTATTATATACAATTCCATAATGAATAACTTGCAGTCTAAGTCTTTGTGCGCAGCTCTGATTATTTTCATGTGATAAATTAACATATGTGGAATTTACTGGGTACATATTTATCTATCTTGATGTTTTCCTCCAGGAAAATTGTACTAATTTAGCTCCTACCAGCAGTGTATGAGGGTGTCTGATAAAAGCCATTTTATACGAAAACCTCTGTTGGGTGAAAATTACCCAGTATTGACCAGAATCAGGGCAGGACCGTGCTCTGAGCGCTGAGGGTTAGAAGGCTGCTCTGGCAGGAATCCATGAGACCCAGCCTCCTCGGTTTAGTGTCCAGAGGAGTAAGTCGCTTACCAAGAAGCTTTCTCAGATTTTTCAGACGCACCCTAAAGCAGATGTGAAGACGGCTCGGCTGACACTGGGGCCTGACCCTTTCCGCCCCGCTCCCAGGCTCAATTTCTTCCCCGTCAAGTGGTGATACGATCATTGCCCTGCCAGCCCCTGCGGGCTGTCGTGGGACTCCAAGGAGATGAAAACGTAAAGGAGCGTAGTGCTTTCGTAATATTACTAAAAATAGAGTGCGAGGGGCGGGAGGCAGAAGCTCGGCGGCACCGCAAGGCTGGTGGCCGGAGGCGCAGACAGTCGGAGCGCGCGGGGCGGGGCGACTGGTGGGAGGCTCCAGAGGCGGTGGTCCGGCTCCCGCGGGCCCTCCCTCGGCTCCGACCCCGCCCCCACTGCGGACCCCTCCCCCACGCTGCCCCCGCCTCCTCCACAGACCCCTCCCCCGCCCCGCCCCATCACGGACCCCCTCCCGAGAACCGGCCCCGCCCTCACCGCAGACCCCTCCCCCCGCTCCGGCCCCCTCACATTGGGCCCCTCTCCCACGTCCGCCCCGCCTCCGCTACAGACACCTCCCCCGTGCCTGCCCTTTCCCCACCGTAGACCCCTCCCCAACAAGGGCCCCGCCTTCGCTGCAGACTCCTCCCCCGCGCCGGCCCCTCCCAATCACAGGCCCCACCCACGTCGGGCCCACACCCCAGTCACTAATCCCTCCCCTGACGGGCCCCACCCCCGACCCCTCCCGGAAGCGCCGGCCGAGCGGCCCCACATGGAGCACGAGCCGTGCGCCTCCGAGGCCGCCCCTGCGGCGGCCGCGCTCTTCGCCTGGGTACGTGACTCCGCCCCCGGGCCGGGGTCGCTGGGACTGAGGGGGCGCGGAGGTTCCGGGAGCTGGCGGCCTCGGCGTGGGCTTTCCTGGGCTGGTCGGCAGAGGTCAGGGCCAGGCTCTGGGTTGGAGGACCATGGGCTGGGGCCTGAGGTGGAGAGGGTTGGGAGGGAGGGGCTCTCACGGGTGACTTAGGGGCCTGCTGGCTGGTGGGGTACCGACCCGAGGGGCTGCGGCGCAGCGGGAAGCATCTGCCTCCTGGGCAGAGTGTCTGGTTCCGCGAGAGCCCTCGGGCCCAGAAAGCGCCGGGAGAGACGGCGTGGAGGGATCGCCCGGTCCCAGAGCCTTGTGGGGCCACCTGTACCGGTCACCCTCCTGGTGTCCGGAGGATGCCGGCCCCTTCCCAGCCCCACCCCCACCCCAGCCTGGCGGGAGCATCCTTTGATGCCAGGCCTGTGATGGTGGGCCGTACACAAGGCGAGATCCTGCATGTTTGCTGATATTCTTCTGTGACCGGATCTTGCCTGTATTGGCGTGGGAGTTTGCGCCGGTGTCAGTTTGACGGAGGCACTGAGAGACGGGGTCATCTTTATGTGTCCTGGCTGGGAGAGAGGAGGGTCTTTGCACAGGGGTGTGTTGCAAGCGGCCGACCAGACAGGTGCACGGGAATAAGCAGACGTAGTGTCTTGTTCTTTAAAGGCCATATCACAATTGTAATGAGTGGTAGAATTTGTTAATGTCAGTCTCCTTGACTAGAATGTAAGCATCATAAGGGTGGGTATTGTGCCTAGCAAATATTTGTTGACGAATGAATGAATGAGGCCCTTTTGTGTGCCTGGTCTTTTGAGAGAAACATACAAGTGAAAGACCCAGCTCTCGAGTTGAGGGAGTGGGATAACACCTATATTACTGTTAAGACGAACATGTATTGACTAGTCGAACAAAGGTAATTATTAGTACCAGGCAGCACTTGTTGAACGTAAAGCAGCAGACTGGCAGGAGGGAGCCGGCAGTGTGGCCTGAGGTAGTCTGGCTGGCTGGGTACTACATTTGAGGTGGCACTTGAGCTGGGGATAGATTTGGGGATTGAATGTGTGCCTGGGGTGGGTGCTGGTTCTGGCTTTCCCCAGGCAGGTGGCTGGGGTCTGACGTGTCAGATATGGCCCCTTCTGCTGCTTGGAGGGCTGCTGGCCTTCCTGCTGCATAAAATGTGTGGAGGGGTGTATTAGTTTGCCAGGGCTGCCATAGAAAAATACCACAGACTGGGAGGTCTTAGAAAATGGAATTTTATTTCTTTGCAGTTCTGGAGGAAAAGTCTAAGAACAAGGTGTCAGCACGTTTACTTTCTTCTGAAGACTCTTTCTTTGGCTTGCAGATGGCCGCCTCCTCACCATGTCCTCATGTGGCTTTTTTCTCTATGTGAGAGCATTCCTGTTTCTCTTCTTACACTGGATTTGAGCCCTACCTTTATGACCTCGTTTAAACTTAGTTATCTCTTAAAAGGCCCTATCTCCAAATATAGTCACATTCTGAGATATTGGAGGCTGGGGCTTCAACAGATTAATTTTAGGGGAACACAATTCAGCCCATAACAAGGAAATTTACCTCCTTGGAGTTGTATGTGTGTGTGATATGTCTGAAGTGTTTGTAAGGAAAGGAGGCAAATACAGCTGTAACATGCTGTATTAAATTTTCCTCTGTTTTGCTTTAGCCTGGATTTTGGGCCTCTTGCTGCATTATAGAAATTGAGTGCCATAATTTGAGCCTCAAGTCTCTCTCACTTTCTGTTCAGCAGACTGCAGTCCTGCTAATGGGGCAGCCACAGAGATCTCAGGGCTGACGGAGACATCCTGTGCATGTGTTCCCCACAGTGTGCATGTCTTTCCTTTCATCTTTCCTAGGTAGGGCCTCATCAGATCTTACATTCTTTTACTCTGTTCACTATAAAATATATGTACACCTTCCCTGGGCCAGCACAGTTTCAGATGCAGGAGAAATGGCAGTGGACAAAACAAAGTTCCTGCCCTCAATGAGTTTACTTTTTAGTAGGGGAGGTAGACAATAAACAATAAGCAAATGTCATGTCAGGGAGTGCCATGAAGAAAAATAAAGCAGAAAAAGGGGGATAAAGTGATGGGGGTACTGTAGATATAGTTATACAGTTAACCTCTTGCCAGGGAACCTGTGGGCTGAAGTTCGCCGTATATCCTTAGAGACACAATATAGTATAATGAAAGGAGCGGGGCATATCTGACTTGTTGCCTTCCCAGCTATGTAACTATGGAAAGTTACTTAACCTCTCTGAGCCTTAGTTTCTTCATCTGTAAAATGAGAGCGATCATGTCCATCTCCTCTGTTATCGTGAGAATTAAAGGTGAATGCCACCCATTGGAGAAGCACTCAGTAATTGGCAGCTAATACCGCCCCTGAGGGCGTCTGGGACCTGTGCCCCTGCCATGGCTTTGCTCTTCCACCCTGGAGTCCTTGCAGCCCAGTACAGCTCTGAAATAGACCGGGAGGGGCAGAAGTTTGTATGTATGTATGTATTGGGGGTAGTTGTTTTAAATCACCTTTTCTCTTTCAGGTGTCTTAAAAAACAAACACACTTGAAAGGTTTTACTACTCATATCTGGGAAGAACCAGCCAGGAGTAGATACTTGAAGGAATTATAAAGACTTCTGAAATCTAAAGATTCTCCCTGCAGGTCTACAATTCTTTATCTTCAGTTTTGAATAAAAAAACCCAAAACTGACCTGATGTAATGCTATTTTTAGTCTTTGCCTTCTCACTGTATTTGTACCTTTTACTGCAGAAATAATGCTATTTTGCTTATGGGTGCAGCTCCTGAACCTTGCAGCAGTGTGTAAGATTTATATACGGTATTACTTTTCTAAAGTCGATACAATTCTGAATCTGAAATACATCTGGCTGCAAGGGTTTTGGATTAGAGATTCTGGACCTTTATTTCATAATAACAAAGATAGACATATTGCCCACCAAGGGGAGATCTGTTCCTTTACAGGAATCTCACCATGTGAATCTCAGAGTCACAAAACACTGTACTTGGAATGGCCCTTCGAGATCATTGCCAACTTCTTTCACTTTACAATGAAATAACAAGGAGGTGCCCTGCTTGAGGGCACAAAGCCCTCAGCTAACTTTGATTACAGAAGTCATTGCCTGTTTTCTCAGCCAGGGCATAAGGGGAAGGGACAAGTCCAGTGCATTGCCCACCCACTTTGTTCCCATTTCCCCTCGTTATTTCTTTTCTTAGGCTCCCTAGAGAATTAGCTTTTATCAAAAGGAACTCCCATGCTGCCCCCCAAAGGTGACACATGTGGGCTGGGGCTTTGGAAGGAGAAGGCAAGGAGTATCTTTGGATAAGTAGTGGATGCTAAGGGCTCCTCTCATGGGGAAATCGTGGTGTTCTGGAGATATGGCCACCATCTAAGTAGGGGTTGCGTAAAACAACCTCTCAGTCATGAGCTTATGAAATCTCGTCTGTTATAGGCTCTGAGAGTCAGGTCAGCATGAGAAAGATAGGGACAGATAAATGCACATTGACAGTTATGGTTCCTGTACTCTCATCCTTGCCTTATTTTATCCCTAGGGTGCAAACAGCTACGGGCAACTTGGCCTTGGCCATAAGGAAGACGTACTTTTGCCCCAGCAACTGAATGACTTCTGTAAACCTGAGTGTATCAGGAGGATCACAGGAGGAGGGGGCCACTCTGCTGTTGTCACAGGTAACATCCTTCTGGAGTAGACATTTCTTATTTAGACATCTCCCACTAGTGTGTTATGTTGCCATCTTTCAGCCTCTTGTATTTTGCAGAGGAAAACATTTTTTTGTGAAAGAGCCAAGTACCCTTAGAGAATTCTAGATTGTCAAGAGCTGAAAGGCCTTCAGGGATCTTCTAGGGTCCCTGCCCCCACAGAGAGGAAAACCGGTTGCTTAAGGTTACAAAACACATTAGTGGCAGAGTTGCAACACACATAACATTTTATATCATGTATTGCTATTTAACTTTGACATGTGAGTTACAAGTCTTTGCAGTTAGATTGAATATTCCTTGAGAGCAAGAACTTTGTGTTTTCCTTAATTTCCTTCGCAGTACCTATGATAGTACTTAACTATCATGTACTACAGGTGCCATGATATTGCAAAGAAGGGCATATTGCATCCTGGTTAAGAACATGAGTTCTGGAATCAACTCTCTGGGTTCAAATCCTGGTTCTTCTATTAGCTGGGTGGCCTTGAGCATGTTAATTCCTCTGTGCCAGTTTCCCCTTTGCTACATGGGGGTAATAATGCTGGTTGAGGAGAATCAGTGAGTGAGAGGGCTGCATTGTGACTTTCATGGGTCCTTGGCACTTTTGCCTTTGTGGACCCTTTCCTCCATAAAGAAATATTAAGAATTCTACTTTACAACGGCATTGATATAAAGATTCGTCTAATCCAGGCTAGATTTAGCATTGTATATTCATTATTATTGCATTTATTTTTTTCTTATTTTAAAAGAATGTAAAATTAGGGGCTCCTGGGTGGCTCAGTCAGTTAAGCTTCTGTCTTCGACTTAGGTCTTGATCTCGGGTCCTGGGATCCAGCCCCACATTGGGCTTCCTGCTCGGCACGCAGCCTCCTTCTCCCTCTCCTTCTGCCACTCTCCCTGCTTGTGCTCTCTCACTCTCTCTCTCTGTGAAATAAATAAATAAAATCTTTAAAAAAAGAGTATAAAATTAAAACATTTTTGTGGGCCTCTAAAAGTATTGTGAGCCCTAGGCACTGTGCCTAAAGGATAAATCAGCCCCACAGATAAAGCTCGTACCATAATATCTGGCACATTCTGAGTTCTAAATGAATGTTGGCTTTTCTTGTTATAGTAGGTGCTCAATTTGGTGATTGGCCACTGCTCTAGGACTTGGAGTGTCCCATGTAGATACTAGATTTGAGCGCCGTGGCCCTATGCCATTTAGGCCAGTGCACGTTAACCTACCTGGCTTATTAGTGTGAGTGGGAAAAGAGTTGCTGGGTTTGTGACTGCAACTAATTAGTGAAATCCTTTTTCTCGCTTTGACAGTTGTCATTTCCCCTGTGTACACTATCACCAAAGCCTTTGCTTTTTGTAGATGGTGGAGGCCTTTTTGTTTGTGGCCTGAACAAAGACGGGCAATTGGGGCTTGGTCACACAGAAGATGTTCTGTATTTTACTGCCTGCAGATCCCTCCTGGACTGTCCTATCCAACAGGTAGCCTGTGGCTGGGATTTTACCATTATTCTCACAGGTGAGTTCACTCTTGGGTAAATCTTTATCAGCTCAGGGCGTTGGGTGAGAAAAGCTTGATGGTGGTGATCCTGATTAAGTGAAAGGCTCTTTATGTGTAAACACATACAAATTTCTCTCTGGTTTTTGAGGAAAGTTGTGGGTGCCTTTTGCAAGAGGAGTTTGAACAGCAAAATTTTGGGCTGGAAAATTCTTTGCCAGAAACTGGGGAATGGACTAGATTAACTTTGGTGGCTACTTCCTGTCCCAGAAATTCATGATAGCTGCGTGCGTGGGCTAGCTGACCAGTCAGGCTGGCTAAAGGCTACTCATGGGGGAATGTGGTGGGGAAGCTTGAGGAAATCAGAGGGCACATAACAGTGGGGGCAGCTTTTTCCCCAGTGAAGGATTTAAAAAAAAATTAAATATGGTTGGGCAGAACTGTTTGGTCTCTGCAAAGCCCAGATAGCAGAATAGGATGTAGAGGGATATGGCCAAGGGGTTAATAGGATAATGCTCTTGGGAGCAGCTAGCAATAGTTACTTTTTGTCCGCTAACTTCTCCCTGGAAGTAGTTTTGCCCTGTCTAGCTTGTCATTTTGGATGGAAAAGACCATCTAGAGTTTCTGATTAGATTCCCTCTTGGACACAGTCCTCTGGCAAGGGTGTCTTCTGACCATATCTTCTCCCACCCCACCCCTGTGAATTCTCATGTGCATAGCTCAGGTCCCAGGCTTTTAGCACATGGCTTCAATTATTGCTTCCTACCTATCCCTGTTGTTGCCTTGTCTTTTACTCTCCACATTCCCCATGCTTTTCCTTCTAGAAATATCACGCGGAACATTGTTCTCCGATATATTTTGTCTATCTGATTCATGAACTCTTATCCCTTCCTTAAAACTCTGCTCAGGGCTCACCTTCTCTTCTGCAGAGGGGTTCTATAATGTGTGCTGAATTTAGTAGTAATAACTCTAAATAATAGCTATCGTTTCTGAAGTGCTTCTCGTGGACTGTGTTGGGGTTGTAGGGTGTCAGGGGATAACACTCTGTTTCCTGCTCACTTTTGGAACAAATCGTGAGAAAGGTGGAGGGAGAGCAGTCAGCTAGCTGGAGATCACACGATTGGCTTTTCACTGATAAAGGCTACGTTGGAGGACAGGGTTAATTAATGGCCAGGCCAAGTGTATTCTACCACACTCCTCCGAGCCAAACTTATTCTGCAAACACTAGGTTATCTCTGTAGGGGAGACAGTTACTGTGCATCAGTCTGGAGTACCTGAGAGGGAGGTGCCAAGCCACATGTGTCCTGTTCCTTCTCCCAAACTCATCAGTTGGTTCGGTTATCCCTTTTCCCCTGGAAAGCAGTGAGCATGGGGAAGGGCCAGGGAGCGAGGCCTGGAGTGTTCAAATAATGAAAATTATGATGCATAGAAACAAGAAAAGTGGGGAGTAAGTATCCTCCCATCCCAGCGCCGGGCAGCGGGCTAATGTTCTGCACAGATAAGCTGCCATTAATTAGGTAGTGTGATGGGGAATCTGGGAAACTAGCCCTGTGCCTTGTGTTTTTATTCCTAGAGGAGCCATAGAAGCAGGGACTGTGGTGACTGAGTGTGCTGACTCACGGCCGTACTTCCTTGTCTCATTCCCTTTGCTCTTCCCACCCTTCAGCGTTTACCCGCTGGTCACAGATATTTTACTTCTTAGCTTATGATTTAAATATTTGAATTTTGCAGAAAGTGGGCAAGTTCTGTCCTGTGGATCCAATTCCTTTGGCCAGTTAGGAGTTCCTCATGGCCCTCGAAGATGCACGGTTCCCCAGGCTATCGAGGTAAGGATAGCACCTAATGTGTAACTGACCACGTCCTGTTAAAGCGTTTCCCTGCCCCAGACTCAGGGACTGTCTGGGTCTCTGAAAACCCAGGGGCTAGTCACAGTGTAAGTTGAGAAAACCTAGGTTCTCCCGGTAAAAAGTTGTTTGGGGGGATGGAGATCGTGAGTGAAAAACCTGTTAGTCCTCAGACACATTATAAATTTTTGTGAAATAAAACAATGAAGGAAAAAATGTCACAAAGACATTAATGACATTTTACAATTCTAAAATTAGTAATAATGGGAACGAGGTTAGAAACAGGTCCAGATAGAAGTGACTTATCTAAAGACACTAAGCTCAGCAAATGGTAGGCCAGTAGTGCCCAATAAAAATATGGTGTGAATATTTTTGAATCACATACATAATTTAGAATTTTTAAGGAGCACCATTTAAGAGTAAAGAGAAAAATATGAAATTAATTTTTAAAATAACAGGTTTATTGAGATGTAATTCACATGCCACAGAATTTACGCTTTAAAAGTGTATAATTTAATGGTTTTTAGTATATCACAGAGATGTGTAGTCATCAGCATTATCTAACTTTAGAACATTCTCATCACCAGGAGAGAAACTGTGTACCCAATGGCAATTACTTCCCCTTCCGCCTCCCCCAGCCCCTGGCCACCACTCCTCTGTCTCTGTGTATCTGCCTGTCCTGGGCATTTCACATCAATGGAATCATACAATATGTGGCTTTTTGTGTCTGGCCTCTCTCACGTCACATGATGTTTTTAAGTTTCACTCATATTGTGGTGTGTAGGGGAGATTAATTTTAATAACTTTTAAATTAAGCCCAATGTAGTCAAACTATTATTTCATTTTATGTGTCACTAATGTTAACATTTCCTAATGAGATACTTTATGTTCTCTATTTCATACTCTGGTGTACATTTTGTACTCAGAGTGTGCCTCAGTTCAGCCTAGTTACATCGAGTCACATTTCAGTTGCTTGGTAGCTGCATGGAGCTAGTGGCTTCCTCCTGGACAGCACGGGTGCTAGACAGGACTCCTGGCCCTAGTTCAGAGCTCTCGCCACTGCATCATACTTAAAATGTACACATTTTTATGAAGTTTGTATGGTAAGTGCTCACAATAGGACTGTGGAATTTTATTTTATTTAAAATTTTTTAATGATTTATTTATTTGAAAGAGAGAAACACACAGAGAGAGGCAGAGAGCATGTGTAGGGGAGGGAGGGGCAGAGGGAGAGGGAGAGAAACAGGCTCTGCACTCAGCACGGGGCTTGATCCCATGACCCTGAGATCATGACCTGAGCCAAAACCAAGAGTCGGTCGCTCAGCTGACTGAGATACCCGGGCACCCCAGGAGTATGGAATTTTAAAAGAAATATACTGGGTTGTAAAAGCAGTTTCCCCACCTCAGCTGCTCACATCTAGCTAATTTTCTTAAACTCTGACTCAGAGGGGGAAATCTGTTTTCATTGGAGAGAACTTGTCTACTCCGGTCATGTTGCTGAATTACAATGGCTTGTCATGATCTCCACAGAGTTTTAGAGTGCTCAGGCTGCTGTAACAAGAATTCTATAGACCGGATGGCTTAAACAACATTTATTTTTCACATTTCTGGAGGCTGGGAGGTTCAAGATCAAAGCATTGGCAGAACTGGTGTCTGGTGAGGACCTGCTTCCTGTTCATAGACACTTATTTTGCTGGACAAAGGAACTCTCTGGGGCCTGTTTTATAAGGGCATTAATCCCATTCATGAGGGCTCCATTCTCATGACCTGATCACCTGCAGAAGACCTCATTTCCAAATACTATCACATTGGGCAATAGGTTTCAATATATGAATTTCAGGGGAAAACAAACATTCAGTCTGTAACACATGGTATGCACAGAAATCTAGACTCTGCGGTCCCTGTCGTAGGAAGTGTTACAGTTGCCAATTACACATAGATGGCTTTTTAAGAACCTACATACGTTATAATTAATTTAGCTTAGGTCACGTGATTAAAGAAGACAGAAGGGAACAATGGTTAAAATATGTTGGATGACAGAATCAGGAGGTGAAAACATTTGTCAGGCTGTATCCTCTCAAACAACAGGAGGAATGTGCCAAAGTGAAATATAAGAGAAATGCATTCATTTATTTAATAGCAACTGTAGGCACTGTGTTTTGGGCCGTGGGGACAAAGGTGAGTACGACCCAGTCTTAGCATTTGAGGGTCTTAAGAGTTTGCAGGTACATGGTAGATACAGAAACACCTAAATGCATTACCATGTTAAAACTATGGTGGGTGCAGGTATATCCTCAAAGGAGGGAATATTTAACTCTTTCTAAGGGAGGGCGGTGGAGTGAGAACAGGCTTATGCTGAGCCTTGACAGTTGAGTAGAAGTTTAGGTGGCTTGAGGTAAGATGCACAGAGTAGCTGTAAAAGAACATTCCAGCAGGAGGAACTGTGAGCGAAGGTGTAGAAGCATAAAATATCAGGGTTTGGGAGACCAAGCAGTTCAGTATGATTGGAATATAAGAAAGGGGTAGAAGTGCCAGCGGGGAGGGGACCATCCAGGGGGTCGTGTATGGCAGATGGTCAGAACACTGTGTTAGGGAGGGGCCAGAAGGGGTAGCGTGGAGGGTGGAGTGAGGAGCGCACGGTCTCCCTCTCTCTAAAAAACAAAAACAAAAAACCAAAAAAACCCCCAACTTTAAACAAGTGTTTCCTATCTCAGTTTCTGAGGGTCAGGCATTTGGGAACAGCTTTGCTGGTCTCATGAGGTTATGGTCAAGATGTTAGCTAGGACTGCATGCCGTGTGCTGATGGCTCTGGGCTGGGTGGGCAGATCCGCTTCCATGCGCTCTCACCTGGCAGTTGGCTTCCATTCCTTGCCACATGGGCCTATCTGTGGGATGGTACAGGCATGGCATCTGGCTTCGCCCAAGAGAGATTCGAGAGTGAGGCCAAGCAGGAAGCCTCAGTGCCTTTTATCACCTTGTCTCTAGGCCACTCATCCCTTCTTTATCCTGATCACTAGAAACAAGTCACTAAGTCTAGCCCACATTCAGCCAGAGGGGAATTAGGCTCTGCATCTTGAAGGGATGGGTTTCAAAGAATTCGAGGACTTAGTTTTAAAACCACCACAAGACATCTTAGAGAGGACACGACAACTGTCTTCACATATTTGGAAAGCATTGTGAGAGGCTAGAGGCAGCTAAGGAGGTGAATGGAATGGTGGAAACATGGAGTAGGCACCTGGGGATAGTGAGCCCACGTCACTGGAAGCAGCTGCTTGGCAGGGGTAAGATGATGGTTTCCTGGAGTGTTATGGAGGGGTTCTGGCATTGGATGGGGCTTGGACTAGATGAGAGGTCATCCAGCTAGAACCCTTGGTGAATGAAGTTTTATTGGGACACAGCCATGCCCATTCATTCATGTATTGTCTGTAGCTGCTTTTATGTTACGGTGGCAGAGCAGAGACTATGGCACAAACCATATGGCCTGCAGCGTCTAAAGTAGTTACTTTCTGGTCTTTGTAGAAGACATTTGCCAACCCCTGGACAGGATGACCTTGAAGGTCCCTTGCAGCCCTGAGACACATTGTGATATGTTTATTTTTAAAGGATGTTTTCCCTTTAGGGTTACATATATAGGTGTTTAGGGATGGAAATGTTGGAGGTTGGGGACTCTAAACCAGTCAGACACGTAATGAGGGCCATGCTGCATTGTATCAGGGCATAAAGTATGTAACATTTTGCAGACGGGTGATTCTAAGATCTCAGTCCTGTTCTTTCTTTCCACAGCTCCTGAGCGAGAAGGTTGTTTGCATTGCTGCTGGACTGAGGCATGCTTTAGCTGCTACAGGTGATCATTTGGCTTTTATTTTCAAAATAGGCTCATCATAAGGAGAAACAGAGCTTTAGAGGAAATAAACTTTAAGGAGTAATTCAGAGTGTCCTCCCATGCTGCATTTCTGATTGAAAGAGGGGACATAAAGCCAAAGTCATGTGGGAAACCTTTAGCAGATGAGGAGGGAGGAAATGAACTTTTCTAGCTCCTTATTATGTTCTAGGCATGGTGCTAGATTCCCTTGATTTCATCAGTGCCTCATTTAATCCTCACAACCTCACTGTGATACGAGTTCCATTTTTACATGTGAAGAAACTGAGGTCCAGAGAGACTCGAGTGCTTGTCTAAGGTTGCACAGGGAATAAGGTGGTCAAAGAGGGAGCTGGGAACAGAGTCTGGAATGATCTCGTTTCTGAGGCCCACATTCTTTGCTGTGAACTATGCTGCTTTCCTAGTGGATTTTAACGTTTATTAATGCAAAGGCTTCCAGTGAGCTTGCCTCCTGTACAGTGAGAGGGTGGTGACGGACCTTGGGCTGACAGTTTGCGTGAGGGTGCCAGTGGCAGGCCTGCAGAAGAGCAGTGAGTCTTTCTTCTCTCCCTGGGTCATTTTTCTGCTCCCTCTCTCGTGGGGTCTTCGCAGGGCAAGCTAAAGTGGCGCGGCAGCTTAGGCTCAAGCGCTGACGAGTCGAGCCACGGCCTGGGGAGGCTGGAGGAGGCCAGGAAGGGTCTGGTGCAGCTCGCTGCGGGTGCTCGCCTGGGGCTTCATGTTGCTCACGGAGGAAACAAGTTACGAGATAATTGCAGATTCACGTGCAGTTGTAAGCAATAAAATGGATCTCATGCACTCTCTTCCAGCTTCTCCCCACGGTGACACTCAGGTGAACCGGTAGCTCAGCAGCCTGGCTGGTCTTGCTACGGTCAGGATACGAACCGTCCCAGCACCATAACCATCCTGCCTGTGGCCCTTTGCTAGCACCCACTTTTATCCCCTTTTATATACCTTTTACACATTCACTTTCTACCCACCCCCACCCCTTCTAAGCTCCTGGCAGCCGTTCTTCTGTTCCCCAACAGTCATGTCATTTCAAGAACATTACATAATGGTATCGTACGGTATTTAGCCTTTTGGGGTTGACTGTCTTTACTCAGCAGGATTCCCTGGAGAGTCATCCAAGGTGTGTGTGTCAATAATTTGTTCCTTTTTATTGCTGAGTAGTAGTATTCCCCGGTATAGATGTACCACTGAGTTAGTCATCTCAGGCTGCCATCACGAAATATCACAGCCTGGGTGGCTTAAACAGTTTTCTTACAGTTACAGAGGCGAGAAGTCCCAGCTGAAGGTGCCAGGAGGGTTGCTCTCGGTGAGGCCTCCCTTCCCGACTTGTAGATGGCTGCCTTCTCGCTGTGTCCTTCAGGGCGCTGGCTCTGTGAGCTCATGGAGAGGTGGAGACATCTGGTGTCTCTTCTTCTTTTTATAAGGACACCAGTTCTGTCAGACGGCCTCACTCTTATGACCCATTTAACCTTTATTAGCTCCTTATAGGCCTCTCTCCAAATGCAGTCACACTGGAGGTTAGGGCCTCAACATGTGAATTTTGGGGGGCACAATTCAGCCCACAACAATGCAGTTTGTTTAACCAGTCACCCATTGAGGGACATCTGAGTGTTTCCAGGTTTTGGCTATTAAGAATAAAGCTATAAACATTTGTGGACAAGTTTTTGTGCGAACATAAATTTTCATTTCTCTGGGATAAATGCCCAGGAGTGCGATTGCTGAGTTGTATGGTAGTAATTACATTTTTATAAGCTGCTTCTCCTTTTAGAAATGAGCAGGACTGGAGAATTGCCTGTTATTGGTTTAATTCCCCCTTTCTTACCAACTTTCTGTAATTGCTAGTCTTATGTGTACACTTCTGTCCAGTTACAAAGCAGCAGTTTCCATTATGCATTTGATGGACTTAATTGTAAGTCCTCATCTCTTCCATTTAATCTGTAAATATTTCTGCAGGCATTTCTAAAAGATCAGGACTCTTTCTGAAACCATTACCAAAATACCATCATCATACTTACGAAAAACTAACAATAAAGCTGTAATTCGATCAAGTATCCAGTGTTTAAATTTTCTTGACTGTCTCAAATATATATATATATATATATATATTTGATTTTTTTTACCTTTTTTATTTATTTTATTTTTTTATTTTATTTTATTTTTTTTTGAAGATTTTATTTATTTGACAGAGATAGAGACAGCCGGCGAGAGAGGGAACACAAGCAGGGGGAGTGGGAGAGGAAGAAGCAGGCTCATAGCGGAAGAGCCTGATGTGGGGCTCGATCCCATAACACTGGGATCACGCCCTGAGCCAAAGGCAGACGCTCAACCGCTGTGCCACCCAGGCGCCCCTTTTTTTACCTTTTTTAAATAATAATTTTTTAATTATGTTAAGTTAGTCACCATACAGTATATCCTTAGTTTCTGATGTAGTGTTCTATGATTCATTATTTGCGTATAACACCCAGTGCACCATGCAATACGTGCCCTCCTTACTACCCATCACCGGTCTATCCCAATCCCCCACCCCTCTCCCCTCTGAAGCCCTCAGTTTGTTTCCCAGAGTCCACAGTCTCTCATGGTTCATTCCTCCTTCTGTTTAAAAAAATATATTTTTTAACAGTTTGTTTGAGTCAGGATCTGAATGATGTCTAGGCTGCAAGTGGTGGATATGAATGTCGTTTTTCTCCTTTGAAAAATATTTATTTATTTATTCCTTGTGATTTTTTATTGTGATAAAATGCGCATGACAAAATTTACCATCTTAACCATTTTTGCGTATCCAGTACTTTCACATTATTGTGCAACCATTACCACCGTCCGTTTCCAGAACTCTTTCCATCTTGTGGAACCACAAACAATAACCTCCCTCCCCCATCCCCACAGTCCCTGGTGACTACCATTCTACTTTCTGACTCTGATTTCAACCACTCACACAGGTACCTCCTGTGAGTAGAATTGTACAGTGTTTGTCCTTTTGTGGCTTATTTCACTTAGCATAGTGTCCTCAAGGTCTATCCATGTTGTAGTGTGTCAGAATTTTCTCCCTTTTTAAGGCTGACTACTATTCCATTGTGTGGATAGACCACTTTTTTGCTTATCTGTCACCTGTTGATAGATGCTTGGATTGCCGCCACGTGTCAGGTGTTGTGAATACTGCTGCCACGAACATGGGTTACAAATACCACTTCCAGGTCCTGCTTTCGGTTTTGTGGGCTATATACCCAGAAGTAGAATTGTTGGATCATATAGTAATTCTATTTTTAATTTTTTGAGGAACTGCCATGCTGTTTTCCACAATGGCCGTACCATTTACGTTTCTGCCAGTAGTGCACAAGGGTTCCAAATAACCCCGCATCCTTGCCAACATTTCTTTTCTTTTCTTTTTTTTTTAATAGTCATCCTAATGAGTGTGGAGTGATATCTCATTGTGGTGATATTGAGCCTCTTTCACATGTGCTTTTTGGCCTTCTGTACGTTTTCTTTAGAGAAATGTCTCTTCAAGTCCTTTGCTCAGTTTCGAATCAGGTTTTTTTGAGTTGTTGAGTTTCAGGAGTTCTCTATATATTTTGAGTATTAATCCCTTATTGGATATCACAAGATTCTTTTAATCTATAAATTTTTCCTTCCTTCCTTTTTCTCCTCCTTGCAGTTTATTTGTGGAAGAGATGGTAAGTGTTGTTTTATCTCGGCACCGTGTTTCGCTCGTCGTCATCACTTGTATTTCACAAAGCGGGCTGATCTGTTTATAGTCTAAAGGACCGTGGGTCACAGGATGCTTCCAGAGCAGTGACTGTAGATTAAATACATGAAATGTCATCTACACATTTGTATGAGGTTCAGAACATGGGCACATGAACTAGATTCAGCGGATAGGGAAGTAAAAGGCCATGCCACTGAAGGAGTGGCTATTAAGCTATCTTGCAGTCATAAATATGTATTTATTTGGTAATTAGGAATCACTGCATTTACCTTGGTGCAGTAGAAAAGATACTGCGTTAGACATTAGGAGAGGTGAGTCCTAGTGTTTTCTCTGCTACTAGCTCCCCGTATGGCCTTGGGCACATTACATCGCCTCTTCAAGCCCTCAGTTTGCTCGTTTACTAAATGTGAGGAATGGACTTGATAATCTTCAGGGTTCTTTCCTGCTGGGTCTGGATTTTGAGTTGTCCTTCCTGGTTAGTCATGAACAAGGTGTTGTTTCAGTAATTTGACTCTGGAAGAGTGTCCTGGAACTTTTTGGAAGGAGTGTTAGTATGTGGGAATTTTCTTTGGTGGTCTTAGATTGCCCTGAAGATTGGACTTGTGATTGGCTTGGTGGTAACCAAGTCATAGGGCCCCTGGAAGCACCGAGCTTCTCCATAGCAGGTGTGTTAACTGCGAATGCATTGAGAATCTCCCATATCATGGGGCTCCAGGAGCAGTCTGGTCTTAATATCCTATTAAACATTTTCTCGTTTTCCTCTTCTGCTCCATCGGGAAGCAAGTGGCATTGTATTCCAGTGGGGGACTGGTTTGGCATCATCTGGACGGCGGTTGTGCCCTGGGCAGACTCTCCCACCGTTTTTGACAGCAAAGGAACCAAGCAGAGTGACAGGTAAGGCCCGTACTTCTTGAGTCCTATATTTATTCTTTCTCAAGAAATAGTGACAGAGGCATGCAGAAAATGGGTAAATGGAGTTTACTCTTTATGCTGCTTTTGCTATTTTCTTAGTTCCTCTGTCTTCAGTCTCTGTGTTGGTTCATCTGTTAGTCTTGTTAGAAATTTTGTGGACCCAGTAAAAGTGCCCCTCCTTGCTGCAAGAGGGGGAACCCATTGAGGGATCGATGCAAGTCAAATAAGTGGAGATCAGAATGGTAGCTCTAGAGCTGTTGAAAGTTAGGTTGGGAGACCTGACTTAGGTGTTTGGAAATAATGTGTAGCATCGGTGAACCTCCAGATTCTGAAGCCCTGGTTCGATGTACTCCCCGGGCACTGTAGCAGCTGCGTGGCCTCAGCCCTGCTAAGCTCGCCGCACGGCTGGGAGCGTGTGAGGCGGCGCCCTCTCTGCAGGCAGGCACATCTCAAAGGGAGAACCTGGAGGGACTGTGCCTCGCATGCCCAGTTCCTTCTCCCAAAAGGAGAGCAGGAGTGAGTGAGGCTGTAGAGTGAGGGTGTAGAGTGAGGGGCAAGGAGTGTTCTGTAGGGAAATCTCTTTACATGGGCACATGAGGAGTGGGTAGTGACCATTCTGCCCATGGGTCTGGTCTGTCTTTGTTGGTCATTTAGCCTGTAGAGCTTTCTCTTCTGCTTTTCACTCTGGGGCTCAGTCTCCTTCAGCTCCTTTCTCTGCCCGCCTCTCCCTCTGCTCTACAATCTCACTGTGGGCCCCCTTCCCTTTCTCCGTATAGCACCGTGTCTGCATCTCCTCCTCTTCCTTTCTTTCTCTCTTGCTCTCTTACTTTGTGGCCCAGTCTCCCGAGGGTTGGCGGTAGGAAAAACCCGCACAGAAAAGCTCTGCTATCCTCTAGGTGAGAACAAAGGAGGAATTTTTGTGGGTGGGATAGGAAGTAGGGAGAGAAGGGAAAGGAAAGCCACAGTGGGAGTGCTGCACAGGGTGTTGGGGTCGTTCTGATTTTCCTAAGTCCTGGAGGTGCTCCCATTCAGTTGCGGGCAAGGGTGGTCACCCTGAAGCCCAGAGGTAGAGTTGGGGGGGAGACTCTTGGAGAAGGAGAAGGGGGCATTGGATGCTGGACAGGCAGTCCACTGCACATGACCTTGAACCCATGCATAAAATAAACTCATACTTTCCAAACATGTTTTTCCTGCCTCATCTAGGTACTCGCTGCTCCCTGGGCATTTCCTGCTTTCTTATTCCTCTGTGTCTATGGGCAAGCTCTTACCCCTGCCTGAAATGCCTTCCTTCCCGTTCCTTCTGGTAATCTTTATTCTATCCTGATAATTTTTCAAGGCCTAACTCAGATACAGCTTTCTCAGTGAAGAGTCTTCCCCATTCTGACTCCATTGCATTTTCTCCACGTGCATGGGTGGCACAAGGTACTGCAGTATTGTGAATTGTTTGTACGTTTTCCCACATGCCACAGACTGAGCTTCTTAAGGGCAGGAACTGTGTCTACTTTCTGTTTCAGCACAGGACCTGTAATTGGAAGAAATCAGAAATGCTTTGATTTGATTTAAACGACCTATCTGGGGTCTATTTAGGGGCACAGCTTAGATTTCAAGTTGATGGTGGAGTTTTCCGATGAGACATTAGAATAGATCGTAAGCTTCCTGCCCTCAAAGTCTTTCCTTTTTTGTTCCCCATCGTTCCCTCTTTGCTGCTAGTTCTGGAGCTGCAACCCTGGCTGTCCTCTCCTTGCCTGGCCACGAGGCCCCGTGCTTCCTCTCCGGGGAATGTGCTGGAAACATCTGCTTTGTCCCTTTCTCATTCCACAGGATACTCGAAGGTGTGAGGCACATTTTATTAAGGTACTAGTTAATTAAACAGAAGTGTCAGAAAAGAATTATGGAATAAGACTGCATTTCTCTGCACGCTAGACCCAGTGACCACGGTTTCTAGCAGAGTTGGTTGAGATTATAACCTTTCAGTGAAGGCAGTGTGTAATTAAGGGAGGAAAAGTGCTACGTTTGGAGATGGAAGGCCGGTTCACATTCTTAGTTCTGCCTGTATGTTGTTTGGAGTTTGCCTGCACACATATGACACGGCAGCTGAATGTATGAGATGTCGCTTCTAGGCTCACGCGTGGACAGAGCTAGGAGATAGATGTGTGCACACACATCTTTACACATATGTACACCCATGTCTATTTGTCTGTTTCCACTCGAAACCATGAGTTTACAGTGATTTCTCCAATTACGATCCACTATTCCATGGTCGACTCTAGCCTTCCACCTTTTCATATCTGTACCTTTCCTCTCCTGTCTGCTAGTGACAAATCGGGCTCCTTTATCTTCAGTATATTTTACTTATTTGTTTAATCCCTTGGTATGTAAACAGTGTCCCCGCCACATCACCCATCTTCTTGGCCAGTGCCACCGACTCAGACCTGCCTGCTTTGGCTGCAAGTTTCTTTCAGGCCCCAGTGGTGCTGCATGAACCCCTTCTTTGCCTAATTTGTTCTGTTATAAATGTGCTTTCAGAAGATTTTTTCTTTTTTTTTTTAATAGGCCTGGAGAATTCGAAAGCAACCTGTGTTCTTGCTGGCTCAGATCACTCAGCTTCATTGACAGGTAAGAACCAGCTCTTCAAAAGAGTCTAACACGCTGTTCGGAGTTCTGCACGTTTCTGCCTCACATGGTGGATGTTGGGACACAGAGGGAAGAGCGGAGACTTGGAGTCAGAATTCTGCTGCCTCCCCTGGTCTGATCTTAGGAAGTCACTTTACCTTCCGAGACCATTGCCTTCTCCGTTGAGTACTCTGTGGGTAGTTTTGAGAAGTAAAGATGACAATACGTGTAAGGCGTCCATATGAAGGAAACACAGGCTCGCTTCCTTTCCTCTCCGCTGTACAGTAGGGACAAGAATACTCCCTCAGGGTAGTTGTGATCGCCAGATCACACAGCTAGCAGCTAGTTGGTATAGCACACCGTTATCTTATCCACCCGATCCATTTGGTGTCTAATACAGCTGTCTATTCCCTCTAGCTCTTTGCTCTCTGACTAGTCTGTTCTCTCCACCTGTCTTCCAGTGCTTTTATCTACCTCTCTGCTCTGTGTTCATCGACTCTTTATTTATCTATTTATCTCCATTTTTATTTACCTTTCGTCTTTGTATCTTCCATCTAATCTGTGTCTACATATCTTTCTAAATCAAATTATGCACATATTTCTCTAATCTATTTTGTATTTTTATGCATTTCTGCAATCTATTTCATCTCTGATCCCTCCATCTCTCTGTCTAAACTGTTTTTCTCTCTCACACTATATCTCTCTTTTTGGTGACGCATCCTTCCATCCATTCGACACACCCCGCCAATACAGTACAAACTTTGCAGTGACAAAGCAGCATCTTCTTGGAAGTGAAGGTTGTCTCTTCCAAAGGTTCTCTTTCAAAGCCACGACTGCTCTGATCCCTACCAGTAGACTGAGACAAGAGCTCTGAGAGATTTATTTTGGTAAGACCAGAGCTGAAGGCAGGACCTTTTTTGAGCAAAGGTGAATGACTTTCATACATAGTGTTTTTAGTGTTTTATGTGGAAATTAAGGTGTATGTGTACATAGGTACACAGTCTGGGTAATTAACGGTAGCATGCATTCTCAACTTCAAACGTGTAATGCAGCCCAACCGAGAAGCTGCTACTGTTTCCAGAGTACAAGAGCCATAATGTGAGAGTTGAAATACTTAACGAATTCTAAACTACCGATAATTGTTATTTAACAAATTCAAACAACCAACTAACAAAAGAAATACGTACTTTTAGCCTATGTCTCATATTAGGTAGACTTACACAAATGTTACAAGGGTTGAGTTGAAGTGAATGCCAACTGTAAGGGAGCCCCCTGGGTATCTGACCCCATCTCTTCTTTCGTAGAGGAAGGACTGGAGGCCCCAGGGTGAGGAGTGACTAGTTTGTGCCCCACAGTCAGTGAGGGTTGAGGAAGGCATTCTTTTCTGAGAATAAGAGTATAGTATGAGATGTTTCTACTCTGTCCCAATCAATTTGAATAGCCAGCATATGTAAACGTAGAGATTCTCTAATTGCTTGCTAACAATTTCTTCAAGAATCTTGTAATTAGTGAAGTTATTTATTATTTCATATGTGGAACACTTCTATGATGTTTTAAAAACATAGATGTTGAATTTTTGTTTTATTATGATAGCATTCACATATAAAATTCACCCCTTTAAGGTGTATAATTTAGTGATTTGTTTAAAGTATATTCACAAAGGAAATTGGTTTTTGATATTTTGAAAGTGAGTTGAAAATTGTCAAGATGAATCTCCCTCCTTCCTGGTCTAGTTCAAGCTGTTACACACTGGATTTTGTTCGTTGCTCTTTGGACCTTCTCTCTGGGGTTGTGGGAGATTATATAACTACTTGGCACTGCAGCAGAATGTGGTTTTGCCTGCTGATGCAACAGTGTGATGATCCGCATGTGGAAGACTGTTTGCCTTTGCAAAAAGATGGTTTAGACTTTCTAAGATAAATGAAGGCTTGTTACAGACCCAGCTCCCCGTCAGCGGCAGCTGGTAGCTAACCGGTCCATTCAATGGGCTGAGACTTTGCTGAGGGGCTTCTCTGCCCTCTTTAAGGGATCTTCCTACTTTGTACCCTCTGGTGAAGTCCGTGGAGGTTGCCCTCCCTCAGGGCATGAAGTACACCAAATTTCACATCATCGAACTGCAGAATGTCAGCACTGCAAGGTCACCTGAGTGACAGAATGGCTCCACTGACTTACCCTCCCTCATCTTAGACCTGATGAAACAGGCCCAGAATGTGAAGTGATGCAGCCGGTGTCAAAGGGCGATGGAGTGGCAGCTCTTGGACTGGAACCCCGAATCTTGGTCTGATGTCCTTTAATGATACTGTTTGGCTTTCTGCCACACTGCCCTGTGGCAAGCAGTGCTGGAAAGCTTTTTTGGGCAGTCACAAAATGCAGTTGGAAGCAGAGGACTTGGCTTTCTCTTAGCCATGTAATCTTGAGAGTCATTTAACATTTCCAAGCCTTGATTTCTTTAGCTTTGAGAAGACTGCTGTCTAATAGAAATATGATGTGAGCCACATTTCAAAAAGTAAAAAGCAGGTAAATTAATTTTAATAATATATTTTATTTAACCCAATGTACCCACAATATTATCTCAACCAGTAATCAGTATGAAAATTATTAAGGAACTACGCTCTTTGTGGTGTTTTTGTGCTCCATCTGCAATCTGTTGTGCTTTTTTTGTTTGACAACACATCTCAATTTGGACTGGCCACATTTCAAGCGTTCGGGAGCCACGTGTGTGCTCTGTGCTATATGCTACAGTGTAGAAACGTGGAATGTTAGGGGTGGTTGGAAAAGCTCTTAGAGATCATTCAAGGAGTCACAGACCGTAGGTTCACGGACCAAATTGTGTAGCTCACGGCTCCATTTGGTCTGGCTTCCAGTTAAAAATGGTTTTGAACTTGAATACCTTTTAGAGATGCATGTTCCCTGTGGCTTGGTGCCGTGGCCCACCAGTCTCTCTTGTGGCCTGTGTCATCAGTTACACGGTCTGCCCTTCTAGGCCCTTCTAGGCCATCCGCCCTCCCCTCTGGTTTTCAGCTGGTGAAACTAAGGCTTAGGAAGTGATTTGTCCAAGGTCAGTAGCTGGTTAGCAGGTCCAGGAATAGAAGCCAGAGTCACTTGACTCTGAATTTGCTTTCTTTCTGTTAATTCACAATGTCAGTCAGTGGTGTTCCTGCTTATACCACAGAACTACTGTGAGGTTCAAATGAACTGCAGTGCTGTGCGGATGGGAGGTAGCAGTGTTGTGTTTCCTGATGGACAGGGCATGTTGTGAGATAATCTTAGGTCTGAAAAATTTAAGCTTAAATAATATATCTTTTAACCTGTTATTTTAAAAAGTTAATATATATTTTTCCTAATCAAAGGCAATGCAAGCATATATTTTTTAAAAAATGGAGAAAATGGAGAAACATGTTTTTCTCATGGTAGATGTTCAGTAAATATTTTGTTGAATGAATTAATGAAAAAGTAAACTTACATATTCCTATTCCTTGACAAACTACTAAGAACATTTGGCCTTGTTTCCTATTTATAGAATTAAAAACAATCTTACATGTTAAAATGCTATACATGAATTTTGTATCCTGCTTTGCTCTACTCAGTGTCATAGCATAAGAATAATACAACTTCTCTTAACCACTTTTTTTTGTTTTCAGATTTGTGTTATTTCCCATCATTTTGAACTAATGTTCCTTCACCTCTTTTGTTTCCCTTCTGTTTGTTTAAGATGCAGGAGAGCTGTATGTTTGGGGAAGCAACAAGCATGGGCAACTGGCTTCCTTGGCTGCTTTTCTTCCTATGCCCCAGAAAATAGAAGCACATTGTTTTCAGAATGAAAAGGTCACTTCTGTCTGGAGTGGGTGGACACACCTGGTTGCTCAGACAGGTGAGAGAGCAGCAGAGAATTTGTGGTTGGTAAGAACAGTGGGCTGGGGCCGGGGGGGGGCGGGTGTTGGGTATGGGAGGACAGCTGTCTAAACAGCTATGAATGCTCAGGACTAAGTAGGTAGGTTTTTACTATGAAAAGCTCTACGGATTGGGATGGGGAGGATCTGGGGTCGAGTTCTGCAGTCAGCCAGATACGGAGCTTTTCCTCTCTAGGGCAAAGGTTTGCACCCAAAGAGGCAAGGCTAGGTTAGATGAACTCTTTCTGGCCCTACGAATCTGTGAGGTTTTGAGAAGGAACCCATTGTAGCATCACCCAGAAGTCTGTCCGGGTTGTTGGGGAGTTTTTGCCTTGTCCTCGCTGAAGACATGACTCTACTTGGATTTGCACCTGAGTCTAAATTAAAGGCTTCCGAAACTTAAAGATTAATATTTCAAGACTGAGGCAGGAGCATTACTTGGAATCATGGCTGGCAGGATATTTTGATTTACGTTTCCATTAACCCTAACCACATACATTGATTCGGACATCTCATACGTCCCCTCAGATGTCACCTTATCATGCCATGCCATCCAGCTTCTGGGATCGTCATCTTTTCTTGAGTCTTTATTTATTTCTCATCTTTCCCTTAGGGCACGTCTCCTTTTGTGGTCTTCATATTGCTGATTTTGTTCTCTGGGCTTGTTTTTTTATGGCCTCTCTTCTTCCCTGCCTTCCTAGAGCTTCCGCTGACTTACGTGGAGTTTCCCAGACATGTAATTCTTAAGATCTATGATCATGTCAGGGCCTTCTGAACTTCAGGGGTTCTCAGGAGCCCCCTTGCCTGCCCTTGGCCTGCTTGTTGCTACACACAGATCTCCAGACTCCCAGATACCGACCTAGTGACTGTTAGTTACTCCAGTGCCTTCCGGTTTTTATAGGGTTTCAGGTCTGCCTCAGTTATTCCTGGCAAGTCCCACCTACTACACACTGGAACGCACAGACATACACTTATGAGTCTTTATATCTATGAGGCTTTTCATTGGTCTTTTAAAAAACTTTATGACTGTTTTGGAACAGAGGCCTGTCTCACAAAGGTGTAAAATAGACTTTCCATATTGACTACTTCAGAGGATGCTCTAAAGGGGAAAATCATGACTTTCCTCAAAGAGGTTCAGACTGCTGGAGGATTGGGACTGTCTACAAAAACTCTTCTTAAGGAGGTTCATTGAGCACAGTAGTTGTGTATTTGCACAACTGTCAATATTTCCCTTTTGCCCCAGACAGTGAGCTCTGTGAGAGATAGCACCGTGTTAGTCTTGTTCACTTCTGTATCTTCACTTTCTAGTTAGAAGAGCGTAAATATCTTCAAATACATACGAGTCAAGGCTAGGATTTCTGACCTCTTTCCTTGGTCTCACTGGTTCATGAACAAAAAGCTTCAGTTTGCCAAATCAGTTATTTATTTATTTTTTAAAGATTTTATTTATTTATTTGACAGAGACAGCGAGAGAGGGAACACAAGCAAGGAGAGTGGGAGAGGGAGAAGCAGGCTCCCTGCTGAGCAGGGAGCCGATGTGAGGCTCGATCCCAGGACCCTGGGATCATGACCTAAGCCGAAGGCTTAACGACTGAGCCATCCAGGCGCCCCCAAATCAGTTATTGTTTATTGGGAACCTATTGAGCAATGTGGCGAGCGTTGGAGAAAAGACCTGGCCTGTGTCCTCCCTAGAATGTGTAGATAGGCCTGAGTCTATGAAGATAGACATGGAAGACTTTACTATCCATCCGTCTGTCCGTCCGTCCTTCATGCAAATGGTGAGCATTTATTTATGTACCACGCCTTGTGCTAGATACAAATCCTGCCCTCAGGGAGCCGCCTGTGCATTGGGGGAGACCGACCTGTTATCCAATCTCGGCACGCTGCAGTAGGAGATACGCAGTGATAGAGCTGAGTACAGCGTGCAGAAGGGGCATAGGAGGGAGTGGGAGTGTGAGTAATTGGGTGTTAACAGGTGGGTGTTTCGTGGTTAGTCTTCAAAGAACTCCCGTGTAGTCAGATACACTTACTACCAAATGGCAGTGCGTTTGGTTGAGTGTCAGTAAACCCGCTAACTAGTTAGGTAGCAGAGATGCTGCTGCTTGGGCACTAGCTTTGTAGCGCTGTAACTGACACCGATCTCCACAGCTGGGCCAAAGCCCAGGCCGGCCCTCGGGGTGGGAGGTCGCAGCCCACGGCCCTGACACTGTCTGAGTCACCCCAGCTGCTCTAGAGCTCAGCTTCCCATCAGCACCTCCACTTGACAGCGAGAGTTTTCGGGAATATTTCAGCTGTTTAATTAACTTGTTAATGCAGATCTCTTGTTTATGTGCTCTGTCACTTTCCCCTTTCTCCTTAGTCCAGAACGGTTGTGAGCTGGGGTGTCAGAGTGTCCTGCCTGTTGTACTGAATTTGGGTACATGGGAGTCTCCTGCTACTCGATTCACCGATTTTGTGCTCATTCTAGCAGCAGTGGAAGCTTTTGCCCCGGCCCAGCGTCACTGAGAAGAAACACCCAGGGCTTCCGGTTCAGTCAGACTCAGCTGCTGATATTGAGGGGAAGGAGATTTGCTCACGGGGTCAGAAGCAGCTCATTAGTGGAACAAGGAGTTATTTGGCTCTAGTTGTTTTTACAAGCCCCAGTGGCGAACTGCTCCTGGGACTTACCTGCAGGCCACATCAGCACAGAGGCTGCTCTTGGGCTCATTCTGGAAGGCATTCATTGTGTGATATTGATTAAAAGAAGGATTTCTGTACACTGGCCATCTGTCTGTCCAGTTAGATGGGATGGGTGGGTTAGGAGAAGAGAAAGAGGAGTGGACTCTGCTTTTCCCCTCTGCACAGTCCCTCGACTAGTGCTTCGCAGCCCCAGGCGATCTTGTGCCCCAGGCGATCTTGTGCCCCAGGGATTGTTTGCAGTGTCTGCAGACATACTTGGTTCTCAAACTAGGGGGTGCTACTGACATCTAGTTGGCGGAGGCCAGGGGTGCTGCTAAAGATGTGCAATGCACAGGACAGCCCCCACAGCGAGGAGCTACCTAGCCCCCGGTGCGGGTCTGGCCAGCACTGGGACGCGCGGCCCGAGGCTGCCCCGCATCTCCATGGAAGGCGCTTAGCTGGTTCACACGGTGTCAGGATAACTTCACAGCTTGTCTGTATGGGAATCTGGGATGCAGTCTCTGCCCTCCCCCTTCAGGAGTCTGGTGCCTGCCTGCAGTGTTTGCGATGGAAAAATACTTTTCTCTGTTAGTCAGAGGCACTTGGAAAGAGTCCAAGGGAACCTGTTCTAATCTGGGAAAGTTGGCAAGGATACCTGTGTCTCAGGCTGGAGAAGCTGCATTCTAGAAACCTTTCCCAAGCTGCCTAATGTCCCTGATCATTGTTCTCAGGAACTTCGCGGGACTCCTGGGTGACTTTATCCAGGCTCAGTGACCGGTAGCCGTCTCATCCCAGAGTCCTGATTTCCTGGCCCGAGATGCTTCTGGTGAGGTCTGGGTGCAGATCTGGGTGCCTTCCTAGCTTGGCAACCTTGGTCAAGTCACTTTACCTGTCTAGGCCTCAACTTGCTCCTCTCCCAAGCAGGATATTCCAGCCTGCCTGCATTCTACCTGGGGCTGCCGTGAGGGTCAAATGAGTAGATCTGTGTGAAAGATCCCAACTGTGAGATGCGGTCCACACCTAGGTGAGGGGTGCCTGCGGTTGGGATATGTGAGTGTATTAAGGAGTGTGTGAGACTTTTAGAAAGCCTTCTGTGTCCACAGGGTCTGTGCAGAGCTTGAGACATACCAGCTTTCCCCTGAGGGCTTATGAGCTGGCCAGAGCTGCTCAGTGTCCAGCTCTGAGGGGGGAAGTTTCCTAAAGTCCTTCACTTACATTTAGGCTGGCAAGTGGCTTTTTTTCTTTTCATCAGCAGCTAGGAAGATCTTCATGGCCTTACAGATAGTTTTCCTGTGAAGATTTCTTTTTTTTTTTTTTTTAAAGATTTTATTTATTCATTTGACAGAGAGACAGCCAGCGAGAGAGGGAACATAAGCAGGGGGAGTGGGAGAGGAAGAAGCAGGCTCCCAGCGGAGGATCCCGATATGGGGCTCGATCCCAGAACGCCGGGATCACGCCCTGAGCCGAAGGCAGACGCTTAACGACTGCGCCACCCAGGCGCCCCTCCTGTGAAGATTTCTGATCACACTATTGGTCCTTCATGACACACATCCCAGTTTGTAATTGTATATATCCGTGTGTATTCTCGTTTAATGCCTAGACTGTCAGCCCTCTGAGAACACTGTCAGTTTCGCTCGTGGCTGTGTCCCCAGCACCTGGCACAGGCCCGGCACATAGTAGACGATTAGTAACGGAATTGTTGAATGAGTGAATAAATGACAAGGTAAGGAGCAGCATGGGCTTTGAAGTCAGGCCTAGTTTTCTGCATCTCAGCTCTTGTGGCATCCTGATTGTATGGCTGTGGGCAGCCCCAGCTCTCTCCACCCTTGTTGCTACCACCGTGGGTCAGGCCCCTGAAACCTCTTCTCTGGCTCCTTCTGTGGCCCCTGACCTCCTCGTCTTCCCACACTCACTCCCTGCACCCCCCCCCCCATCTGTTCTCCATACCTCCACTGGAAGGTCTTTACAAACCCATCATGTCACATTCCAGTGGCTTCCCAGTGTTCTTATGATGAAAGTGTACTCCTTCGTGGTCCTGCGAGGCCCGGTGTGGTCTGCCCTCTGCTGCTGTGCCAGCCCTGTTTCGTACCGTGCCAGCTCTTGCCTGTCCAGCCAATCTGCGCTTTGCGTCGTGTATTTCCACCCTTTGCCCCTCATGTTCCCTCGATTCAGCACACTTATCCCTGAGCTCCTTCTTCACTTTGACTTAGTTATATCCTTTTTTTTTTTTTTCTTTCAGACCTCAGCTTAGTCATTGCCTCCCTAGGGAGGCCTTCCCTTGACTTCCCTGACTAATCACTTTTCCCTTTCATCTGTCTCATAGCACTACAACTTCTCCTTTGTGCTGTTTTCTGTAGATTCTTTGACTAGCTCCTCCTCCCACTAGACAGGGAGCCTTATAAGGGCAGGAGCTACATTGCTTTCTCTCAGCAGTATATCCCTGGTGCTTGGCAAAGTACGTGGCATGTATGAGGTTGGTGCTCAATACATGTTGGACCAATGAATAAATGAGCTTATCTTCTCATTAGGTAAATGGGGAAATATTGCTGACCTTGCGTGAGGACTAAATGAGATGAGGTCTTAAAGCTTCCAGCATCCATGAGGACTGGGCTCATGTCCTGATTTAGTGCACATTAGCGTCCTCTGCTCTTGGGAACTCTGGAGCTCTCTGGAGGTCACATGCCCCATATCTTCTTCCGGGAGAAGTCTCCATGGGGCTGATTTGGATGTCTCCAGACAGGTAACAGGTTGATTCAGAACTCTCCTGGCGAGTGCAGAAAGATCGATGCTTACAAATGCTAAGGGCTGGTGGCTGGTAATTTATTAGAATCTCAAGGGGAATGAGTTACACAAGATCCCGACCTTAGTATGGGGTTGGTCAGAGTGTCTAGAATCAGGTTGCTTTTGGAATGCTGGAAGCTTTCCCTGAGCCACGCAGTATCCCAAAGTAGTCTTGTGGTCCCCCAATAGCTGTGGACTGAGAAAGTGAGCCCAAAGACAGAGTTCTTGACATTCTTCACTTTCTTCAGTGTTCCCTAAGAAAGTCCTAGAGACTTGGAAGTTTAGAGAATCAGAGATGGAAGAAGACACTTCCTCACGTTGCAGATGAGAAAACTGAAAGAGGAGAGAGAGTGATTTATGGCAGCAGTTAAGCTGGAAATCCAATTCTACTTTTCAGTAAAATTTTCCCCCTCCCGTCATAGTCCTCTTGGTTCTTGGTTATAGCCTTTTATAGTTGAGATATGTTTTATTCTTTTGTTTCTTTAAAGTGGGGAATTGCAGGACACACGTGGAAGGGACCAACTCTTAGCCACTGTCCTTTCTTGCTTCAAGTGTCACCGGCCAAGAGACATTTTATTGTATTTGATGTCTAAGCATTAGTGAAATCCAAGCCCAGCCATTGATTCACACTATTTTTTTTTAATTTATAAATATATCTCATGCTGATTTTTTTGTTTTAGGGCCAAGATCCTTTTTAGAATAGGGTGACAGTGTATATTACTCCATCTTCTTTGGGACCAAATATCGTGAAACCTCAACTGAGCTCGGGGAGATTCTGACCTCATGGGCTCTATTTAAAGCAGAGTTTTGGAATTCATGATGGTTGTGCTTTAGAACTCTGAAAACCCAATGGTTGAAAGTCAAAGCGAACCCAAAGGACTATTTTGAAATGAATAGCTTTGCTTATTATTAAAGTCATTCGTTTTTATCTGAGAATCCTTAGAATGTCAGGAATGGATGAGAACTTCGAGCTCATCTGGCCTGTCTCTGTCAGTTTAGAGATGGGGAAACTGAGGACTGACGGGGCGTGAGTGGAAGAGGTAGAGCAGAACTCAGGTCTCAAGGCTCTCCATGCAGTGCTCTCTCCACCTTGTCTCATCCTCTCCAGAGATGATGAGGAGATGTGGAGGACCTCACTAACCAACCCAGGGACCCGAGCCAGGAAGAGTAGTTTCTTCCGTACATGAAGTTCTGCTTCAAGAAAACACTGATTCTCACCTCAGGTGTGTAGCCATAGATTCCCTTAATGGGTTTGTGTGTGCAGTAGAAAGTAGGAGATGGTGCCCAGGAGCAAGGGTCAGGACGCCATGCCAGGATTCACAGAAGCAGCTGCATTTCTGTTTGTGATAATACAGTAGCAATCATAGCTCTATGGATCACTTTTATTGCTATAAAGTGCTTTTGTATCCATTTCCTCAGGTGAAGCTGGCAAGATGGGTGTTATCCTTGTGTGACAGACAAGTATCTAATTGGTTAACTGCATCGCCCTGGTTTACTAGACTGGCAGAACTAAAACTTGCACCCGGTCTTTTGTCCCCAAGCCTGCTGCTTTCATTCCAAGAACGTATCTCAGAAGGCTCTAGCTCATTAACTGAACTTCTTTTGCTCTTCAGAGAAGTGTCTTTCTCCAATTTCTGCCAGTGATTCTTCCAAGCAATAGGGAAGGAAATTCTTAGTTATCCTTGATCCTTTGGCAGGTATTTGTGGAATGCTTACTTATATGTCTTTAACACTGTGCTACAGAATACAGGGGAATATAAAATCCAGAACTACTTTGGATGAACAGGTGAAATACTTAGTAGAAGAATAAAAAAGAATGATGTGGCGAAGAGTGAGAAGAGTGGCCCAGACACTGAAGGCTCTAGGGTTTCAGGGGAAGGAGAGGTCCATGTGGGTGAGGGTCGTCAGGGAAGGTCACATTTTATTTTATTTATTTTTAAAAATTAAAAAAAATATTTTATTTACTTATTTGTCAGAGAGGGAGAGTGCACAAGCAGGGGGAGTGGCAGGCGGAGGGAAAAGCAGGCTCCCCGCTGAGTAAGGAGACTGACTCTGGACTCAGTCCCAGGACCCTGGGATCATGACCTGAGCCAAAGGCAAACATTTAACCAACTGAGCCACCAGGCGTCCCAGGAAGGTCACATTTTAATGGATGGAGAGTTCGGGACTTGGTTCTCTTGATTTCTTTTTGTCCTCTGGCAAGACACAAAACTCCCTGGTCCCTTTCTTCCCCTCTGGGCAATAGGAGGTTGTATCTCTAGGGACCATTCCGACTCTGAAATTCTTTCCTATATTAAAATAAAACTGGCCTAAGGAAATAATTATGGAAGTATTGGAAGATTAACTATAACGCCATTCATTGCAGCCTAATTTGTGACAACAAATGCGTGGATACAAAAGGGGTTGTAGGGGGACCAGTTAAATTATGATACAACCATATGTTAGAATATATAGTCATTAAATAGGATGTTTTAGGAGGATATTTAATAAAAAAAAGAAGGATATTTAATGACAGGAATATGCTGATGATATAGTAAGTGAAAAGAGTGGATTATAATAAATTACTACACTATAACTTCCAACTTTTCCTTTAAAAGAATGTTTGAATAGGAAAGACTAGAAGGAAATGTAGCAGAATTTTATCTCCAATTGGTGGAATTATGTGAGGCTTTTATTTTCTTTTATATTTTTATGCTGAATAGTTTGTAGTCTGATTATATCCTGCATAAGCATTAAGGTTAATGAATAAAATTTCTTGCCCCTTCGTGCAGGGAAGTAGCCCCTTCATCACTTCTGGGGTATGTGTCCTTGACAAATCGCCTTCACGGCTTCACTTGGGAGGTCGCATGGAAGAGAGGCAAGAGACTGTAGAAGGAGGCAGGAACGTGGAGATCTATTTTTGGCTTAGTCATGAGTCAGCTTTGTGACCTCAGACAAGTCCCTTCTGAACATCCCTGAGCCTTGGTTTCCTCATCGGAAGATGGGAGTTGGAGGTCACAAAAGATTCTTTGAGCTCCAAGATATACTTGCTCCTCAAGAGAGAATTTCTCCACTGTCGTGGCACTGGCTCAAGGCCGCATTAGTTCCTGGTGTCCTTGCTTTTTTTCCTGCTCCTTTGCACTGGGTGCAAGCCGACTTTTCCTGTTCAGAGTTCAGGGTGGGATTGAATGGAGTTTGTTGATAGGGCTTGGAGCTGAGAGGGTGTAGTGACCGCATTACACCACTAGAGGGAAGCATTGTTTGATTGCTTCCCCTTTTCCACTGTCCCTATCTGCTCTGCAGGTGAAGAATAGCCTTGATTTGCCCTGATTGGGTTTCAAATTCTAGAATCTTAGAACTATAAGGACTTTGAGGATCATCTAGTAGAACCCCCATTATGCTGCAAATGTGAGATAATAGAGGCCAGAAAAGGCAAGTGACCTATTTAAAGCCACACAGAATGTTTTCTTAGGGTCTGAACTAAAGGGTTTAGGAGAAGGCTGCAGACAGAGCGAAAAATGTGGTCAGTTGAGTCCACAAAATGTGGACAGTTCCCGCGATTGTGCAGGAATCTGAGAGATCTGCCTGGATGCACCTTTACGGAGCTGCTCTGGCCAGGTGCTGAGAGGTCTGGAGATAGAGAAGAAGAGACATGACTCTACCCCGACGAGCCCGTGTCTGGTGGGGGAAGCACATGCAGACACATGTTGCTACCCCAGCGTGTCTTCCTCATCTTCTGGTGGTGTGCCCAGCATGGGATCTGCTCTGGGTGGTAACTTGGAGGCTGGCTTATGGAAGGCCTAGCAGGTGTCCTCGTGACTGATGCCCTCCAAGGTTAGGAGATAGATACCCCGGGCACCTACAGTTTGTTATTTCCAGTGCATTTCTTCAAGCAGTGCTCACATGTTCCCATGTCCTGTCTTACCCTTTCTTGAAGTTTGCAAGGAATCCTGACAGTTTGTTTCCCACCTTTGAAAGGCTTTGTTTCCTTGGTCCTGGGCTGACTTTATTTTTGGTTTGCAGGGTGCCCCCCAGCCCTAAGCATTGTGGTAAAGTGGAACTGTGGGCTGGTCTGGGAGCCAGGCAGCTGTGCGACCTTGGACAGTTCCTTCCTGTCTTTGAGCAGGGAGGTCAGGCTCTCAACTGCCGTAGTGTCATCTCTGCTAGAGAGATGAAGTTCTGGCATTATTTTTGGTTTTTGTGTTTGGCAGTGAATACCCATTGATCTGTGGTCATGGAAATGTGGTGTCCAGCTGAAGCAGAAGCAAGATTCATGCTTTGAAGCGGGATCATTTGAATAAGGGGCTTTCTGGGGGGCCTGGCCAAAGCCAAGGGCGGCTGGGCCCAGAGGGCCACCAGATGGCAGCAGTGGGCAGGCAGACAGCCTTGGGGTGAGATGGGTAAGGGCCAGCATCCAGAGTCAGAATTAGCAAGGTCAGAGCTGGAAGGACCCCTAGAGGTCATCCAGGCCCTCTTTTCATGGATGGGAGAACTCAGACCCAAAGAAGGAAGAGGTTACCTAAGGTCTTGCTGTGAGTTAATACCTGATTGTCTCCTTGCCCGTGAGAAGAACTGAGATTGTTTTGGCCTCTAGCTGGCTGCCCCCCAGGAGAGCCAGGAGACAAGGGTCTGGGCCCTGGGCCAGTGAGCCAGAGGTGGGAAGGGAAGAGGACAGCAGTTAAGTGTCCTGCCTTGATCCTGGTTTCTTTGAGCGTCTGGTCCTAATCATTTTCATCCTTGCACCTGCAGTAAGGGCCATGCCTGGTATCTTTTCTGTTCCTGCCTGTGTGCCCAGCTCTCCTCTGGACCAGAGCCCTCTTGTCAGGCTGGGCCATGATGGGATCTCCCTCAAGCGTCATCTCACAGCCCCCACCACACCCAACAGATGGGTAGGCCCAGGGCTTTATGCTATAATAAGACACTAGTTAACATAGTTGGTTGAACAAAAAAAATATTGTTTTAATTTCCAAGGGTGTCCACGTAGGGCAGGGAACCAGTCTTTGCCAAGCACGTCCCATGTACTAGGTGCTCTGCCACTTACATGCTGCCATTTACATACTCCTCCTAACTCTGTGAGGTGGGCTTCACTTCCCTTGCATTCCAAGTGAGGAAATGAAGGCTCAGAGAGGCTGAGTGGTTTGTCCAAAGTAACACAGCCAGTTAAGCAAAGCAGTCCCTTGAACCAAGCTCTGTTTGATGTCACAGGTGACCTCATTTTATTTCATCATGCTATTCCCCCACGGAGACTGTGCTGGAAATGTGGCAGGCGACTGTCAGGCTGCAGAACAGGGAGGAACTCATACTGTTCTCTCTTTCCGGGAGTAGGGGAGTTACGGTGGGGGTGCCGCTGGGAAGGAGGCCTTAGGAGCAGTGAAGGGGGGCAGTCACGGGGCAGGTTCGGGGGGCGGCTGAGGGGATGTGGAGTACCTTTGCTCTCTGTGCCTGTGCTCCAGTGCTTTCCTGTGCCGGGAGTGCGTGTCTGTGTCTGTGTCCCCGCGAAGCTGTTGCCACACTTGGGCTCCTTCTGCCCACGGTCATCTCACACAGAGGCCCTCCTTATCCACCACCACCCTCTCAGCACGCTCCTCTCCCTGCCTGGCTTTATTTGTCACGATAGCAGTTCTCACTGCGCGGAACCCTGGTATCTCTGTTCACTTACTTGTCACCGTCTCCTCAGCAAATGTGAGCCCTGCCAGGGGCGGGGTTTGTCCTGCGTTATTCACCTCTGCATCTCGCCGGGCACAGAGGCGAGGCTCAGTGAGTGGGAATTGCACGGAATGGCTGCAGCTTTTGGACGTGGAAGCTGTGCCATTTCAGGGGCCTGTGCTCAGGAGACCCGGCCCGTGGCCCTGCCCTCTTCCCGCCGCCTCGGAGGAGCCCAGGGCGGAGAGCCTCCGCTCCCCGGGGCTGACAGTGATGCCTGCTGCTGCATGGTGTTTGGGCCAGCTTTGCCCCTGCACTTCTGCGAGGCCTTGCCTTGGGTCCTTGGTTTCTGCACTTGTCCACGGTGGGTGGGAACACCAGCCACTGTGTGAGCTCACCAGATGGTTCTGGGAAGGGCTCAGAGGTCCCAGGCAGAGGGCTCGGTTTCCATTCAAGGAATCCTTCTCCTCTTTCCTGGTGGGGATTGATTTATTCCAGGAGCTCTCTCAAAGTGAGCATTAAGTGACTGGCCTGTAATTTCACCATCATTTTTAGGTTCTTGACAGATGGCACTGCGCGTGCCCTTTCTCAGGGGACCTTGCCTGTCTCATGGGAGCTCTCAGTAATCATAGTGACAGCCAGTGCCTTAAAGTGCTCTCGGATGTGTGCCAAGATGAAAGTGGCCCATTTTGAGGAATCTTGGGTCAGCTTTTTCCTAATCCGAGAGTGACTTTTTACTTTACGAGGAAGCCTCATGTGGCCAAAAGAGCCTGAAGAACCAGGTTCAAGCTCTGTTTGGCTGCTTTTTGGCTGTGTGATCTTAGGCAAGTCACATAACCTCTCTAGGCCTGAATTTCCGCATCTGTTAAATGAACATCATGATCTCTAATTTGTCTGCCTCACAGGGATATATTATGTCATTTGCTCATTCACACATTCCTTTTTCACTCCTTTACTCGATTATTCAATAAATATTTGTTGAAGAGGCACAGGTGAGGGGAGGGCACTCTAGGCAGAAGGAATACTGGAAACAAAGGTGTAGAAGTGGGAGGTGCCCCTTGGCGTAGTTTGCTTGGCTAGGGGCCAGAGAAGCCGAAGGGACTGGAATCATTCAAGTGTACTAGACATGGGTCCTTATTCAGGCCTCACGTGTGAGCCATGGAAGGAGCAGCTGAAGGTTTCTGTGGGGGTGGGGGGTGGTGGTGACAAATAGGAACGATGAAAGAAAGGCCAGGCCTCAGGGTGGCTCTCGCAGGCTCCTGGGCTACAGCCTCACACTGGCCTGCCTCAGGCCTCATGTCTGTGGCTGATTTTTAGGTCCTTTGGCCCTATCCCCCATGAGCTAGGTGACCAGCGGAATGCACAAGATTGGTAGGGACTGGAGTTATCTGGCTCATTGGTCTGTCTTCTGGGGAGCTGTCCCAGGCCACATGAAGGTCGCTTAGGAGGAAGCCATTATGTTGCCTTAAATAGGCCTAAAAATGAGCAGCTTGGGGGCTTCTCCCACACCTGCCCGAGGCAATGGAGGTGTGTGGGGAAGGGCTGCTCACCTTTACCAAAGACACACTGGTATGCCAGGCGCTTGCCAGGCTTGACAGAATCATCTGTTTGCACAGAGTTTGCTGAGGAAGGCTCACTCCCGTTTCACATGGCAGGGACCTAAAGGGAGACTAAGAGATGTGGGCTCCTCCTCCCTAGTGACTGAGCCATACTCTGCTCCGCGTGCAGCGGGGGCTCAGCAGCACCTCCTGGTCAGCTCGAGGCTGTGGTGAGGGTCAGATAAGACCCAGGGTGTGAAAGCACTGGGTTTGTGGGCTGGGAATTGTTGTGTGCACGGGCAGGGAGTCACGGTAGTACCGCCTCCCAGTGAAATTATTTGAGATTTGCTTGGGTCCTTCCTGCTTGGGCTGATAGAAGGTTCCAGCCTTTGGTTTCTCCTCTCCTTGCACTTTCTTCCAGCCAGTCCCAGAGTCAGTGGGACCCTTCTCCCTTTTAAGCCCACAAATCTGAAGGACTGTTCTTTTTTTTTTTTTTTTTAAAGAAAATTAACCCTGTAGTACAACAGTAACATCAAAGTGAGCTTACTTTTTTTTTTTTTTCCATTTTGGTGAAAGCAGTAATAAGTCACAGAATTTTAATGCTGGAGGGGACCGTCTTCTTAGTTGGGAAGCCTGGGGAAGGCAGTTACACAGCTAATGGGGGCAGAGCTAGGACTGGAACCCAGTGGGACCCTCGCCCGGGGCCTCTTTAGTGCCCCACATCGCCCCTCTTAAGGGAGACTTCAAGTGCTTCATCGCCTTTCTGGAGGAAGAATCCAGCTTAATAAATTTCATTACACCAGCCCCTTTATGTAACAGGGCTGTTTCCGGGTCCTGGCAGATGGTCCATAGTAACAGTGCTTTGCTGATTTGGTTGGAGCTGATCCTATGAAATGAAAAATCCTGTGTAGCAGATGCCTTTCCCAGTCCCTGGCCATGGAAAAGTCAGCCTCTCCAGGGAAGGCACTGTAGCTTTGGTTACTTCCCGTCTCTGGTGTGATTAGAGGTGAATACCACCGGTGGGAGACTTAAACCGTGTCAGCTTTTCACAGGAGGTCACACTGGTGACTTAGAGTTTCTTGGCAGGTGGGGTGCTGGTAAAGGGTGTTTCTTCTGGTGCTGGAGGGACAGATGGGAGCGGGGAGCAGAGTGGGAGGGAGATGAGCAGATGTGGAAGGGAAGGAAGGACAGGCTGTCCCACCATGTATCTGGCCTGGTGGACCTTCACACTTAGGAGGCCATGCACTTCCAGATGAGTGGCTTGAATTTAACTGCCACGTTCGTCACACACGTCAGCCTTGACCATGGACTTGGATCTCGGGCCTCCCCCAACCCCTTGCATTGAAATTATTGGGCCTCCAGGTCTCCTGATTCTCTTGTCTTTCCTGGTGAGTGCTTGATCAGAATGGATTCTCCTCAGTGGCCTCCTCTGGTCATGCTCATTAGCAACACCACTTGATGCAAGTGGGAAATCCCCAAGCCATTGTCTGTGAAGTGGGCGTCACTTCTAAGGGCCTCTCCTGACCTTGTCCTGCTGCTCAGTTCTTGCCCTTAAAGGGTCCTCACACGAGGGGTTGGGAGAGTGCTTCCCTATTTGAGAGTGCAGCTTTGTTAGGACACCTGTCATGAAGAGCCTGGAAGAGTTTCCCGGGGGTGGGGTTGGAGGAAATTTGAGAGGCACCAGGCTAAGTCATGTCCTAAGACATTCTCGCTGGTGGAGCATGCGCTGACTGGCATCCCAGGATAGGCTCCCTCCCCTCCTTGCTCCTGCCCCTGCTGAATTATATGCCCGTTGAAAGAGTGGGGGCGACCTTTGTCTCCCCTGTTTGAAGATGTTAAACTGGGCCTCTCATGAACAGAAAGCCAGTTTCTCTTTGGAGTGCAAGCAGTGTTTCTGGGGGGTTCTGGGATCTCTTGGGATTTCCGAGCTGGAGCCCTGGCTTCTTCCTTAACAGCTTTAACACCCAGGTGAGGTTTGCTGGCTTCCCATCCCAGTTTATGGTTTGTCTCTGGTCCTGCTCCTGCAGGGCCTCGGGGTGGGCTGCAGGGGGAGCTGCATTCCCGCTGCCAGGGGCTGGGATTTCACCGGCCTGGAGCGTTCCTCTCTGCAGGCTGGCGTGCTTGGGAACTGCGGCTTTCCTCGGCAAACCAGCCTCTCAGGTCTCATTCCCAGCTCCAGCCTCCAGCTTGGGCATTGTGAGTCATCAGCAGCAGCAGAAAACGCGGCCTCACCAACAGCTGGGTGCAGCGCCTGGCCTTTTTTTCCCTTCTTTTTTGGTAACTTCATAGAGACGGAAGCTGCTGCTGACCTTTTGTAACGGACAGTGACTGAAGGTGGAGTCCAGGGCTGGGGCGGCAGCTCTAGGTAGGGAGAGGAGGAACCCCGAGGAGATGGGGTAGGAATATGTGTCTTTTTGCCCCCCAGCCCTTGGGCCTCCCAGGAAGTCATCCCAGGGAGAAAGGCAGTGAGGGGCTGTGCGGGCCTCACCTGTCTCTCTTCTCTGCCAAGGAGCCCAGAAAGCTTTCGCTGATGCAGGTAGCAGTGGGAGCTGTGAGAGGTTGACTGAAAGAAAGAGACTTCTTTCAGAAACCTTGGACAGGATGGAGTAGAAGTCAGGGTGGCCTGGGTTCTAGTCTTGCTTTGCCTCTAACTCGCTATTTACCATTGGGTAAGCAAGTCACGTTCCTTACTGGGCCTCCGTTTTCCCAGCCAGAAGCGGATGGATGGTTGAGTTAGAGTGCTCTGAGGTCGTTCCTTCCTGCTGCAAGTGAGTTTGTCACCAATGTAAAGAATTTTGAGCCTTGATCCCATGACCATCTTGAACATCGGAAACTTGTAGCTACTTCCCCAGCGCTCACCGCATGAGGACATAGGCATGACTTCTACCCTCTGAGAACTTACAGGCTGTCTTCTTCTTTCCTCGGCCCACGAGGCAGTACAGAATCTGCTGGGAAGCAGGGAAGTGGGATTCTGGTTCTGGCTCTGCCAAAACACATCGTGTGTCCTTGGGCAAATCACTCCTCTCCTTCAGCCGCCTTTTCATTTTCTGTAAAGTCAAGGGATTAGATTCGCTTCTTGGCTTCACCTCCCCCCACCCCGTTCCCCTGCCCCCACCTCCACTTGAGCCTCCTACCAGCTCTTCTGCAGGGCGTGATTCTTAGCTGCAGAAGCCCTGGGGTATAGTTTCCTTTCTAGCTGGGAGGGAGAGAAGCAAGATTATTTTTTTAATTACGCAGCTAAGATTAGGCAGCAATCTGCATTTTAAAATGTTATTAATAAGAGTCTAAAAGTGTGTTAAGAAACTCTGGAGTTTGAATGTGACATGAGCTGAGAAACATCTGCAGAGCCTCCAGCCTTCCCCAGAGAATTTTCTCCAGGCGCTCAGCGAGTGCTGGGTGTGACCATTAGCCTCTTGTATGCCCGGATTCCTGGAGGAGCAGGGAACCCAGGCATCCAGCCAAAGCAGCCCCCTGAGAGCAGGGGCTCATGGCCCAGCTTCTCCTGATGGTTCTTTGCAATCTGGCTTTAGACAAAGAGTGATGGTCGTGGTATTAATAATGCCTCTGTTGTAGTTTACAAAGTATTTTCCTGTTTGTCTCCCTTACTTTTCATCACAGTCCTGAGAGGTAGTTAGAGCAAGTTTCATTGCCCCCTCAGTTGGCTGAGTTCTCTTAAAGATTCTTCCTTTAAGCAAGGCGGTGTGTCACAGAGGAAAAGCCCCAGATGGGAAGTTGGGAGCTGGGTGCTGGTCCTGGGCCTCCACCGCCCTCCCTAGCTCTGCCTGTCCCCTTTCCCTACTGTGTGTTCTCTAGAGCACTTAGAGTCATTTGCCAGGGCATATGTTTTATACGGTTTTCGGTCAGTTGCCTGTCTTACCCTCCTGCCCCCAACCCCGTTTGAATATTAGCTCCATGAGGGAAGAGAGTTCTGTAGCCCCTAGTACCTGGGACAGCACCCAGCATATAGAAAGTGGGCAATAATGTTGTGTTGAGAATTGTGAATACCTGGCTCTGCTTCTAAGTAGTCATTGTGACTTGGAAAAGTTATTTTCTTCAGTTTTGTCTTCTCTTTGGGGGAGTTGGATGGGATGGTCTCTGATGTCCTTGGTGGCATACAAAAGTCCACGGTAAGCGCGATGCCTAGACCTCTTTTTTTTCAATGAACATTGAGCACCCGCTCTGGGTCAGGCCTTGTGCTGGGTGCTGGGAGGAATATAGAAAAAATAAAAAAGGATCACTGCTCTTCACCCCTTAGTGGGTGTGATGGTTAATTTAATGTGTCACCTTGACTGGGCCATGAGGTGTCCAGATATTTGGTTAACATTATTTTGAGTATGTCTGTGAGGGTGTTTTTGGGCGAGATTAACATTTACATCATGGACTGAGTACAGTTGGCCCTCCCTAATATGAGTGGGCCTCTTCCAATCAACTGAAGGCCTGAATAGAACAAGTAAGTCCTTTTTTCCCCGAGTGAGAGGGACTTCTCTTGCTGCTGTCCTTCTGGGACATTAGCTCTTCCTGCTTGACAGCCTTTGAGCTGAGACATTGGCTCTGCAGATTTTGGACTTGCCAGCTTCCATAATCATGTAAGCCAGTTCCTTATACATCTCTCTCTCTCTATCCTCTTAGTTCTGTTTCCTGGAGAACCTTGACTAATACAGAGGGCGACATAAGACCTGTCATCAAAGAATCTTGCATTTGGTGGCATAGAATAGTTGTTGGAACAAGGTACGAGCATCATGCCAGTGGCTCCTAAAGGAAGGGATGTGGAACAAGAGGATGACGGGGGCTTTAGGGAGGCAGTGGCGTTCGAGCCAGGCCCTGAAGGGTGAGAAGGATTTCTGGAGGTAGAACGAGCAAAGCCCACAGGCATTATGCGTTGACCAGCATTGCAGGCTGGAGCCCAGCATGACCCTAAAGCCTGGGAGGGAGGAAGTGAGGTATGCCCTTGACAGAGGGGCAGGCGTCCAGCATGGAGAGAACAGAGGGATGGTGTGGAAGGCCAAGGAACCTCTTAAACAAACTAGGACCCAGTTTGGGAGAAGAAACCATTCCTTCCCTGCTTTTGTCTGGGAAGCCCCAGCCCTGCGTGGTATAGATAGTCCTGTAGCTGGTCTGGGGCCTCCTCAGGGTGCGTCTGTCTTGACTTCTATTACCAGTGCTCCCGATTTGATAGCTAATAGAGTCAGTGATGAAAAAATGGAGCAGCTGCGTGGAATGCCTGGCGTGTTGTGGGCTTCTGATCTTTGCCATGTAGGCCAAGGAGGAAGCTCGCTCAGTCACTCAGCAGTCAGGCTCTTTGTGTCCCTGTGACCCTGAACAACCTCCAGAAGTCCTTGGGAATGTTCCCTTTTGAAGAGACCGTGTGACCCAGGGAAAAGCAGTATGTCCTCTGCAGGGCAGTGACTGGGGGCCCCATCGCTCGTGCCACCAAGCTGTCCCACTGACAGCAGCAGGAGCCCGAGCTTGAGACCTCAGCTCTCCTGTGCTTTAAGTTCTCCGCCTGTAATTTGAGGATTATAATGCCTACTCATGAGGTGTTTCTGTGGACTAAATGGGAGAGTTTAGCATAAAAGAAGAGTCCTCAGAATATTAGCTACTACTATTATTATCATCATAGCTTTGCAGCATACGAGCTGTGTGATCTTGAGCAAGTCATTCAACTTCTGTGATCTGTTTCTTTATCTGTAAGAGGGGGTTCACACCAACCATTCAGGGCTGATTAAAGTAGATGACTTAATGGCAGTGCCTAAAGTCGAGTTTTACCCAGAGTCAGTTCTCTGTAGAAGTCTCCCCAGTACCCTACCTTTTGTTCATTCTCTCTCCTTTTCAGTTGGGCAGCCCATGTTTGGAAACTTTATTCCTGCATTAACTTCAAAAATTTTAAACCTTTTTATTGGAGATGTCATCCATGATACAACTTTGGAAACTAAGGAAATTTTGCTAAGGAATAACAGGGTATATAGTCAATCCCAGTCTTCAGTTAAATTGTTAGCTATATGAGTGGTCCTTTTTTTTTTTTTTTTAAAGATTTTATTTATTTATTTGAGAGAGAGCAAGTGAGCACAAGCAGGGGGAGCAACTGGCAGAGGGAGAGGGAGAAGCAGGCTCCCACCTGAGCAAGGAGCCCAACATGGGGCTTGATCCCAGGACCCTGGGATCACGACCCGAGCCAAAGGCAGACGCTTAACTGACTGAGCTGCCCAGGCGCCCCAGGAGTGGTCTTTTATATTAAAGCGGATGCTTTATTTTAGGACACTGGTCAGACTAAATATTCTAAGGATGCCAATAAAATTGGACTGTACGCCACTCATTTTGACAGTGAAGATTTTTAGACATCGTCATTGAAGTGTAGCTCAGGAATGTCTCAGAGACCATCTAACCCAGTCCTCTTATTTTATGGTTGGGAAGAGTAGACCCCTGGAGGAGAAGGGACCTGCTCAAGATCACATAGCCTAAAAGAAGCCAGGAGTAGGATCCAGGTCTTCTTCCAGGTTAAAGCTTCCTCTCGCTTCCCTACTTCTCTCTTCTCTTTCCGTAGCTTCCATTTATTGGTATCACACGGTACTTCAGAGGCCTCTGATGTGCCGGATACTATGCTCGAATCTTACAAAAATCCAAAATTCCAAGATGGAACCTTCAATGCTCTTTTGCTTCTTTGGTTGTCCATAGAGACATTGACCCTAAGACATTGGTAGGTGGGCGTTGGCTGAGAAGATCTGACAAATTGGTAGACATTGTGAGTGGATACTGGAAATTCTTGATAGGGCTATGGCGGTGAGCCTGGAGAATGAGAGAACTAGTGGCTAACATTTACTTCGTTGCATACTTTTTGCAAAAATATCCTTACAACAACCCTAGAAGTAGATGTTATTATTTCTGTTTTATAAATGTTGAGTAATTTGCTCAAGATTATGGAAGCAATGAATGATAAAATCCAGTAGTTAATTTCATTTGTTTATTCTGGCAACAAATATTCATCAAGTATCTGCTTTGTGCTGGGCATTGTTCTAGGATGCAGGGGTGAGCGAAACCAGACAATCCCCGAAGCCACAGAGCTCACTCTCTGGAGGGGAGGCAGATGTTAATCAAAAGTCTTCCTAATGAGTGTACAGTTATAAACTGAGAGAAGCGCCCCAAGATGAGGAACGTGGTTCTCCCAGATTGTTGCACAGAGGAACCTGGTCTGGATGGAGGGCTCACAGAGTTGAAGAGGCAGTAGGAGTTGACTAGGTGAAGGGGATTGGGGTGGTAGAGACAGCCAGGGACAGAGGGGAGTGGCATAGCCGCCCAGCGGAAGAGTGGCAGGGCACATTCATGCACACTCACAGCCTGGTGTGACCGCTTCTGCCACCTGTGCCTTGAGCGCTCTCCCTTTCCACTCTCCTCCTCCCGTGGGAAGATTAAGCTGGCAGACGCCAGTTTGATCTGCGTGTGACCAATCCTTGGTTGTTGTCATCTGCACCTTTTTATAAAATCTCTGTCCACGTGGCAGAACGAAGAATGAGTTACAGAAATCAGGTTCTTAGACTTCACAGACTTAGAATTAATAACCTGAGAGTAACGGATGTTTGTCAGCAGATGAATTATAAATGTCACAAACTCCTAGCTAGAGAGCGGCTCACTTCTTACCTTTGTGTGTGCTCTACAAGGGTTCCTATCACCCTGGAATATGCTACGGGAGAGACTAAGGGGCTATATGGCCTTTTCTCTGCCTTGACCCAGGGGTGTGCTTTTTATAACATCTACCTCTGCTGACTCCCTCTGATACCTTCAATGACACTCTGTTCCCTTTTGGGACAGTCTCTTAAGAAGTGTAAATGTTCCTTCTATTACACTGTAATCCATCTTCCTCTCACCTTCAGGACCCCTTTCCCTGGAATGGGGTAGAAATTCCCCTTCCCTGAAGAGCTGGAGTGGCTTCTTACCTGCCTTTACCACCATTCCAAACAGCCCTCTGATGGATGCTGAAGGAAGCTGCCCCCTTGAATATTCACTAGCCCCCCAGCCTCCTGACCCCCTCTGCCCCTGCCAGGGCTTTGCACAGAATTGTCTTTATCCTCACTTACTTCCTCATTGTTTCTTTTTTTTTTTTTAAAGATTGTATTTATTTATTTGAGAGAGAGAGAGAGTGAGAGAGAGCTTGTGGGCAGGTGGGGGGAGGTGAGGGCCAGAAGGAGGGTGGAAGCAGACTCCTTGCTGAGCAGGGAGGGCATGGAGCTTGCTCCCAGGACCCTGGGATCATGACCTGAGCCTAAGGCAGAGGCTTAACCATCTGAGCCACCCAGGTGCCCCACTTCCTCTTTATTTATATTTGACTATTTGATAAGATGTTTGCAAAAGGCCTCCAAAGAGTTAAATCATTTAGTAATGAAATAATATTTCATGATTCCCATTGATGGGACTGCAGATCTGGCATCTTTGCCCTTTTGTCTAGTTCTTTTAATGGCACCACCACCTTCCCACCAACGTTGAAATCCCGAGATTTCAGAGTGGTGTTCATCTCCTCCTGTTCCCTTTCTCTGACATCCGATGTGGTGCCAAGCCTTGCAAATTCTTAACTTGCTTTCCCCCTGTGACTTCAGCCTTAGGTTCACCCTGATCTGTCTCAGGCTTGTGTAATTGTAGTGACTTTCTTCCTTCCCTTTCGCTTACTACTGCTGTGCCTTTGGATAAGTGCGTAGTTCCTTGTGCATTAATGGAGCTGGGAAGAGTGATACACAGGATACCATAGAGAGAATGCTTAGACCAGTACATAGCACACAGTAGGTGTGACACAAGTGTTAGCTATGAATATTCTTATTACTGGCCCTCCACCTTTATCAGATGCGCCATCGCCAAATATTTCTCTGACCAGGCCCCACCCCTGCGCCCAGTCTGCAGTCTCACCATGGTCTAGTTAGCAGCAGTTCCTAAAGTGAGCATGTGAGAACAATTGCCGGGGTGTGGGATGAACAAATTATGATTTCTTTTATGTATTTTTAATCTCATTCTTTTAAATTTTCTACTTTGTGAGTATATTTTACACTGTATATATTTAAATAAAGGTATATATGTAATTGGTGTATGTATATAATACAAGTGTATATTTCAATAAATAGATGACTGTGTGTGTGTATGCCGGTGTATATGTGTGTATACATATATATGGTATGTCAACAAATATTTTACTCATAAGGGGGTGCAAGCCAGCAAGTTTGGACTGGTCTAGAAGGTGAGATCCAGACTCCAAGCCTGGCATTTCCCTGTGGTGAACCCAGCCTGCAGTCCTGACTCACCTTGCAGTCCCTCTTCCTCGTGGCCCTCCCTCTCCCCCTGCCCCACCTTGTGCCTTTTGGTTCTGTCATCGCTCGTGCCTTCTCCCCACTCCTAGAATATTCTACCTCATTCTCCCATTTTCTTTTCCTATCTAGAAGTTCACCTTCAGTGTCACTTGTTCTGTCAAGCCTGCCAGGACGATTCCAGCCTGAAATCCTCCAAGGTCCTTAGGCATTCTTTGTCAATGGTACTTGGCTCCTGTTGTGTTCTGTGTTGTGTTGGGATCTTTTGCCGCCTATACCTAACGTCTTGGCTCCATAGTGATCTTATGTTAATTCGCACATGGACCTGCCTTGAAATGATATTTTATTTGCTGACTTTATTTTCTGCTGTTGGTCCTTTTTCTCATTTATCTGAAGACATACACCTATACTTTTTGGATGACATTAATGTATGTATCTTTTATCACAGTAATACATAATTCTTGACTATAAGGAAAAATTCATTTGTTACATTCTGAATCTCCTTGGATTTGACAGCATGCTTCTGCTTGAGACATTTTTGTCGACAGCGCCTTAGTGAACATTTTTTGTATGTGGATTCATTGTTTTCATTTTAGTCCAGATGACCTAAAGTCATCATTCTTGTGTTAAATGCCTTTATTTCAGCACTTAGAGTCCTGAGTTCTGCAAGGTGTCCTGGGAAGTGAGTGGGGTACACAGAACATACCCTTTCGATCTGGACTTTCCCCCTCCTCAAATACTGTTAGGACTTGACAGCAACTGAGCAGTCATTGGAGCTACCAGTGGTCTTGGAGTCAGAAAACACAGGTTTTAATCTTGATTCTACCACCTGCTGGTTGTTTGGTCTTGACCAAGTCATTTAATGTCATCTGTGAAATAAGTTTAGTAGACCTTATTTTGTAGAGCTATTTTGAGGATTAATTGAGATAGTGGCTCTGAATGTGCCGGGCACCTAGGAAGTGGTCAATAAGTGTCTGTTTAAAAGACAAGGAAAAATAAGAATCTTCTGTGTCTTCTGTGAGCCTTCTGATGCAGGGTATGTTTTGGGGAGAAACAGACAGCTTCAGAGAATGTACCTTCCTGACTGAGCAAACTTAGGCAGGAGAGTGAAGGCCGGACATCCAGTCAGCCTGATTTTTGGGCTTGTCTCTAATAGAATGTCTGTGGCCTCCTCAGGGAACATGAGAATTAATTAGTTAATCTTTGTAAAGTGCTTTGAAGGTGAAAAGTGCTATGTAAGTAGAATGGTTGAATTGCTATTGGAGATGGAATAATGGCGGCACCATATCCTGGCAGTCTTGCCTGCCTTGGACATCAATAATCAACAGGAGAGAAGATTCTAAGATGTTTTACTTGATAAGAGAGGATTCATTGTGGGATTTGTGATAACGTAGTTCTTTGATTGTCTTGCAGATAGCAACTTGCCAGTTCTTTCCAGCAGAAGAATGTAGGGTCAGTTAAGAAGTAACAGTCTCATCCTCTAGCTTCTCGGGACTCTCCTTTCTAGGGCAGTCTGGTTATATGTCCTACCCAGCTCAAGTAGAGTGACAGTTTGCTAGTTTTGGTTGCTTTGTGGGTCCTGGGCACATGGGCTTTTTTGTGGGTCCTACAGAAGTGAGAGAAGAGTGTTGAGTGCTGGTATTGGTTATCCATTGATACAGACCTTGTGTGAATAAACAATACAGAATGGTGCCATGGGCTAGTAGAAGGAGATGTGGCTTAGCTGTGTCACTGTGGGCTGGTCACTTCTCTGAACCTTAACTTCTCACCTGGTAAATGGGGACGTAGTAGTTGATGAGTACAGTAATAAAGGTGGCCCACAGGAGGGTGGGTTTCATCCTTTCTGTGAGGGATTGAGGGGTCAGAAAAGGTTTCAGGGAACAGGTGGTACGTGAGCTGCACTGTGCAGGTAGAGCCGTAGTTTATTAATTGAATAATGTAAGGACAGGGCATCCGTGGCGAAAGGAACAACACGTGTGAGGCCATGAAATAGCACATCTGAGTGGACCCACTCCCGGTTCCTGTCGTATACCTGCTACCCCATGGGCTGCACAGACTTTGTTCCCTCTGTGAGGAAGCTCAGAACTTCTTATGAACTCCTTGGTATCTAGGTGGTGTCCGTGAGCAGACTAATCTTCTGAACTGCATCCCTTCAGTATTCTGACATTTCCCCCATGAGTCTGTGGTTTATTGTAGCTGACACGATAAACCGTATGTTGGATATGGGGCCAGATGAAGCTTTGATACTAAACACAGTAGTATCATAGTAGTAGATTTGTCTAGAATTTAATATGCATTGCTTGGTGTTTTGTCTCTTAAGCAAAGTTTTTCTTTGTTAAAATAAACATGTATAAAGAATTTATACAGCGCACATGGTTATGCATATTTATTGCAGAGAATCTGTTAATAATCTATGCCTCATCGGATTTTGCATTTCTGTTGAAATAACAAATGTGGCACTTGGTACAACTGAATGAGTTTGGTGAATTTTTTCTTATCTGGGAGAAGAAAGGCATTTCTCTTTTTCCAAACTCCATTTTCTTCAATCATCTTCTGCGCTGGCCAGCTTCCCAGGTGGTGCGCCTGGGGGACTGAGGCTTTCCTGGCTGTAAGTGATTTTGTCTTTTTTCCCTTCTCTCACTCCCTCCCTTCCAGCACACATAGACACTTGCCTTGGGACTATGAGAATTGCTCGTTTGGGTAAGAGCATTAGACTCTGAAGGTCCTCTTGTTGTTATATGGAGAAAAAACACACAAAACTGGACATTAATTGTGCTAGGAGGAAGGTGCTAAGAGATTGTGGCATGGGGCAAGGCAGAAGCCTCAAGGACTTCAAGGTGGCTGACGGCCTGGGAGCAGACATCTGGGTGAAGCGCAAGGAGGGTTGGAGAGGCCATAAGGTGTGGTCAAAGAGTTCCCTGTCACCCTGTGCCTGTCAAAACACAGGCACACGGGCTTTGAAATCTGCCTCCACTGGAATCCAGCTCTGGTGTCCACGGCTTGTTTGATCTTGGTCATGCCATTTCACCCCTCCGAACCTCAGTCCCCACGTCTGTGAAAGTGTGAATAGTTGTGCTCTCCCTACAGGAAGAGAGGATGGCTCCTGGCAGCTGGTACTAAAATAAATGTTCACACTTCCTCTTGTAATTCATTGCCTGCCCATGAGAGCATAGCTGTGGAATGTAACCTTAATTCAACTAATGTTTGTTTTTAGAAACTGGGAAGGTGTTTACCTGGGGCCGAGCGGACTATGGTCAACTAGGGAGGAAGTTGGAGTCTCATGAAGATTGGAAACTACAAAATCAGGATCCGTCGCACCCCTGCTCAGGACCTCAGAAGAGCATGCCTTCCTCTCTGCATTGCTTAACAGGAGCAGCTGAGGTAGGAAGTGACTTTCCATTAGAAGTGATGCATCTCTTTTCCTTGTCTTGCATTGAAGCGTTTACTGTGGGCCTACTATGTGTTTCTAGTGGAGACATTGTGGTGGGTTCCATGCAGGACTCTGAAGGGGTCCTCGCCTCAAGTTCCTTAGGGTCCAATATGGTAGAAAAGGTAGAAAATCTGGTTAACTGTACTGCAAGGAAGACTGTGTGTAGCTCCTTTAGAGAGATTCCAAGTACTCTGGGTCTGCTGCAAAGAGTGAGAGATGAATTCAGTTTCTGGGGATTGGGTTAGGCCAGTATCACAGAGGACATGGCTTTGAGCTGTGCCTGGGAGGATGGGTCAGACTCCAGCAAGCAGCTGTAAGAAAGAGGAGGACTTTCAGGTAGGTACAATAGCAGGAACAGGGTGAAGCGAAGAAAGTGTTCGGTGGACCATGGTGGTTCAGTTTGGCTAGAGCATGGGGTGTCTGTGGAGGCGAATATGAGGTAGTATCAGAAAGAGGGTTGGAACCTGACCAAGAGGGCCTTTATACTGAGCTGAGTATTCTGCACTTCTGTTTATATTTCCCAGTGTGGAAGATATTGTAGTTCAGTTCCTTATTCAAGCCCTTTTAATTCCCTGAAATGTCTTGAATTTCTACATTTAAGGCAGGAGTCTTAATTTCTCCAGGGTGTGTGTTTCTGTTACTAAATTTTACTTTACTGCTGTCCTTAAAAAAAAGAAAAGCCTAGGTTTCTGAGAAGAATGAGGAAGGCCACGTAGGAAATGTGCCTCTGAACCCAAGTTGGCTTAATGAAGGAATTCAGTCTTCATTCAGAGTCTGTCAAAAAAATTAATAAGCTAGCGAGACTTCTGTAATTAGCATCAGACTAATTACAACCCTCTTCATACCTAGAGGGCTTCCCTTCCCCCGGGCCCGCCTGGCCTCCTCCTTCCGGGTATGTAGGACGGTTCTCAGTTTTTGCTTCACATCCCAGACCTGCTCCTCCTGGGCCTTTCCTTAGTGCTGGGGTTAAGTCTGTCTGTCTTTCTCACTCTTTCTTTAATTGAAAAGGCACTCATTTAACAAAACCACAAAGGCAATTTAGACATGGTAATAATAATGATAATGGTAATGATAATATTAATAATAACAATAGAAAAACCCTCCCTAACCTTAACTGCCCTCACAGCTGCATTCCTTTCTGCACGCACACGGACCCCCTTTATAAATTTAGAGCGCTGGCGCTGATGACGTTTGAATTCAGTCTTCATTTATTTGCTCACAAATGCTTTGCTTTTTTCTTCCTGATTTCTAAGGTCATTTAAAATGGGCCATGGAACATTATATGAGTCAGAGGTTCTGGGATTTTCCAAACTATTCTTTGAATGTTGGACATTTATCTCATTTCCTCTTTTTTGTCACCGTGGTGGACTCTGCAGTGAACACCCTTTTGAACTGTTTCTTTAAGATACAGTCTTGGGGATGAAATTGCAGGGGCAAAGGCCATGAACATCTTTATGACTTTTGCTGTATTTCTCTAGATTCTGTTTGAAAGAAGTTGACTCTCCCAGCTGCGAATGAGGGAATGCACTATTTTCGCTAGTATTGTCTGCTTAGCCAGTGAAGGTGCCGAGGGCTTGGTACCGAGTGCTTTAGACCCTTTCCTCTTCTCTGTCTTTCTCAGAACATTTAAGACTTTGTGGTCGGGTTAGCATAGCAGAGGCCCAGAGGCTTCATGGATTTTTCTGAGTCTCTGGTTTCATTGGCAAGACGAGGACCATAATGCCTACCACAAAATGTCATCAATGAGGACTACACACAGGGTTCTTGGCATGCGGCTGGCACTCGGTAACTGTTGGGCCCTTTCTCCTCTTTGCCCTTTAATACCGTGTGGTGGCCGTTGTGTGTAGCACTGTGACAGATATGGCCAGTGCACATCTATAATCTAAGAGGCTGACATCGAGGTGACTTTGGTTAGCTTCTTGGCGGGGCCGAGGAGTTGGCTTGAGCCCTGAGCCTTGAGGCAGCTTCGTTTTAGTGCTCCCTCCATGTCTGCTCCAGTCTCTGGGGTGCTGGTGTGTATACTTGCCAGTCTCACTGCAGGTTCAAACCCCGGGCTGTCTCCTTTTGGTAAATTTGGTCTGGGAATTATCCCTGCTGTCGATGTTCAGGTCAGACCTGTCAGACATTTATTTGCCTGAGGCCCAGAGCTGGGCCAGGGGGCAGCTCTAAGCTGCTAGGAGTGGATTCATCTTGGAAAAGATAAAAAGCTCTAATAAATTAGGTGTTGCCCTGGCAGGGGCTTGCCCAGGGAGGTCCAGGGGCACCTGGGGAGCAGGAACAGCCTTGAACTAAGCTAATAATTCCTGACCTTCAAGGAATCGAGTGTGGCCCATGGCTGACCAGTTGCCTTCTTCCATGTGCAAGGGATAAACAGAGTGAGGAGCGAGGTGTCTGGGATCCAGAGTGACAGCCACACAGAAGGGAGAAACACAGGTGGTATAAGCATCACTTTTTGTGAACAAAGGAAAGCAAATAAACACAATGTAACTTGGTGGTTATTGTGGACCAGGCAGCATACTAAAAACTTTACATGTATTATTTCATCCTCACAATAAATTTGGGTGTGAGTGTTATAATCGCTGCTTTATGAGTAAGGAGACTTAGGCTCAGGATGGGTAGGTCACTGGCCCCAGATCACACAGTAGATAAACAGTGGGGCTGGGACTTGAACTTGAGTATTTGAAGCTCACATATTTTCTGTATAGATGAAGTTGCATCTGTCCTTTTGCATATGTATCCTCACTTGGATAACAGTTCCGGGAGTCTGGGAGGCAGTCTCTGGTCCCCTGAGAGTCTCAGTTCTTTCTTCTGAGCCATGTCTCATCTCCAGCCTGAGAAAGACTTTGAGATTGTAGCCCTGGCAGGCCTTTCTTTAATATTCTTACAGTGGTGAAGACTGTGTGTTTCATGCTCTATCAGCTTGGCCTTGGATACTCGGCCCCTCTAGCCACTCTTGGAAAATTTCAGGTGTAGCAGAATAATCGGGATTAATCCCCCCATGTACATATCAGGGCAGAGTGTGTGTGTGAATCACAACAGCTTCCCCAGCCCCAGGTGGGCTGTCGCCTACACATTTCCCATGGAACCTTGGCTCTAAACTCTGCCCAAAGGTGGAAGCCTGTGTTTCACAGTGGGGCAGAGGTGCTTGTGCTCACTTAGTGGGTATGTTGGGGCTCCCCAGGATTCAGAAGCAGCTAGAGCTGGGCACCCAATGTGTGCGTGGGACCATCAGAAGACCTGCTTGACCGAAGGCAGACAGCCTGTGAGGGGATGAGGTCCAGATTGAGAGTCAAAAGACCTGGCTTCTAGTTTTGCTTCTGCCCAAATTGAGTGAATTTGGGCAAGCCCCCTTTCCTCCTGTACCCTTAGTTCCCCTCAGATATAGGTGGGGGATATTAGACCAGGTGATTCCTGATGATTCTTACAGATCTTAGAGTCCCTTCCATATCTGATTCTTATTTTATGGAAATGATCACTACTTAAAGTTATAATGACTCCTGCCCCTGGTGTCCCTCAGGGTCATAGTCAAGATCACTTGACCCCTAGCTGCTGGCTCAACTTTGGCAGACCTGGGCGTTTTAACTAAACCAGATGTTCCAGGCTTCAGTAGCACTTGAGCCTGGCTCTGCCTCTTTGCCTTGGCTCTGTTCTCTGCCCTTGTTCCTTATCCCCAGGGCCTCCTGCTCCAGTTTAGGTCATTGGGATTTAGTGTGATGTTGCTGCCTGGTCCCCCCAGGACTTGCCGTTCAGCTTTGATTGCTGTCCCTGTGGCTGTGACCTTATTGCCAGGGGCAGGCAGACCTCTGTGACAGTACTTCCTGGGTTCCCCACTTGCTGCCCCCTCTGCTGGCTCTGTGTGTGTTGTCCCACCTTCCTGCTTTCCTTCGTTTACCTCCTTCTTGGCTTTGGGATCTTGCCTATTGCATAGTCAACCCAGTAAACATTGGTTGACACCTGCCACGTGCCTGCAGTGGCCACACAGTGGCGGTGGCGGGGGCGGGGGTGGATACAAGGATAAAGAATCCATGCCTGTGCCCTCAAAGAACTTCCAGGTTTGTAAATAAATCCTTACTTTACAGAGTGGATGTGCTATGAGAGGTGTGTACGGAAAGCCAAGAGAACAGGGAAGATGGAGAGATTTACACTGAAGACACCCATGAACAGAAATGTTGTTTGAACTGGGTTCTTAAAAATGAGGAGGAGTTTGGCAAAGGGAGAAGGACATTCCAGCAGAGGGGACAACATGAACGGAAGCTGTGAGTCTAGATCTGCGCTAGCTCCTCAGCTGCTCGGGATGCCTGCCCGTTCCAGGGGACCAGCCTCGTTTTGTGGTCTCGCTGTCTGTCTGGCCTGTCCCATCCCTGCCATCCATCTTTCTGATAGGATTACTGTCTGAAGGAAAATAACCTCCATGTCCCTTATCTCATTTGCTCCCAGCATGATGCTGTGAAATAGGCCAGACTGGAAACGATTATACTCCTTTTACAGTTGAGGAAACTGAGGCCCAGAGAGGCTAGCTAGGAATTAGGAGAGGGCCCAAGACAAACAGCCTGATTCCCAGGGTTTCGGAGGGCCTTGCTCTGGGCTCAGTCTGCAGCCATGGGCCTGAGTCATGTTCCTGGTTTAAATTCTGCCCACGTTTGGTTGAGGAGCACTGAATCCCAGTCCGGGAGCTCAGCGCACATATGCACGCGTGCACACACACACAGACACACACACACACACACACACACACACACACACACACACACACACACACACGGAGCCCTCAGAGCAGGAGCAGGAAACGTGGAAATAAACAAGAGTTGAACCAAGGATTGGGTATTGTTCAGCCCAAAAGCCATCAACCCTGACTTTACTGCAGGACTGAAAGTGTTTGTTGGAGGACCTACCTGTGCACTGGGTCTGGGTGAGATCTGTCAGAACGAGTGGGAAAGAAGCTATTTTTAGTCTGCAGAGTCACTCACTCGGCTGTGCTAGCTGAGGTTTGAGCCAGTCCCCTACGCTTTCCACAGGGTTATTTCAGAAGGAGAAATACCACTCGAATGCTGTGTAAAACCCATTAACGAACCTGGAAGTTTCCAGGGCGGCTTTGTCCTGCAGCTCCCTCGGAAGGCTGCCCTTCCTGAATGACCTTCCTCCTTTCCTATATTTAATGCATTTCTAATTTTAAGTTTGTGTCAAGACTGTGGGACTTTGGTGCCCTAAATAACACAGAAATCTACCACCAGCAATCAGCTGAGTCCGGAGGGCTCTGACAGAATTGAACACAACCCGAAAAAGCATCCCCAGGTAGCTCTCCCGTAAGTCATCTCCAGCATCATTGCTGTTCTTAGAGGAGCAGGAGGTCTCTGAGACTGTGCAGCCCTGCGGCCCAGACCTTCCAGGTGCAGCAGGCTTTGGGCCTCCCCAGATGGGGGAGCAGTGTTCACCCAAAGCTGGTTTTGTTGGGAGGTGAGAACAGCCAGCACATCTGTGTGCAGCGGCCGACCCGACAGGAGGCATCATCGCACAAATAAACGTCAGAGCCACGGACTGGGTTTGTCCCTGAAACACTCAGGAGAGAGAGCGAGCCACCAGCCAGGGCTGTTTTGTTTGAAGGGATGGTAAAGGCTATGACACAGCAAGCACGTCTCTACTCTCTGCTGTTTTCTTATTTATTTGTATTTATCATCCCTTCACACGAAAATACCGGATCTGGGAGTGCAAGGGCCTTGTCTGCCTCCTTCAAAGCTGTGTTCCCAGGGCCTCGAGTAGCTCCCAGCACCTCGTGGGTGCTCAGTGGATGTTTGCTGACTGAATAAATGAAAACAGGACGAAAGAAAGGGTTTCAGAGATACATGACCTTCTTCAGGTCACCTGCACTCTCCCCCTGCGGTCTGCGCTTCCTAGACCCGGGCCAGTGCAGGAATAGGCATTTGCATGTTTCCAGGCGTTTGGGCATCACATGTCCTGCGGAGCCAGAGAACAGAGCGTCTGACCCTGTAATATGCTCGAACAACCCAGAAGTTTCTTACAGAATCTGTTGAGGATGAGGCTTATCGTCCTTTAGGGCTTCACAGTTTACCAAGCACTGCCACGCATGTGTGTCTTCGGTTGTCCGTCTTTCACCTAGCAGATGCTTATGTGTGCCTGTCTGTCCAGGCATAGGCGGATGGGGGGAGCAGGGAAGGCTGGAAGAGTTCCTGTCTTAGGAGCTCGTGAGCTAGTGGCAGGGCTAACATCAGTTCATTACAGGACGAGCTGAGCGTGACAAAGACTGGAAGAGAGAGTCTGACAATGATCCCATCCCTACCCATGTCCTTGGGGACCTTTTCTGTCTTGCATTTTCAGCCCCTCTGGTTCTGTTGGATCCTGCAGGGCTGGGGTGGGGGGTGGTTGGGGTGGGAAGTGGTGACTGGAAAGGCTTCCTAAATTGGAAGCTTTGACATTAAATTATTTCTCAAGGGAGCTAATGCAAAATAACAGGGGAATCTTGGCAAGACCTTGCATTAGGAGGAAAGCAGAGGAAGAGCAGCCGGCTAGAGACTGTGTATTGACAGGAGAGGGAGAAAGCAAGCCAGGAACCGCGGTGTTCTCAGAAACTCAGGAAGTCTCAACAAGGAGGTCAGGGAGGTCGAGGCTGAGAAAAGACGGCTGCGAGGTTGTGGTGACACCTCTGAGAGGCTTGAGCTGGGACACGGGGAGTGAGGGGATGGTGAGAAATGCAGGCTGCCGGTGTGAACAACCCTGCCCGGATTCAGTGGCCAAAGGAGGATGAGAGAACAAGTTCAGCAACTGGGACGGAGCTTGGTTCAAGTTAGTTTTGTGAACTTGGGGAAACTGGAGTGTGTGAGAAGGCCGAAGGAAAGGATGAGAGAGAGAGTGAGTGAGTGAGCGAGTGAGCGAGTATGAGCTGTGAGCAACGATGCAGGAGGCAGGGGGCCTAGCTGGAGCAAGGCGCCCCAGGGAGATGAGAGGGGCTTGGAATCTCTGTGAAGGGGAGAGTTCTAACAAGACGCAAGGACACCTCCTCATAGCACAGGAGTCAAGAAAAAAGGGGACGTGTGAAGATGGAATTTTTGAGGTGGAGAACAGAAATGCTTTCATTGAAGTGTGTATATCTTTTGTCATCGTGTTACATGGTAGTTTTATTTATTTATTCGGTAAATGTTTACTGCACCCGAGTGTGGGACGTGCACAGCGCGGGTGCCAGGAATTCACAGAGCAAAGACAAAGTTGCTGCCCGGTAGCTGTCACACGGTATTTATTAGTGCTTCAGTAATTATTCATATGTCCATCTCTAAATCACACACTGAGTTCTTTGAGCACAGACACTATCTTATTTATCTGTGTGTGATGAGGGCCCAGCTTAGTCCACAGCAAGGGATTGGTGCGAATGTGCTGAGGAAAGGGCGAGATCCCCTGCTGGGTGGTTTCAGTCGTCCTGGTTGGACTGAAAGCCAGATTGTCTGCTGCCGCGATGAGGTTAATGTGGGGAGGGCTCCGGGCAGGGACGCGTTGGCTTTACTCTGTAGCGATTCCATCCGGCACAGTCTAGCAAATGCCTGGAAATGGCCCAAGAAAGACACTATTATTGGCTCTGACCCCTGAGTGGTGGGCAGGGCAGTGGTGGCTGCCCTCATTCCAGGGGCGAGGGAGCAGGTGTTCCAAGAGAAAGCTGTCATGAGCTCCAGGTCACGCAGCACATGGTGACACAGTGCCGGGGCTGGAACCCCGCGCTCGGAGCCCTCGTTCTCACTGCCAGCCCTGTCTGTACCCCAGCAGCTTCCTCTCAGGACAGTTCTGACGCCAGTGTGGCCCTGGGCTCTGGCTTTGGCTCTGGCTCTCACTAGGTGATAGTTGGGTCTGATGGAGACCCGGTGGCTCTCTCCAGACTTGCAGCCCGGGTCAGTGTCTTCTGAGAACAGCAGGAGGAAGAGGATAGCCTCAGCAAAGACCAGGACAGTGAAGTTAACCCACGACTGTGGGAAGCCATAGCGCTTGCTGGAGGGGGGAGGTCTGAGGGGCAGTCCTGAATGTGGAGTGAGACCTGGGTTGGAATTTCTGCTCTATCACCCACAATCCTTGTGACGTTGGGTCAGTCAGACCTCTCCAAAGTGGGAGTAATAATACCTGCTTTATCTTGCCCACAAGATTATTGAAGTATGCAAATAAGATAGAGAAGGGTTTTTGTAGACTCTAAAGTGCTGTCCAAATGTTATTGGGTTCACGGCATATGAGGTGCTCTGTGCTTCGGATACGGGTTTTGTTCTAAGTATGGGTCGGAGCTGCTCTTCTCTCTTAATCACTCGAGATCTTAGGAGCGACACAGAACCGTGCTGGACCTTGTGATAAACACTTCTTAGAATCAGAACCAGTGAACATAGCAGAGGCCAGATGCTTGGTAATCCACGGCCAGCCTCCATGCAGGGCCACAGAGCGTGGATTCCTGTCGAGGTTAGCCATCAGTGTTGACAGCAAGGATGCTTCTGGCTTGCTTTCTCCCAGCTGCAGAGGAAATTCATCAGCACTGATTTAAAGTCCCAGTGACCTCACGTGTCACCACCGTGCTCTGCAGCATGACAACTGCCCCAGGCTGCACCCACGGTCACCCTGGAGCTGACCAGCTGTCTTTTGTTGCATTTGACCTTGAAAACTGGGCTGTCCCAGGGTGGAAGTAAACCACGCAGAGGTTTAGAGTGAAAACAGAAGCTAGTGAGGGTTTCAAGGAGGCTGTGGCGGTTTGAGAGACGTGTGAGCTCTGTGAAGGCCGGTTGGCCGGGGGACTAAAACTGCCCCCATCTCTGCCGCCATCCCTCTAGCTTGGGCCCTATTATCTGCCACCTCATTTCAGTGGCCGTCTCTCAAGTGAGAACCTCTCGTCTCTAGTTTGGCTTCATCGCAGCTGCCCCCACCCAGCTGCCGGCACGATGTACTACTAAAATCTAAATCCGATTTTGTGATGCCCTTACATTTTGACTCTTAGAAAATACAGAAAAAAAAATTCATTCCCACAATAAACATTTATTGGAAACCTGCTATGTAGAAGAAAGTTACCCAAGCCTTTAGAATATAGAGGAGGATAAGGCCCAGCAGCCTCTGCCCTCAAGGGGAAGGAGAAACAGTCTGTAATCCCCACAGCCAGTGTGCAAAGAATGGGATTATTAGAGCGTATGTTCCAAGGTTGCTGTTGGCCTTGTTCACCACTGTATCCCCATCATCATGATTAGCGGCTGGCACATAGTAGGTGCTCAGCAAATAACTGACAGGGATGAAAGTGTGCCCTTACTTCTCCCATCGGGAGAAGTCCAAAATCTCCACCTTGACATAGGAAGCTCTTCTTGATCCTGCCCATCAGAATACCCAGCCTCACCTTCTAGCAGCCTCTCCCATGGTTTTCTGCACTTCATCTATACTGAACCAACGGAATTATCATGCTGTTTGATATGTCTGAGTCCTTGCACAGGCTGGTTCTTCTGCATCCGTTTGCCCTTGGCTGCTTGGACAATTGCTACTCATCCCCCAGTGGATAACAAGGGTGATATCTTACGTTCATCTTAGTATTCCTGCCATCCGGCCTGAAAATCTGCTCCTTTTTTCTTTCTAGATTGAGTTTTTCTTTGCTTGGTGTCATTACCCACTTTCCTTGGCTCTGTCAGGCTGCTGTCCCTGAAGCTCTTTTCCACCTTCCGTCTACCTTCCTTGTCTCTGAGCCCTCTTCAGATTCCAGATCTAGAGTTTGTTGGGTGCTGGCTGATGAACCCTGGCCTTCCTTTTGTCTTTCTTCAACATCTTCTCCCTCTCACACCAGCCCTGTCCAGATAGCTGGACCTCTCTGCCAGTTCCGCGTGTACACAGACTTCATACTAAGAGCAGGGCATGGATTTTGCCAGTCTCATTACCCAGGGACTAGACTCTGTGTCCTGGACCCTGATCACTGTCCGGGACCTTGTTCTGAATGGCTGATTCCTCACTGAAATGCCATGTGCTCGATTCGGAGGGTTGCTGCTGCTCGGAGCTTCCTGCTTGGAGGCCCTTTTTGGTATTGGCACTGGTCCAATGCGCTGTCTCTCTGCCAGGCCCCTTTGGGTACTTTATATTGGAAGGCTGTTTTAGGAGCCAGTCCTGTAGTCATCCCTCTTTCCAAAGGCTATTGCCATTGAGTTTCCAGCCTCTTCTTGGCATGTAATGTCTTGAGCCGCTGCCACCGAGGCCTTGCCTGGTAGGAACCCTTTATTTGAGGTAGATAAAGAGAAAACATTACTCTTGTCATTTCCAAGGAAGCAAAACGAGGCCATTCTGTTGGGATGTGACCCTCAGAACCCAGGACCCCCATTGGTGGAGGGACCACTGAATTATGACGAGAAGGGGAGAGTTAGTCTTGGTGTGATTACGTAACTCCCTTTTGTGATGCAGTGGCTCTCTCTGTGGGGGCACTGTCAGCGGTGGTGGGGACCTTCTGCACCTTCAGATGACTGTTTGGAAGGGAGCTCTTTTCCCTGAATGCGTGGTATCATCCAACACTGGGGGAGACTGGCTGTGGGTAGCAGAACTAGAAGAAATCAGATATCTTTGCAAAAGGAGCAGCTGCTATGACAATCAATTGTGAAGCTTTTGGCTTTTCAGAGAGGCCAGAAGTGGAAGGGGAAAGGGAAGCAGGAGGCAGAGTGGGAACCCGCTTGCGGGCACTGGCAGGCTGTTTGTAGCTCCCGTGAGGACCTTGCCATGTGCCGCCTCAGGAGATCCAGCTGGCTGGGCACGGTGGCTCCCGGCTGCTGAACAAAATGTAGGTCGTTGTAGCCAGCACCCCCAGGATTGTGTGAGGAAAGTTCCTCACTCTAAAAAGGTAATTGAGTCATTCCAGAGGATCTTCTTTGTGGTTTTATTTCCACGTGGTTCCTTTTGAGTGCGATTTTTTTTATTAATAGCCTGGAGCATGCATATCATTTGAAGACAGAGTGTGTATCAAGGAACAACAAACAGAAGAGGAACTTGGAAGAATCAAGAGACTTAATGTTGTGGTTTCGTTCTTGGACAATCTGCTTCACTTCTCTGAGCCTCAGATTTGACGTCTGTGTATTAATACTTATTTGGCCTACCTCTCCAAGTTGTTGTCAAAATGATGTTGTGAATGTAAAAGCATTTTGTAAACTATGAAGCAATAAATGTAAGTTATGTTAGGAGATTTCTTTGTCATATCCACCCTTCTCTGGGTTTTCAGGAAACTTCAATTTCTTATAGCTCATTGGAAATTGTTAACTGTTATTGTAGGGCTGGCATTTGATGTGAATCATTTCCATGATTCTTGTGTTCCTCTTAAGCCATTAGTACTTGCTGAGTACCCAGGGTGCATTCAAGCTGTGAACTTGGACTATGACAATAGGGAGGACACAGAGTCCTAAAACTTTCTAAATGGGATGTGATTGATAGTATGAATCTCCTACAGGTCAGAGCTGAGGACCTGTGACCAGAGAGATCTAGAGGCAGTATCAGGGAAGAGTTGATGGCTGAGTCTCTTGAGTCTTTGGGGGATCTTCTTCGAGCAGATGACCTTTGAAGGCTGGGTCAGACTGAATTTGGTGGTTGAGAAGATTCTTTTTAGGTTCCTGAAGGGTCTCTGGGAAGAGGCTGGTTCTTTCTGAGGTGCTAACCCTGAGGATGGTATTGATAGGCTTGAATGCCCAGTTAAGAAAGACTTGATTGGGAACAGTAGGATTTTTTAGAAATAATAATGATAGCTCCTGTATGCTGATCGTTGACTGTGTACCATGTATGGTGCTTAGCACTGTATAAATATCACTTTGAATTTTTACCACATGCTGGTGAAGCATATACTGTTTTATTCCCATTTTGTAGATGAGGAAACTGAAACTTGGCGAAGTTTGTCTAAGGACACAGCTAGGAAATAAAGCTAACATGGTGGCTGTGTTGTGGTTAGAAGACATACAGGTGCCTGGATGGTGGTTTACTAGGCCGGAGGACAAAGAGGTGACTGTGAATGGTGTTCACCCCTCTCGTGCCAGAAGACGTAGAGCCTGTGACAGCTTATTCTGATCTCTTTGGGGCCGAGGCACAGGCTAGGAGAGGTGCGCAGAACCACTAAGTGGCTTTCCTTCCTCAGAAACTGCCACTTTAAAGCTGGGACAGTGAAGTGTGCCTTTGAAGTCCTTGTGGTCCCTTCTTGGGCTTCTGTTTTCATTCAGAGTGGCAGCAAGGATGAGCTTCAGAGTATCCCAACCCCAGCTCCCTCCTTACCTGCAAATCCAAATTGTACCACTTCACAAGGCTCAGATTAGAGTTTAAACAGTTGCATTTTTGGTGGACAATTCCAGTCACCATTTCAAATAGCATCTCCTGGAGGACAGATACTCTGTCTTGGTTGCAGCCGTATCATTCGTGCAGGGCATAGTGCCTGTCAGAAAGCACATGGGTAGGATTTGTTATGGAATTGAATGGAAACCTCTTCTCACTTAGAGTCTGAGTCACTTGTTGCTATTTGATTTTACTCTAATATCTGATCACCTCATGTGTGGTGGTCTTCCAGAGGAGAGCATATGGTGCTGCAGAGTGGGCCCGGTATTTTAGGATTGTTTTGGACCTCACACCATGCCGGGCAGGGGGCAAGGGGCTAGGGCACACAGGAGGGACCTGGAGAAGCCTTGGGGAGAGCTCCACCCACCCCGAAGGCAGCTTGGGGAGGCCTGTGGTGGGGTCGCTGTGTTGGTAGCTAACAGAGTTGTGATATATTACTTCTGGAGGGAGAAGAACAAAAACAGAATGCTGACTCCTCCAGTTGTCTCAGCATGAGGGTTATAGAAACATAAACATCTCCTTCCGTCTGTAGTGCTCCATCCCTCAGATGCCTTTTTAAAGGTAAGAACACAGAGGCATGCGAATGGTACATTTCCCTTTGCACCCCTCAAGGTGAAATTTCTGCTACTGCATGGGGACCCGCAGGAGCAGTTCTGTAGGTGCTGCTGTACAATGCATTTATCATTCTGCCCCCTGGCACATTTTGCCAAGCTGCATAATTTCCCCGTTCCTTCCTACACTCGCCAGCTCCATGACGATGATGCATCTGGTGGCCAAAGCCTCCTGATGAGCTCGTGGTATAGTGGAAAGAGCAGTGTATTAGCTAATGATGACAGCAGGTGGCATTCACCAAGTCCCGGTGGGGTGCCAGGGTTTCTGCCAAGCGCTTTCTAGACATCATCTCTTTAATCTTCATGACAACCCAGCAAAGTTGGGATTATTATTCCTCAGTTTGCCGATGATGAGAGTGAGGCTTGGGGGTGGTTACTTGTCCAAGGCTACATGGCTAATAACTGACAGATCCTACTGCAAAGCCTATGCTATGAAATACCAGGATTCCATGTTGAACTCTAATGTGAATTCACTGTGGCACCTGGGGCCAGAGACTCTGCTTCCCTGGGCTTCGGTTTCCTAATCTGTCTGATGAGAACCAGTTCCAAGGGTCTTCCAAAGCACTAAGCCCAGTACCATTCTGATTTGGTTAGAACTCTTACCTATCTGGATTTCTTTTAGCTTTTAGGATTTTTGTTTTGTTGTATAGTGGAAGGCTAGCTACTATGCAGTCATTCCTCAGCAACAACAGTAATACCAGGCAGTTAAGAATATACATAGTGTAAAATGGTATGGGGTCAGTACTGTCCACTAAAACTTTCTGTTATAAGGAAAATGGTCTTTATAGGTCCAGTACAATAGCTGATAACCACATGTGGCTACTGAGCACTTGAAATGCGGCTAATGTGACAGAGGAACTGAATTTGCGTTTTATTTTATTTTAACTCAAACTTAAGTGGCCACATGTATAATAGCTACTGTATTGGACAGTACAGGTATAGATAGTATAATGGTATAAAACCAAATAGAGTATATAGATTCTTCCATTGCCATCTCCTGTATTCCAACTAAGGCTTTTGATTTCCATGGTTAATTTTTCTAGAGGTTTAATACCTGATATATTTTACATTTGTATTATGCTTTCAACTTTTAGCAATTCAAACATATAATATTGTATCATTTTTCTCCTGCCCATGAGACAAATAGAAAAGATGGATAGTGCTATGTGCATTTCTCAGAGTAGAAAACTGAGGCATAGAGCAGTTAAATATTGCTACTAGGAACTGAGTAAATACTTTCTGCATGCATAAGTGATATACCTAAAGCCATTTTTGGAATTGGAGCCCAGGACTGGAAACTTAGGTCTTTTGATTCCTGGCTAGAGTTTCCTTTATTTTTCCTATCACTGGTGTGCCAAGCATGGTGTTAGAGAGACTCTGCCCATTAAGGCAATTCTTTTAATGATAGGAGGGGGACTTTTTCTTTTCATTTGATACCTTTCTGTACTATTTGATTTTTTTAACTATAGGCATCACTTAATTATAATAATAAAATAAATTATAAAAATAAAATAAATATTTGGGAAAATTATATGAAATGCTATGAAGCTGCATTATGGATCTGTGCCTGTTTTGTAGATATGAGAGCTGTCATGCTAGTCAAACAAAGACAGGCATGTTTTTCACGTGGGATCTGTGTTCAGAAGAGGATTAAACTCCATCTTGATTCCATTTCTGGTAATGGTGGAGTAGTTCTTTTGAACCAACCCTCCCACAGAAAACAACTGTAAACTCAGACAAAATATAAAAAAGAACTAGCTGAAGGAACTGGAAGGTGACCAAAAGCCCGCCCACTCTTCACAAATATCAAGGGCCTGAAGGCCAAGGAAAGATTGAGAAAGAGTTCCAGATTGAAAGGACTCTAAAGAGACAGGGCAACTAAATGCAATGTATGGATCCATTTGTTGTAAAGGACATTACAGCAACAATTGGTGAGACCTAAATGCAGTCTGAAGTTTTGTTGGTGGTTACATACCAGTTTTAACTTTTTAGTTTTGTGGCTGAATTGTCGCTCTGTAGAGAGTGTTGACGGTTTGGTTGACAAATACACTAATGTATTTTGGAGTGGTAGGGCATCAGTTTGCCAAATTCCTCAGAGGTAGTTCAGAAAAAAATGGAGAAAGAGAGGGAAGGTAATATAGAGCAAAGATGGTAAATGGTAATATTTAGTAATACGAGTAAAGGGTAAAAAGAAGTTCTTCATATAGTTCTTTTAACTTTTCTCTGAATTTATTTGAAAATGAAAAGATTTTTAAAAACTTCATAGTGAATGATAATAAAAATAGAACACATTAACATTTGTGGGTTGTAGCTAAAGCAGTGGTTTGAGGGAAGTTTATGTCTTTAAATGCGTATATTAGAAAAGAAGAAAGGACAAGATTCAGTGACTTAATGTTCCATCTTTAGAACTGAAAAGGAAAAGTAAATGCAAAATAGTAGAAAGAAGGAAATAATAAAGGTAAGGGCGGAAATGAATGAAATAGAAAACAGACAAAATTAGAGAAAAATAACAAAACTGAAAGCAATTCTTTGAAAATATCAACAAAATTGATGAAGACCTGGCTGGACCAATGAGAAAAAAGAGAAAGAGATCACAAAATACCAGTATCCAGTAATGAAAGCATATAAGTCACTACAGCTTCTACAGACATTAAAGGATACTAAAGGAATATTCTGAATTATATTGTGCCAATAAATTTGGCAAATCAGATAAAATGGATGAATTTTCTGGAAAAAAAAAATACACTTACCAAAACTGACACAAGATGAAATAGAAAAGCTGAACAATTATGTATCTGTTAAAGAAATCAATTCATTATCAAAAACTTTCCCACAAAGAACCTTCTAGGCCTAGATGGCTTAGCTGGTAATTTTTATCAGATATTTAAGGGAAAAACACAATTTTTACACAAACTCGTTCACAAAATAGAGGAAGAGGAGTGAACACTTCCCAACTCATTTTGTGAAGTCAGCATAGTTCTGATACCACAACCCAACAAAGATATTACAAAAAAATTACAAACTAGAATCTCTCATAAACATAAACACAAAATCATTAACAAAATATTAGCAAATCAAATCTGGCAATATATAAAAAGGATAATTCATCCATGGCCAAGCTGTGTTATCCCAGGAATGAAAACTTGCTTTCACATTTGGGGAAAAAAAAAAGAATATAATTCTCCATGCTAACTAAATAAAGGAGCAAAACCATATAATCATTTTAATAGATGCAGGAAAAGCAGTGACAAAATTATAATGTGATATCACTGTATACCTCTTATGTATAAGACAAGACAATAAGACAAGAGATAACAAATGTTGACAAGGGTGTGGAGAAAAGGGAACACTTGCACATAATTAGTGGGAATGTAAATTGGTACATATATTATGGAAAACAGTATGAAGTTTCCTCAAAAATTTAAAAATTAAAATTAAAAATAGAACTACTGTATGATCCAGCAATCCCACTTCTGGGTGTATAGCCAAAGGAAATGAAATTAGTATCTTGAAGAGATATTAACACCTCCATGTTTATTGCAGCATTATTCATAATAGCTAAGATATGATGGATGAATGGATAAAGAAAATGTCTCTCTTTCACACACACACACACACACACACACACACACACACACACACAGGAATATTATCCATTCTTAAAAAAAGAGGAACCCCTGCCATTTGTGACAATATGGATGAACCTGGAGGACATTATGCTAAGTGAAATAAGCCAAACACAAAAGGCACATACTGCTTGATCTAACTTAAATGTGGAATCTAGAAAAGATGAACTTCTAAAAGCAGAGTAGAATGGTGGTTGTCATGTGGGGAAATAGGGAGTTGTTGGTCAAAGGGTATAAAAGGTTCAGTTATGTGGGATGAATGAGTTCTAGAGATTAATGTATAGTATGGTGACTGTAGTTAATAATACTGTATTATATGTTTAAAATTTGCTAAATGTGATCTCAAGTATTCTTTCCACATACAAAAATAGTAACTATGTGAGGTGAAGTGATGGATCTGTTACTTGGTTTGATTGTGGTAATCATTTCACAGTATATGTCTATATCAAATAACTTTGTATATCTTTAATATTCATCTTAATATTTAATTTTAATTAATTTATATAAATATAATATAATTATTTATATTATATTTGTACTATATATAATATATATTATTTTATTATAAAATATATTTATATCATATTTTAATTATATTATATAATTATTTAATTTATAATTAATATTTAATTAAATTTAATTAATTTAATATTCATCTTTAATATTCATCATTGTATATCTTTAATATTCATCAATTCTACCTCAGTAAGGCTGGAAAAAAATTTGACATCCATTTGTGATAAAAACTCTTGGCAAATTAGAAATAGAAGGGAACTAGGGCACCTGGGTGGCTCAGTTGGTTAAGTATCCAACTCTTGACCTCAGCTCAGGTTTTGATCTCGGGGTCATAGTTCAAAGGCGTGTTGGGCTCTACACTGGGTATGGAGCCTACTTAAAGAAAAAAAAAGTGGATGGAAACTTCCACAATCTAATAAAGAATATTTATAAAATGCAAATATCATAATTAATGGTGAAAAATGGAAGGTATTTCTCCTAAGATCAGAATAAGGCAAGTGTGTTTTCTCTTACCTTTTTTGTTCAACATTATACTGGATGGGGGTTCTGGTGAGTGCCATAAAGTAAGAAAAAGCAATAAAAGTCTTAGCCATCAGAAGAAAATAAGCAGGGGCACCTGCGTGGCTCAGTCAGTTAAGCATCTGCCTTCGGCTCAGGTCATGGGGCCTGGGGGCCTGGATGGGGCCTCATGTTGGGCTCCCTGCTCAGCGGGAAGCCTGCTTATCCTTCTCACCACCCTCTCCCCCGCTCATACTCTCTCACTCTCTCAAATAAATAAATAAAATCTTAAAAAAAGAAAAGAATAAGCAAATTGTTTTTATTCACAAATGGCATGATCATTGACATAGAAAATCTTAAGCAATCCATAAAGTAACTATTAGAACCAAGAAGTGATTTAACAGTACAAAGTCAACATTAAGAAATTGATTATATTTTTTATATAGCAGTAGCAAATAATTGGAAGGTCTTTAAAAAGCAGTTTTTGGGGTGCCTGGATGGCTCAGTCAGTTAAGCGTCCGATTCTTGATGTCCGCTCAGGTCTTGATCTTGGGGTCATGAGTTCAAGCCCTGCATTGGGCTCTACACTGGGTGCAGAGCCTACTTTTAAAAAATGAATAAAAATTAAAAATAATTTCTTTTAAAATTATATTACAAAGCATAAAATATTTAGATAATAAATTTAACCAAAAAATGTGGAAGATCTGTACATAAAAATTACAAAACATTGCTGTGAGAAGTTAAAGAAGACATAAATGGATGGAGAGATATATCACGTTCCTGGATTAAAAGACTCAATGTTATTGTCAGTTTTCCCCAAGTAGATTTGTAGATTTAAAGCAATCCCATTCAAAATCCCAGACGGCATTTTTAGGGATAGAGATCGACAACCTGACTCTAAGATGTATATGGAAATGTAAAGGATCTTGAATAGCCAAAGCAATCTTGAAAAGGAATAAAGTTGAAGGATTCACATTGCCTGACTTGAAGATTTGCTGTAAAACTATAATATGTCAACAACAAAAATACAAATAACTTGATTAAAAAATAAGCAAAGGACTTGAATAGATATTTCTTTAAAGATGATATACAGGGATCCTGGGTGGCTCAGTCATTAAGTGTCCAACTCTTGGTTTAGGCTTGGGTCATGGCCTCAGGGTCATGAGACTGAGCCCCGAGTCAGCGGGGAGTCTGCTTGAGATTCTCTACATCTCCCCATTCTCTCCCTCTCCCTTGCCCCCCATCACGCTCTCTCTTTCTCTCTCTCTCTCAAATAAATAAATAAATCTTAAAAATAATAAAGATGATATACAAATGGCCATGTAGCATATGAATACTCAACATCGTGAAGCAGTATGGAAATGCAAATCAAAACCACCATTACATGGTGACAGATGCTAACTACATTTATTTTAGTGAGCATTGTGTAATTATTAGAATTCTCAAATGACTATATCATACATCTGAAACTAATATAACATTATATGTCAACCATACTTTAAAAAAAAAACCCACAATGAGATACCACCTTACACTCATTAGGATGGCTGCTATAACAAAAAACCCAAAAAACAGAAAGTAACAAGTGTTGTTCAGGGTGTAGAGAATTTGGAACCCTCGTGCACTGTTTGTGGAAGTGTAAAATGGTACAACTGCTGTGGAAAACAATCTGGTGGTTCCTCAAAATAGTAAATCCAGCAATTTTTCTTCTGGGTATGTATTCCAAAGAATTGAAAGCAGGATCTTGAAGAGTATTCGTAATAGCATTTCACAAGAGCCAAAAGGTGGAAGCAACCAAGTGTCCATCAACGGATGAACGGAAGAATAGACATTCAATGGAATATGATTGAGCCTTAAGAAGGAAGGAAATTCTGATACATGCTACAACATGGAAACCTTGAGGAGATTATGCTAGGTGATATAAGCCAATCATAAGAGGCAAATACTGGATGATTTCGCTTATTCAAGGTACCTAGACTAGTCAAAATCATAAAGACAGAAAGGAGCATCTTTGTTCATAGTGGTCCCAAACTGGGAACAGTTCAAGCATCCATCAACTGGAGAATGGATAAAGAAATGTAGTATAATCTACAGTTCAAAAGGAGAGAAATGATACAGCCAACAACGTGGATGAAATCTCAAAAACATTATTGAGTGAAAGAACCCTTACACAAAAGAGTACACAGTGCATGATTCCATATATATGGAATTCTAACAGGCAATAATATTAGGTACACGTCATCTGTTTCATACATGGGGACACTGGCACTCAGAGAAGCTAAGCACCTGGTCTAAGGCTGCACAGCAGGTCAGTGGCAGAGCTGGGCCTGCCACCCAGATGTCCTGACTCCCAGTGCTCTATGTTTTTCACTACCCGAGGCGGCCTTGTTAGCATTCTGGGATATTAGCACATTAACACATTGAGAGGAGTGCTGGGGGTGCAGGGTGGCTTGGGTTTCCTCTGACTGCTTTCTTTGGTCTGGAAAGTGCTCTTCCAACCACCCTGTTGAGCCTTCTGTCATGGCCTCCATTGATCTGATAGACCCCTTGCGCTCTTCCCTTCTTTGCTAGACTGGAAGAGGGAAGGAGCAGCCAGGCTGGAGAGTGTGCTATTATTAGAAAGGATTTTAAGGAGAGTGCACTGACTGGGTTATTAGAAAGGATTTTTCTGGGTCTCTTTCCTCTGCAGTTAACACCTTTAATTAAAAATAAAACAAGCAAATAACTGTGTTCCTCCTCCTTTCCAAATATTGCTGAGAGTCTTTGCGGTGTTGTTCTTGGTTGCATGTCCTGGTGACGTCTGAGCATTACGTGCAAATTGAGAAACGGACTGACAACACGTTATCGAAGAGGTTTTCTCAAGGGGAATGACCAAGTCTAGAATAGAACAGCCATCTGCTGCCAGATGGATAGGGCTCCACTGACTATGAATTTGACCTGGAGGCTGGCCTTTTCTGTGTGTTTGCACTTTGGGAATACCCATTGGGTCTTCGCTTCCTGCTGGCTCATTGGCGGCCTTCCCTGCCCTCCCCCCTCCCCCCACTTCAGGCTGCCTAGTCCCTCAGGAGTCCCTCAGGAGTCATGCTGCCTGTGATGCCTGCACACCTGGTGATCCAGAGGAAGCCAGCAGCACACTGTATTCATGCAGTGAGGGGGCACGTCAGCTTCTGTGCAGTGAAACGGCCAAATTAATTCACTGTTGTTAGCAGTCCTCCCAGCTGAGAAGACTCATGGCAGTTCACAGTGTTCTGGTGCAAGACGGGGTGCTGAAGAGAGGCAGATTTTTCTGTCCACATACAGATGCTCTTGCCTGATGCACCTTGGAAGCCCACAGGCTGGGGAGGGAGGTGGAGACAGGTCCGTGGGTGGATAGAAATCAGAATAATAAAGTCCATCTTCCTTTTTAAGTTAGAAAGAAAAAACTCTTCTGTTTCCTGCCTTGTCATCTAACTTGTTTATCTGCTTTTCTACTCTTTCTTTTTTCCTCTACCCTAATCTTCCTTTCTCTCTCTCTTGCTTCACCCCTCTATTCCTCCCACCCCCACCCCATCGTCCACTCTTTTATCATTTGTTTTCTGACACTAGGAAAAATAAGGAAAGGTAGGGAAAATACAGCACATCATCAAGCTCCTCCTGCCCTTTCCCCAGGTAACAGAGTCACCGTCTTAGCAGGAAGTCCGGAATGTAATATTTGCTCATTCAGAGTTTATCACATTTTACGCTGTCCCACACATTTCATGGTGATGAGAGCAAGGCTACAGCCAAGCCAGGGAGGACCAAGAAATCAAGGCAGAAGTGGATTTCCCTAACTCCTTCGTTTCATCAATTTAGCTTCCTCTAATTCTCTGAGCACTCCTTCCTGTCTTCTCTTATGAGCAGTATGGATGATTGAAGCTTTGCTCAAGCAGCTACTTACTATGAAGGTGCTGTGTGCACTTTCTTTAACGTGGTTCGCTGTCACCTGGCCTAAAGACGCAGGGGCTCTTCTGTCTCCTCAACCCCTCATTACTAGCACATCCTGTCTTTTCCTGCTTGTCCACTGTCAATTATTTCTGAGTCAAATATGAACTTCTTCTTCCCCCATGTTTTGGTCAATGACAACCTAAAATAATAACTAAAATCTCCTGTGATCCTCAGCAAAGAGACCTAGAAGAGGTGGCATTGTCGGGGATACCCCCTGATATAAGGGGTCTAGAGTCTCTGGAGAGCCAGCGATTCTGTAATGTAACACATTGAACTGGAAGTCAGGAGACCCAGGTTCTAGACCCAGTTTGTCAATAACTTGCTGCATGGCTTTGAATAAATCACTGTCCTTTGAGTCCAGGTTTTCCCAACGCTTTGGTGCCTCGTAGGGGTGTGGGTATAAGTTAAACTGCTTATACTGTATTGTGACCAAGCCAAACCCCTACTCAGGTATATTGTCTTTTAAAATGCTTGGTGGGCCAAACAAAAAATATCTGAGGGTTGTATTTGATACACTCACTTGGTCTTTCCTCTCCCATGGCATGCCTGGGACTATAGTTGCAGAGCGAAGCCTTGGGACTGGATCCCCAGGGACGTTATCATGAGCACTATATCCTGGAGCCAGTAGCAGAGGTCCCAGCAACGTGTTTGCTGACCAGAACGGCCTTTACCGCTTGGGGAGTTAGCTGGTAAGGGCACAGTTGCCATTGGCTGCTAGGGTTGGTCTTCTACAGGGTCTTTCTTGGCCACTGATTGCTTGCTTTATCCCTGAGCATTAGGGCACTAGGCAGAAAGGGTGGGACCAGCCCAGCCCAGCCCTGCCCTGCTAACAATGCAGGACACATCTTGTGGATGGAAGGATTTCACAGAGGGCTCTAGAATCCCAGGTTGCTAAAGCCTGACCTGATCAGGGGTCATGTGGTCGCACAATGCCCCTTGAGTCCTCGCCGCACAGATTCCGTTTTAGGGTCACCCTTACTGTTAGAAAGCTCATCCTTCATATTTGTTTTTATCACTACTCTGGGAGGTAGATAGGACAAAGATTTTTAAATTTTAAATTTCTGGTTATAAAAACGGTGCGTGCTCATCGTAGAATTATAGAACATCAAAATCATCCATAATTTTACAACCTAGAGAAAACCACTTATAATCATTCTAAGGCATTTTCCGTCTTCTACGTGTATTTTTTTAAATAATAATATTTTTTTATTATATTATGTTAGTCAACATACAGTACATCCCTAGTTTTTGATATAAAGTTCCATGATTTATTACTTGTGTATAACACGTATTTTTTTTAAAAAAGCAAGATATGTGTATTTTATGTTTGCTTTATATCCAGATTTTCCACCTGCAGTTATATTGGGAACAGTTCCTCTATGCTATTAAATATTCTTTAGAATAATTACTTAACATTAAAAAGTAATATTCCATTATTTGGATGTGGCACAGTTCATGTGCTTATTTATGGAAATTTAGGTCCAAATTTTTGCTCCTAAAAATTGTGCCATGATCAACATAATGACCTCAGAGATATTGAAGTTTTGGTTCCAGACCAATAAAGTGAGTCAAATGAATTTTTGGTTTCCCACTGCATATAAAAGTCATGCTTACACTACACTGTAGTCTGTTAAGTGTGCAATAGCATTATGTCTAAAAAAACCTGATGTATGTATCTTAATTAAAAAACACTTTTTTGCTAAAAAGTGCTAACTATCATCTGAGCTTTCAGTGAGTTCTAATCTTTTTGCTGGAGGGTCTTGCCTCAATGTTGGCGGCTGCTGACTGATCAGGGTGGTGGCTGCTGGAGGTTAGGGAGGCTGTGGCGATTTGTTAAGATACAAGAACAACGAAGTTTGCCGCATTGATTGGCTCTTCCCTTTACAAACGATTTCTCTGTGGCATGTGATGCTGTGTGATAGCATTTCACCCATAGTAGAACTTCTTTCAAAATTGGAGTCATTCCTCTCCAGCCCTGCTGCTGTTTTATCAACTAAGTTTATGTAACATTCTAAATCCTTTGTTGTCATTTCAGCGATCTTCACAGCATCTTCACCAAGACTAGATTCCATCTCAAGAAACCACTTTCTTCTCTCATCCCTGAGAAAAACTCCTCATCTATTCAGGTTTTATTATGAGATGGCAGCCATTGAGTCCTATCTTCAGGCTCCACTTCTAATTCTAGTTCCCTTGCTTTTTCCGCCACCCTGCTGTTACTTCCTCCACTGAAATCTTGAACCCCTCAAAATCCATGGGTTTTGGAATCAACTCCTTCCCATCTCCTGTTCATGTTGATATTTTGACTTCTTCCCATGAATCACAAATGTTCTTAATGGCATGTAGAATGGTGAATCCTTTCCAGTAGGTTTTCAATATACTTTACCCAGATTCATTGGAGGAATCACTGCCTATGGCAGCTCTAGCATTAGGAATTATATTTCTCAAGCGATAAGACTTGAAAGTCAAAATTACTCCTTGATCCATGGGCTGCAGAATGGATGTTGTCAGCAGGCATGAAAACAGCATTCATCTCCATCGGAGCTCTTGGGTGACCAGGTGTATTGTCAATGAGGAGTAACGTCTTCAAAGGAATCTTTTTTTTTTTTTTTTTTGGTGAGCAGTAGGTCTCAAGAGTGGGCTTGAGATATTCAGTAAACTAGTTTGTAAACAGATGTGCTGTCATGTAAGCTTTGTTGTTCTATTTACAAAGCATAGGCAGAGTAGATTTAGCATAATTCTTAAAGGTCACAGGATTTGGGGGATGGTAAATGAGCATTGGCTTCAACTGAAAGTCGCCAGCTGTATTTTCCCCGAACAAGAGAGTCAGCCTGTCCTTTTAAAGCTTTGAAGCCTGGCCTTGACTTCTCTCTAACTATGAAAGTCCTAGATGACATCTTCTCCCAATAGAAGCCTGTTTCACCTACACTGAAGATCTGTTGTTGAGTGCAGCAGCTCCATTAGGGTTATCCTAGATCGATCTTCTGGATAACTTGCCGTGGCTTCTACATCAGCACTCGCTTGCACTTTGATGTTACGGAGATGGCTTCCTTCCTCAAACCTCATGAACCAGCCTCTGCTGCTTTCAGACTTCTTCGGCAGCTTCTTCACCTCTCTCAGCCTTCATAGAATTGAAGAGAGTTAGGACCTTGCTCTGGATTAGCCTTTGGCTTAAGGGAGTGTTGCCTTGGGGCCTTGGGTTTAATTTTCTGTCCAGACCACTAAAACTTTCTCCCTATCTGCAGTAAGGCCATTTCACTTTCTTACAGTTTGTGTTCACTGGAGTAGCACTCAGAATTTCCTTCAAGAACTTTTCCTCTGCATTCACAACTTGGCTAACTGGCGCAGGAGGCTTAGCTTTCAGCCCATCTCGGCTTTCGACATGCCTTCCTCACTAAGCTTAATCATTTCTAGTTTCTGATTTAAAGTGAGAGGTATGTGACTCTTCCTTTCACTGGAACAGTTAGAGGCCGTTTTAGGGTTCTTCATTGGCCTCATTTCAATATTTTTGTGTCTCAAGGAATAGGGAGACCCAAGGAGAGGAAGAGAGATGGGGGAACAGCTGGTTCATGAAACAGTCAGAATACACATTTATTAAGTTCACTTTATTATATAGGTGCAGTTTGTAGCATCCCCAAACAATTACAATAGTAACATTAAAGATGGCTGATCACAGATCATCATAACAAATATAATAATAATGAAAAAGTTTGAAATGTTGTGAGAATTACCAAAATGTGACACAGAGACACAAAGTGAGCAAATGCTGTTGGAAGGGTTGCGTTAATAGATTGGCTCAAAGCAGGATTGCCACAAACCTTCAATTTGTAAAACATGCAGTATCTGCAAAATGCAATAAAGAGAAGCATGAGAAAACGAGGTATAGCTGTACCTGAATTTTTGGTCACATCTCTGATTATTTTCTCAGGAAGGATTTCTAGAAATAAGATTCCTGGATCAAGGGATATAGACTTTTTAATAGCTCTTGACACATATTCAGTATGGCAAGAATTATTAAAGTTTGCATTTTAGTCCTTAATCCCTATGCTGAGCTATAGTGACAGACGCCTAAGTGTCTGAAGTGTCTCATTTGAAAATTGCCTATACCCCTCAAATGGAGAAGGGATTTTTGGGGTACCTGGCTGGCTAAGTTGGAGGAACGTGTGACTCTTGATATTGGGGTTATGATTTCGAGCCCCATGTTGGGTGTAGAGATTACTAAATAAAAAAATAAAAATAAAAATAAAAATCTTTAGGGGCGGAGCACCTGGGTGGCTCATTCGGTTGTGACCTGCCTTCGGCTCAGGTCCTGGGATCGAGTCCTGCATCGGACTCTCTGCTTAGTGGGGAGCCTGCTTCTCCCTCTCCCTCTGCCTGCCACTCTGCCTACTTGTGCTCTCTGTCTCTCTCTGTCAAATAAATAAATAAAATCTTAAAAAAAAAATCTTTAGGGGCACTTGGGTGGCTCAGTCAGTTAAGCGTCTGACTCTTGATCTCAGCTCAGGTCTTGATCTCAGGGTCGTGAGTTCAAGCCCCATGTTGGGCTCCATGCTGAGTGTGGAGCCTACAGATAGGTAGGTAGGTAGGTAGGTAGATAAATAGATAGATAGATAGATAGATAGATAGATAGATAGATAGATAGATAGATAGATAGAATCTTTAAAATGCTCTTGTTGGGGGCACCTGGGTGACTCAGTTCGTTAAGCGTCTGCCTTTGGCTCAGGTCATGATCCTGGGGTCCTGGGATTGAGCCCTGCGTCGGGCTCCCTGCTCCATGGGGAGCCTGCTTCTCCCTCTGTCCCTCCTCCTACTTGGGCTCTCTCTCTCTCTCTCAAATAAATAAATAAAATCTTAAAAAAATATGAAATGCTCTTGTCATCCTCAACCCTATTAAATGGCATCCCTAAATCTGGGGGTCTGTCTTGTGTGAGGGGTCTTGTTGGTTTCCTTGGCCACAGCCACACCAGGACCAGAATGTAGGCTCTGGAGGTCAGGAGGCTTCCTATTACCTTGCATTGACTAAGGGGCCATTCTTCTTTATTATAACTTGGAAAAAAATGCTGTCCTGTTACTTGTCAGATGAGAAATGCATGTGAAAACACATTGACAACTGTGAAGAACTATAAATGTAATGTTATTATTAGGGTTACTTTGGATTGGAATAATAATGCTGATATGACTACTAAGATATTATATAATGCTTTTGGCACATTAGAGGGTGTTGATATTTGAATGATGGCATGGAATTTCGGAGAATATTTGCCCTGGCCCCCTTATTTTACAGATAAGGAAACTGAGGCTCAGAGAACTTAATTATCCTATCCAGTGTCACATTGCAGAATAAGCCTGGCAGCCAGGTCTCTTCACTTCTCTCTCTCTCTCTCTCTCTCTCTCTTTTTTTTTTTGTCACATTTGTGGACTTCTAGAGCCACGTACAACAATGAGTATCTTGCTCATGTGTGCTTCTAGGGTACTGTTTAACACTTTTTAAAAATTGAGTTGTAATTGACATGCATTATATTAGTTTCAGGTGTACAACATAATGATTTGAATTTGTGTGTGTTGTGAAATGATCACTATAGTAAGTCTAGTTAACATCTGTCACCATACATGGTTACAGAATTCTTTTTCTTGTGATGAGAACTTTTAAGATTTACTCTCTTAGCAACTTTCAAATATGCAATATAGTATTATTAACTATAGTCACCATGCTGTACATTACATCCCTGTGACTTATTTATTTTATAACTGGAAGTTTGTACCTTTTGATTCCCTTCACCGGTTTTGCCCACCCCCACTCCCTGCCTCTGGTGACCACCAGTCTGATCTCTGTAGCTATAAGCTTGTTTTGTTTTGTTTTGTTTTGTTTGTTTTTTTAAACATGTAAGTGAGATCATACAGTATTTGCCTTTGTCTTACTTATTTCACCTAGCGTAATGCTCTCAAGGTCCATCTATATTGTTGAAAATGGCAAGATTTCTTTCTTTTTCATGTCTGAATAATATTCCATTGTGCTTATGTATGTATAATATGCACATATATTTGTATACAATGTGTGTGTGTGTGTGTGTGTGTGTGTGTGTGTGTTTATATCACATCTTTATTCATCCATTGATGGACACTTAGGTTGTTTCCATATCTTGACTATTGTAAATAATGCTGCAATGAACATGGGGACAGATTTATCTTTTTGAGTTAGTGTGTTTATTTACTTCAGATAGATACCCAGAAGTGGAATTATCAGATCAGAGGATAATTCTATTTTTATTTTTTTGAGGAACTGCCATACTGTTTTCCATACTAGCTTCTCCAGTTTGCATTTCCATCAACAGTGCACAAGGGCTCCCTTTTCTCCACATTCTCACCAATACTTGTTATTTCTTGGCTTTTTGATACTAGCCATTCTGACTGGTGTGAGGTGATAGCTCATTGTGGGTTTGATTTGCATTTCTCTTATGGTTAGTGATGTTGAGCATCTTTTCTTGTACTGGTTGGCCATTTGTATGCCTTCTTTAGAAACATGTCTATTCAGATGGTCTGCCAACTTTTATTTTTTTAAAAGATTCATTAATTGTCAAGAGCGAGTACACACGACTGAAGGAGAGAATCCCAAGCAGCTCCCTACTGAGAGCCAACTCCCCCCATGGGGCTTGATGTCATGACCCATGGGATCATAACCTGAGCTGAAACCAAGAGTCAGACACTTTAACCAACTGAGCCAGCCAGGCTCCCCCTCTGCCAACTTTTAAATTGGATGGTTTGTTTGATTATTAAATTGTATGGTTTTAATATATTTTGGATATTAACCCTTTATCAAATATATGGTTTGCAAATATTTTCTCCCATTTGGTAGGTTGACTTTTTATTTTGTTGATGATTTCCTTTGCTGTGCTGAAGCTTTTCACTTTGTTGTCAATCCACTTTTTAATTTTTGCTTTTGTTGCTTTTGCTTTTGGAGTCAAATAAAAAAGAAAAACAAAACAAAACCAAAAAAACCCCAAAACATCACCAAGATTGACATCAAGGAGCTTACTGCTTATGTTTTCTTCTAGGAGTTTTATGTTTTCAGGTCTTATATGCAAGTCTTTAATCCATTTTGAGTTAAGTTTTGTGTGTGGTGTAAGATAATGGTCCAGTTTCATTCTTTTGCATGTGGCTGCAGTTTTCAAACATCATTTATTGAAGAGACTGTCCTTTCCTCATTGTATATTCTTGATTTCTTTCTCAGAAATTAATTGACCACATATGTATAGGTTTGTTTCTGGGCTGTCTATCATGTTCCATTGATCTGTCTGTTTTTATGCCAATACCATATTGTCTTAATTACTATAGCTTTGTAATGTAGTTTAAAGTCAGGGAGTGTGATACCTCCAGCCTTGTTCTTTCTTAAGATTGCTTTGGCTATTTGGGGGGTGCCTGGGTGGCTCAGTTGGTTAAGCATCTGACTTCGGCTCAGGTCATGATCTCAGGGTCCTGGGATAGAGCCTCATGTTGCTCTCTGCACTCCGTGGGAAGTCTGCTTGTCATTTTACTTTTGCCTCTCCCCCTGTTCATACTCTCTCTGTCTCTCCCTCAAATAAATAAAGTCTTTAAAAAAAAAAAGATTGCTTTGGCTATTTGGGGTCTTTTGTGGTTCCATATAAATTTTAGAATTGTTTGTTCGATTTCTGTGAAAAATGTCTTTGGAATTTTGATAAGAATTGCATTGAATCTGTAGATTGCTTTGGGTAGCACAGACATTTTAACAATATTATTAATCCAATCCATGAGCATAGAATATCTTTCCATTCATTTGTATCTTCATCAATTTCTTTCACCAGTATTTTATAGTTTTTAGTGGGCACCTCTTTTCTCAAATTTATTCCTAGGTATTTTATTCTTTTTGATGCAGTTGTAAATGGAATTGTTTTCTTAATGTCTCTTTATGATAGTTCATTATTAGTATATAGAAATGCAACAGATTTCTATATATTGATTTTGTATCCTGCAACTTTACAGCATCCATTTATTAGCTCTAACGATTTTTTGGTGGAATCTTTAGGATTTTCTATATATAGTATCATGTCATCTGCAAATAGTTACAGTTTTACTTCTTCCTTACCAATTTGGATGCATTTTATTTCTTATCCTTGCCTAATTGCTCTAGCTAGGATGTCGAAGATAATGTTGAATAAAAGTAATGAGAAAGGTCATCCTTGTCTTGTTCCTGATCTTCTAGGAAAAGGTTTTAGTTTTTCATTACATATGATTTTAGTTGTGGGCTTGTCAGAATATGACTTTTATTTTATTAAAAGATTTTATTTATTTATTTGACAGAGATAGAGACAGCCAGTGAGAGAGGGAACACAAGCAGGGGGAGTGGGAGAGGAAGAAGCAGGCTCGTAGCGGAGGAACCTGATGTGGGGCTCGATCCCATAACGCCGGGATCACGCCCTGAGCCGAACGCAGACGCTTAACCACTGTGCCGCCCAGGCGCCCCAGAATATGACTTTTATTATGTTGAGATATGTTCCCTCTGTATCCAACATCATAAATGGATGTTGAATTTTGTCAAAAGCTTTTTTTTTTTGCATCTATTGAAATGATTATATGATTTTTACTTTTCATTTTGTCAATGTGGCATATCATGTCAATTGATTTTCAGATGTTGAACCATCCTTACATCCCTGGAATAAATCCCACTTGATCATGGTGTGTGGTCTTTTTAATATATTGTTGAAGTCAGTTTGTTAATGTTTTGTTGAGGATTTTTGCATCTATGTTCATCAGGGATAATGGCCTGTATTTTCTTCTTTTGTGGTATCCTTGACTGGTTTTTGTGTGAAGGTAATGCTGGCCTCGTAAAATGAGTTTGGAAGTGTTCCTTCCTCTTTTACTTTTTGGAAGTGCTTAAGAAGGATTGGTATTAATTTGTCTTTGAATGTTTGGCAGAATTTGCTAGTGAAGCTGTCTAATCCCATACTTTTTTATGTAGGGAGTTTTAAAATTGCTGATTTCATCTCCTTACTAGTAATTTGTTACTTTAGATTTTCTATTTCTTCATGATTCAGTCTTGGAAGGGTTATATGTTTCTAGGAATTTATCCATTTCTTCTAGGTTGTCAATTTGTTGGTATGTAATTGTTCATAGTAGTGTCTTCTGATCTTTTGTATATCTTTAATATCAGTTGTACCATCTCCTCTTTCCTTTCTGATTTTATTTACTTGAGCCCTTGTTTTCTTGGAGAGTTTAGCTCAAGTTTTGTCAATTTTGTTTATATTTTCAAAGAACCAGCTCTTGGTTTTATTGATCTTTTCTATTATCTTTTTAGTCTCTATGTCATTGATTTCTGCTCTAATCTTTGTTATTTCATTCCTTCTACTAACTTTGGGCTTCATTTGTTCTTTTTCTAGTTCCTTGTGGTATAAAGCTAGGTTGTTTATTTGAGATTTTTCTTGCTTCTTTAGGTAGGCATTTATCATTATGACCTTCCCTCTTAGAACTGCTTTTGCTGCATCCAATAAGTTTTGGTATGTTGTATTTTCATTTGTCTCAAGGTGTTTTATGATTTTTCCTTTGATTTCTTTATTGACCCTTTGGTTTTTCAGTAGCATGTTGCTTAGTCTGTACATATTTGTGAATTTTCCGGATTTCTTCTTGTAATTGATTTCTAGTTTCATATCATTTTGATTGAAAAAGATGCTTGATGTGATTTCAAGATTCTTAAATTTGCTAAGTTGTTTTGTGGCCTAGTATATGATCTGTTTTGGAGAAACATGTGCACTTGAGAAGATGTGTGTTTTGTTGCTTTTGGATGAATGTTCTGTTTATATCTCGTAAGTCCATCTGGTCTAATATGTTGATTAAAGCTGATGTTTCTTTATTAATTTTATGTCTGCATGATGTATCTATTGATGTAAATAGGGTATTAAAAGTCCCCTACTTTTGGTGTATTTCTGTTTTCCCCTTAGATCTGTTAATATTTGCTTTATGTATTTAGGTGCTCCTATGTTGCATCCACAAATATTTTAAAATGTTATTTTTGTTAGATTGACCCCTTTATCAATATGTAATACCCTCCTTTGTGTCTTGTTACAATCTTTGTTGAAGTCTATTTTGTCTAATATAAGTATAGCTACCCCAGCTTTCTTTTGGTTTTCATTTGCATGGACTGTCTTTCAGTCTTTGTATGTATATATATCTTTCAGTCTTTGTATGTATATGTATCTTTCTTATATCTGAAGTGACTCTCTTGCAGGCAGCATGTAGTTGGATCTTGTTTTTTGTTTGTTTGTTTCATCTATTCAGCAACTCTGTGTCTTTTGATTGGAGAATTTAGGCTGTTTACATTTAAAGTAATTATTGATAAGTATGTACCTAGTGCCATTTTGTTAATTGTATTTTGGCTGTTTTGTAGTTCCTTAGATCCTTTCTTCTTTTACTCCATTCCTTTGTGGTTTGGTAACTTTCTTTAGAGGAATGTCTAGATTTCTTTCTCATTATCTTTTGTATAACTACTGTACATTTTTGCTTGGTGGTTACTATGAGGCTTACATATAATAACTTAGGTTTATAAGAGTCTGTTTTAAGTTGATAACAACTTAAGTTTGAATGCCTTCTAACGCTTTACATTTTTACTGTCCCCTGTGCCCATGTTTCATGTTTTTGATGTCACATTGTACATCTTTTTATCTTGTGTATACCTACCTAATTATTGTAGTTAGTTATTTTTACTACTTTTAAAAAAATATTTATTTGACAGAGAGAGAGAGAGGGAGCACACAAGCAGGGGGAGCGGCAGGCAGAGGGAGAGGGAGAAGCAGGCTCCCCACTGAGCAAGGAACCCAATGTGGGACTTGATCCCAGGACCCTGGGATCATGACCTGAGCTGAAGGCAGATGCTTAACTGACTAAGCCACCCAGGCGCCCAATTTTTACTACTTTTGTTTGTTAACCTTCATATAGCTTTATAGGTGATTTATTCACCATATTTTAATATATATTTACCTTTACCAGTGAGATTTATACTTTCATATGTTTTCTTCTTACTAATTAGTACCCTTTATTTTCAGTTTAAAGATATCCCTTTAGCATTTTTTGTAAGGCTGGTTTAGTGGTGAAGAACTCCTTTAGCTATGCTTGTTTAGAAAACTCTTTATCTCCTTCAATTCCAAATGATAATTTTGTTGGGTAGAATATTCTTGGTTGGAAAAATTTTTTCTTCTGGAATTTCAAATATATTGCATCCCTCTCTTTTGGCCTGCAAAGTTTCTGCTAGAAAATCTGCTGATTTTCTTCTGAGGGTTCCCTTATACATAACAGGTTGTTATTCTCATGCTGTTTTTAAGATTCTATCCTTGTCTTTAACTTTTGACATTTTAATCATAATGTCTTGTTGTGAGTCTCCTTGGGTTTATCTTTTTTGAAGCACTCTCGGCTTCCTGAATCTGGATGTATATATCTTTTCCCAGATAGGGAAGTTTTCAGCCACTGTTTCTTCAAATAAGTTTTCTGCCTCTTTCTTTCTTCTCCTTCTGAGACTCCTATGATTCCAATCTTAGTCAGCTTGGTGGCATTCCATAAACCCCTAAAGCTATCTGTACTTTTTTTCTTTCTTTTTTCTTTTTGCTGCTCTGATTGGGTGAGTTTCTCTGCCTGGTCTTCAAGTTCACTTATTCTTTCCTCTCTTTCATATATTTTGATATTGAATCCATCTAGTGTATTCTTCAGTTCAATTATTGTATTCTTCAGTTCTTTGACTTCTATTTGAAACTTTCTTATATTTTTTCTCTTTGTTGAAGCTCTCACTGCTTATCCATTCTTCTCCCAAGTTTGGTGAGCATCTTTATGACCATTATTTTGGACACTTTATCAGATAAAATACTTATTTCTGTTTCATTAAGGGTTTTTTTTCTGATATTTAATCTATTTTTTTTCTTCATTTGGAACATATTCTTTTGTTCCCTCATTTTGCTTGACTTTCTGTATTGGTTTCTGTCCATTAGATGAAACAGCCACTTCTTCCAGCCTTAAAAGGTTGGCCTTATGTAGGAGATGAACCTCATTGTTCAACCCTGCCCTAAGTCTTAGTTGTCTCTGAAATCTTTGCGATTGTCCAAGCAGCCTCTTTTATTTTTAATAGCTCCTAGTAGTTGAGAGTGTGCCGAGACCAGTTGGTGTCCTAAAGGGGATGATCTCAGCCAGCACCTAGTTTCAAGCTTATTGGAAGCCAGAACCTCAGGCAACAGCTTTCAAATAATGCAAATACATACAGTGCTGTGGGACTGCAGGTGTATATCCTGCTGGCCCCAATGGTCAGTCAATCTGGAGGTGTCCCCTAGGCAGCAGTTACAAAATCAGGGCTCCTTTCTGGGAGATACAAGTGACTGTAGTGAGGCAGAAAGACAGCATAAAGATGGCATCTCCTGGCCTATGTTCCCTGATTACACCTCTAAGGCCTCTCAATATGTGCCAAACCTGAAGCCTACTCTTACGGTTGAACTGGCAGGACTAGCAAGTAGGCCTCTTTTACAGAAAGGTTGGTGGTTGCAGTGCCCTGGGATGGTACCCTGCCAAGAACCATCTGTCTGATTGTTACAGTCCCATGGGACCCAGGAACACAAATAATCCTAGTGACCAGAGCAAGGCCATCAAGAGGTATCTCCGGGGTGGGAGCCACGAAAACTAGGGCACCAGATATAAAAACTGGGGTATCAGACATGTATAAGCGCTTCCCTCCAAGAGATGCTGGTGCTCTGGAGCATGGCAGAGGGAGAGCACAAAGATAATGCCTGTCCTTTGAGGTCTCAGGAAAGGTTTGCAGTCAGTGCTTAGATGTGTGTTTAATTAGAAACCTGTCCTTCAGGCTGCAGTTATGATGATAAGCTAATAGGCCTCTTTCCAGAAAGATAGAGCTCCTGGGTCTGTTGCTTCTTGCTCTGCTCCATGGTAGTAGCTGTTTAAGAACTGTTTCTCCATTGGTTATAGTCCTGTGAGACCCATGAGCAAAAGCCCCACTAGCTACCAGAGCCAGGCAATCTAGAGGTGTCCCCTGGCAGCAGCCACAAAAATCAGGGCCCCAGAGAAGGGGATAGGCTCCTTTCTATAAGATACTGGTGAGCTGGAGGGATGCAGGGGGAGAGCACAGAGATTGAACACCAGGCTCTGTTCCCTAAGAGTCCCTCTGTAGGCCCCTGTAGGTGTGCCAAACCAGAGGCCTGCCCTTCAGGCCAAAGCTCCTGGACAAGGAAATAGACCTCTTTCTCAGAAAGACTCAGGGTGTGTTTTGGTGTGCTGTCTGTGCAGTGCCCTGGGATTGGTAGCCTGCCAAGAACTGTTTCTCTGATTGTTACAGTCCTGTGGGACCCAGAAACGCAAACCCCTCACCTTCAGAGCCAGGTGATCAATGACCCAGGTCATAGATACAAAAACTGGGTTCCTGGACATAAAAAGCAGGGTACCAGATATGTAGAAGCTCCCTTCTGGGAAATACTGGTGCTCTGGAGTGTGTCAGAGGGAGAGTGTGAAGATCATGCCCACTGGCTGGAGGGAGGTGGAGGTGGAGTGCAAAGATGGCACTTGGTGAAAAAAGGGTGGGGGGAGGAAAAGAAAAGAGAAAAAAGAAGGAAAAAAGGGAACTACAAAGGAGAAAAAAAGATGGCACCTGCTGGCTTCAGCAAGGCAGAGGGAGACCATGGAAGATGGCACCTGCCAGCTGGAGCATAAAGATGGCACCTACAGGAAAGGGAAAAAAAGGAGGAAAAAACCCAGATGGCGTTTGGTTGCTCTACCAAGGCAGAAAGAGAGCAGGAAGATGGTGCTCTCCAGCTTTTGTCCCTGGAGAGTATCCCAGCAGGCACCTGTCCCTCAGTCCAGCACTTGAAGATTAGGGAATGACTGTCATTCACATAAAGTCTGGACACTTTTCAAAGTGCTGCTTCCACACTGGGCCCTGGATCAGGTCAGTCTGTGTGCAGGCCCTTTATGAGACCATCCTCCATTCACTACAGCCCTGCTGGTCATCAAAGCCAGATGTTTTGGGGGCTTGCCTCTCAGTTGCCAGTCTTAAAAGTTGGGGTTACAGACCCTTTGCTCTGGGTTTTGAGTTCCCTCCTGATGGTAAGTCCCTGTACTCCTAGGTTTTATTCATTGTGTCTCAGCTTTTCCTACCTCCTTTGATGTGGTTTCCTTCTCCTTTGCTCAATGTGAGGAGGTACCTCTGCCAGGTTTTAGGTTTTCTTCAGAGAACATTGTTCCATATATAGCTATAGATTCATTGTGTCTGTGAGAGAAGGTGAGTTCAGGATCTTCTTACATATTTTTATTAGGTACATAAAGAACTAATGACAGTGGTCTTTGAGGAAATTCCCCAGTTGTAACCTCAGCTCTTTCTCTCCTGGTGCCCCAATCTTTCTTCTTTATTGCCTTGTAATATGCTATATACTCATTTTTTATATTTATTATCTGTGTTTCTCTACTAAATTATAAGTGCCATGAGGGCAGGATTTTTTGTCCCTTTTAATTTCCCAGCACTTAAATCAGTGCTTGGCTCATAGTAGCATTTGATAAATATTTATTGAAGAAGTGAATGAATAGTTCCCGAATTAGGAATAGGATCTTTGAGTTGGGGATGGAGACCTGAGATCTAATTCCAGTTCCTAACTGCTGTATGAGCTTGGGCAAGTCTGTCTTCTCTTTGGGTCTTCTTTTATTACCTGTAAAATAGATAATAATAGAGCATTGGCTCTCTTTAGTTTCTTCCTAGCTCAAAAATTTCATAGTTCTGTGCATTCTTAGTTTTAAAATGCTTAGTAGTAATAGAACTATTTTTTTGTTTTATTTTCCAATAAAATTTTATGTAGAATCTGAAAATGTAAAACAGAAATGGAACTGTTCTGATTGAATTGGGAACAGGGAAAGGAAGGTGGGGGAAGGGAGAATAAAGCCTTACCACTTGGCTGCATGCTGGTAGGTCTGCTCTTCATGGTAGCCCCTGGGGGGCATCCAGGGAACACAGGACAGTTTGAAAACCCTTTCTCTAGATTAAGTGAGAAATGGGAACTGGGTCATATCTCTGAGTAAAATTTTGTTTGTGCTCAGATGTGGATTTGAAAGAGAATGTTGAATAATGGGAAAAAGTGTTAGATGGTGGACTTGTAGATGGAGTTTTCTTTGTACAAATAATTTCCTTTATTATTATACAAGAATAAAACCAGGATAAAATTTTGTAGTTATGTGTTTTTATTAGAAACTCATGTGATTGAGGTTACTTAATACATATTGGTCTTTAGTTCCTTTATCTTACAGGGCTTCAAATATCATGTAGCCTGAGGCCTAGAGATCTGTTTGTTTTGTAATTGCCAGAGGATTAAGGGTCTTTGTAAAGTTTTTACATTAAGATTCCCAGTCATGGCCCTACCATTAGTCCCATTACATTGAAGTGGACCATTGTAGTTAATAGTAGAACTAATTTTTAAGCCCTGGATCTTACTTGGAGAAGAGCTGTCAGATATGTGGGTTCAATAGGACAGTGAATTAAATGACATAGGCCATTTCTTTTCCCCTGAATTTGTAACTAGATTGAACTCTGTCTGGCCTACCAGCTGGGAAGCAAGCTAAGCTAATATTTGTCTAGCTCTGTGATCTGAATTGTTTGAAGGATGGTTTGGCTTGTTTGAATTTGAGTATCCACTAATAATCAGGAGAGATCGAAAGCTCTTGTTTTGTCGAGTACATATTTACCATGTATTATATTACCTTTTATTAATATAGCAGCTAAAGAAACATTCAGAGTAGATTGTCTATAGACTCATTTGATTGGTATTCCTCCCTGGATAAAGAGCAGTGATATATGTATCCAGACAAATACCTTTCATTCAAGGATCTCAACACTTTAAAAAGTTATTTTTCTTAGTCTTTTTTATTATTCAATTTATTCTGAAAGTCACTTGAATTTTGTTAATTTCATGAGCATTTTGCAACTGTATATTTCAAAGAAGTTATAAGCATAGAGGTACCACCTTTAGTAGAAACTTTCTTGTGGTTGTTTTCATAAGTAAGGGAGAGCCACTTGTTGATGGCTTTTATTGATTGCCCCAACCTAATGGTCCCATTTGTTGCTATGGTAACTCTAGCATCATTTGGGATTATTCAAACTCGATTTTTCCAAAGACGCTTATTTTGATGATCCAAAATTTGAGGATACAGCCACACTGAGAACAATTTTTCACTGTTTCTACCTGCCCACCTTGATATTTGTGATCCTTAAAGTAGTGTATTTTTGTCTAATTTTAAAAGCTTTTTAAAGTAGTTTGTTTTTCAGTAGAAGTTTTGTTTGCTTGTTTGATTTGAATTTATGGGAATCTCAGTACTGTCTCATAGTAACAACTCCTTATTTTTTCATCTGTTAATCACAACAATTTAGTGAATTATGGCAAAGATTATTGTGTCATTTTATATATGAGGAAGCTGAAGCCTGGAGAGCTGGAGTGACTTCCCCAGGGTTGATAGCTGGTAGGGTGAGCAAATACTAGGACCCAGGTCTCTTGATTCTCAGATTAGTGCTCTTTCCAATAGAGGTCCAACTCAAGGCTTATCATTTTTTCTCCTTCAGTTTGTCATTTGGATGTTTCAATATGACATTAATCAATCAATAAAGATTAAAATGAGAGAAAGTCAATGGGAGCTAGTAGTGAATTGAAACAACATTATTAAATTTACAACCTTCCAAGCCCAGAGAGTTGTTTACATTGTTTAAAATGAAAGATATTAGAAATGAACTATCTTTAGATGGGTTTATGATTAACCACGAGTGTCTTTTCCTTTCTGATCTGTAGAACCTCAGGTCATCTCTACAGGAAATTTGCCGTTACAGTAAAGCCGCCTTTTCATCATTATTGTGTTCCGCGGTATTTAACATTTTGTGGTCTGCTAGAGGAAAAATTGCATTTGGACCATAAAATTAAACCAAACTTGACATTGAGTTTCATTCCAGGAAAACAGATATTTTAAAATCAAATGTGTTGTCTTAAAATTTAGTTGCAGTAGAATATTAATGTGTAACTCAGCATAGCCTTTGTCATCATGGGTACTTTTTATTACATGGTTGTTTCAACATGTTAAAATATAACAATACTCCTAATTAAGGTCACTGACTGAATTAACATGCGTAAAAACAATCCACTGCACAATATGCTCTCTCTGCCTCCAGCCACCCAGCTGGAAGTTGCTCTCCACCACCATCTCCACCCTAAAGCAATAAGTAAACAGGAAAAGACAAATCAAAACAAAAGCTTTTGGACAGCAACTAAGCTGTTCTGGGTTAGTTTCGCCACCTGGTGGCAGAGGCCGAGAAATGACTCAGTATTCCTTCATTTCCTCTTCTTGGAATGATCCAACTGTCTTCTCTCTTTTGTTTTCAGAGCTCAGCAAATCCTACTTTGAGCAATCTCTTTCTCATATATACTCACATATTTCTTTCTCCCTCTTTTAATTGTCCCTACGTTTTTAAATTTAGCGACCTTACAACATTTATTGCTCCTTGTTTGTTTACTTTCCATTCTCCTATTTATGAGTTCAAAACCAAGTGACCTTAATGGTGGTTGCTAGGTCTGAGAGCCCTGGTGGTGAATGTGTGGGAACGCCATTTGAAATGATGGGCTGTCAGCTGAAGGGACTGAACAGGCCTATATTCGGAAATGAAGTACCGCACAGGAAAAGGCCTGGGGCCCTTGCCTCAGAGGCTTCTGAATATGCACAGACAGTCCCTTCTGGATCAAGACCAGCACTTCTGTCTCTTTCTTCCTTCTCTAGTAAATCTGCTTTTCCCAAATACCATCTAAAATATTTTTAAAAACCAATTTCTTACCCAATGTTCTTGTTTTTCTGTCAGTTTAATGGCAGCTTAGTTCTCTGCCATTTTTACTGCACATATGCAGCAGTTTGGATGCTCCAAGGTTGTGGTTCTCAAACTTAAACCTGCTTCAGAATCCCCTGGTGGACTTGTTAAAACAGAGGGCTGAGAGTTTCCGATTCAGGGGGTCTGGGGGGGAGCTGAGAATTTAAGTTCTATCAAGTTCCCGGGTGGTGTTTATGCTGATGGTCTGGGGCCACACTTTGAAAACTGCTGCCCCGGGATTATGTGACCCTTATGGTACGGGTATTGGGCAATGCTTTGCAATCTACTCTTTGGCCTCAGTGCTTGCTGGGTTCCAGTCTGCCACTTTTTCTTCCACAGCTGGGACCACTTGACCCGTAGCCTTACACTTTGTTTAGGGACAGAAAGTGCATTTTATCAGTTTCTCCAGCCCTGAAAAGAAGGCTGGGATATATTAAAAGGTACTTAGTGAATGTTGGGGATATGTTTGGGGGTGAGGGTGGGTATAGTTGCAAGGCAGCAAGTCTGGGATATCAAGTATCATTTATAGTATTGTTTCCATAAGAAAAAGGCTCTGGGTAATGAATGGGCTACATTGCTCTGTGTGGCATTATTTATTCACAAAGTAGACATATATATTTACCCCCATGTTCCTTCTGATAGGTTTTTTTTTCTCAGTGTAGGTCAGCAATTCATTATAGGTATTGCTGTTACAATGGAAACAAAGAGAGGAGACACTTGTTTTCTGAGTAAATTTTATTTGGCAATTTTAATGACTAGTCTTTATAATGATCTAGTTGTCTTAAAAAAAATTAGAAGACAGGCTTAAATATCCAAGCAAGTGACAAATGATAGCTGTTTCAGGGAGTGCTGTGATGATATTATCTGGTAAATTGCAAATGCGGAAGAAGCAGGTGCAGTGCTGAATCAGGAGACTAAATAGGCTCAGGAAATACTGTATTAGCTCTTCCTTCTGAGCATTTTATCCACCGTGTAACTGAGAGTGCAACCGAACGTCAGATCAGAGGTGGGCACGATTAATGAGTTCTCCTGCTCACTGATTATGGCTGGTTGGCATGCATCTAGAATCTCAGATCTTTAGTGCTGTGAGGGCACTTAGACATCATCCTAGTCCAACCCCTTCCATTTACAAATGGTGAAGTGAAGCCTTGATAAGGGAAAGACTTGCCCCACAGCATGAATCTAATAGGTGGCAGACTTTGGATTTGAGCCCTGTCCTCCCGGGCCTAGGCCAAGCCCTCCTCCCTTTCCACTGTACTGCCTTTCCCCTCGCTGGTCTTACGGTCTTACTCAGAGATTGTGGCCCACTTGTAAACCTTTGGGTTCCCTTTAGTTTCCTAAGGACAGCATAGTTGGGGAGGAGAGTCATTTATGCTTCTGTCTGAATGCTTCAAAGGCCATTTTCTGGCATGAGGAACAGGCTCGGTTCCTACCATTTTCTCCCATAGCTGCAGCCATTTGATCTCCACCTGCAGGCTCTGTCTAGGGCCCAGCATTTTACTTCCATTGGAGAGATTGAAGAAGTTCATGTTCAGAGCCTGGGAGTCAGTAAGATGTCATCTGGGCTGCTATTCCTGTCCCGATCTGCCCCAGTTCCTGTCCTGTTACCCTGAGCCTGATTCTGCCTGGATAACCGCTAAGTTCTTTAGGGTTGGAGCCTTGCCTTATTATCCATTATTTCTTCACTAGAGAAGAGTTGTTGGGGGTAATGGAGTAATATTTGTTGCGCATCAGGTGAGACCTCCTGGAGGAAGAGAAATTTAAGCTGAAGACATCGAAGCATGAAAGGGCCTTGCACCTTGGACCTGAAGGAAGGCTAGTGTGGCAGGAACATAGTGAGCAGTTGTGGGCTGATGTTCTGCTACTAGAAATCCTCCTTGTGCTACCCACCTGCCTCATGCATTCCCTGGCATGTGATGGGTGTCCAGCGGATGTTTGTTGACCGAATGCATGAATGGATGAAACAGTAAATGACCGGCAATGCTGAGAGCTCATTTTGTTTCTTACATAATCACATAAGTTACCTTGGAATGATTCATGGTTCCAAACAGCTTTTTCCTCCAGCTTCTCTTATCTTTCTGTTGTTTTGGGTTTCCTTGCTCTATTTTGAATGTCCTCACACGTGTCCTGCCTTTCCTTCACAGCCATGGGGTGTCTTCCTGCCTCAAAGAGAGCAAAAGCTGAGCTGCCCTATTATCCTCTTAGTGGCTGCCTTGAGCATGAAGTTTGAAATAGCGTCAGTGATTTGATTTTTTCCTCTGGGGATCTGGCAATTGAAAATAAATGTAGAAAGAGCCCCAAAGGAGGTTTTTCTTGGGGGCATGAGAGATGACAGCACCAGTTATTGGTGCTCTTTGACAATGCAGAGTTATATAAGCAGATGAAAAATAGAGGCTATTCCACCAAAGTCAGCTTGCCTTACTTAAATGCTTTTATATTCACAAAAGTGGGTGGCCCAGAGTCGTTCTGTAACTCCACTATTTGCAAATTCCTGATTCCTGACTCAGAGAAATAGCATTCTATAGATTGGGGTTTAACAAATGCTAATTTAAACAATGACCATGTGCTAGGTACTTTCACACTGCATTTAATAGCTAAAATATAAACAGTATCCCATTTCTAAAGAATACATTTCTGACCCAACGATTCTGGTAAGAGGAGCACAGAACACTGCAGAGCCTGAAGGAGGGTGAGAACAGCGTACTTGTTAGTAGACATGGGTCCAGAAAAAATTCCAGGTCAATTTGAATCCCAGTTTTTCCAGAGTTAACTCTCCCAGACCTCTGAGGTCTTCTCTTTCTGTTCTAGCTTCCCGACTGAGGAGGAGGAGGCCTGGCTCACAAGGAGTCTGAACGTCAGTCTTGACAGACACTGATGAAACAGTAAATAATCTTTGGTCCTTGTTTGGTTTTCATTGTTTGGTTCATTCATTCACTCACTCATGAAACCTTTGTTGAATGACTTCTACGTGCAGGCTGCCATAGGTATAGAGACTAGTTTTACAGTACTGTCCTCAAAAATCTCACAGTGCATGGCTGAGACAGATAAGAGCATGTGATAGGAGATGAGGTGGGGAGTGTTGCGGGGGGCTAGTATGACACTATGGTCAGAGAGGTGTTGCAGAGGAGGTGAATCTTAGAGGTCCGCCAGGAGTCAGCTCTCAGTGATGACTTGCAAAGATGAGCCACCATCCCCCCCTAAGTGAGGACTGGGGCAGGCCACCATCCATTCAGTTAACTACTCAGAGTAATCCTGCCTGTGTCCCCACTGCAGTAAGAGTAGGGCTGTTTGTGAAGGATAATGAGGAGGCGTGTTGTTTTTTCCTCTGGGTTCTAAGGTTCAGAGGTCTTGAAGATTGGTTTTTGCAGGCTGAATATAGCTATATCCAGTGCTTATAGAGAATTTGATAGTCACATCTCCACTCGAGATTTCTGGCAGAGTTGTTTGGGGCGATCAGGTGGTCAGAAATCCTCCCAGATGCCGGATGTAGTTATTGTGTGATCCTGCGATCCTAAGGGGGAAGAGGGGCTTTGGGCAGGCTCAGTGAGGAGCTTTGGAGGTGGGCTCTGAGGGTTATAAGTTATTTCTTCACAGTGTGCTTAGGATGTAAAATGGACACTGTGACATGGAGAGTGCCTCAAGAAAGGGACCCCTTTCTGAACTGCTAGTGACCTGCGCAGTCATCAGGTCCAAGTCTGGCCTCCATTTCCCTCCCGTCCTTCCTCCCTTCTTCCTTCCTCCTACCGTCTTCATTGCTAGGGAGACAGGCAATGGAGACAGAGCGCTTGCATAGTGGATGATGTGGCCGTGCAAACACAGATAAATAATTCTGCAGCGTGCAGTAGAGTGTCCTCTCAGCGGAGCAAGTGGTGCCTCTTCTCCTGCGGGAATGGGACAAGGCAGGGAGGCTGCCTCCCAGGGTCACATAGCACATTAGCATAGCCTCAGGACTGGAACCGAGGGCTTAGGATGTTTTCTCTGCTTGTCTTCAAAGCCTCACTGGCTGAATGAGACTTTCTCAGCTGGATGGTCACCAAGCCAGAAGCTGGTCTTCTCCCTGGATGTTGGAAGCAAGGGCAAGGTTTGTTTGTCTCTGATAAACTTCCAGTCCGTGCTTCTCCCCCTCTCTTTCTGTCCCATGGGATTGACTATGTGGGTGTGTGACCCCAGAGGTTGTCGCCCTTCCCCCGCCTCCCCCGCTGCCCTGCTGCTTTGGCCCTGGGCAGTGTTCCTGTGAGTGTGGTCTTGTCCATGGGATTCCAGTTGAGACCGAAGTTCTGGTAGGTGTGGACCAGTCAGGAGACAGGTGGGGTAGGGAGAAGTGCTGTGGTTTCAGAGGTGACCTCTTTGCTGATTTTAGAGCTCTGTTCAGTGCGGGCTGGCAGGGTGCCAGGACAGAAGGAGCTCTGGATTCACTAATGCTTGGTTCATGGTTAGACTTCCGCACATAATTAGTATTTTTAAAGTCATTTTATCTAAAGACTTCAAATTTAGAGACTCTAAGTACTTGAGAGATCTTTTATGGATCACAGCTGAGTCTAAAAGGATCCTGCAGCATCTCTCCCCAGCCCTTGCTACTGGCCAGCTGCTTCTAATCACTTCAGTGAAGTCCTGTGACCAGCGCATTCTTCTTCCAGCTTCTTGCAGAAGAGGTCACCCTCTAGGTTGGCCTGGTCTTTCTGAGGAGCTGCAGAATAGTGTTCCTCAACCTTCAGCGTGTGTGCAAAATCACTTCGGGATCTTGTTAAAATGCAGATTCTGATTCCGTAGGTCCAATCAGTAGGTCTCTGTGTTTCCAACAAGCTCCTGGGTGATGCCAACGCTGTGGTCTGAGAACACATTTTGAGTAGCAAGGAAATTGCTGCATGTCAGGCATAGATGGGGCCAAAGAAATGGATCACCAGATGAAAGCCTGTGACTGCATGAAGGAGAATATTAGAGACCCAGGCAAGGAGAGGGATCCACTGGGGGTCACAGAACAAATTGGTGGAAGAGAGCAGGACTAAATCTTAGTCCCCACTTTCTCCCTTTGTGCCAGATGTGCTTTTCCTCTGCTGATCTGGAAGGAAGTCGCAATACAGAAGTAAAGAGGCAGAAATCAGTTTTCCTATTTGCATTCTCCACTGTAGAGCAACCTCCCAGAGCCGGAACTCGGTGTGCTGTGCTCTAGGCCTGACTGGGGCCCTTCTTTCTTAGGGTTCAGGGAGACATTTTCTGTGTCAACCTCTGGGTCTTAAACAGAGCTTCCCTTATACCACGCTTGGTGTTCAGCAGTGCTTGTTGGATGGAGCTGAGTCCCTTCCATGCTGGTGCCAGAAGGTGCCAGATGGCCTCAAATGAATCTTTAGACTGAACTAACTCTTAGACTCCAGGAACAAAAGATGGGGCTGGGATGCTGAGCCAGGCAGCAGAGTACAGAACAGGCTTAGCCCTTCTGCTCTTAGCATACACTCATCGACGAAGGGGACGTACTGGGTTTGACCCAGAGACTCTGCTGGGAACAGCACAACAGCCAGAGATATAGCAATAAGCAACAGTACTTTTGTCCATCAAGGAGGTCCTGTGTGTGGGGAGGGGCATAGGAGCAGATAGTTCGCAGTCATCTAGGCAAGTGGGCAAACTTCTCATTGCATAAATATTTAGTGTGTCTGCCACATGCCGGAGGCTGGGCTGTACACTAGGAAATATGGAGATGCATTCCTGGGACCTCTGGCCTCCAGAGGTTCCTGGGTAGATTCTGCATCAAGACAATCTCGTGGAGTAATAGTAAAGCAGTACTCTGGGCTCGGTGGAACTGGTCACTAGGTGCGGAGTCAGACAGAGGAAACAATTCAGGGTCATAGTTACTGGACCTCTGGCACAAAGCAGGGCCTGGTTCCCAGAATCAGGCATGATGCTTAGTGATGAAAAACCAAGGAACAAGGTCAGAACAGGAATGGCAGCACATGGAATTTGCTTCTGAGTTGCTAACCTCAGAGACTTTAAACCTTTCTGAACTGAGAACAGTACTGACTGGTCAGGGCTGGACTGGGGCTGAGCCTGTAGGTAAAGGTCATCTGGTGAGGACACGGCACCAGGCACTCTGATACCAGAAGGACATAGCCATGCAGGCTCCCCATCTGTTCACCTGCCTTAGCCCTGGTTGTAAGAATCATCTTATTCTGTAGTTATGGGGAGTAAGGTTCTGGAAGCTTCACAGAATCAGGCCCCCTGGAGCAGCAAGGTGGCAAGAGGCCCTGCTCCCACCATCATTTGTACTAACATGCCCCAGGGTCTCTCAGGGCTGAGATGTCATTAAGTATCTAATGATGGGGGCGAGTGACTAATGCTTCAATGGGGAAAATACTGGGTGAATGGGTGCATGGCTTGAGCCCAGAGACCAGGCTGCATTTGAAAGTGATACCCAGGGACCGAGCTGAAGAGGTGCAGTGTTCTTCGTGATGGTAACAAGGGTAAACACATGCCTGGCACCTGGTCGGCCCTCAGTAAATATTTGTTGACTGAATAGGTGTTAACAAAGTGCTTTATAGTTTGCAAAACACTTCCAAATACATTCTGTGAGATAGGTGGAGCGTTTCATGCATCTGATACTGAGGAAGCCAAGGCTCAGGGTGGTCACACCGCTGCTCAGTGGCAGAGCTGACACTAGCCTTCAGGTCTTCTGAGTCTCTTTCTAATGTTCTGTCCTTGAAGACACTGTCTGAAAACACACACAGGTGCTACCAGGGATCTTGCTGTTGTATATTTGATTTTTGGTACTTATTAAACAGATATCGTTTTTTAATGCAAAACATTTTTTTTTAAAGGAAATGTGCCTCTCTGTGTGCATTTTTACCAAATTGAGCCCTTGGGTGTCTTTATTTTTAATAAGGAAGAAACACTTGGGTCTGGAACAGCTGAACCAAGCACCATTGCTGCCTACTCATTAGCTCTGTCTAATTAGATTGAAACCGAGGAAGGAAGCAGCAAAGGCGACCATTTTGTGTTTAGCAGGAATGGTCATGTATGGCCTTGAACCCTCCCTCCCTTTCTCCCCTCTCCAGGGGACCGTTAGAATGCAGCTCCTTTCATAGGACAGTAGTAGATTTCTATTGCGGAGAAAGAGAGAGAGACAGAGTGGGGGGAAGCAGGAGGGGGTGGAATGAGATAGAGAGAGAGAGAGGAGGGGGGAGAAGTGAGGGGGAAAGGGGGAAAGACTGGAGGAAGAGAGAGAGGGAGGAGGAAGAGGGGGGAGGGAGGAGGAGGGCACAGGCAGAGGGAGTGTGTGTGTTAGAGTGTGTGTGTGTGTGTGTGTGTGTGTGTGTGTGTGTGTGTGTGTGACAGACAGACAGACAGACTGATTTCTGGGACCCTAGAGACTTGGTGAATCATTGCATCTTTTTGTTGGCACCCAGGCATGTAGGGCAAAGAGGCTATTGTTTTTTCTTTAACAACAAACTAGTTATAAGCCATTTCTCTAAGTACTTGAAAGACCTTGGGTTCCTGTAAATAGCTTAAAAAAAAAAGTACACCTGAAAGGTTTTGTTGCTAAAATTCGGGCCCCAAGTTTGCATGTGAGTGGGAAAATGCTGGCCCTGATCCCAGGCCTGTTGTAGGTGGTTTTGTCCAGTGGTGACTGTGACCTCTGGGCCTGCTCACCCCAGTCACAGCTTTCGGCTGCAATTTTCCATATTTGTGCTCCTCAGTTGTACACAAATTGTGAGGCAGGCAATATAGAGAGAAGGGGATTTATCTAACTCATAGAGCCATACTTTATATGAAGGAGATTTGGGGAGCACCAAGGGCCAGGTGCAGTTTCTCTGAGACTCAGTTTCTACCCGACTCCTTGAGCTGGCTTGCTTCATTTCCCCCTCCCCACCCCCATCTCCATTCCCTCCCGTACCCCAGCCCACATCAGCTCCCTTCTTTGCCCTGTGTTCCCCCCGGCTCGCCCCCTTTGCCCACCTTCCACACAGCCACCAGCGTGCCTGTGCCTTTCCCTCCCTGCTCAGAGCCCTGCAGTGGCTCTCTGGGCTGTCGCAGGAGAAGGCCATCTCCTTGGCAGAGCATGCTGGGAACTGTTGGCTCTTCCTGGTCTCTTCAGGCCGCGTTACCGCTGCTCCTGTGTACAGACCTGCTTGTGCCCAGACTTGCAGTTCCTGAACACACCAGACTCTGTCCTGCTTGTGTGCCGTGGCAAATGCTGTGCCTTGGACTGGAGTTTAGTTCTTCAGATTTTAAGTCAAATGGTATCTACCTCCTCTGTGGAATTCTCTGTATACAGCCAGGCAAAAAGTAGGCGCGCTCTCTCCTTTCGGCTCTTAGAGTAATTCAAATATATTCCTGCTGTGTTGCCACATACTTTTGTAGCAGTTCGTGTGAATGTGTATCCCTCTCTTTTACCCCTAGTTCATCTAGCGTTTGCTTGCAATCTGCTCCGTAATACCGCTACCACCTAACCATTGTCACGTACTAAACCAGGCTGCGGCTAAGTAAGGGCTTTACTACATCACTCATTTCCTCCTCCTTGGGTGTGGAGATTACCATTATCTCTACTCTACAGACTAGAAATTGAGGCTGAGAGAGCTTATGTGACTTGGCAAGACCACAGAGTTAGGACTTGGTAGACCTGGGGCTTGTGCTGGACACTATGGTAGACGCTGTAGATATAATGTTCACTAGGACGTCACCTGTGCCCTCAAGGAGCTTGTGGTCTGGCAGGTGAGGCAGGTGAGTCAGAGTGCCAATCCAGGGTGCCGATCCGGTGCTGAGGAGGATCAGGGGACTTTGGGGGGGGGTTGCTGGGGCTGTGTGTATACCCACTTTGCCATCCCCAGCACCCAGCACTGTGTCAAATTATTTTCTCCTGTGATCAGGACTCCATATCTCCATCACCCTTTGTCCCATGCTCCACACTCTTGTCTGTTCTGCCACAGCACCTTCCTTTACATGGACTTGGAGTCGGTTCTGCCTACATCCTGGGCCACCCCGTCCACACGAAGTGCCCCAGTGTGGGAGGAATGTGCGTGGGAGCGTGAAGGTCTCTGGAGGTTGCCTGCGCTCAGCTCATTTGTCATTGCCTAGGCTTCCTGGAGTGTTTCCATCCTAGGAAATTTTTTTTTGGCCTCAAGACAGAACTTCTAAGAACATGTCCCAGGATTGGGCCCTCTGGCACCGTGTCCTTCTCACCCCACCAGCCCTGGCCAGCCTCTGCTGTATATGCTGGATTCTGTGCCACTCGCAGAGATGTGGCCCCTGCTTTCCAGGGGCTCAGGATCTAGTAGCGGAACCAGGTGAGGGCAGAGGGCTGTCTAGCCTTATGGGGGACCCCGGGCCTACGACAGGCCTGGACCAGTAGACAGGAATGAGCTGTGAAGGGAGAGGTGGGTTTCCTGGGCAGGACAACAGGCCAGCTGCACGGATGAGTCAGCTAGGGAGGAGCGCAGGCAGAGGTGTGACCAGGTGGGGGAGACTGCCTGAGGTCCGAGTGAGGAGAGGTGTGAAAGGGCTGGGGTCCTTACCTGCGTGTCTTCCCGTTAGGGTAACTCCCAAACAGAAGTCGGTGTTGAACCAGGCCGAGGCCCCAAAGGGTACTGTTTTGATCTGAAATCAAAAGAGGTGAACCCAGCGCCCAGCCAGGAAAACATTCTAATTTTTCAGAGGCACAAAGGAAAGGAGTAAAGGGAATGGGAAGCAAAAGGTAAGAAGCCCCTCCCATGTGCATTGTGCCAGGTTATTAAATCACGTGTGTGTTATTTAATTTTCCCAATCACCCCATTGACAGATGAGGAAGCTGGGACTGAGAGCCATGCAGCTAGTAAACGGGAGAGCGGTCTTCGTGGCCAGGCGAGGCTCCAGAGCTTCACCTCAGTGTGCTGCCTCTTCCCACGGGAGGACAGGTACACCCCGGGAGACAACTGGGTCAAATCTGAAGTACCACACGGGAAGCCCCAAACCGGCCAGTGTGAAAATGTCAACCAAGGTGCAACAAGTTGTTAATGAGCTCTTTGCCAGCATGGGCTGTTATGCCTTGAAAAAACCCATGCTTTCCACAGAGTCAGGTTCTTTATACTTTCTCTTCCCTGCTCTGGCCATGACCGCCGCTTTCTAGGGGTCTCCAAAAGCTCTGGTAACCATACGACCCTGCAACCTCAGAGAGAGCTCTGTGTCTCGCCCTGTCTGTTGGTGCCTTGATGAATAACCCAAGACAATTTAGGCTGGCCAGCCAGAGCCCTCTCTGTGAGTGCGTGTGATCCATCTTACTGCCAGAGCTCATTTGGGCTCGTTTAATAATTGAAGGCCAGCGTGAAACGTTTCACGGTGTGTCCTTCATGGATAGGAGTGGTTCTCTGTGCATCAGTGATATGCCTTGTCCCCGAAGGACGCTCTGTTTCCTGAACTGCAGCTGATTCAGCATGTTCAGATGCTGCCATTGCATAGCTTGGATTTCATCACATCCTCTTTGCAAGAGAGATCTCTCCTGTCTCATCTTGGAGAGCAAGCATGGGAGGCTGGGTAGCCGGGGCCTGCCGTCGCTTTCCTGGGAATGTGGGCTCCTGTGGGTGGTCTCCAGGAGACAGGCTCAGCCACTTTCCATTGTGCTGAGGAATTGGTGCATTTTGTTGCTTCAGCATGAAAGAAGGACCATTGCAGGTCTAAATACCTGCAACGTTAGCCTTGCATTGGTCACTCTAGGCTGGTTCCAATTGCAGTTTCTCCCAGTCATGTGCTCTTTTCTTGCTTTTAGCCTCCCTGCCCTCCTCACCTTTCCCTGCACTCTGCTGACTTCTCTTCCCCTTTCTGGCTCAGCTCTGGCCTTGCTCTCCCTGGGAAAGGGCTCTTTCTCTGCACACCCCTCAGCCCTGTGTGTCTCCCCCTCTTCCTGTGCGAGAGTTACCTGTTTGGTTGTCTTTCACCAGTGGACCCAGAGCTCTTTGGGGATGATGGAATCATGACTAAATGAACAAATTGAGGTAGTTCGTAAATTCTGCTGCTGGGAAAATAGCAATAATAATTAAGTAAGACAATGACATTAATTGAGGACCTGTTATGACCCAGGCACTGGGCTAGATGTGCTATCTCATTCAACTTTCACAATGGCCTTGGATCACGGACATTAGAGGTTACAGAAAGAATTCAAGATTCCTGCAGTCTTTCATTGTTATCCTTGGTTTTGGACTGACTCACCATAAATGACCTGCTTTATAATTTAATAATGAGTACTTTCAAAACTTAAAAAAATGCTTTCTTTTAATTTTGCAGTTTCACAGTTTAGTATTGAGTACAATAATATATCAGATGACTGTCAAAATGCAGAACCAACTCTTTTGCTGGAAATAATTACACTCTGCCAACCCTGTTTATTTTGAGCAGCTCCAGTGTGGTTAATGTGCTGCGCTGTAAATTGAGCCTGTGATATACGGATTATTCGGTGGGGGGAAGGGGGGCGTGGATCTGAGTGGCAGTGAAACCGAGTGCAGACCCGCTGGATGGGTGGTATAAAGGGAAATTGGACATGTCCCTTTGTTAAGTACATTCCCCTGAAGAGAAGTTTGTGATTTGACAGTTTAGACAGCTGGAAAGATTAGGAGCTGGTTCGCTGGAGAATCTGGCCTGATTCTTCAGACTCACACTTAGGAAATGAAGCCATCGGTTCTCTTGGTGGTTCTCTGGTCAGAGTGCCTGTGTTTCAGGCTGTAGGCAGTTCAGGACCTGCACTCGTGGACCTGCCCCCAGCCAGGCTGGGTCTCCTGTGTTGTGAGTGTGGTTGCCATTGGCTTGAATCTCACATTTCTCACTGCTTGCTCATTATCTCCTCCCAGATGGATCACTGCCCCCTCAGAGGTGGCCTGTCCAAAGCAAGACTCAGCCTGGCTGAGAGGAAGTTAGAGTTGGGCAGATCTGTGTTTGAATTCAGGCTCCCACTACTGACTGACAAACTGTGTTATTTGGGGAAAGTTGTGTTGCCTTTCTGAGCCTCCATTTCCATATCTGTAAAATGGAGATAATACATTGATCAATTATTTATTGAAAGCCTGGTATGTGCTAGCCAGTGTTCAAGGTATTTGCAAAATAGAAATCCTTGTTCTTGTGGAATTTACGTTTCAGTGGGAGGGGACCGATGTTAAACCGTAGACATAATAAATAAAAAAGTTATATGTTGGGGCGCCTGGGTAGCGCAGTTGTTAAAGCGTCTGCCTTCGGCTCAGGGCGTGATCTCGGCGTACCGGGATCGAGTCCCACATCGGGCTCCTCTGCTATGAGCCTGCTTCTTCCTCTCCCTCTCCCCCTGCTGTGTTCCCTCTCTCGCTGGCTGTCTCTCTGTCACATAAATAAATAAAATCTTTAAAAAAAAAAAAAAGTTATATGTTAGAAGGTAGTAAGTACAATAAAAAAGAAGAAAAAAGGAGCAGGGTATGGGACTTTGGGAACTCTGGAGAGGAGCTGGAATGCATGGATTACAGTTTTCGATGGGCCTCATTGAGGGGTAACATTGGAGCAAAGATATGGAATTGACAAGGGACTTGGCTCTGCAGGTATCCAACAAAGAGTGTCCCAGCACAGAGGCTTGAAAGCGGGAGCAGGCCTGGCATGCTCAAGAACCTGTAAGGAAGCTGGCATGGCTCAAACAGAAGGAACATGGGCGAGGATAAGAGAAGCTGAGGTCAGAGAGGTATCCACAGGGTGATGAGGACTCAGTGCAGTGGCATCTGTAAGGACCTTGCTCTTCCACCCGATGGCCCGATTTTCCAATGGCGCTGTTCTCGCCCAGCCACCTAGGCTGCTGACTTCAGCAAGACCCTGCTGGCTCCCTTCTCTTTGGCCCATTGCCAATCACTTGCTAGGCCCTGTAGCTAGGTGTTTCTCTCTCTCTTCTGTCCCTTTCTCCTCGTTCCTTTTGACCTTACCCCATTGGCCTCTCACCTGTCAAGTCACAGTAGCCTCCTAACCATTAGACCCACTGTCTCCAGTCTCTCCATTGCCACCCCTCCACTCCTCCTTCCTTTCTGTGCCATGGTGCACTGTGGAGCCACCCTCTCCTGCTCCTTGGTGTACTCGTGTATTCACTCCTTCGTTCACCCATCAGCATCGTTTGAGCATTTACCAACGCTCAAACTCATTCAAATTGAGTCTAATGGAGGAAGCAGACTTGAAAATAATTATAATACCAATTCAGAAATGTTTGTTTTTACCCTAGCTTGTTTCAAAAAGGATTTGGAGTTCAATAGATTTATTATATAATATGATGAGTAATGTGAAGCAGCTCTATATGTACAAAGCAAAGTTCCAATCTCTCAGCCTACCATTTAAGTCCCCTGCTTAGGCGCAGACCTGCTTTTCGAGTTTCATCTCCCACATCTGAGTTAAGTGAACCTTTGGTTTCAAACAAGGAGACACCTTGCAGTTCTACAGTATGACCTTCCCTTTCACACCTCCAAGCCTTGGTTCAGGCTCTTCCCTCTGCTGGGAGTGCCAGTTTTGGCTAACGTGTGTTCTGGCTGGCTGTGCACGCTCAGCTTTAGATGGCACCTCCTTGGGAAGTCTGCTCTGCTAGATGCTAAGTGATCTCTTCGTTCTCTCAACTTCCACAGCACTCTCTTTTGTCACTCACCACATTCTACCTTGGGTGTTAGGTAGTGGTGTGTATGTTTCTGCTTTTTTCCCCTTACTGGAAAATTCCTTGAGGCACAGATCATTTTCATCTTTTATCACCCACAGCACCTGGCATAGCACCTTTTCTATAGGAGACAATCAATAAATCCTTTAGTGAGGGAACGAATGGATGTTTCCTGAGCCATAACTTCTGGGACGGATTTGCTTTGGAGGTGCGTTCTTCTCTTATGGTGATATGAATGAAGCACTAACAAGTTTCTGGAGCCCAGAGGTAATGACCCTGCAGGGAGCTGCTACCATCTGGTGCTATAACTCAGAATGCATTTTCTCGTAGAAGTCATGATGTAAATAGTTTCTGCAAGTACTTCCCTCAGGAGTTCCAAATAGCGGACTCAGAAGCACACACTTTTGGAGGCTTGCTCCTTCATAGGTTGGGGACTGCTTCCTTTTTGAAGTTGCTCCATTTGCACCAGCAGGCAGGTGATATCTGCTTAGCCATACTGTCAGTCACCGACCACAGGCACCATGGGGCAGAGAAAGACACACAGACTTAGGTCACACAGAGATGACCAGCTCTACTACTACTTAAGTCGTGTGACCGTCAGCAAATTGTTTACTGATTTGAGTCTCAACTTTCTAATCTGTAAAACAAGAATAAAAATACCTACCACTAGGCATAGTGAGAATGAACGAGGTCACCTGGGTAAATGATAGTGCCTGGTAAGTCCTTAGAATGCCATTTAACAACAATCAGAACGCCACAGTCCACTCCCTATTTTCTTGTGCGTCTGTGAAATTCCTGTGGCCTAGGACTGTGTTGCTCAGACGGTCTTGTGCATGTGAGTCACCCGGGGCCTTCGTTAAAATGTGGAACCTGATTTAGTAGAATCTGATTTAGTAGGCCTGGGATGGGGACCTGAGATTCTGCATTTCTACTTTTTTTTTTTTTTTAAGATTTTATTTATTTATTTGAGAGAGAGAGAGAGAGAGTACCAGTTGGGAGAGGAGCAGAGGGAGAAGCAGACTCCCCACTGAGCAGGGAGCCTGACACAGGGCTTGATCCCAGGACCCTGGGATCATGACCTGAGCCGAAGGCAGACGCTTAACCAACTGAGCCACCCAGGCGCCCCAGATTCTGCATTTCTAATATGCTGTGTTGCTGACCATACTTGGAGTGGGAGGATGTTAGGTCGATGGTTCTCAAACTATAGCCTGCCTCTCATTCATCTGGAAATCTTGTTAAAACAGATTCTTGGGCCCCACCTCCAATGATGTACTAATTCAGTAGGTCAGGGGTAGGGCCTGAGAATTTTCATTTCTAGTAATTTCCCAGGTTGTGCTCATGTTGCTGGTTCAGGGCCCACACTTTGAAAACTACTGTGCTAACAGGGATGAAATTAATAAGAAAAAAGAGGTAAATAATGATAGTTCTTCCACTGTAGCATACTTGTTCTCTCTGCTCTGCTCTTTTAACTCTGGATGGCCATATAGTAACGATTATCTGATCAGGCTCTGGAATGTCTTATTAATAATTAAATAACAGCAACACCCAACACTTACTGAGCACTTATTATGTGCCAGGCAGTGTGCCAAGAGCTTTATATAGTTCCACTTAATTCTGATAATAATCCTAGGGAGTGGATACTGCGGTTTTTCTAGCTTAATGTTTCCCACACTAACCAATTCATAAGAATCACCTGGCGTGCTTGCTAAAAATACAGATTTCTAGGTCTCTACTTGGGTGATTCTAATTTGCTGAGGTCCAGTGCCCCATAGGAGATACTTACGATTAGGTGAAGCTGGGAATCTTTGCTGTAGTTAATCAGCTCTCTGCTTCTTCACCTATGCCCAGTAGAAAATTGCCAGTTTCGAAGAAGTACCATTGTCAATGTTAACACAATATATTTGACATTAAAAGTTGCGCTAATTTACATTTTTCTTTGAGAATTCAGAAAACACTTTGTAATCTCTAGATGCTTTAGGGTTCTCATTTGACCATCTCGAGACTGTAGAGGTGCAACAAGGCCAGGTGATAGGGCATTTTATTTACTAGAAGGCCAAGGAAGCCCATGCCAACAGTATAATACTTGGCTCTCTTGAGGAAGAGCATTTTGTTTGGAATGTTATTCTAGGAAATTGGTCTTCATTGCATCCAGATGGATTCTATGTTTCCACAGGGTTTTAAGAAAAATGAAAAGAAAATGTTGTACTTGCTTCTTGTCAGGCCAGAGCTTGTTTGCCCACATCTAAGGCCAGCTGGCCAACCACTTGTTTGGAGCCTACCCCATCACTACACCAGCAATCCCAGTACCTGCTGGTCTCCCTTACCTGGCCAGGGTCTTCAGCACCTCCCTGGTTTCCCAGCCACTGGCTTCTTTACATAGGCTTTCCCATTTAGCCTATGGTGGTGTAGTCCACATATTGTTGGAACTCTGGCTGACGTTGGAAAAGGGGAAACATTCAGAGTTGTGGATACAGTTGGAAATTCACCAACCCCTTGCCTGTTTTGATGGAGGTGGTGTAATGGGGCAGTGAGGTATAGCGAGGGTGAGGTTGTCTGTTAAATGCACCATATTTTAGCCATCAGGAGAGACAGTTCTGAAACGAAAGAAAATTGAGTTTTGGGTTTTTTTTTTTTAAGTTCTACTGATGCTAATCTGAGTTCCTTCTTGGGCCAGTTAATAGCCCTCAGAATAATTTTCCGTTGCTAATGGGAAAAGTGTTTCAGTTTGATGGAATGAGCACTATACCAGGAGTCAGAAGAGCTGGGGACTCAGGTCAGCTCTTCGTCTGATTTCTTCTATGATCTTGGCCCAGTAATCCCCTCTCTGGATGTCAGTTTTATCTTTAAAATGAGAAGATCAGGCTCAGCAATCTCAGGATCAGCTTGCTATTCTGTGATCCTGTGATGATCTGTTCCTAGGAACATGTGCCATTCACCCATTCAATCAGTATCTATTGAACTCTAGTGTATTTCAAGTACTTCCCTGGGCACTCGGGGTGGGGGGGCATATCCACAGATAAGGCACGCCGATCCATTCACTCACTCGTGCTTTCATTCATTCATACGACAAGCATTTATTTTTGTGCCAAGCACTATGCAAAAAAGCTATGAGAGATACAAAGGTGAATTAGACACAGGTTTTGTTGTCAGGCAATGTCTTGAAGGGGTTCCTGACCACTCTTTCTGAAAGAGGACCTCTCCTTTTATTCTCCATCCCCTTCCCCTACTTTTAGAAGTGCTTACCACCTGACCTTACTGTATATTATTTGTTTGGTGTCTGTTTCCTTATCAGAATGTAAGCTCCATGAGGGCAGGGGCTTTGTGTTGATTGCTGCTATATTCCAGTACCTAGAACAGTGCCTGCCAAACACTCAACAATCTTTTAACAATAAAATATCCATATAAGAAGCTAGGAGTTATGTGTCATAAAACATGTTTAGATTGAGTGCTGTGAGAGCTCAGTGGAGAGAGATCACTTCTAACTAAGGATAATGGTTTTTAAATCTGGTTGCATATTAGAAACACTTTGGGAACTTAATAATGTACTAGTCCATGCTGGTTAAATCAGGATCTCTGGGTGGTGAGTGGATGTCAGTATTTTGGAAGAGCTCCCCAGGTAATGATAGTGGGTAGTTAAAATGATGTGAACCAGAATAATCAGGGAAAGCTTCATGGAAGAGGTGGGATTTGAGCTGTCTTCAAAATCAGTTAGCATTTGGCTAAGAAGGAAGCATTCCAGATGGAGCACACAGCGTAAACAAAGTACAGAGACAGGAGTCACAAGCTGAGCTCAGGGATAAGATGAAGTTCATTTCTGCTAGAGCCTACAGGACACAAAAGGGAATATAAAGGTTGGCTGGGGCCAGTTTGAGAAGGTGTTTGGATGCTAGGCTAGGGGACTTGGGCTTCATTTGGTTTTGCAATCAGTGGGAATTGTGACTGATTTTTAACAGCAGCGATGTAATCAGAGCTCTCTCTGGCTCTCTGGAGGATGGCTCGGAAGCAGACAAGGAGACCGGTTTAGGAGGCCACATAGCCTGGGCTCAGCTTTGGGCTGCATCATTGCCGTTGGAGAGGAGGGCTGAGGTGGAGCCGGGCTGCAAGGCCTGCCCAGCCTCCAGTCCTGATCCTCCTTCGAGAGCTTCTGGTGGAGTCGCTGACACTGCAGCGAGTGGTGCCTTTGGCTCAAGCCAGGGCATCAGGCTGCACCGGTGTCCCTAGCCCAGTTTTTTCCTATGCGTGACTGATGAACCGGTAGTACAGCCAGGCCTCTCTCGTGAAACAAGAGGCCATTTCATCCACAGAAGCATTTCTACAGGTGAAATTCGGTACCATGCAACCTACTTTTGAAACAGAGGTTTCTGTTGTTTTAATACAGCGATGTGTGTCTTTGCTTCATCTCTGGCTAATTCCAGCACCAAAGACACTATGGGGTAGGACTGGTAGAGGTCAGCTCTATCAGGATCTGGAGCTGCTAATTTCTTAATTTCTGGGTGTACTGAGGACATTCTGCCTTCAGCATGGCTAGACAGCTTTGAACAAGGGCTGGGGGCCATGGGCCGTGGGCCATGGGCCAGAGGGTGTATTTCCAGTAGCCTCACAGCAGAATGTTCCTCTACAAAGAGCTGAAGCTTCTGGGGGCACAGGACATCTGCATAGACAAGGGCACCATATGTGTGTGGGGCTGGGGGAAAGTGGGGTTGGTGGAGGGAGGATGGTGATTGGGTCCAGTTTGCTGACACAGGCTCGTGCAGAGGCCTGCCTGCCCTTGGCCAGATGCTGCTGGTAGCCGGTGCATCCCCAGGGTCATATACTACCCCACAGGACAGGCCAGCAGGAGTTGTGAGTGTAGATGCTTTTCCTTCCCTCTGTCTGTTTTGCCAGGACTGACCTTATTCACAGTCCGTTTCAGAATGTCAGTCCCTCAGACATGCACAGACTTGAACAGTTTGCAAGGAGCTTTCACACTCTGCCTCCGGAATCTCACAAAAATCTCGTGAACTAATGAGGACGGGAGTTGTTGATCCATTTTACTGATGAGAAAACTGGGGCTAGGGTGGGGTTAGGTAGCTTATTCTAAAGTCATGCGGATACAAAGCACAAGGGCTGTGACTTGTTTACGCAGGATCCAAGAGGTGACTTGTCAGGGCTGCTTTTGATGGCATTTATGCCTGTTGCAGTAGGAGAAGTTAACAGTTTAGCTTCTTCATTAACTGGGTGGTGACTTTGGCAAGTCCTTTCTTGTGTGTCTCACTTTTTCAGCTATAAAATGAGAATAGTTATACTTACTTAATAGGACTATTTGAGGGTTAAATGATCATTTATTAAGAAAAGTGTCCAGTACAGTGCCGAGCATAAAATAGATGTTCAATTAGTTCAGTTAGTTCCTTTAAAAACAAAACAAAAAATTTTTTTCTTGAAGTAATTACAGACTTACAGGAAGTTATAAGAATAGTACAGGGAATCCTGGATATCCTCACCCAGCTTCCTCTAGTGGTAGAATCTTAAGTAGTTATAGAACAGTAGCAAAACTAGGAAATCAAGGTGCCTGGGTGGTTGAGTCAGCTGAGTGGCCGGCTCTTGATTTCGGCTCGGGTCATGATCTCAGGGTTGTTAGATCGAGCCCTGTGTCGGGCTTCACACTCAGCTCGGAGTCTGCTTGAGATTCTTTCTCTCCCTCTCCCTCTGCCCCACCTCCTGCTCGTGCGCACGCGTGCTGTCTCTCTCTCGATAAGTTAAATAAACAAACAAATAAATAAATAAAATCTTAAAAAAGCTAGGAAATTGACATGGGTACAACACCTATGGTTAAGTATACTAGACACTTTATTCAGATTCCATTCATCTATTCAGATAAAAATTATATTGCTTCTGAGTTTTTCTTTTCTAGCTCCAAAATGCTGTATACAGTGTCTTCATTGTCTTTGACTTTTCTGTGGCATCTGACTTTCTAGAAACTTTCTCCTCCCTTGGTTTTTATAGCACTATGCCTCTCTCATGACCTCCTCACATCTTCTCGGTTGTCTTCACTGTTTTCCTGTCCTGTCTGTATGTCTCCTCAGATTCAGGTCTCAGCCCCTGCTCTTCCCTTCCGGGGTTATTCCTTAGGTGGAATCTTGCTTCCATCTTTACTGGAGGATTCTGAAGTCAATATTCCCACCTCCAAGTGCCAAGCCTCTCTCCAGTTCCCTGTTTCTGGCTGTTTGCTGAATGTAAGCTCTAATTCATCCTAACCAAAATAAAACTTGTCATTATTTAAACCCCAAACGAATGCGCTCCTGCCTCTCTGCTGGACTTCCCTGTTTCTGTTGGTGAGTTCGCATTACCACTGCCCAGAGCTTAGGAGGAAACTTTTGGGTGGTGGATATGCTGTTTTGATTGTAGTGAGGGTTTTGTTGGCTTTATACGTATGTCAAAATGTATCAGATTGTACGTGTTACATGCATATATATCAATTATACCTCAATAAAACGTTTTTCAAAAGTTAAAAAAAAAAGAGGGCGGTTCAGAGCCAGACAGCCTAGGTCTGAGTCCCGGCTCTGCCACTCGGACAAGTCACTCAACGTCTCTGTGCCTCATTTTCCTCATCTGTAAAAGGAGGATAATAACAGTAACTTACTATATAGGAATTTGGGGAGGATTAAATGAGTTAATTCAGGTAAAGTGCTTAGAACCTCACCTGCCGCAGGTGAAGCTCTCCAAGCGTTTGATGTTGTTGTCCGTTACTCATCTCAGGCTCACGGCACCGGGCACAGAGGAGGCGTGCGTTACGTATTTGTGAATGAATGAATGGATGAATGAATGCTGCCGTGATCTTGAAGTGCTGTTTTTCTTCCCCAGCTTTCATCCAAATATTTCTGCTTTGTTAAGATTCAGCTCTAGTTCTGCACTTTTCTCCCCTCCCCTGAGTCCACAAGGTTCTGCTGGCCTCCCTCCTCTCTCTCCTCCCCGATGTTTTGTGTTAGTGTTTTTGGCACTGACTCGCAGCCAGGTTTCTTTGTGTGCGTGTTCAAGCAGCCTCATGTGTACGTATCTTATCTTTGCACCCACCGCAGTGTCTTCTGAGGGCATGTGTCCTTTCTCATTGTTTTTCTCTATTTCCCCTTTGCCTATGCTGGGCATACAGTAGGTGCTTTATGAATGAATGAATGGTATATGATTTGTAAGGTATTAGGAAGGCTTCGTGCAATGAGACAAACTCCCATCAGCTTATTAAAACAAACACAAAACTTATAAAATTTATCCCTGAAGGGAAAATTTCCAAGCGTACACACATGGCAAGCGGTCCTACTTCTGACCCTCTGATCTCACTTTCCCTTTTGGGTCTTGGGGGAGCTGTAGACCTCCTTTAACACCTTGGCCCAAGCTTATCCAGACCTTCCTCAGAGTCCCCTGAGGACAGCTGAGGCAGGCCGCTGGCACTGTTCCAAAGACTTGTCTGAACCACAGTGAGGGAGCCAAAGGGAACTCGGCAAAGGGGAGGAGCAGCTGAAGCAGACCGGCTCACTCAGGCCAAGACGCTGCGTCTCCTGGCCCAGGGGCTGGGTACGGTTCCCCTGACTCTGACCTGATCCTCTGTTTTCTGGCTGCAGCCGCTTGCTTCTGTGGAGGGTCCAATCTGAAAACTAATTTGTTAGAAGCTCCTTCTTGGACACCTTGATATTTTTGTGTCGTGGACCAGAGGACCTGGTTTCTGTTTTTCCAATTTGAGGGACACGCTCAGGATGATCACTATTTAGGCGACACTCTCCATGCTCCATTTCTTACAGACGTCGTTCTGGCTTGTCTTCTGTGCAAATCTAATAATATAATGATACCTTCGCCATATCATCAATTAGACATCGTACTGTGGCAGTTACTCACACAACACATTATTCTGTGCCCCTGCTGGGCCCTGATCTAGCTTAAAAGTTGATCATTACTCTTGCCTTTTCTTTGGATTAAGCGTTGCTTTTTCCAGCAGCATCTCCCACTGGGAATGGTGACATATCAGGTCCCTCATATCTTGGAGTATGTTCATTTATCAACGTGGCATTCCTCCCTTTCACAAGAAATCTGGAACAACTTATAAGCACTAGATGCCTTGGGACAGAAGAGGCACAGTTTCTGGTCAACACTCATAATAACAGGCTCCCATTACATTATTCTTTTCATTTACAAAGTATAGCATGCTCATGTGTTTCTTTAAACAGTTCTATGAAATGGGTGTTGTGTTCCAATTTTTACCAACGAAAGACCTAAGCTTCCTAGAGAAAAGGCTTGGCTTGTCCAAGGTCATGGAGCGGTAAGTGCTGGAGCGCCTGGCTCCAAACCCTGTTCTCTTTCCATTGTACCTCCTGGCCTCTCCTACCAGTATCTTCTCTTTGATCTGCCTAGGCTTGTTCTGGCTTTAACCCCAGGTTTTTCTGTGATTCCAGGCTAAACTATTTATTACTTTCTCTGCTGCTTCTATACCTTTTTAGTTTTGGGAGAGTTCCATAGATTCCAGCAGGAAATTTATTCCTCTCAGACCCTGAGATTCTTTTGTGACTTCCCATGCTGACTATGGAACTCCATCTATCTCCCCTAGCTAGAGCTCCCACTGGTCTCTGCCTTTATTTTTCCCACTGTCAGGTTTATCTTTGGTCAGAACCTTAGACCCTGCTTTGTCCCTTGTCTTTTTTCTCTTGATCTTTCCCATAGTTCTTATGGTTCTTCCTGTGAGTCTTGCTTCTTTGATAAGCTAAGGCTCCCCCTCTATGAGGTAGGCTCAGTTTCCTATATTTATTTACTCATTCATTTATTCATCAGCTACTTTTGGAGTACCCGTGTCAAGCACTGTATTTAGGTCCAAGCAGAGGGTGGGGGGAGGGGCGTGTTTCCCAGATGTTCAAGCGTGGTTCAGGAGACTACAGAATCAGGAGCCCTTTACAATCCACTATGGTCATGGTTATGAAGGCATGAACAAAAGATGTTTGTGGGAACATAGGAGAAGGGACGTGTCATCCAAATTTGGGGGTGTAAATCTTAGAAGAGATTATGTCTGAGCTGAGTCCTAAGGGATAAGTTCGAGTTGGCTTAGAGTGAGTGGTCGTGGTGGTGATCTGTAGGGAGGAGGGCACAGCAGGCAGAATGAGCTATATGAAGCTGTACGTTTAGGGGCCTGCAAGCATTTTAGCCTGACTGGAACAGAGATTATAGGGATGATGAGGGATGAGGAAGGAGAGGTAATCTGGAACCAGACTGTTCAGGGCTCTTATTTTGTTCTGAAGGTGATGAGAGGTCATGGAAAGATCTTAAGTAGAGGAGTGACTTGTTTAGAATAGTGTTTTAGAAAGATCATTATGATGCCAGGGTGAAGGGTGGCTTGGAGAGAGACAGATAAGAGGTGAGTCAGAAGACTGGGGCAGTGATTGAGGCTCGAGCTGAGAACTTGAGTAAGGTATGGCAGTGTGATAAAGGAGAGAAGTAAATGGTTGCAGGATATAAGGAACGTGGGATTTCTAGGGCTGGGGGCTGATCAGCTGTGCACAGACTTAAGAAGATGCATGCTGTTTGTCTCACCCCTACATTTGTCTGCCTTGCCTTCTCCTACATGCAGCCCCTTTCTACTGTCAGAAGAGAAATCTGATGTTTGATTCCTGGTTGGCTGTGTTTACCCATCCCTCTTTCCATACCCCCTTCTCCCTGCAAGGTTCTTCTCCTTTTGGCTAACCCTCCCCTTATCATTGCCTGATCAATGTCCAGGGCATTCTTTCAGTTTGCATTTGGAAACCCGAGTGGCACCACAGGTCAACCTAGAGGTGTCACTCAAGTTTCCACCTAGGGAGCTTCTCCCTCTGCCTGGGTGGTGCCATCCTCTTTTCAGAGTGGTTCCTGGGGAGGAATGAGATAAAAGGTGATCTTATTTGTTGAGTTACCTCTAAAGGAGGAAGAGGCAAGTAACTCTCTTGCATTTTTAGAACAGAAAATCTTTAAATACAGCAGGAAAGAACATGTAACTGATTCCCATCAAGAGAAGAGGAAGCCTGGTGTGGGTAGATTGAAATGCTCCAGGTTGGTGACATTTGGAACTGTCCTCTCTGTGGTTAGTGCTGACCAACTTAATCTTTTATGGAATAGAATAGAGCACTAGCATCGGAAGGGACCTTAGAGTTCATCCAGTTCATCCTCCTCATTTTGCAGGCGAGGACTTTGAAGTCTCTAGGGGTGGTATGGTTTACCCAAGGTCACAATTAGCTAGTGGCAGAACTGGGACCAAATCAAGGCCCTCTAGTTCAGCTCTTGTTTCACTAGTCCCATGAAAGCACTTTTTTTTTTTTCTTGGTCATAAGTTTGACAGTTTGACAGTCAGTTTTAATGACAGTATAGTTTGATAGTCTCCCTTTTCCCAGGAGAATGGAAGTAGCTTGTCCAAGGTCACAGTGTGAGTGAAGGGTAGAAGGACCACCAGACTTGTAGTCTCCTGCTCTTGCCAGCATCATCTCAGGTCTCACCGGGGCCCAAGGCTTGGACAGCTGGGTTCCAGTGACACTGAGTAGCAGCATTCTTCAAATGCATCACAACCACAGCCAATTTCTTAAGTTCTGAAAGACACAATTTCTTTCCTTTTTCTTTTTCCCCTGAGTGTTTTTTTTCTTATTTGATAAAAGTGTATGGCTGTGGAAATTACGTCAGTTTAATTAGGCTGCTTGACACAGTACTTTTCCACTGAATTTACTAGGAACTGTGAATTTGTTGTAGCAAACTGCACTGCAGGCTGCAGTATCTGATTGGCATGCCGGGAGCATCACTAGCGAACAGCTAAATAGAGATTGGGAAGAAAACTGGGTCAGGAAACAGCCTCCTGTACCTGCAGCGGCTGCGGAAGGCGGCGCACAGGCGGCAGGTGGCCACAGCATGGCACTGTCTCCCAGAGCCTGAGCCACTGAGCGCCCCGCCCCCCCAGCCCTGCACTGCAGCCCCCCCACCCCGCCCCCAACTTTTGCAGGTGATTGTTCCTGTGGCCATTTTGCCTTCTATTTCTCTCCAAACTGCAAAGGTTTTATACCTGCAAAGCTCAGGAATGGCATTTTTCTCAATTAAAAAGCCAAAGACTGGTTCAGATGGAATCTTTAGCCATTGGTATTCCAAATCATGGAGCGAGGCTCTTGGCTCTCCAGAGCTGGGTTTGTCAGGAAGCTGGAACTGGGTTTGAGAGTTCTACACAGTGAAGAGGAAAGTGGTTGCAGTGTTTCCATTTGTTTCTCTCCAGTCCCCCCTCCCACCGCCACCCAATTATATGGCATTAATCTCCGAAAGTCTCAGTGCTGAACACCAAGACAAATCAGGGGCTTCTAGGAGGAGGAGTGAACGATTTGTCAGAAGGGTCAGGGGGAGCTTCTTAAAGGCAGTGGCATTCGAGCTAGGCTTTGAGTGATGAATTGGGTCAAGATAGTAATAAATGAGGGGAAGACACTGGTGGCCTACCCACACTGGTCTCAGGACTGCTTCGTGGAGGCTGGAGACCTCTCCCGTCACCTGGGGCTAGAATCTATCTCCTCACATTGGAGCTGATTGGGCCCCACAGACCTTTTCACATAAGCTCTTTGTTTTATAGATGGGCAAATGAAGGCACAGAGAGGAAGAGACTGGAACAGAGGCCAGCCCAATGCTATTCTAACCACACTATGCCCAGTTACACACTTGTCCTCGTTTCAGATGGGGCTCTCAGAACATCCACGTCCTCCTTTGGGATTCGATTCCTGTCATCTCCTTTCTGACTCGTCTCATGTGAACGCAGAGATGCCCAATGGTCTCTACCTGTCAATTACCGTTAAGGAGAGAACCTGGGTCCTGCTGGCATCAGATTCCTAGTCACTCAGATCCCTGCTGGACAGTCATATCCCTTCCTTCCTAGGCCAAGCCAGATCAGGCCAGAACTGGTTTTTCAGTAGGGCTGGTGCCTCCCCAAGAACGTTTGGTAGGAATGGGTCTTGCCTCAGAGCGAGGGCTCAGATTCTCACAGACAGAAAAGCTGAGTGTAGCAGAAATCCAGGCCATTGTACTTTTATGTTATTTTGTGAGAAAATTGGGCTTATTTTGACTGAAAATTGTTTTCAATGAAGTATACTTAAATTTACTGAAATTTGCTTTAAAGACAACTTCTGTTAGACCATTTAAATTCTGTGCACCATCTCTTTCCTTTTTGAGGAGAAATCAGAGGGTGGGAATAAAACAGTCTCCCTAGTAATTTTCCCCGAATCTTTTGGATGGTCTCAATTCAGTGTGAGGAATTCTGTCTTCAGACCAAGTACTGATGTTACAATTGAAATGCAGAAATGTATCCCCGTTTTCTGATAGACATACCAAAGCTTGCTAATCAAGCGAACCATTTGCGCAGGGTCTTTCAAAGCCAACTTAAGAGCCAAGATGCTTTGGAAGACAGCTGACAATTCAAATGTCAAGTAGTCTGTGGCTTGAGCTAAGAGGAGTGAGCAGAACATGTGCAGCAGACATGAGGCATTCTGGCTGTGAAATCAAGCTTTGATGGCGCTGGAAGTCAGGTGGCCAGATCAGATCCAGACCTCTTCAAAGTGAGGTTCCCTTATTTTATTTTACTTTATCTTATCTTATTTTATTTTGGGTCAGAGTATGCGGTTTTAAATGCCTTTAAATAATTTCCCTGGTCTTGGAAGTATATTCATTTGTAAATTAGTAGGCCTTGCATCTAGTTGGCATTTGCAGAAAGAAAGAAAGGAGTGAAGGGAAGGGAGGGAAGGAGAGATGAAATCCTTCTTGATGCTTAGGCAGGTTTCTACCCAGAGGCTGACACATTCATAGAAATTTCCATATATTCTCATTTTGGGGTCATACTAGGACTTGTCACCAGAGTGAGCATCACCTGAACAGTTCATAAAAGTGGTTGGAATAGACAGAGAAAAGCTGGAGAGAGATTATAATTTGAAGTTTGTCAAGTCTCCTGTCTTCCTTACAGGGTTACATAGAGGGGGGCAAAAGGCAAGGCTACAATTACAGTGGCTGCCCGGCCATGATGGAGGCTGTCTGGATAGTCTTCGCCTGAACTTGTCCACCCCTGCCCATAGCCTCCTTGGTCAAGGATGCTTAGGAGTGGTCCTTAGTCTTCAACCATTCATGTTGGCTGTTGCCAAGGGCAGCTTGGAGAACCCAGGCTCCTTTCCCTGAGGACCACCCTCTTCCCTGCTCCACTGGTTCAGGCTGTGGCCCAGGATCCCATTTCCAGCATTGGAAATGCTTCTCTGTTTCTTGGAGTCCTCACTGGCCCTCCCTCACTGGCCCTACTGGTTTTGAGACACAAAACCAGTAAAGGGTCTAAAGCAGTGGGGTTCCTACATTTTTTCCTCTTCGCCTGCTTTGCTTTGCTACTCTCAGCCCCTGAACACTTCCCTGAGTGCACTTCCCTGACGCTAGACCCCGCCCCCCTGCTTTGGCCAGAGAGCAGATGCGGGCTGACTGCCCTGGTACTTTGTGGTCATTCCTGCAAAGGCCGTAAGGCTGAGGTGACGGACGGATTGTAGTGCTCACTGCTGATGACTGTTGTCTGGTCCTTTAAGACTGGCCACAAGACCGAAGGACTCCCCTTTCCTTCTCTCTCCCTGGCTGTCCTCTTGCTTACTTTGGTGACTTCCGGGTTCTGATGCTGGTTAGGAAGCTCAGGTAGTTCCACCTGTGCAATTTCCCGCATATCCATCCCCATCTACTCACTTCTGTTGTCACCTGAACTACTGCAGATGAGCTGCTCTTCCCAAAGCTCTGCTCTGGAAATGTCTGCCCCGGTTGTAGCTTCCACTGCTTGCCACCCAGGCCCCATCGTCATTTACTTGTTTGCGTCTCAGGCTCTTCTATTAAATGTTCATTAAACATTCTTTCTACAATCCATCCAGAGCAACCTTGTCAGAACAGAGAGCGAAAAAGCAAATATCTATCTTCTCTCTTGTCATTTCTCTCAGATGAATGAATTAAATATTTTTATTGCTTTGAAGATTAATTATCTTCTGTCCCTGGGCCAGCTTTAATATTCTAGCTGTATCTTCTTGTGACAGGGACCTGGCAGTTGGAATCTCTGCCCCTGATCTGTGCTTTTGCCAGGTTTCTCCACATCGCCACACCATGGAGGCTTCTGCAGTGAGTCACTGTCCAGGGCTTCGGAGAGATTGGAGTTTGACCTGCAGGATTTAGCCTAAGTACTGAATCAAAGATCTCAGAACTGTGAGACCTCCTGAAATCTTCTGGTTCTTTCTGGCGTGTGAGATATTGTTATTGCACTTAAGAAATAAAACACCCAAGACCCAGAGAGTTTAAGTGGCTAACCCAAGGTTACCCGGCTCATAAATTTTGGATCCTAATGCCAGACTAGATTTTAGGCTGTGAATGTACTTTATCTTGTCCACATAAGCCTTTATTCAGAGAATTTCTGTTTGCACATAATACAACTTGGGACCTGTTTTTTCAGCACTATGCCTTGTCAGTGTAAGGAAGGGCAGCCTAGAAGAAGTGGGTGATGTCTGATGGGTAGGTGAACATCCCTGCGTATCTTGCTCCTCAGAGGGCTCCTGGAGTCACTGTGTGGGACACTTGGTCCTACGTGATTCTTGTTCAGTGAATCCTTATAGGCCCTCATGTACAAAAGCAGGTTTGGGTTTGTTTCTGAAGTGGTTTCTCAGTCCCTCAGGACTACCACGCACTAACTCCTCATCTCTGCCTGCGTTCCACCCCAAACTACAAAAAGTAACTTGTGTTCTTCCTGCATGTGCCGCTCCCCGCATATCTTCCCCACCTCCCGGCGAGCCCTCGGTTCCCCAGGTGTTCTTCTTCTTTTTTTTTTTTTTAAAGATTTTTAATTTATTTATTTGACAGAGACAGACAGCCAGCGAGAGAGGGAACACAAGCAGGGGGAGTGGGAGAGGAAGAAGCAGGCTCCTAGCGGAGGAGCCCGATGTGGGACTCGATCCCGGAACGCCGGGATCACGCCCTGAGCCGAAGGCAGATGCCTAACGACTGCACCACCCAGGCGCTCCCCCAGGTGTTCTGTCCTCCTGGTCACCGAGGCTCGGAGCTCTCTGAGACGCAGCTTGATCAGAGTTCTCCAGTCATGCAGTCTGTCAGCACTCACCAACCCTGTCGTTTTTTAACCTGGGCCTGCCTTGCAAATCCGACCATTCCTGTCTGCTCCCTTGTGGCTGCCACCAGCCACAGCCAGGCGCTCGTGCCCTGTTCCTCTGACTACCGTAGTGGCCTCTTAGTGATCTCCTGGTCCTTAGTTCTTCATCCGTCATGCAGACTGGTAGAGTCTAAGCACTGACCCCTTTTGAGTTTAAAACGCCCTGAAACCACCAGGCCAAAACACTCCAGCTCCTTCAAACTCTACCCTTGCAGCCCCAGTGTGAGTTGTTTATACCAGTCAGACTGGGCTATTCACATCTCCTACATATTTGGTGACTCTTTGCTCATTTGTTCCTTCCTTCCTTCCTCCTCTCCTTCCTTCAGTGAAAAAAATATAATAACCTTTCTTTGCAAACTATAAAGCATGCAAGCTTTTATTTGTTCAAGAAGTACTCTGCTATGTGAAAAGAAAGAAAGGGGTTTGGGATTTGGCGACTACCTACAGTGTGCTGATAATTTGCATATGTTATCTTCTTTAATCCCTTGATTTTCCTGTGAGTTAGGTTGAGTTGTGTTCATATTACAGATATGGGAACGGGGGCCCCGAGAAAAATCATGTGCTCTTCTGTGATGCTGTGGACCTGGTACTAGAGGTAGAGTGGGAGATAGGAGCTAGAAGTCTCTAGGCTGGCAGGACAGATAGAGCAAGCACATACGCAGCTGTCATGGATGGAAATGCCGTTGTCCTAAGAACTGTAGATACAGTGCTCTAGAAATTCTGAGGATGTGGAAATTTCTTCCAGCTAAGAGATAGGGAAGACTTCATGGAGAAGGTCTTCACTGAGTGTGAAGGATGGGCAGTAATTTGACCAAAGGAGCTTGGAGACCAGGATAGGAAAGGGGAGACTAGCATAGACAAAGGCACAGAGAGGGAAATGCCCTTGGTAGTGCAAGAGATCGTCAGTGAATGGGCCACTTTGGTCGGAACACAGAGTTCTTGTTGGGGGAGACGTAGCAGGCTATTAGGCTACAAAGGAGAGCTGTTATTTGGTTCACAGATGGACTTAAATGTCTGACGAAAAGACTCATGGTTTGCTATCTAGGCACAGGGGAGCCATTGGCAGGTTTTGAGCTGGGGAGTTGCTAGTGAAAGCTGAGATTTAGAAAGGTTACCTTGGGCACCCAGTGAATTGGAGAGAAGGGAAACAACAGAGAAAGGAAATAATTAGAAGCTATTGCAATTGTCCAGCACAGATGTTCTGAGGGTCTGAAATAGCACAGTGACAATGGGGATGGAGAAAAGGGGCAGCATGAAAGCAGGACCAGGGAGACGGAATTATAGAACTTGGTGCTTGGCAGGACTGATGAGTGAGAGGGGGATTCCTGGGTGCTTCCGAGGTGACCATGAAGATGGCAGTGGCAGCACCTAATAGAAAGAGGAAGGCCGGGAGGGAAATCAGATTTGGGGGTGGGAGGGGCTGGGGATGGGAGGTAGTTCATTCTGTTTTGTTCAGGTGCCCGTAAATTGCTTATTTCACTTCTGTGCTCAGTGCTCTTCACCACTACTGCCACCATTCCTGATCCCCTCTGTCCTTCCTCTTTGTTAAGAGAACTCTTGGGTGCCTTTTATGGTCCAGTTGAATGAAGCCCTCAAAGGGATCTTGTTTATCTTTGAATTTCCGATGCACCATCCCTGCCACTCAATAATTCCCCAGCATGTGCCGCGTACACATAACGATACCTGGAATATGTGGGATGAACACCTGGTGGTTACAACTGACATAATCGCAACAGTCGTTCATGTTTGCGGGAATGTTTATGGTTGGTACAGCACTTGGAATGGTCAGAAGCATGTTGCATTTCCCTGCCAGGCTGCCCCAGGTAGGGTCACTGAACCACTGACTCAATAAGCTGAAAAGTTATTAGGGAATAAGTGGTAGATTTTACTTTACTAATAAATGCAGTTTAAAGACAGTAGCACATACCAGATGGGAAAGTTAGAGTGATTTGTAGCTGCTCTAAAGAGGTAGCCTCTGTTAGAAAGAATGGTCAAGTTTTCAAATGTATTCCAAATGATACCAATACTAAGATGGATGTTTTCTGGTATTAAGAATAAAGACTCTTAGCATTGTACTTGGCACATAGCACACAATCAATGTTGAATTATATTATTACTGATGGAAAATTTGAAATTGTAAAAGGGAAAAAAGCCATTGTTTAGGACTGTTTTTGATTAATATGGAAATAAATGCAGTGCTTTTAAAGTGCCCCATAGATGTCTTAAATTGTTGCTGGTTGATGAATATAAAAATGTGTGTTTGCTCATAAGTTATCATAGCTCACACATTTAGAGAGAATCAAGTTCAGAAAATTTTGGAAGAGTTGGTTTCCTCTTCTAATTTTTTTTTCTTTGATGGAGGATAAAAGAGGTCTGGGAAAAAAGATTGCTTCCTTGCTTCAACAATTTCCCACTTCCCCTCTTGTTTCTCTGGGCCATCGGATCTCCAGGAGGACAAAGGGGCAAGTGAGTTAGCATAGAAGTGTCTACTTTGTCCAAGGTACTAAATATAGGCCATTGAATTCAATCCTCATGATAGCCGTGTGAGGTTATTGCTTTAATTCCAGCTATGCAGATGAGGAAATTGAGGCTTACGCAGTTTTAGTAATTTGGCCAAGTTCACAGACCGAATAGGCAATAGGAGCAGAGGTGAAGCCTGCCTTGACCTGGGCTTCTGCAGCAGCCTCCTGACAGTCTGTGATGGAGAGCCTGCTGCTGCTGGTGGCCGAGGGCGGCGGCTGTGTTTACAGCTTCACACTAGAGCTGCTGGAACAAGTAGCTCATTCAGAAATACTTGCCCTCCGTTTTGCTCGAAGTCAGGGCCAGATTCCCGAGTTCCTCCGTCACCATTGCTGTCTGCTACTTATTTAAAATGGTTTTTATAAGTGTTAAATTATTGGGAATACTCAACTCTCTCAGTATGGCCCCTCTATAAATGGGACACATTGTTAAAAGGGACTTGACAAGAGAAATCTATAGCAGAGCTTATTTATTTGTGTGTTTGAGAGAGAGAACAAGCAGGCGGAGGGGGAACGGCAGAAATGGGCTCCACCTGAGCAGGGAGCCCAATGCGGGGCTCGATCCCAGGACCCTGGGATCATGACCTGAGCCAAAGGCAGATGCTTAACCAACTGAGCCACCCAGGAACCCCTGTGGCATAGCTTTTTGAAAACTTGATTACTCCCCTTTGGAATGTGTGTTTTAAAGTTTCAAATTGTGCTTTCGATAGAACATTTTACCCACATTAGGGGCTAATGGGGTCTTCTGTCTTGTTAGAGTGGCAGGGAAAGAAGTGAACGGGCCTCCTTCACTCCAGTACTGGACTGAGGGTGCAGGTGAGGCCGAAAAGTCAGATGGGAAGGAGATGGGACCAGCCCGCCCACCGACCCCACCCCCAGCCTTCGTATACTATAAATTCGATTTGTCTATCTGCTTTCTATCACTATAAATCAGATTTGTTTTTCCTAGAGTTTCATATTAATGGAATCATATAGTATGTACTGTTTTGTATCTGGTTTCTTTCATTCAGCACACTGTGTTTGAGATTCATCCGTGTTATGTGGATCAGTAGATGGTCCCTTTTTATTGAGTAGTATCCCATTATATGATAGACTGCAGTCTATCCATTTACCTGTTGTATTAGTTTTCTGCTGCATAACCCATAATCACAAACTCAGCGGCTTAAAATAGCATCTCTTTATTACTCATAGTTCTATAGGTCAGAAGTCTGGGCGGGCTAAGCCAGGCTTTCTGCTTGGGATCTCACAAAGCCAAAATCAACACATCAGCTGAGCTGGATTCTTAATCTGGAGACTCTGAGAAGGATCTGCTTGTAAACTCATTCAGCGCATTGGCTGTAGGACTGAGGGCCGTTTCCTTGCCGGTTGTTGGCCGGAGGCTGTTCTCAGCAGTTAGTGCTGCTAGAGTCCTTGCATACAGCCCCTCTACCTTCAGAACCAGCTACAGTGCCTCTGATTCTTGTTGTACTTCAAATCTTGATGGATTCTTCTGCCATCAGCTGGCGAAACTCTGTTTCTAAACGGTCTGAATGACTAAATTTGGCCCACCTGGAGGCCAAATTCCTGGAGGCCCTTCCATTTTTGGTAGATTTTCATTTTTAGAATGGCCTTTCCGATATTAAGGTGTATTTTGACAGTTTAAACATTTCTATCCGTTGATCCTCATTCTGCCATCTCATTCTGCAATCTGATTCCCCTTCTCCCTGTGCTGTGGCCCTTGTACCCTCCAAATTTTCTCTTCTCCAGATTGAAAACACTCATTTCCCCACTTTACTTTTTACATGACATGTTGCAGTGGAACAGTAAGTATACTCTTCTGGAATCGCACACGTAATTGGATTGAAATTCAGCTATGCCACCTACTAACTGTGATGTTGGACCAGGTAACGTCTCTGAACCTTGGTTTCCTTATCTACGCATACTTTATAGGATTAATCCACAGATTACATGAGCTAATGCATGCAAAGCTCTTAAGCACCTTCCCTGTCACAAAGACACCCAATATATGTTAGCCAGTATTATTACTCCCATATTGTTACCCTTTCCTCATTTTGTTCTTTTTCTGCTGCATGCGATCTATTTTGTCCATGGCCCTAATAAAATGTACTGCCTGAATCGTATAAGTGCCTTACAGAGGTTTACAGTCCTTTATTCAATAATTCTACTTTAGAAAATTTATGCCAAGGAAATAATCAGAGATGTAGGCTAAGATTTTTGTTCCAGAATGTTCATCACAACATAATTTATAATGGCAAAATATTAAAAGCAATCTGAGTATCCAACAGTAGGGAAATAATGAAATTAGGGTTTAGGGTACATTTCTGTGATGCTTTAAAGCTGTAAAATGACAATTTCATTAAAAGTAATGACATAGGAAACAACATTATGTTAAGTACAAAAGTCATGATAGAAAACTGAATATATAGCATGACCCCAACTGTGTTTCTGAGATTACATATATTTTATTAATGCACAAATATTGGTAGGGAAAAGATTGGAAGGAAACACACCATGTGTTAATAGTAGGTGGTGAGGTTATAAGTGTTTTAAAGTTTTCCTCATTATATATATTTTTTGCCATAACTGTATATTATTACGTTTATAATCTGAAAATATATGAACACACTTTATTTAAAAATTATTTGGGGTGTAGCCCTGCACAGAACCTGAAAACCCTCAACTTTGTCTTGAACCATGAGAGTTGCAGTCACATCGTAGATCAAGACGGCACCTCTGACGGTCACTCGGATGGGAACTGGAGGGAAGGCAGTGAGACTCTAGCAGGCTGCCCTGGGGACAGGCCAGCAGCACTCATCAGACCTCTGACTCGTGGGGCTGCGCTTGGGGAGGAAGTCTGGCTGGCTGGGTCACATGGCCCCAGTTGCAGCAGATTCAATCGTCATTGGCCATGCTGTGCTCATTGTTACGGTGCACACGCTTGTTACGATAAGCTTTGATCTCTCTGTCACATCTTATCTGCATTCTTGACTTTTTAATCCCAGAAAGAATAATGCTTTAGAATATGGGCCTCTAGATTTTATTTTGTTTTTTTCTAATCAAAAAAGCAAAAGGGATCCATTCTGTGAGGAGCCCCACCTGGCCTCTTGGTCCGGGGCCACGTTCAGGTGCTCCTGCCCCATTCCGGGCGATGGCCCAGCAGGCTCTGCTGTGTAGCTACTGCAAAGGGGAACATTCTTGGGCCTTGTATACAAATGGGTCAGGGTCAGCCTGGTGGCTTGTTTTTTTACTGTTACTATTATTGGGGATAGAATAGGGATAGGAGGGTCTGTGCTATCTCCCCTCACATACCAGGGGGTTCACTTTCTTACTGTTCCCACCCTGGGGGATAACCCAGGGCTTTCCCTCAGGCCTGGTGGCATCTACCTGCCTTGTCCTGGGACGCAGTTCTGTTTATCCACTGACTCAAATTCTGAACATCTGAAGGATAATCTAGTTTCTGAATTCAGCTGTTACTTACAGAGCTCCAGGCATTTAGGGGACTCTGTTAAGGAGCTGAGGAAATTCAAGGATAAATCCAGTGTCATTCATCTAGCATTTCCTGAGTACCTACTCTGTGCTGGACTCAGAGCCAAGAGCTGTGGGAGGGAGGTACATGGATGAGTGACTTCTACAATCATATGATTAGGACTGACTATGTGCAGGGCACTGTGTGAGCCACTGAGCAAAGAAATTAATGAGACACAGTCCTAAGAAAGTTATAATCCGTATAATCTGGGAAGGGACAAACATGTGAACCACTTAATAATAGGAGGAATAAGTGCTATTTCTGTAGCAGAGTCCAGAGGAGGAAGCAGTTACTTCTGATGTGGCCTGGCCACTTACTAGCTGTATGTTTTTAGTCAAAGTGTTTAACCAATCTGTTCCTCAGTTAATCAATCAAATGAAGGCATAACGAGTTAATTCACATAAAGTGCCTAGAATGGGATTTAGTAGTTACTAAATGTTAGCAGTCCCGGGGCGCCTGGGTGGCACAGTGGTTAAGCGTCTGCCTTCAGCTCAGGGCGTGATCCTGGCATTGTGGGATCGAGCCCCAGATCAGGCTCCTCCGCTAGGAGCCTGCTTCTTCCTCTCCCACTCTCCCTGCTTGTGTTCCTTCTCTCGCTGTCGCTGGCTGTCTCTATCTCTGTCGAATAAATAAATAAAATCTTAAAAAAAAAAAAATAAATGTTAGCAGTCCCTTTCGTTCTCCTTTCCCCCTTTCTCCCTCCTTCCCAAGGATGAGTGGTGAAGGTTCCCTGCCCCAGCTGGGCAGCATGAGCTGGGCATGATGAGGAGTCCGGGCATGGGGGGGGGGGGTAGGATGCTGTGCTGGGGGGTTGAAGAGGCGCAGACATACAAGTATTTGTGGCTGATTCTACTGGGGAGAGAGGCTGGAGGACCACAGTAGGTCCAGACCATGGAGGATCTTCAGTCCTAGACAAAGGAGTTTGGGCTTGGGCAATGGGGAGCAAAATAGTCCTAAGGTACTTTAGGAAGAACAGGGAGAGAGAGGAGAGGGGAGGAGTACCAGGGAAGCTGCTGCAGCGTTCCAGGCCAGAGCTAAGACCAGAGCTAGCACCCAGACCGTTTCTCTGCCTCCCTCAGTGTGACAGAGGCTGAGGATGAGATTTAGTTCTCTTTCCATGTGCCTGTGGGTTTCTTGCTGAAGGAACATTGGTTCGAGTCACGGTTTACCCCATGTGTGCATTTGTCTCCTCTGTCTCTTTCTTTTCTGAAGATTTAACATTGATAGAATAGTGTTATCTAATGCACAGAGCATCTTCATGTTTCTCCAGTTGTCTCAATGATATCTTTGATGGCAGTTTCTCACGTTGGTCCAGGACCCAGCCCTGCATCATATACTGCATTTAGTTGTCATGTCTTTTTGCTTCCTTTAATCTGGAATAGCTTGTCTTTATCGTTTATGACATTGATATTTCTTAAGAGTACAGGACAGTTGTTTTGTATAATGGCCCTCAATTTGGTTTTATGTGATTTTCCCTCGTGATTGCATTTCACAGAGGCACTTTGGGCAGGAATGCTAAATAAGTGATATTGTGTCTTTAATGCATTGCACGAAGAGGGAACCGATGTCAGTTTATCCCATTGTCAGTGATGCTGACTTAGATGGCTTGGGTAAGGTGGTGTCTGCCTCCTTTCTCTGCTACAGAGTTACCATTTCTCCTTTGTAATTAAGAAATGATCTGTGAAGAGATACTCTGAAACTGTGTAAGCATTCTGTTCCTCTTCAGGCTTTTGCCCAGTAATTTCAACATGCATTCGTGATTCTTGCTTGAATTAACAATTATTATTGCAAAATTATTTTCTCAATTATTCCTTTTACATTTATTACTTTTCACATTGTACTCTAAGGAAGAGCTTCCCCTGTTCCCCTATTTATTTATTATTCAGGAAGTACTTATGAATTTTTATTTTATTCAATGAGTCATAATCTACTACTGTCATTATTCATTCTGATATTCAAATTCCCTCTGATTTAGCCAGTGGAAAACCCTTCAGGAAAACCTGGTATCCTTTTGACATTTCCCTGTCATCTTTTGATCACTTCCTTACTTCCTGGCACAAATAGATGTTCCAGGCTCAAATAGTTCTTTTCCTGTCCCAATTCTGGAATCAGCCATTTCTCCGAGGAGCTCTGATTCCTCTTAGTCAAATATTTTTAAAAGACAAAATTGGTCACCAAGTGAACACATTGCTGCTAGGGTGTCCTTGCTTCTAGGAAATTTCATATTGGTTGAACTCCGCCTGTGTGTGTGTGTGTGTGTGTGTGTGTGTGTGAGAAACTATGAGTTCACACTGATACCTCTCATTCAAATCCAATGTCCACAGTGTTCCTCTTTGCCATCCTTTATTCCATATTAGTGTTTCCTTTGTCTACAATGAAACCTCTGGCTCCCAGAGCCATTAACATATTTCCTCAGTTGCACAGTCCTACAATACATACAAAATACTTTCAGAATTGATACATGTGTACTACTATGAAAAAAAAAAAAGAATCCACTAAGTAAAGTTAAAGATTTTTTTACAGTTTTGTTTTTTGTTTTTACATGGAAGTTATTTAGTCAAAGAACTTTGTTTAAAAGTTACTAGGGGGTGCGGGGCGCCTGGGTGGTGCAGTCATTAAACGTCTGCCTTCGGCTCAGGGCGTGATCCCGGCGTTCTGGGATCGAGCCCCACATCAGGCTCCTCCGCTGGGAGCCTGCTTCGTCTCCCACTCCCCCTGCTTGTGTTCCCTCTCTCGAAGGCTGTCTCTCTCTCTTCAAATAAATAAAAATAAAATCTTAAAAAAGAAAAAAAAAGTTACTTAGGGGGTGCGCCTGGGTGGCTGAGTCAGTTAAGTGTCCGTCTCTTGATTTCAGCTGAGGTCATGATCTCAGGGTCCTGGAATCGAGGCTACTCACACCCTGTGGGACTCCCAGCTCAGTGGGGAGTCTGCTTGGGATTCTCACTCTCCCTCTGCCCCCCCACTCCTGCTCACTCACATGCACACACAGGCACATGCTCTCTTTCTCTCTCTCAAAATCAATAAATCTTTAAAAAAAAGTTAGTAGGATTGGTTACTTCCCCCCCCTTCAGAACAGTTATATCATTTATTTGAAGTACAGTTTGCCTATTTTTCAGCTTCATGTAAGTAGAGTCACACACTGTTTACCCTTCTGTGTCTGGTTTCTTTTGTTCACCAAGATTCTTGAAGATTTATCCATGTTGTGCATAGCAGTTTTTTCCCCCATTGTTATAAAGTATTCTGAATACCACACCTTATCCATTCTACTGATAATGAATATTTGGCTAATTTTATGTTTTTATTTTATTATGAATAAAACTGCTATGAAGATTCTTATACATGTGTTTGGATGGAGTGAAGTAATCATTCATTTTGGGTACCTGGGTCTCCTGGCATCTATGTATCTATCTCTGTGTTTAGCTTTGGTAGATAATGCCAAATAGTTTTTCAAAGCAGTTGTTGAGTTTATGGCAATGTAAGAGTTTTCCAGTTATTCCACATCCTCACCGGCACTTGGTATTGGCAGTCTTTTTAAATTTCAGCTTGTCTTGGCTATTATTGGGCAAGAGTTCAATTGTTTTTGAGAAAGATGCTGTAGGATGTTTAACTGGCCTGATTCTGTTAATTACCTGTATTTGAGGTTGGTTGTTCGGCTCACATGGTTGCATGCTGTTCTCAAGGGTAGACTTAATGGTGGTTCTCAAGGGTAACTTAATGGTGAGCCTTTCCTGAAGTCTAGATGCATTACTGCATTAGGTGCTTTTAGTAAAGATCAGAGGTAGTCTCAGGTTACTTTAGTATTGTAAGAATGAGTTTAAGTAGGGAAAATAGGTAAAGCGAATATCCCGTAAAAGAACAACTAGAATGTCATTTAGAACACAAGCCACCCCCCAAACCTAGACCTTCTTATGCCCTCAGCAATAGAATCAAGAAATCTCACATTCTAGCGACTTACCTACTCTTCTCTACTTTGATTGTTCCTGCTGTCCTGGCTCTTCTGCCTGTAACTGCTTCTTACATTGACCTTGTGTCTGTTTCTTCCAGCCACTGCTCCAGCTACCAACTAGAGGACTCACTCCCGCTAACCCCTTGCAGGGAGAAGTTTCCCATTAGGCCACTTCACAGGCTATAGCCAATCTATATGTTAACGTGCTCTGAGACAGGTGTCCATCCATAGTCCATCCACACCAGTTAGGTTGACCACAGGAAACAGGAGTTCCTGGTATCAACATGGCAACTTAAGAGAAAGGAATTCCCTTAAAGTGGGGATAGCAAGCATTCTGAGTGTCTGCTAGCTTAATTGTGTATATTATATTCCAATTCAGCAGACATTTCTTAAGCGCTCTCCTTTTTTGCCAATAGAGAAACTCTGTTGGAAAGGGAAATGAAGCTATGCCAGTTCCTTTTATATGTTCCTAAATTATATATTGTGGACATGTATGTGCAGAGCAGTGTCAAGCTCAAAGTAAATTTTATTCTATAGTTTGGGGGCGGGGCATGAACAGGTTTTAGTATGTATGAGATCTGTTTGGTTGTTACTATTCCGTTTTAAAGATGAGGGAACTGAAGTCCAGAGAGGCAAAGAGATTTGCCCAAGGCTACATGACCAGGAAGTGGCAGGGCCAGGACTCACATCCAGGTCTTCTGGTTCCATAACTTCTACCCCACACTGACTGGGGAGACATGCCCTACCCTAGTGCCCAAATTATTATTATTTTTTTTTAAGATTTTTATTTATTTATTCGACAGAGATAGAGACAGCCAGCGAGAGAGGGAACACAAGCAGGGGGAGTGGGAGAGGAAGAAGCAGGCTCTCAGCAGAGGAGTCCTGATGTGGGGCTCGATCCCAGAACTCCGGGATCACGCCCTGAGCCGAAGGCAGACGCTTAACCGCTGTGCCACCCAGGCGCCCCTAGTGCCCAAATTATTAATAGTACAAAGGAAAGTTGACAAAAGTAAACTTTAGCCAAGGCAAATGGTAGGATTTGAGAGAAGATCTGGGAGGCTGCCTCAAGGCAGTGGGTTTGGAACTGAGTCATGTTGGGTTGGTTGGGTTCATAATGATATGAGAAGGGAGAGAGGTGCAAATAAAGGTACAAAAGTGGGGAAACAGATTTCCCAGGGACAAAGAAGCTACTTGTGTTGATGGGTTAGTAGATTTCTATGTAGCAAAGAAAAGAGAGAGATCAGGTGTGGTAGGAAGTTAGGAGGCTTTGAGACTGAGAACTTCCAAATTAAAAAAAAAAAATCAGATTCTGACATGACAAAAGAAAGCTTAAAGTCATTTAGTTGGCTCTTAAAAAAGCCCAGGGTGGGGGCGCCTGGGTGGCTCAGTTGGTTGAGCATCTGACTCTTGGTTTTGGCTCAGGTCATGATCTCAGGGTCCTGGGATGAAGCCCCGTATTGGAGCTCCATGCTCAGTAGGGAGTCTGCTTGAGAATTCTCTCCCTCTTCTGCCCCTGCTCCAGCACTCTCTCTCTCTAAAATAAATAGAATAAATCTTAAAAAAAAAAAAAAAAAAGAATCCAGGCTGGAGTGAAAAGGACTGAAGATGGAGCAGCTGGAGATCAAGAGATAGATTTGAGAGTCTTTGAGAAGGCAGAACTAACAGGATGGAGACAGAGTAGGAGGAGATAGAGTTGCCACTTGAGAGTTTGAGCCTTAGTGATGGGGGTGATCTGGTACTAGAACCAGAAGTGTGTGTAGTAGTGGTGCTCACAGGCTCTGGATCGAAGTTGACTCGGGTGTATAGCCCTTGTGACCTGGTACCAGTGATTTAGCTCCTCTGAGTTTGCTGACCTGCTGAGTAGGGACGCAGATTCCCACTTCCCGGAGTAGGTGTGAGGATGTTGGGCTGTGCAGGTAGAGTGAAATTCTATGCCACATGCTGGCATCCAGGCATTTACTAAATTTGAGCTCCCTTCCTCCCCATCCCAATCTCTCTGAGGAGGTAATAGAACCTACTTTAAGCCTTATCTTCTTATGTATAAAATGTAGTTTAAAAAAAAAAAGGAATTGGCTTTACAGGGAAAACGGGTTCTTTGGGAACCCAGTCAATGGGACTTTGAGTTGGAGGACAGATGGAGCGGCTTATTTTTTGGCCTCCTTTGACATCGAGGCTGCAGTGAAAAGTTGAAGCCTCACAAAGGAGTTAGAAGTATCTTTGCAAGGCTAGGTACTCCAAAAGCAAGCAACCTTGTGCCTCTCTGCTGCTCCATGACCCCCATTTGGGGCTATTTCTGAGCCGAAAGGTAAAACTCCATTGGCTGACCGGACTGCAGTGTGCCTGTAAAGCACGCCCAGCTTCCCAGCCTGCTTTTCTAATTGAAAATTGCAGTTGTCTACTCTGAGTTCTACACACACGGCAACGGGGGGTTGGGGCGGAGTTCTAGCAAAGGCTGCACTGAGGCGCCCATTCCCTTCCCTATGAACCCCCGCCGCCGGGAGGCGGCCTTTCTGGAGCTGCTCCCAACACGCTTCTCCTCCAGGCGATGGTGCCTGCCAAAGACTCTCGGCGGCGCAGAGCCCAGGCTTCAGTCTCTCCTCCGAGTCCCCGGGAATGGCCCGCCTCCGCCAGGCGCCGGGTTGCCATAGCGTCGGCGGGGCACACGGGCCCATTGGCACAGGGCGGGAACCAATCAGAAGGCCCCGCAGGCCACTGTGCTCCCGGGTGGTCCCAGGGCTGCAGGGGGCTGCTCTCAGGAAGATGACTGGGCCAGGCCCCGCATCCTTTCCTGGTGGTCTCAGTGCTACTTCCCCTGAGTCCCCGTTTCAAACACCTTCCCTGCTTGCCCCCCACCCCGCCCTTCAGAGTTGAACAATCTGCTGGAGTTACCCACTAGGGAGGGCAGGGGTGAAGCCTGTTGCCACTTTACAGCCATTTCCCCCAAGAGAAAGCTCCAGACGGAGCAGCTCCTGGATTGGTCCGCAGGTGGGCGCTCCTAGCCCCAGGAGGATGTTTGGGCCTTGTAAGTCTAGGGCTGCCCAAGCTTAAGACCCCTTGCTACTAGGCACATGGTTTCCAGGTATAGGGAACTGGAACTGGGTGGTCGGTTTATTTCCCTCCTGTTTGCCAATAGGAAGGTTAAAACGATTGGGAGGACAGAAAAGTTGAATCTGAAAGATCTTAGACTCCTGTGCCCCCACCAGCTGTAAGAGACTGGGCAAGTTACTGTACTTTTCGAACCCCAATCACCCCATTTGTAAGAACAGTCGTAACACAAGAATCTACCTGCTAATGCTGCTGTAAGTAAATAATGCAGGCAAAGCAGTCAGGTGGCTGGCCATAAGACTCAGGAAGGGACAGTCACCTGTTTTTAGAAATAGTGCGACAGTACTGCCCAGAGCTGGAGTACTCACATGTAGCATTCGGCAGGTGTTTTCACATTCATCTAATTTTTGCTTGTTCATTTAGTTACTCATTCATTTAACCCATTAATGCATTCAGCATATATTCTCTGGGCGTCTGCTCTTGTATCGTTCTGATTTTAGTCTTTGTGCTGCTGAAGCGAGCCCATGTTCTCTGGGCGTCTGCTACGAGCCAGTTCATCCCTGCCCAGCTGTACTTAGTGGAATCCAGCCCCTAGGGGAGTTGTGACTCTCTTCATAAGAACTGATGGAGTCTAGCCTGGCGGGAGGCTCACTGGGAGATCTTGTTTTCTGTAGCTCTGCCTCCTGTGGCCAAGGGGCCTGAACAGAGCAGACCCCGGTAGTGTTTGAGCAGCACTGAGTCAGACAGGTTACCACAGCCACTTTTGTTCCCCTCACCTGTGGGGAGGTGTGCCCTCTTTTCTTGAAGGTCCCAATCAGCAAGCTGGAACCTACTTCCTCTGTAGTGGGACTCCCGTCTCCCAGGACTGATCTCCCTTGCTGGTCTGCTGTGCTTTGCCATGCTGGAGTTCCTGAAACAGTCCTACTGTCGCTGCTCAGGCTCCCGTCACTTCAACACCGTGGTCTTGTAGCCCCGTTCCCTTCCTGCCCTCACTGTGCATCTCAGTGCCTGGCTCCTGTCGGGCTGGAGTGGCCGCACCACTACTCACTCTTGTTTTGGGATCATCTCGCTCTTCTGGATCCTCCCTCCCAACTTCATGCCCTGTGTCCTTGGGCTGTGTGACAGAGACTTGCCCGGGGAGGCGCTCTGCTGTGCGTCTGAGGGACAGAGGGGCTTCACACAGGCACACTTCATAAATAGACATCTCCTGTGTGATGAGGCCGTGATGCGTAGTGCTGGGAGTAGGTAGGGTGGAGCAGCTGGCTCTGCTTCCAGAGTCAGGGAAGTCTTTACCAGGAGGTGATGTTTGGGCAATATCTTAAAGGATTTAGCTAGGTAGACAATGGGAGAAAGGGAATTCAAGTCAAGGAAAATAGCATTCGTAAAAGCCCGAAATTGCCTTATGTTCTTAGAGAAAATATAATGTAGTGTGAATGGAAAAAAAAAAAGACTATGTTATTTGGGTTGAGGGTTCATGAGTAGCAGAGAGAAGAAGTGAGGCCAGAGAGCTAAATAGGGACCTACTCATGCAGGCCTTGAAAGCCACCGCGGGGAGCCCGTGAAGGGCTTCATATAGGGGCGTGACATTCAGATTTATATGTAAGGAAGGTAAGACAAATGGCCGTGAGGGGATGGATTGTCTCGTTTGTCCTGTAGCAATTCTGTGAGGTAGATGGGTTGACACTATTATCTGCTTGTTACACCTGAGAACACCGAGGCCCTAGCAGTTAAATATCTTGCCAAAGGTCTCAGAGCCAGAGAGCAGAGGACCTAGGACTCACCTGGCTTCCTGGCTCTGAATCTTTTTCTCCTGGGCATGCTTCCATTATTAACAGAGTCTTCTAGAAAGCTGCCTGCAGCTGGGCAGTGGGTAGATGCTGACAAGAGCTATATGAAGCAAATGGTCATTGATGCGATCTTGTTGAAGGAGTGTAGCCCTGCGATTCTGTGGCCTGTGGTGTTCAGTCTCCTGATCTGTGTGCCAGTACACAGACAGCAAGAAGCAGCAGGGAGCTTTGAGCTTCGAGCTCTGCATTGCCTTGACAAACTCCATTCATCAGCGCCTCGCTCATTAATTCAGGGCAGCATCTGCGCCTGATAGTGGCATTGGTCACTGGGTTGTTTCTGCAAGCCCTGGTCCTCCAGGTTGGACAGCTCTGTAGTCTGCAGCCCCAGGATGAACCCCGGCGAGCCGAGGCGGGCCCTTTCTCTGTCTGCAGTTTAAAATGAAATAACTTTATTTTTTAAAAACAAAGGTAACATCTAGTGGTATGGAACATCAGCTTGGAGATCAGGCAGACCTGGTTTTAGGTCTGCTGCTGCCACATAGCTAGCTGTGAAAGTTATTTAATGCACTGAGGGCCTCAGTTTTCTTATCTCTAAAATGAGCACAAACGTCCCTGAAAAGATTGTTGGGATGATTAAGATGAGATTGTGTTGACAGAGTGCCTTGGCGTGCTGCTTGGCTTTTGTACATCCTCAATATATGGTGACTCTGATTCCCGCTGTTATTGCTGCCCCCACCACGACTGCTACACGTCATAAAGACTGAAAAACAGAGACTAGAAGAAAGAGTATCTTACAGTCCTACCATCACGATGCAACTACCATCCATTATTAGTTATAGTTCCTTCAAATCTTTTCCCCCACAACTTCAGAACATATCAGATTTTATAGCATATTTATTTTATAGCCATTTGTTATTTTGCCTTTGTAGTAGGTACATTATATTTATTTTTAATAAATTTTTCTCTGATGATAAGGTTACTATATAAGATTTAGAGAGAAGTATAGAAAAAGCAAAAGGGAAAACCGTACTTATACCTCATTCCTAGCCCCGAGGCTATCGCTATGAACTTTTGATGTATCTTCTTCCAGTCTTTTGTTTGTGTTTTATTATAGAGCCGAGATCGTATTACATATACAGTTTTTCCTGAGATTTTTCAGTTCATAAGATATCATGAGCATTTTTCTTTATTGTAAACATTACTTTTCAAGGCTACATAGTAGTCCATCAGATGGTTCCACCATAATTTACATAAGCATTCCCCTACTCTAGACATCTAAGTATTTTCCAGTTCCTCAATCTAAGCAGCTTCCTTTGACAGAACCTTGGGACCCGGCCCAAGTGTCACCAGGAGGCATATAGTGAACTTGTGCTGTGTGGATAGTCCTGGGCGGGGGTGGGGGGCCTCTCAGATAAATCAGGCACTGAGCCTGCCTCAAGAGCGTTCAGAGACTAGACACCTGGAAAGATGGACTGGGGCAAAATATGCAGGTGCTTCTTTGCCCGATACTGTCAGGGAGTTCACCTAAGTGCGGGTATCTCCGTTTCCTCTAGAAACTGGGATCTGGAGCACACAGCTTTCACAAAGATAAAAGTCTCAGAAGCTTTGCTGACCCTTCTCACCTACCAGTGTGTTATTAGGCCTCTGATATTCAAATGCCTTTGAGCCTGTTACCTTGACTGTCAGGGGCCCGTGCTAATGACCTCTGAATATCACTTCCGAGTGGTTTTCACTGGCAAGGGGTGAGAAGCTACAGCCTCAAGAAAGGAACTAGCATGAGCCTCAGAAGAATCGGGGGTGCTCTAGTCCTTGTTTTGATGCACATTTGCTCCGGCACCTGAGGCAAGTTATTTCCTCTTACCAAGCCTCTGTTGTCTCCTTACAATGTAGAAAGATCGGACTAGATGATCTCCAGGGCCCCTCCAGCACTGATGTTCCGTGGGGACCTGAAGCCTTCCTCTTGCCAGGAGCTGAAGTGAGCATCCTGATAAAGGTCACAGGATGCTTCTCCAGGGTACAGAATTTCTTTTAATTAGTACCTGGGGAAGCACTTCAGCTTTTATATTCCCACTTACTTCCTCCTGGTAGGGGCTGGGACGAGTAGAGACTAAAAGGCAGGAAGTGCTGCTCGCTGGGTGAAAACACTAGATTCAGAACCCCAAATGATTCTTTGTCTCTTATGTAGTAGGTAGTTTTTCTTTTATGAACTTGGTTTTTTCATTCATTCTCTCACTTAGCAGGTGTTAACTGAGTCCCAGCCCTTGTACAATCCAGAGGTGAATGAGACTCAGGCTCGTTCTCAGGACACACACAGTCTAGTGAGAGACAGGGGCAGGTGTAAAAGGCACCAAGAGAATTGCTATGATGGGGTACAGATAAGTCACATAATGAAGGGGTACAGATAAGTTGCATAATGATGGGAGTGCTTGAGTCTGCCTAGAAGCAAAAGAGTCTCAGTGGACACATTGAGCCTTTAAAAGATGAGTGGAAGTTTTCTAGGCAGTTGAGGAGAGGGCATTCCAAACAGAGGAGCCACATGTGCAAAGGCCCAGAGGTATGAGAGTACATGTTGTGTTCTTTGTGAGGCTGGAGGGTGAAAGGGACATTGAGCAGATGAGAAAAAATCAAGCACTTTTCCTTGGACAAGGAGTTTTCTTTCTCTAATATAACTTATTTTTTTTTCTTTTATAGGTCTCTTGTGGCTCAGAGCATAATCTGGCAGTGATTGGTAAGTAATTAGTATACTGATAACTGTGTGTGTTCTGAAACTCCTGTGGCAGAGTTAGAGAAGACTTTTGGTTAACCAAAGGCCGGGGTGCCTGTGTATGCGTGTGTACATGTTGGGGGAGATTCTAGAAAATGGAAGTCTTTGATTGCCCAAGGCTTTACTAGAAGCCCCTTTTCTAAAAATTTCTATACACATCATTGAGTGTCTTTTTAAGGTACCTAAGCTGGCTTCCCTGCCCCCGGCAGTGGCATTTGAAGATGTTAAAGATTTTACAGACCAGGCACATCATGTGTAGAAATCCAGATATAAAGGGGGAAGAGGATTGGGCTGCTCTTGTTTCTCTGAATAAATCCCTTACTCCAAGTTCTTTCCTCTTTCTTTGGAAATATGGGGCTCTGCTCACTGCCCCCCACTGCCTTGTATTCTGTGTCACTCAGGAGCTCCCAGATGAAGCCAACCTTCTGATTGATTGAGGTTTCCTCTTAATTGATTCTGGATAACCAAGGTTCACTGTTTTTATAATTAGGCCTATGAGTAATTCCTTCAAGAAGCTTCCTCGTTACTTCTCCAGGTAGACTAATCTCCGTATCACAACACAATCAAGAGACACGAGTATAGGGCCCGACTGCCTGGGTTCAATACAGGCTTCCACTTTCTAGTTGTGTGAACTTGGACAAGGTACTGAGGCCCTCCATGGGAGGGCAGTAGCGCCTACCCTCTAGGGTTGTTGTGAGGGTTCCAGGAGTTAATATATTTAAAGCACTTAGAACAGTGCTTAGCTCCTAGTGAGGGTTTTAAAAGTGTTCACTGTTAGTATGTGATATTTGTTCTAATTGCCCTCCTCTGGGCTTTAGCTCCCCATCTGTCAAATGGAGGGGTTAAAACAGAAAATCAAAGTTTCCTCCTGCTCTGATGTTTTAGGGTCCGATCACAAACCCATCCCTGCCTGCCTTCTGCTGGTGATTTCTGTTCCTGGCTACTTCTCTCCCAGCCTCTGACTCAGCTCCTGAAGGGCAAGACCCCTGCGTTTTCCTTTTGTTTCCTGCCTATTTGCAGCACACAGAGCAGTGACTGGTACTCGGCAGAGACTCGAGCACTGTTTTCTGAATTGAGCTGAGACTGGCTCAGCCGCCTGCCATGGCAGCAGTTTGAAGCACTACTTTGTAGGCCCGAACGTGATGTGCAATGAGGCAGAACCAAGGACAGCTGAGGAGGTAGGCTGCCAGCCAGCAGAGGGGGTGGGGAGTAAACTGGGCTGGAGTCAGAGAAGGAGCGAGAAAATGTAACGGCAAAGCTGCATGCTTTGCAGCCGCACCAGATCCTTTATACCGGAACTGCTCCAGCCTGGGTGTAATTCAGACAAGCTAATCAGAGAATCCGAGGTGGTGCCTAGGATGCTGCCGCCGCTGCTTTCCCTGGTCTAGGAGAGAGGTTGGCTCCCTCTGCGCCCAGGACAAACAGGAAGATTGCAGGGTATCTAAATACATGAAAGAACACAATCCAGATGAAGGAGGGGCCAGAGCTAGCAGGGTGGCGGGCTGAGCTGACGGAGGCAGCCTAGGGCTGCAGAAAGAGCAAAGACTGCAGGCAGACAATCTTGGTTCACACTAGCTCCATCTCTGTTTGAGCTTCCATGTCCCCCCTCATGTCCGTCACAGAGAGAATTCTACTTTGCAGGATTGCTGGGAGGATTGATGTATGTGAGATACCTGGTATGTAGGGGGTGTGAGAGAAACGTGTGTGTGTGTGTGTGTGTGTGTGTGTGTATAATTCTGTTTGCTTCTCATTTCTCTTGGTCAGGTGGGGAGAGGGGAGAACGGCTTGTTAGGGTAACTGTGCTAGTGAAGTTGTTGTTACTTGGGAGAGAGAAACGATAACATTCTGGAAAGGCGTCCAGCATTACCCAAGTGAGGAGAACATCAGAGCCCACGGAGAGCAAGGTGTGCCGGTGAGCTCCTGGAGGGTGGACCTGTTCTTTTCTGTTTTGTCCTCAGTGCCCTCGTCTTGGCTCACACTCTGTCGAGTGCTTGGTTGCAGAGTCAGGGAAGGTGGGCCCAGTCACACGGTTCGGGCATGTGTCCCTGCCTGCTTGTGAGCTGGGAGCAGAGGCTCCCCACCACTGGAGGGATGGGGCCCTTCATGGGTACCCTGCAGGGTGCAAGCTGTGCTACAGGAAGTGACAAGAAGCTCCTGTTGGCTCTGGCAGAAGGCCAGAAGAGGGAGACAAGCTGAAGGAGGAGAGTTCCTACCAGCTTAAAGCCTGGTTCTCACAGCCAGCTCCTCGCCTCAGCCCTTCTACCATTGCCTGCTTTAGATGGATTTCTCTGCCTTCAGTTTCATTCCCTGAGATCTGGGCCCTCTGTGTCTGGTGCTGGGTGTCCCATGTGGTAGGCGCAAAATGGTTGCAGAATAGACTAGAACAGAATATAAGGGAGCCAAACTTTCCTCAAGTGTAGAAGCAGCTTTAGTGTCTAATGAATGTGCAACAGACAAACCAGAAAGGGAGGTGGAATAGAGACGGGTAGAAGGACGTAACTCAGGACCTGCTCTGTCTGAGAATGGGCACTCCACAAACTATGTTTGCTGTACCCATTTTATAGAGAAGAAACCTGAGACTCAGAGGTTATCCAGGTTATCCAGGGGTAAGTAGCAATAAATAGTAGAGCTGCCTGCCTGACTTCCAAGACTGCTGTTTCGGCCCTATCCTATCCTAGGGCCTGAGGCAGCGTGGGAGGTGGTCAAGAAGAGCATAGACCCTAGGGTCAGATTGCCTGATTCCAGTCCTGGCTCCTACACTTAGGAGCCGTGTACCCTTGTATAAGTGGCTTAACCCCGCTGTGTCTTGATTGCCTCATCTGAAATATCACATTATTGCCTTCATAAGGTTGTTATATAGAGTACTGACAGTGCTTGGCACAAAAGTAGAGGCTCAATAAATGTTAGCTAGTATTATTATCATCATCATCGTCGTCATCCTATATTAAGACTTCAAGGAAAGAAGTAGTTGTAAGATGAGTATAAGAAGCCTTGACACTCAAGGTGGGAAGCTCAGGAGCTAGAGAGGGAAGTGTCTTCCCCACCCAGAATGCTGGGGACCAGTGCGGGATCTCAGCATAGCTGCAGAAGGGATTTGTAAAACGTGGAGCCTGGGCACCCCAGTCTGGGGGATCTGGACATCCCAATAGCCCTGGACACAGTGCAAGCCCGGATTTGCTCCAGATCAGGCTTCTGCTATCCACCTTCCCAGACAGGGATTCAGACCCTTCATGTTCTAGCCTGAAGCAAACCCCACAGCAGCCACACTTCAGGTTTCTTTCGGGAGCAAACTAATTCTACTCTGCTGCTTCATTTGCTTCCAGGTTTCTTTCTTCCCCTTCTTTTGCAATTTGATTTGGTTCTTTCCTTAGTTTTCCCATGAGGCCTCTCTTGACATATTATTCAGTGTCTGCCACCAGGCATGGCTGTGGCTAGACAGGATGGTGAGGCAGGCGAGTTCCTGCTTCGGACAAAGGAGGAACTGCTGGAGCTAGACACACAGAACTAGAACACAAGTGACAGTCAGGAAGGAGAGGGTTGAGGCCAGAGGCCACAGCTCGCCTGGCCACTTCGAACTGTGTGCCGTGCACAGTCAGTCCACCTCAGGGAGCCTGATTCCTCATGTGTACAATCAACCTACCCCTGAAAGTTGTTCCTGCAAGTGGCATAGGTGAGCCAGGCGCCTGCTCAGTGCCCGCCGCATAACAGGTGCTCAGCAGGTGCTCGCTCACTTGGCAGGTTCGCTGGGCCCTTTCTTTCTTTCTGCCTTCCCACCTAGGATTTCCCTCCACATCTCACAGAGCTGGCTGCCTGGCTCCCACTCGTGGGCAGAGACTGAGGTCAGCAGAGGTGACATGAGGGCATGTGACCACCACTCGCTCAGAAGATCCCTGCCTACCAGAGCCCGGCTCCCAGGCCCAGCTTGGTCTTCGGGGCCCTCACCTCCGTGTCTGGCTGAATTGGCTCCAGCTGTTTTGCTTCCCCTAGGAGCAGCTTATTTTGGCTTGAATGGGCAATTTGTTTGCCTTCTCTCCTGATGTGCAGTTGTTCAGCCTTCCCTTCCTGCAGAGAAAAAAGAGCTGACTGCATTTCCTCTCTCCCTGCTCCACGCAGACCTTTGGAAAGGATTTTATTGGTGGCCTTTTCCTGGAGCATTCAGGCTTGCCAGACAGGCATTGTTAAAGAGTTAGATATTTGGCAAGAAAGTGTCATGCCTCCTCCTCCTCCTCCTCCAAGCAAAGCCAGCTCTCTTACCAAATTGAGCTATAATCTGTGTAAGGATCTTTTCCCCTTCATTTCAGTGATGATTTTCAATCATCAAACCTTTGTACCTTTGTCATATGTGGGGCACAGCATCTGACCTTGGCTTGAAACCCATCAAACAGAGTCATACAGGAATTTAATAGTGAGAACTAAATCTTTTTTGACACCGGCTGTTCCTCTGAGAGGCCATACCTCCAAGCCCCAGGGCCTTGCAGAGAGCTTAGAGGCAAGTGTAAACTGTATGGTCCTGTGCACAGTGTGATTGGCAACGCATAAATGCTTTATATTATCTCATTTAATCCCCAGAGCAAATTGCTGAGTTGGTGCTGTTGTTAACTCCGTTTTCTAGAGGAGGGAAGCTGTTTGATGGGGAATCAGTGTGTCAGGTCTTTCACCCCAGCCTCTAACTTCAGAGCCTGTGGTCCACTACCCCATGCTGCCTTCCTGCGGACCACTGACAGTCCGGCCTGGTGTTAAGGCCACCAGATAAGATGATCTCATCTCTTCATTTCAGTACTTAGTGTCCCTTCACGTTAGCAGCTTCTCCTGTCCTGCAGCCTAAATGTCTTCTCCTTCAGATTCAGCGGTTCTCTGTATAATCGCCAGATAGAATTGTGAAGTTGGTGACATTGTTGTGGAAAACCACCCCTTTTAGGATTCTTCTTCCCTCTCTCACTGTCCCTTACCTCTTACAAAATTAATTTGCGTATTTAATTTTTGAAAAATTAACACATGCATATGATTTGAACTTAAAAGGCATAAAAAGATTTAAAATGAAAAACTTCCCTCCTTCCCTGTCCCCCCATTTGTCCAACGCCCAGAAACCCTTCTACCACATGTGCGACTAATGTCTGTTAATCTGTGTTTTTCTAGTTTCTTTTTGCATATATTAAGTAAATGCTGAGATATATTTTTATCCCTCCTTTCACATAAGTGGTACTATATTGTACATACTTTGTCGTGTCTTATTTTTTCTTTCAACAATTCATCTGGGAGATCTTTACATATCAATATAAAAGCCTTCCTAGATAATTATTACAGGTATATAATATTCCAGGATACCCACGTACCATGATTTATTTAACCCATGCCCTGTTGATGGACATGCAGATCATCTCTGGTATTTTGCTGTTATAGGTATGATGTAGTGAATAACCTTGTGTATATATGTCATTTCATTTGTGGGATGTTGAAGAATAAATCCCTAGAAGTGAAATTATTGTCAAAGAGTAAGTGTATCAATTTTGCAAGAGAGGAATTGCCTTCATAGGCAATTTTGCCTTCATAGAAATTATACCATTTTCACTCCCACTAACAATATATGAGTGCCTGTTTCTGCAGCCTCCCTAAGAGTGTGTTAAGAAACTTCTAGATTTTTGCCAATCTGATAGGTGAAAAACTAAAAGGATGTTTTTTTTTTAACTTGTTAAATTGACATAGAGTATATATACTGTAAAGTGTACAGGTCTTAAAGGTTTAGTTTGATGAGTGTTTATATACGCACGTACCTAGGATACCACCACCCAGTACAAGGGACAGGACGTTTCAAACACCCCAGAAGATATCTTTTCCCAGGCAATACCCCAGCCCTAGAGTTAACTGCTACTCCAACTTCTTTTTTTTTTTTTTTTAATTTTTTTATTTATTTACTTGACAGAGAGAGAGAGAGACAGCCAGCGAGAGAGGGAACACAAGCAGGGGGAGTGGGAAAGGAAGAAGCAGGCTCACAGCGGAGGAGCCTGATGTGGGGCTCGATCCCAGAACGCTGGGATCACGCCCTGAGCTGAAGGCAGATGCTTAACCGCTGTGCCACCCAGGCGCCCCTGCTACTCCAACTTCTGTCTCCAGAAATGAGTTTTGTCTGTGGTTGAACTTCATGTAAATGGTGTTATGCACCGTGTACTCTTTTGTGTTCGGCTTTTTCTGTTCAACACATTGTGTCTCTAAGAATCATCTATTCTGTGTGTAGTGGAAGTTCTTTTTTACTGGTCAGTAATAGTCCACTGGATGAACATACCATAACTTAGATGTCCATTTCGTCGTTGAAGATTTGGGTTGCTTCCAGCTTGAAGCCTGTGAGCAAGGCTGCTGTCAACATTCTTACCCATGCCGTCTGGTGAACACACACATTGGTTTCTCTTGAGTGTGTAACTGAGAGTAGGATTCCTGGATCATATCCTTAGCATTAGTAGATAAACAGTTTTCCAAAGTAGTAGTGCCAGTTATATATTGCCCATCAGCAATATATGGGAGTTCAAACTGTGCTGTATCCTTGCCGGGTATTTTCAGTCTTGCTGATCGAGGCCATCCTGTGGAGTAAGTCGCGTGGAACCTCACTGTCATTTTAATTTACGGTTCTCTGATAACCGAAGATGTGGAGCATCTTTTCATATACTTAGAGGCCACTCGGGCAGCTTCTTCTGTCTAGTGCAAGGACTTAGGTGCAACACCGTCAAGTGGGTTTTGTCTATGTTTTTCTTGATGGTTTGCGGGCATCCTTTATCTTACGGATTCAAGACCTTTGATTTATATATATAGCGAACATCTTTTCTTCCCCAGTCAGTGGCTTGCTCTTTTGCTCTCTTAATGGTGTCTTTTGATATACAGATATCCCTAATTCTAGCGAAGTCCAGTTTATCAATCTTTTATTTAATGGTTTGAGGTATTTGTGCCTCTTTAAAACATTTTGGTCTGCTCCAAGGTCATGAAATGAAAATATTCTCCTTTGTGTTCATCTTGAAACTTTATTAATTTTGCCTTTTACAATTAGGGTTAGAATCCATTTTGAATCAGTATTAAACAACAACAACAACAATAACAACACATTGCCCTAAAACCATCTATTGGAAAGTTTGTCCTTTCCCCATTGAATTTTAGAGGCTCCTTTGTTGTAAATCAAGAGACTTGTATATATGTGTAAATTTGGTTTTGGACCCTCTCTTCTTTCATAGTTTATTTTTCTATGTTCATGCTAGTACCATGCTACCTTGATTGCAGCTTTATAATAAATTCCGATATCTGGTATTAAGTTTTCCAACTCTATTCTTCTTTAAGATGATTGTGGCCTTGGGGCGCCTGGGTGGCTCAGCTGTTAAGCGTCTGCATTCAGCTCAGGGAGTGATCCCAGGGTCCTGGGATTGAGCCCCACGTCGGGCTCCCTGCTCCGCCGGGAGCCTGCTTCTTCCTCTCCCATTCCCCCCTCTCCCACTCCCCCTGCTTGTGTTCCCTCTCTCACGGGCTGTCTCTCTCTCTCTCTCTGTCAGATAAATAAAATCTTTTTTTTAAAAAGAAGATGATTGTGGCCTTTCTAATCACTCTACTTGTAGTTATGAATGAAAATTGAGCATCTTTTTGTATATTCAGGAGCTCTTTGTATTTTTGTCTTTTTAAAAAGCTTTTATTCATTTATTTTAGAGAGAGAGTGTGTGTGTGCGAGTAGGGGAGGGACAGAAGGGGGGAGAGAGGGAGAGAATCTCAAGCAGACCCCCAGCTGAGTGTGGAGCCTGATGTGGGGCTTGATCTCAAGACCCTGAGATCAGGACCTGAGGCAAAACCAAGAGTTGGGACACTTAACTGACTGAGCCACCCAGTCACCCCTGTATTTTCTTCTTTATGAAGGGTTTCTCCATACCTGTATTTGTTTTTCATTGCTACTATAACAGATTACCAGAAAATTAGTGGCTTAAAACAACACAAATGAGTTATTCTAGAATTTGAGGTCAGAAGTCTGAGGTGGATCTCACCGGGCCAAAATCAGGCTGTGAGCAGGCTGCATTTTTCTCTGGAGCCTCTAAGGAGAGTGTTTTCTTGCCTCTTCCAGCTTCTGGAGGCTACCTGCACTTCTTGACTATGGCTCCTGCCATCTTCAAAGCCCGAAGTAGCTGCTGGAATCTTTCTTTCATCACATCATTCTGACACTGACTTTTCTGCCATCCTAGTCCACATTTCAGAATCCTCGTGATTCCTTTAGGCCGCGTCTCCCACTCTGGATAATCCAGCATCATCTCCCTATTTGAAGGTCAGCTAATTAGCAAGTTTAATTTCATCTGCTACCTCAGTTCTCCTTTGCCATGTAATGTAACACTCACAGCCTCCAGGAATTAGGTCTTTGAGATGGTGTCGTATGGTCTGCCTCAATATCCTTTGCCCTTTTTTCCAGTTAGATTATTGGTCTTTTACTAATTAATTTCTAAGAGCCGGGCGCCTAGGTGGCTCAGTTGGTTAAGCATCTGCCTTTGGCTCAGGTCATGATCTTGGAGTCCTGGGATCGAGCCCTGCCCGGCTCTCTGCCACCCCCTCCCCTGGCCCGGTGCTCTCTCTCTCTCTCAAATAAATAAATAAAGTCTTCAAAAAAATTTTCCAGGAGCTTTTTATGTATGAGGGATGTTAGGCCTTTGTGGTTCAGACAGCAAATATATTTTCTTAGCTTTTTTTGTTTCTCCTTTTGGTGTGTTTTTTTGTTTTGTTTTGTCCTGTTTTTGCCATGCAAACTTTTCTTTCTCTATAGACAAAATTTATCAGTCTTTTCCCATGTGGCTTCTGGATTTTGAGTTAGAGAAGCCTTCCCTATTCTAGACTGTCCTCTATTTTACTCTAGTACTTTTTATGTTTGTTTGTTTGTTAACATGTAAGTGTTTGATCCATTTGGAACTTATTCTGATACACAATGTCAAGTGTGGATTCAACTTCATTATTTTTCCAGATGGCTACCTAATACTGCCCCAACGCTATTGAATTCCCTTTCTTTGGCTGCCCTCCTGGATCCCACTGCTCTCCCAGAGCAACCCTAAGGCATCAAGAGAGGCAGTGACTGACCCAAGACGGCCAGCTAGTCAGTGGCAGAGCTGGGGCTAGACCTCAGGTCCGGCTCATGCTGCTCAGTCTGAAGCTGATGGCTGGTTCTCAAGGAGCTTTCCCGGGTGGCTGTGGCTCCTGGGCTGTCTGCTGAGGCAGAGCAGCCCTTTGGTTCCGCGGGCTCTCAGTGCGCTGTCACAGGTCATGCTGTGCTCATCTCCAGAGTGAGATATATTCGTTGCCACTGTCACACCTGGCTGCTCGGGGTACTGCGTTTTCTTCTCTATCAGGCCAGAAATGTGATAAGATCTTTGGCATTCAGGAGAGGTGTTTCACAATTAATGCAGAGATGTTTTTACAGACCACTGGTTATTGTTTAAATCACATTTCTGTTGAGTCATTTGTTTTCAAGACATGGCCTCACATCACAAGGTGTGCTTTTTTAGCTTTCAGTAAAGGTGGATTTTTTTCCACTATTATTCCTTTGGGAAGCAAGGGTAGTATCACTCCGCAGGAGTCATTCTATATTAGACCACAGATGAGGGTTCCAGGCTGTCAAGGAGGCTCACATACTTGCTAATTACCTTCTCATGCCAGCCTTTTTGGGCACAAGATTTTTTACCACATTTAGCGCTCTGGTCCTTTTAAGGTTTCTTCCAGGAGCGGAAACCACAATCATGACCCACTGTACTTGTTTACAAATACAAGGCTTAGGGCCTTGCAAAGGTAAATCTGACAAAGGTGAACTCAAGGGAAAAACCACAGAGAGGTAGAGTGAGCTAGAGGCAGCCTTCCGCAGTGGAGGGGCTGAGGGCTGGTCCCCAGTGTTGTCTGCCACTAGCTCTCTATGTGATCCCGGGCAGTCATTTCCCGCTCTGGGCCTGAGGATCCCATGTGAGAAATGTTTCTAAAGTCTGCTGCACCACTCAAGTCTGGCTTCGTGTCCACAAACTGTGTTGCACATTTAAAAAAAAATTACTTATTAAAAAAATTTTTTATTGTGTTGTCCCTTAATGAGATCTACTCTCATAACAGATTTTTAAGTGTACGATATGGTATTGTTAGTTGTAGGCACCCTGTTGTACCAGGGACCTCTAGAACTTACTCATCTTCCTTCTTGAAACAGTTACTTTTCTTGGTGTCCATGACACCCTGCTCTCCTGGTTCTTTCTGTTTCATTGGCTGCTTCTCCTTAGTCTCCTCCATGGGCTCCACCTCTCCTCTGCCTAAATGCTGAAGGTCTGAGCACTCTGGGGCTCTGTGTTAGTCTCCCGTCTTTTCTCTGTCTGCAGGTTTTCCAGTCAACTCGTTCAGTCCCATGACTTTAAAAACTTTTCGTATGCTGATGATTTCCCAGTTTTTATGTCCAGCTCTGACCTCTCCTCTGAGCACCAAATTATATATCCAGGTCCCCATTTGACATCTCCACATTAATTTTAAATAGGTATCTCCAATATACTGTGCCCAGAATAGAACTTTTATCTGTCTTTTTCAAGACCATATCTACCAGGTCTTTTTCTTAGTATATGGCATCACCATCGACCCAACTGCTGAATCCAAAAATCTAGGATTCCACATTGACTCCTCTCCTCTCTCCATTTATCCTCACATCTAATCCCTTGGTAAGTCCTGCTGACTTTACCTCTAAATGTATCCCAAGAACGTCCACTTTGCTCTGTTTCTACTACTACTGCTTAGTCCAGGCCACCAAAGTCTCTCCTTGGGACTGTTTCTATAACCCTAACTATACCAGCGTTCCCTTCTCTTCCCTACCGCTGGTGTAAATGGAAGTCCTGTGGCATGGGTCTATGGTAGCCAGAGTGCTTTTTCTTAATAGACTGAATTGTCTCCCCCTGCCTTGCATGTAGGAGTGCCGTACCTGTTTGTTAAGTACTGACTGACTGTCACATGCAGTATTGTCCTCATTCCTTCCCGTCACCCCTACTAGTGGCTGACAGCTTGCCATGTAGCATTCCCACATTGAGCGGGAAAGAGACCTATGAATTAATTCTGGCGCATAATATGTACTTAATAAACACTGAATGGGTCCCGAGCAGCGAATGATAAGAATTAGAGGAAAGGGTTGCAAAGGAGGAATGATTAATTTTGGAAATCCTCACGGAAAAAGTAACTTCTGAGCAGAGGAAGGGTAAAGAGCCTTGTATGCTGAGGGACCAACATGAGCAAAGAGAAGGAAGGCTTTAGAGAGTGAATCATGGTTGAGGGACAGTAGCCAACCATCAGGACAACTGAGGGTCAGCTCGGGCCAGGTCTCCAATGGCATGCTGAAGGGCATTGACTTTATTGTAGAGACAGTGTGGAGCCATATGGGTCATTTGGGAAGACACTTCAGAAGTTGACAATTACAGCAGAAGATAAAAGGCTTTAAAAAAATGGATAATGCCTTTTTGCAGAGAAAAGAGAACGGACAGCAGCTGGGCGCCTACTACGCGCTGGCACCATTCTGAGCATTTTGTGTATATCATCTCATTTCATCGTCACCATGTAGGATAGAAAGTAATGAGAAATGTCGCTGTTTTTTCAGATAGGAAATTGAAGACTCAAAGAGGTGGAGCCCAGGATTCAGACTAACTCTATTGACTCCAAGGTCCGCACTTTCCCCCCTCATCCTGCCCCATCCCTGAAGGGGGGGGGGGCATGCTTTAGCTTAATTAGCATATCAGGCAGCACCAACTAATCTTACAGCATGCAGGTGACTTTGGAAGCCAGGAAGAAGCAATAGCAGAGCTAGTACTGATAGCACTTGTCTGCAGGGGCAGAGGTCAGCCTCTGCCTCATCGTCTATCCTCAGAGCATAGCCCCAGGGGACTATGGACAGCATGGGACAGCTTTGACAATGACCAAGAAGTCAGGCTTGTGGGCCCACTCTGTCCTTCCTTTGAGCAAGCTTCCTGAGCCTGGGTGGCACCATGAACGCCTAGACTCACAGTGCCTCTTAGCACCCAAAGGCCTTGGCTTACACTAGAGCCCTGAATACCACCTACCCTGTAGCTGCTGTCCCTACTGCCTCTTGTCTCTCTGGAGTCCCTCTTCCTCCTGGGTGCACCAAAAGCCCTTAACACAGAACAGCTGTGACTATTCACTCCAGAGTGTGCTCTCTGGGCAGGGCTTCAGCAATGCTCTGTTTGCCCGTCTGCCATTCATGGATTTATTGATTCATTTAGAGACTGTACCATGTGGTAGAAAGAGCCCTGGGCCAAGGGACCTGAGTGCAAGACCGGCTGCTGTCATCTTGGGCTGGCCACTTTCCTTCTCTGGGCCTCCTTTTCTTTATGGATAAAAGAAGAGAATTGTATAAGATAATCTTCAAGGTGTCTTCCAGCTCTGACCCGTTCTGGGTTTTGTTCTTCTATATCGTCATGCCTTGCCCCTAACATGGCATTAAGGGAATGCTTCTCAGAAGAGTTCATGTTTAAGGTGGGTCTTAAAGGAGGAGGAGGAGGAGAAGGAGAAAGGCATTCCAGCAAATGGGATCAGTATGAACAAGAGCATGGAGAAGGCATGGCAAACGGGGGGGGGGGGGGAAAGAAGGGATCAGGAGGGAAACAGAGCAGTGGGAGACAAGGCTGCAGGATGTCTGCAGCCAGGTCACAAAGGCCTTGAATGACAGGCGAAGCAGCTGGGACTTCATCTTGCAGGGTAACAGTAATGCATCATGATATAGCTCCTGTGTTATACTTTCTCTTTTCCTGGGGTTAAAATTGTCCGTTTTTCCCCCCTCTTCCTTTGATTGATTTTCTATATACTTCAACAGAGGAATCACAAAGGAATGGCAGTGGGTTCGATTTTGTGGCTTTGTAAGATATTAACTCAGTAAGCTTGTGCTTTTCTGTTTGAGACAAGAAAGATGCTGCTGACCTTCTGGCCCTCAGCACACTGGATGTCTGATGGCTCCGACCAGGCGTCGTGGCTCCAAAATCCCCATCAGATTCCTTGGCCTGGACTCTACCCTACCCTAGGTGCAACTCCAGGCCCAGCTCAGGGCTAATCCTTTCCTCTTCCCAAGGCAGCCACGAGGCTAACAGGGACAGGAAGCTCACGGTGTAGTCCTCGTGTGGCATGCGTGTGGATGTGGGTGCTTCTGACGTGTGCTCACGGCTCACAATGCCCAAGGCTCTCCAGCTCACCTGTCCTTTTTCACTGTTATCGCTGCTCGGAGGTTCTCAGGGGAGGTTCAGTCCCTATCACACAGGGGAGGACAGGGAGTCTTCTGAAAGGTTGCCTGATTTGCCCCAGGCAGCATAAGATAGTGTAAGGAGCCCGAGGCCTTGGAGTTAGGAAGCCATGGATTCCAATTCTAGTTCTGCTGCTTCATATCTGTGTGACCGTGTGCACGTTGCCACCTTCTCTGAACTGTGGGTTCCACTTCTTCGAAGATTGAGGTAATAACCGCTTCTATAAATGCCTGTCACTAGAGGGAATTGTGTGGTTTCTGGAAAAGCTCTTGGCACAGAGTAGGTGCTCAGCATGTCTGATTCTGACTCACTTGGGGGCTCTTTCTGGTGTCTCGCCTTGCTTCCCATATGGCCCTCTTTGTCATCTTGCTCCTCTGTTCTTAAGTCGATGCCACAGGCAGACACTAGTGGAAATAGTCTTCCTGGGTGCCCAGTGTGAAGCTAGGCCCTGCGGCTGGGCTGCCAGGACACAGGGAATGGCCCATGCCGTCACTTTGCTTATCGCCTGCTGGGGTGTGTGTGGGAGCAGAGAGGGTCTAGCCTTCACTCTTGACACGGAGCCAAGGTGATGTGACCGTCACGCGTGCCACTGATCTCCTTCCTCCTCTGTAAACTTACCGTGTGGCACGCGCCAGACTAAGCTCTTACGCATACTGTCTCACTAAGCTCCGGCATACACTCCTACATACTCACGTGTGCCTGTAGCTTACTTACACTGTAACACGCAAGCCTGTTTTACACATGAGAAAAATGAGGCTTAGAAAAGGTAAGCATTCTTGTCTTAAGATCTACAACTCATACTGGGCGGTACTATTTGAACCAGATTATCTGACTCTGGAGCGTGCACTTTTTTATTTTTATTGGATAACTTTTTGTTTATTACAGAATAGTGTGTATATATGTGAGTGTGTGTGTGTGTGTGTGTACATATATATACACACACATATATATAGTTAAAAAGTAAAAAAAAAAATACTAAAAGCCTCAATAATGGCAATTTCTGCCTCACCTTTTCCCATCCCAAGACCCATTCCCAGAGCCAGCCATTTTGAACTCTTTTCAGGTATTTACCTCTGTGTTTGTAAATCAGATGCTCATTTAAGATGCCAGTTTTAAATGAAACAAATTGTATCTATTGATTTCTTAATATAAATTACAATTTAGGGGCACCTGGTGAGCGTCCAACTCTTGATTTCAGCTTAGGTCATGATCTCAGGGTTGTGAGATTGAGCCCCACATCAGGTTCGGCACCGGTGTGGAGTCCGCCTAAGGTTCCCTTTCTAGCTCACCCTTTGACCGTCCCCGCTGCTCTCTCGTTATCTCTCTCTCTCCCTCTCTTAAATAAATAAATAAATAAATAAATAAATAAATAAATAAATAACTCCCTCTCTTAAATAAATAAATAAACAAACAAACAAACCAACAAACAAAGCAAATTGTATCTATTGATTTCTTAATAAAAATAAAAATTAATTCTCTTATACCACCACCCCCATTTCCTCTCCCTCCATCCTCCCGCTGTACTGAAATCATTAGTCTGTTATTAAGATCAGTGTAAATACTGTTCTCACTGCTGAGCCAAGTAATATATCATGATATAGCTCTCGTGCTGTACTTTCTCTTTTCCTGGGGTATTGCCTGGTTGGTTTTTTTTCCCCCTCTTCCTTTGTTTGATTTTCGATATACTAACCACTGATTCTTCCCAAGTGCCCCCAAAATGTCTGTAAAACACCTCTTCACCTCTTTTTTTTTTTAAGATTTATTTATTTGAGAGAGAGAGAGAGGGTGTGAGAGTATGTGTGAACAGGGGGAGGAGCAGAGGATGGGAAACTCAAGCAGACTCTGTGCTGAGTGCAGAGTCCGACATGGGCCTTGAGCTCATGACCCTGAGATCATGACCTGAGCCAAAAATCAAGAGCCAGACGCTTAACCAACTGAGCCACCCAGGTGCCCCCCTCTGCACCTCTTGATACTCTTTTCATATGGTCAAATACGTTAAGTCTGTTAGCAGCGTCCCCACTCCCACCCCAGAGCCCTCCCCCCCCCCCACCCCGGTTCCGTCTGAAGTGCTTACCTCAGGCCCACACAGCTGTTACGGTGTGATTTCTCTTTACTGCTCTCCTGTGTTAAACCCTGTTTCATCTGCTCACTGTCTTCCTCCTTCTTGAGATTGGTCCCTTACTTTGGTGGGGCTGTGTTCCAGTAGCTCCCTAAGAAAGAGTAGTTGGAGATAAATTTTTTGATTCCTTCAATTTCTGAGAATACATGTACTCTGTTTTCACACTTGATTGACAGTTTAGCTGTGCGTAGGATTCAAGGTTGAAAATCCTTTTCCTTCTGATTTTTGGAGGTTTTTCCATTGTCCTCTAGCTTCTAGTGTTAGTGAGAAGTCTGGTTTTTTTTCCTAATTTCTGTTCCTTTGTATGAGATCAGGTTTTTTTTCCTCTTCGAAATTTTTTGGAGTTTCTCTTTCTCTTCATTGTTTTGAACTTTATGATGACGTGCCTTGGTGTGGGTGTTCTTTTATTCCTTGTCCTGGTACTCACTGAACCCTCCATTGGAGGCTTATGCCCTTCAGTTCTGGGAGATTTTTCTTGAAATAGTTTTTCATAATTTTTTCCTTATTTGTCTCAATTCTCACTTTCTGGGACTTCTTAGATGTATATTGAATCTCCCGGACTTACCCTCTAATTTTCTTAGTTTTTCTTTCCTCTTGGATATCTTTTTACTTTTTGGATCACTTTCTGGAAATTTTGTTGACTTGATCTTCCAAACTTGAAATGGAATTTTTATTTTGGCTCTCTTTTTAAATTTTCAAGCACTTTTTCTTCTTCTTCAATCCTTTTTTTTTTCTAATTTCTATTCTTGATCCTATTATAGCCTTGCCATCTATCATTTCTCAGTGGATATTATCGTAGAGTCTTAAAAATGTGTTCTTTTGCCCTCTGCCTTGTCTCTGCTTCTTCCACTTTTTCCTTTTCTCTCTTTGGGGTTCTGTCTTACCTGTGGAGACTTGCTGAATGTTGTTTGTTGCCCCCAGATGTGCCCTTTACACCTTGCTATGCGCCTCCCGGAGTCCGATCTCTGTGGCCTGCACCAGCAGGCTCCCTTGCCCCCTCTGACTTCTGGTGGCATTTGGCTAATGAGAGAGAGGCACAGCAGGAGATCTGAGGACTGGAAAAAGGTGAGGTCAGGGTATTTATTCCCCCAGCTTGGATCCTTGCTCCTTTGCCACAGCTCCTGCTGCTTCACATCCCTCTCCATAACTCCACCCTCTCTGGTTCTTCTAGCCACAACCTTCCCTTGCTCTACTGGCTTAGAGGTGGTAAAGCTCTTTACCGAGTGGTCCTGAGGTACAAAACTGTCCCTCTTGGTTTCCCTAAACATTGTCCCTGCCTCTGTGAAAGGTTCCTTTATAAAACTCTTCCCTGCTGCTCCTTAGAGGTGCAGTCTGTCTTGTGCTGAGGCCTGGACTGTTGCAGAAGTTTTCCTCTCTAGAAACGTGGTGATCCTTAGCTGTCTGTTCATATTGGAAAATGAGACACTAAGCGAGGCCCTGTGTGCATGGAGAGGGCTGACTGACTGGTAGACTTTCTTGTAAGATGAGGGGCAGAAGAGCGAGGGAAGCTTTTTCATTCATGGACCTCCAGAGATCAGTATTTATGGGCTTTTCTAATCTCTTGCCTTGGCATATATATGCCTGGCTGTTGACTTTCTGAAACAGGATGGAGGAAGGAGGCTTGGGATGCCATCACTCGTACACAGATTGTTACCGAAACTGTTTATTTCATCCTTATTGTCACTCCCACCAACTAGTGCATCTGTTTTTTTCCTGAGTCCAGGGCCTCCCTGGGTCAGTTTCTCCAGAGAACAAATATCCAGTGTTCCCTCAGGAAGTAGGTTGCTTGGTTGTGTGTGTTGGGAAGAATCTGAGAACCTAACTGTCCCATACATATGATTTCAGCCAGTCCCTCTGATTTCAGCTCTGTCTTTACCCCACTTTCAAAGGCACTTGGTGCCTCTCAGTCCTGAGGCTTCCCCGAGTTTTGTAAGAAAAGCGGGTTCCATGTTTACCGCCCCCCCTTCAGCCCGCACCGGGCTGCAGCCGGCTCCACTCTGAGAAGTTAGTTATCTCCTCCATCTCTGTTTCCTCTGAAATGTGTTGTGCTATCTTGTCTGCTGTTGTTTCTCCTTCTAGTCTCCTTCCCTTGGTGGATTTATAGTTTCTTTTGTTCTTTCTAGTCAGTTAAATGGGGCTTTGGAAGGGAGTAGGGATAAAAGGCTGGGCTCAGTCTGCCCTGATTAGTGGGAAGTTCCTAGCTTGCTTTTGTAGCCCACAGCTGCAAAAGGCAGAGAAGGTGGCCCCAGAGTGGCCCAGAGACTGCAAGGCAGGCCACAGGTCAATGGGAGGTCAGCTACCCAGAGCGGAAGCCTCCACACCAGGGCCTTTGCGATGGTGGGTTTTGTGAGTTCTGTGAGTCTGTTCATTTTATTCAGGCAGCACCTCTTAGAAAAATTCTGCATATGAAGGGAATTTATTTCAATCAGTTGGGAACTGACTTGTAAAAAATTCAACAAATGGCAATACGTAACAGAAGGCAAACAACAATAACAAAAACCCCAAGTAAATGATAGGGACTCTTGGACAAATGCATTTTAAAAACTTAACTTTGCCAAATGGATGGCCAAATGTTTATGGGCTTCTACTGTGGGAGGGGCCTGCCTTCCTGAGGGAGGGGAGCAGAATTTTAGCTGCTCTAATCTAAGAAGAAGCCTGGGGTCATAGAACCGCAACCTTTAAAGGTAGAGGAGACTTTAGAGATGGCCTGATCCCCACAAAAGAGGAAATGAAAGCTTAAGTGAGGAAATGATTTGCCCAAAGTCACACAGCAAGTCAGAGGTTAAGCCCAGGATGATGCCCCCAACTCTTGACTCCAACTGGCATCATCACACCTCTTTGGAGACAGAGCATCAGCAACATTGAAGGTGAGCTCCAAAGGCCCCACCCTTGTCACTGTCACCTGGCAGCCATGGCATGGGGGGCCCTTGACTCGGTTCACTTCTGGGTGATTTCTGCTGCTTGTCCCCACTAGACATACCGTGTCCTCCATTTCCCTCCTCTGCAGCAGCTCACGGGGTAGCACATGCGGCCCAGTACAATACAGAAAGTAGACCTGTTTCCTTTCGTTCCCCAAGGTTTGAGGCTCTCTCAGGGGTTGCTATATGAACTCAACTGCAGTTAAAAAAAAAAAAAAAGGTAAAGACTTCAATAACTCAGGTTTGGGGGAAGGTAAGGGAAAATAAGCCTACACAGTAAATTCCCAATTCTCGAATATTTATTGACCATAGTAACATAAAAACTGACATTATTGGTCCTCACCATGGACCATGTATGGTTTTATACATTTTATATGCATTATTGATTGATTCTTTACATTAAACATAAGGTAGGTACTGTTATTATGTTTGTTTCACAGATGGGGAAGCAACTAAGGCACAGAGAGGATAAGTAACTTGCTCAAGGAGAAGAGCATTGTCCTGGGTACTCTACACTGTAAGGCGCTAGCTATCCAACGTGGTGGATTCATAATTAGTGGGTGATATTCTCCCAAATTATTCAGTAGTAGCTTGATAGGAGCTACAAAGGGATCTCTTATGGCTGCCAAAGTTTCCAGCCTCAGACTGTCCCCATGACGGCAGAGAAGAATTAATGTTCCATTTTCTGAGATATCAGAAAATTGGGAGGGTTTATATATGCAAAGAATGACAAAATCAGGAACAAAACAAGGGTGGAAATGTGAGCTGAGGCCAACAAAGTAATGTTTAACTGGGTATAAATGTAAGAGTGGGCCTAATGGTAGAAATTCTGAGTCTTGGGTGTTAGCTGTGTAGCCGATTCCTGGTCAGCTTGCAGTGAGGTCAAGACCAAGGAAGCCAGCCATGGCAGTGGAGATGTGGGCAGAGGGGAGAAGATGAACTTCATGGCTATGTTGCCTTTAAGCTGTCAGTGGGATAAGCAGTGGAGCCGTCTGAAGACAAACTGCAAAAGGGGTGTCTTCTTAAGACCTTTCAACTGATTGGATCAGGCCCACTCAGATCATCCAGAATAATTTCTCCATAAAGCCAATTTATTATAGTTGTTAATCACATCTACAGAATATCTTCACAGCAACACCTAGATTAGTGTTTGATTGAATAACTGGGTACACATGCCACATAAAACTGACCGTCACATGGTCCAACTTGTATTTTAAATTGTTCTAGGGACAAGAGGGTGGCTGAATTGAAGGGGAGAGAGTCTGGAAGCAGAGAGATGAGTAGAGAAGCCAGAGCATTACCTTAAAGGAGGGGTGATGAGGACCTGAAATGAGTAGTGGCAAACTGAGAAACTGAGATAGAAAGTAAGAAGAGATTGGAAAGACCGAGCTCAGCTTATTGGGATTCAGTGACACAGAACAGGCTTGAGAAGGGAAGGAGAACAACGGGCAGGACTGCGGATGGATCCAGTGATCTGCTCGGTAGACTGGGTGGATGCGCCATCATTGACTGAGAAGGGAAATACATGGAAAGAGGAAAGAGCAGGCTAGAGACAAGGTGATTAGCTTATTTTTGAACATACCTGAGTGTGCGATGCCTGTGGAACATCCATCTAGAACTACCTGGTAGGAGATTGGGATGAAGACTTTTAATTCTTTAGAGAGGTCAGATAGTTGCTCTAGAGAAGGGTTAGTGAAGCAGGACTACCTAAGTAGTTCTTTCTTCATGTCTATGTGGGTAGTGTTTTTGCTAAGTGGTCCTGCTCTAGGGTATGCTGTTGTCAGGCCTTTGATACTGTTACATCGATGTAGCCATCCTGTATTGTCCTGTGATTAGTCCTGCCACTGTAGTAGTTTGGCCCCAGGTAGAGATGGCTTTCCTCGCCATGTTTTGCAGGTATCTGCCCAGCTTGCAAGACTTTCTCCCTACATGACAAGAAGCCATTGTGAGGGTTTGGTTCTCAGTAGGAGCCCATACACGTGAGGGCTGTGTCTCCTTGAGGAAAATCCAGGATGGAATCACTAATGTCTGGGGAATGACCTGAAAGCACGTAGCACGGAGGATGATTAATGTCATCATGTAGCCACTCACTGCCCCAGAAAGCGAGGCTGGCCCAATCAGGCTGCCTGGGAAGAAACACCCCCTGTTCTCCCAACTTCCAACCCTAGACCTCCTCTCACCAGGTCTGCAGATAATGGATGGGGAGTTTCTGCCCTGGGAGGTGTGGGAGCATGGGCAAGGAGAGGGGACAGTATTCACTGAGCACCTCCTATGGGCCAAGCAGTGTGCCGGGCACCTTCCTTCATGACGATAATGATGAAAACAGTGACAATTAACTCTTACCAGGCGTTTGCCTTGGTGCCAGGCACTGGGCATATATTGTTTTTCTTTTCCGTTTGCCTTGGTGCCAGGCACTGGGCATATATTGTTTTTCTTTTCCATTTAATTGATACCACAACCGTGTGAGATAGATACTATTATTAGCCACATTTTACAAGTGAGGAAGTCAAGGGGCGCCTGGGTAGCTTAGTCGTTTGAGCATCCGGCTCTTGGTTTCAGCTCAGGTCATGATCTCCGGGTCATGAGATTGAGCCCCACATAGGGCTCTGCGCTCAGCTGGGAGTCTGCTTGAAGATTTTCTCCCTCTGCCTCTCCCCCCACTCACACACTCTCTCTCTCTTTCTCTCAAATAAATAAATCTTGAAAACCACTACAACAAGTGAGGAAGTCAAGGCAGAGGGATCAAGTAACTTGCCCAGGGACACACAATTAGTAGATATCGAAGGTGAGATTTGAAAAAAAGGTTCTGATTCCCAAGCCTAGACTTTTGGACATTATGTTCCTTCTCTCTGGCCCCGAGCCTCACTGGTCCTGTCGTTCAGGGGAGCGAGACTACAGGGTTTTTCTATTACACGGCTCACAGATTTCTGTCTTCACAGCTTTAAGGAGTGAGTGGGTTGGGGGAAGCCCCGGATGGGAATTAGGAGTCATAGGTTCTTGTCCCAGCCTCTGTCTGACCTGGGACCTTAGACCTTAATCTTTTGGAACCATGTTTTCATCACCTATAAAATGGAAATTCTGACACTTACCTCCCAGGGTGTTATGAACATCAGATGAAGAATTGCTAGGAAAGTGTTTTCATAAACTTTGGGGGTTGTTCTCTTCCATTGGTACCAACTGCCCTGCTTTTCAGAAAATCCTCTCCTGTTATCTTCCTCCGACCCTGACTCCTCGTGTCCTTTATTTTGATTTATGGCATTAACACTTAAAAGTCTCTGATGATCATGCCTTGAGATAGGAGGCCACCAAAATTCTCATATAAATAATTCCATCTCCCCGAGCCGGCTGGAGGGCGTGGGGTGGCCACGTAGATTCAGCAGCTGCCAAAGCTATAACCGAGAGGAATCTTCTTGTCAATCACAGGAGTGAATCATTCGAATGGCTGCTTTCTGTGTCCTTCCCAGAGCCAGAAGGTAAATTGGATAGCACTGTTGCTTTCACCAGTCACTATTCTTTTCTTTTTATTAAAGATTTTATTTATTTGACAGAGAGAGAGACAGCCAGCAAGAGAGGGAACACAAGCAGGGGAGTGGGAGAGGAAGAAGCAGGCTCATAGTGGAAGAGCCTGATGTGGGGCTCGATCCCATAACACCGGGATCATGCCCTAAGCCGAAGGCAGACGCTTAACCGCTGTGCCACCCAGGGACCCCTCACCAGTCACTATTCTTAAGTGAAGCTCACCTTCTTTCTTTAAAGTGTAGCAGGCATGTGTATTCAAAAGAGCATGAGTTCCAGACCCAGATTCACCTGGGTTCTGTTCCCAGCATCACCTCTTACAAGCTGAGTGACCCTGGGCAAGTCCTCGTGCCAACCCGGGCCTCAGTGTCCTCATCTGTAGAATGGGAGTGATAAGACCGGCCTCACAGTGTTGTCGCGCAGCTCAGAGGAGATGGCAAAGCATGATTGCAGTGCTCATTAGACTCCCAGTAACACTTACTTCCCCGCGTCTCCAAGTTGTGGCAATGAGCGCCTTTGGGATGGTGGGGTTGATGAGGAAGGACATGGTCTGATTTCCAGAGTGCAGAGGCAGAGGACTCAGTAATAGACACTTGACTCACAACTCTATTTTTAGCTCGATGCTGCCTAAGGTTTAAAAATGTGGTGTCTGCCTCAAGTGTCCCTTCTCCTTTCAGTGTAAGAGTGGGGGGTCGGGGTGAGAGTGGGGACGGGACTGTCCCACTTTCACAGGCAGCACCTTCCTCCTCCTCCGTGTCCAGCGTGGTCACCTTGGACATCATGAGCTTCGAGGAGCTATGCTGATGTGTGGACATGAGCACTTTGTCCTGGTCTTCAGCAGGGCTCTCCCTGCCAAACCAGCCTTCAGCTCTCTGGCTGTTCCAGCTTGTGAGGATTTCATCCATCACCCTGCCCATGTTCACTGTGCGGCTGACTTCATGAATTTGGGGAGCACAGCGGTAAATCTTTTTCTGGCAGTTCCTATCCCTCCCTTCCATTCTCACGATGCACACATTACAGTAATAAATGTTATTTCGTGTCACCTGCAACAGCTCTCTGGTGGGCAGGAATTTGGTTTGGTGGTGAAGACCACAGGGCTTCAAATGCAAGAGATGAGGGTTTGAATCCTGACTCTGCAGCCGAACACTGGGCGACGTGGGGCAAATTGCTGAGCTCCTCTGAGTGTAGGCTTCCGCGTCTACTGAATGGAGATAATAGTCCCCATATCCTCGGAAGGTGAGGTTGAGTGAAAGACTGCTTGCAAAGCCTCAGCACAGGGCCAGGCACACAATGAGCCCATGACACATCATAACTGGGGCATTGGTCTTAGAGCACAGCGGACAGCAGTCCGGGGAGGTTAACTCATTGGTGTAGGATAAGACATTATCCCTATTTTCTGTAAAAGAAAATGGAGGCTGGGAGGTCACAGATCTTGCCCAAGATTATACAACTAGTAAGCTGCAGAATCTGAATGATAAGCCAGCTCTCCTGACACCTCAACCGGTCTCCTGACATTGTACCAGAAGCCTCTGCAAAACTGGAATTAATGCCCCAAACCCATTTAAAACTGGCCCCCTGGTGGTGGAGTCCGAGCCCAGCCTTCCTTCTGCTGAATCCTGTTTTCTGGAAACGGCTGCTGGTAACAGACGTGTATGAGTGCTCACACGGGTTCATGTACAAATACATATATGCAAATGACGAAGCAGGAAAATGTCCTGGGAAACCATGATTCTCTAGAGTGCTCCATGAACGCAGTATTTTGGCTAATGGATTTTCTGAGTATTAACTTCTTGGTTTCAGAGCTTGTTGTGGATCATTATGAAATGCATTGCAGCCAGTCACTTTCTGGTGCTAGGAGAAGCTGACTAGTAAGCGTCAGTAAATCCTTCTTAAATGACAGAGGCTCTTGGAAGGGTCTCCAGTCATTGTCATAATGACCCGTTGTAATGTTCACGACTCTAATCGTATGTCTGTCTGGATCTCTGACCCTCATATCATTCAGTCATGGCAACAGCTGTGTGTGTGTGTGTGTGTGTGTGTGTGTTGGAAGTGAGGGCAGGATGGGGAGATAATTATCTCCATCTTACAGGCGAGAAAGCGAGGACTCAGCATGAATCCTCCCTGGGGACCATAGAGCTTGATCACAGCAGAGCCAGAATTGAGATGACATTTGCTGAGACAGTGTAGTAAAGCAGGAAAACAAACAAACAAACAAAAAAACAGGTTCTTTGAGTCAGACATACTTGGGTTTAAATCCCAGTTTTGACACTTTCTAATGGTGTTGACCTTTGAGCAAGTTACTCAGTCTCACAGGCCCCACCGTTCCTCATCTGTAAAACGGCAAGAATAATTATTTCCCTTGCTGGGATTATTTTAAGGTCGTTCTAAGTAATGTGTGTGAAGCAGCTGGCATTGTGCCTGGTCAGGGTAGGTCCTCAGCACATGGACACTATTATTCTCCCGATCCTTGCCAATCTACCAGGATGTCTGTCTGCTGTAGTGATACGGAAGATACAGGGTATGGGACTGATCTGTCTTGAGCCCATCAAACTCTAGAAGTGCCTTTTTGAAGTAAATCTATTCTCATTAACTTTAGAAGGGTGCAGGGGTTTTTGCTTTACCTCTAATAACGGAGGCCTGAGACAGACTTTTCTTTTGTAGATAAACTTACATAATTTATATCAATACCAGAGGTGCTGCAAAGCAATAAATTAAGGATCATATATGGGTGTTATGATGGTAAATGCCCACAGTCTGGAAATGCTTTTTGGATCATGTAGGTCTGTCTTTTTAAAATACGCATAGAATTTGAATAGGCGGACAGGCGACATTTCATGGAGGATCAAAGGTACAGAGGTAAGACAGTGTAAGATATGCTTGGCTTGGTTAGAACAGAAACTGTAATTGCGGGGGGCGCATACATGATAGGGGTAGAAAAACAGACTTTCATATAGAGCTTCACATGTGTATTTGTGTGTAAACATACACATATTACTCTAATATCCTACCCATGTACATTGCTAACCTAAAATCCTTAGTTAGAAGTGATCACAGGCATTGGCTGAATAGATCTTAATGCTTTCAGCCCTCCTCTGTAGGAAGGCAATGTGATGTAGAAGAAGGAATGCTGGACCAGGAGTTAGGAGACTCAGGTATTGCTCTTGGTTCCACCCCCATTGAGCAGTGTGACTTGGACAAGACGTATAACTTCTTTAGGCCTTAACTCATTTACAAAAACAGACCACTTTTGGCAAATCCTTTGGAACTATTAATCAAGAGCCTTGAAGATGCCCATCCAATTTCATTTATTAATTTATATCCTGGAATTGTCTCCTAAGAAAAGACCTTAAATATGGAAACAGCTTTATGGTTAAAGGAGCTCATCATAGTGTTTGCATAATTTAGTAAAACTAGAGACTGCCTAAATGTCTGATAATTGGGATTGGATAAATTATGGTTCATCTCCTTGACTAATTTGCAGTATTTACCAAGAGTACCAGCGTTGGTCATGTAAAAATGAAACCAAAAACGCATCTATAAAAAATACATATATAGTGGGAAAAATCATACTTCCCAATGTAGGCAACATTGTTGATATCGTCCAGGATCCTTCATGATCTCGCCAGTCACTCACACCAGCTACCCCTGTGCCACCATTTGCCAAAGATGGTGACCTTAGGACATTTTCCCAACAAACACCATGTGTGCTTTTGTATGTCCTGTTCATTCCTTCTGAAATGCCCTTTCCTCCCTTGGCCAGCAGGCGAATACTTACTCTCGTTCCAGGCCAGCTGTAGATTTCCCTGACTTCCTAGAAAAAGTGAATTGCGCCTTCATCTCCGTTTTTGTACATTTTGTAAGAAGGCTCTAACATGTCTGTAATCATGTTAGTTTTCCGTGTTTGTTTTTGTCTCTGCACATAGACTGGATGCCCCTTGAGGGTCAGAACTGTGTGTGTTTTTTTTAAGATTTTATTTATTTGTCAGAGAGAGAGCACAAGTGGGGGGGAGCGGCAGGCAGAGGGAGAACCAGGCTTCTTGCTGAGCAAGGAGCCCGATGTGGGACTCGATCCCAGGACCCTGGGATTATGACCTGAGCCAAAGGCAGACGCTTAACTGACTGAGCCACCCAGGTGTCCTGGTCAGAACTGTGTTATTGCCAAATGCCCACTGCTTAGCAGAGGGCCTGGCATTTAATGGGTACTCAATACATGTTGGTTGAATTGTTTTTCACTTTTTACTTTTACTTTCTGCTTTTCCATGTTCTATGCATATTTTGTAATGACCATTCATTATCCTTATAATGGAGGACAGATAACAGTAATTCATTTACCCATTTATTTTTAAGGAGGTGACTGACTTAACTCAAAGGTTCTCAAACCTGGCAATGCATCACAGATACCTGGGAAGCTTATTAAAATTCAGATTCCCATGTCCCGGACAGGTGTCCCAAATCCCAAAATCCAGGGCAAAGACCTGAAGTCAGTATTGGTTGGTTGGTTTTCTTAAAGATTTATTTATTTATTTGAGAGAGAGAGAGAGAGAGAGTGGTGGGGAGGGGCAGAGGGAGAGAGAGAGAATCCCAAGCAGACTCCAAGCTGAGCATGGAGCCCGATGTGGGGCTGGATCTCACGGTACTGAGATCATGACTTGAGCGGAAATCAAGAGTCAGATGTTTAACTGACTGAGCCACCCAGGTGCCCTGGGAATCAGTATTATTTACAAGCTACTTTGGTACTGTGATGCTTAGCCATGTGTGGGAACCCTTGACCTAACTACCTCTAAGGTGCTTTCAGCCTAAACTCTGTCTGGTTCTGGGAGTCTGCTGGCCCTGCCCCTGCTGCCCTCAGAGGCTTCAGCATGAGGGCCTTGTGGAGCAGCAGACCAGACAGCGGAGAATAACTGTCATCACTACATTATCAAGCACCTATTCTTTGCCAGCGACTGCTTTACATACAGCATTTCTTATCTGTATAATACTTTGAGGTCAGTGTTATTATCTCCATTTTACAGATGAGGAGACTGAGGCAAAGAAAAGTTAAGTGTCTTACTCAAGTTGAAGCAATAAGAACACAGTGGAGCTCATAGTTGAATGTTGTTCTATCAGACTTAATAAGCCCAGGAACTGGAACCTCTGTTACCGCCCCTTCTCTTCCTCTCTGCCCCCCACAAAGCACCCTCCGTGGGCCAGGTGCAGCCCTGCCGTGTGCAGATGGGCGGGGCGGGGGGCGGGGTGGGCGCTGGAGCCCTTGGCCTGTGTGCAGATGTGTGGGATTAGCATGCGTAGTGGGCAGCCATGTGCCACAGAGGCGGAGGCTGGGCTCACCAAATGTGCTCTGACGCCCACCCACCTGCTTCCAGGGTGCAGTGAAGCAGTGGAATTCAATTTGCAGCAGTGACCTAAGAGGGGCTATTTTTAGTAAGAAAGTAGGTCAGGGGCTGCAGCGGTGCTGCCTGAGCAATGAGCAGCCTCCCCTCTCACCGGGAGGCTTCTTCACTTCTCACGCAGCCAGTGTAGAGGTGAGGAAGGCACATCTGACATCCTCACAGGACTGCAGTTGTAATCGTCACCGTGGGGCCACTTGGTGGAGGACAGGGAGGCACGCATGCACATCTGAAACGCGCTTGTCTGGGATTGCCTAGGGTCCTGGCCCCAGTCTTCCTCCAGAGATTAGAATCCCTTCAGAAAACATCTCGAATATGGTAGGAGGCTGATGAATTGCACGCCCGCTACGTGCCAGCTGCTATTCTGGGTTTGATATGCATTATCTCATTTAGTCCTTACAAATACCCCTGCAAAGTAGGTATTATTATCCCCAATTTGCAGATGTGGAAACTGAGTCACAGAGAAATTAAGATACTTACCCAAGGTCACAGAGCTCATATGCAGTAGAGCCACATTTTGAGTCCTGTTTGTGATTCCAGAGCTGGTGATAGATGACCAGGCCATCAAACCATGCTGGGGGTGATTTTAAATTCCCACTCTACCTCTGCCCCATACTGTTTGGTACTTCAGACAAAATCGTGCAGAGATGGCTTCCTCTAGCTGGACTTACCTGAGTCTGACATCCTTTTCCCTCCAGAACACGGAAGGGTACCCAGGACACAGACCTGCTCCCTAGAAAGAACAACGCACATCCCTACATACTGCTGCCCAATCTCTGAGGCCAGTAGTTGCCAAAAAAAACCCAACCACCTGATTTCCCTGGGCCTGGAGTGTCTCGAAATCCTCTGCCCCACTTGCTCTGCCACAGATCCGTGGCAAATTGCAGGGCACTCATTGGCGATGCACAGGCAGACACGAGCTTGTTAACAGAATGTAGTAATTGACATATCGTGATTCATTATGCACAGCACGGAGGACTCTAGCAGAAGCCCACTTTGTGGCCAACCGCCGCTGGCACCACCAGCCTTGAGAATTTGTTCCTGGCTCTGTTCTGGCTCTCCAGCTGGAGAGCACCATACCTTCAAGGGCCAGAAGCAGCCTGAGGCTGCTATCTTATCCTGCTCCCTCCCTCCTGGCAAGGAGTGAGGATATTTCCCCTGCCCCCAGGCTGCATGACCTTGGAGGGAGGTTATTTGTTCATTCATTCATTCAACAAACATTCTGAAAATGTGCCAGGCATGCAGTGGGGAATGAGACAGATAGCCCCAGCCCTCAGAGAATTTATAGTCCCTCTCTGGGCCTTAATTTCCTTATCATCAAATGGGTAGGAAAGAAAAAAACTGGATCGGTCAATATCTTCTAGCTCTAAGATTTCAGAATCTGTAGTTCTGGATTATAAACATTTATTATTGAGTCATAGTGTCAATCTTAGTCATTTGTATCCAATGCCAAAAAGAAAAAAATAGAATTTCAGAATCTGGATGGGAACCATGGACACAAGCTAATTCAATTTCCTCACTTACAGATGAGAAAAATGAGGCTAAAAGAAGGGTGTGACTTGCCTGGCATATCAGTGACAGAGCCAGGGTGGGGAGGCCAGTGAGCTGAGCCTGTCTCTCCTCCAGTCCTCCCGAGGCCCCTTCCCCACCCAACCCTGCTGTTGCACCCCTCCTTGGAACCCTTTCTGTATTTAGCTTCTCTAACACTGAGCTCTGCTGAGTCTCTCCTGCCTACCTCTCTAAACACTGCTTCTGGGCTCCCTTACCAGCCTCAGAGCCGGGGGCCTGCGAGTGGAAGAGGAAGGAGTAGCTCTGGTAGCTGGGCCTCAGAAGGTAAATGGAATTGGGTGCTTGCTTTGGCAGCACATAGACTAAAATTGGAATGATACAGAGAAGGTTAGCAGGGCCTTGGACAAGGACGACACCCTTATTGGTAAATGGGATTGGAATTCGGCAAGACTACCAAAAAGCAGGATGCGAGGAAATTGAGGCAGAGCATGTAGTTTGCTGTCAGAGGGCTCCAACAAGCAGTCTGGCCAAACCTCAGTGAACTGAAAAAGAAGGAGACGCAGTGGAGATGGCTGGTAAGTAGCTCAGAGCACCTGCAGAAAGGCCTACCTCCGCTCAAGCCTCAGAACCTCTATTCCTCTGACCTTTGCATGTCACCTGCATTACCCAGTGGAAGGAATCTAAGGCTGGACGGACAGAGGATCTTTCCGATACTTTAGTGAGGCAGGGGAATTGAGCTGCCCGTGGAGAAGTCAGGGGCAGGAGGCTCAGCGCTGCTTCAGTGACCAGAATGTCCCCTCCTGGGTGGAAAAAGATGCTGTAGGTATAGCAAGGCTTTAGCCAACGTGAAGTGCTTGTTTGCTGCTTTTTCTTGCCCTTCACCGCAGTCTGGGAACCTGTACCTTGAAGCGCTGTCCTTGATTAATTAAAGTTTATTGCCCTGTAGTGCTCCCCTAGGATGGAGGTGGTCAGAGGTAGGAGAGGGCGAAGAATACTGTTTTTGATTATGAAAACCTACATCCATTCAGTATATCCGGTTTAGTCTTCTAAATTGATCTGTGCTATTTTCCACACCACACTTTTGTAAAAAATATTTTTCCAGTAGGCACATCACATTGTCCTGAAAGAACTACCCAGTCCATGTGCATAAAATATGTCCTGTGTGCATTTATAAATGCATATGTAATGCTTAAAAGTAAATCATTCTGAGTTTTTTGAAAAATGACTTCAAGTCATGTGGCTGGGAGTCTGAAGCATGGACTCTTGTGTGTCCTTGGGTTAATGTTCACTTTTTGCCCGTCTGCTCTCGGACCTGCCAAGTGAAGGAGATGGATCTGTGGTTTAATTCACCTGGACTGGGAGCCAGTTCTACCGAACCACTTGGGATAATGGTGAAATGTACTGATTCCTGGGCCCACTTGCACATTTGTGGAATTGGTACTTGAATACTTGAAAATTTTTAGTCCTAATAATCTCCCAGGTGATTCAGCCAGGTGATTCCAGGTGATGCAGCCAGGTTTTGAGCAGTTGTCTTCCAAGAACCCCATCTGGTTCTGATGTTCGGAATCCTCTGCCTTCTTTCTCTTGCTCAGTTTCCTGATTTTGTCTTCGCCTTTTTTCCCTTGCTGTACTGCTCCCTCTCAGGAGCAGGGCCATATCTTGCCCACCTCTGTTTCTCTGGCATCCAGCACAATATCAGGCACAGAGGAGGTACTTAGTAAACAAAAGGAGGGAACAGATGGGCTTCACTACCACTCTGCACATCTGAGTAATTTCCAGAACTCTTCCTGTAGACTCAGTCGTTGTAAGTCTTTTGATATGGTAAATAGAAATACAGATTTCAGAACCTAACAAAACTGGATTTGAATCTCACCTCTTACTGTGTAGTAGTTTGTCCCAGGTCATTTGATCTCTTTAAAATGCAGTTTCCTTCGTTATAAAATGTGAATAATAGCTCTTCTTGCTCACGGTATTTGTGAGGATTAACTTCCTGCATGAGAATACGCATGTAAAAGTTCTTGACATAGTAGAGTAGGAACTCATTTCCTTTGGCTGCTTTCTTCCTTTATATGGCCACTGGTGAGTGATAGGAAAAGGGGAGACTCAGAAGAGTGGATCATCCGCAAGCAGGCCAAGAGAATGACATGTGGTCCCTTGTTGTCTCCTGGCTCCCTGGGACCCTGAGGCTCTGACTGAGGCGCAGGCACCTTGGTGCATCCCTGCTTGCCTAGCCCTGGGCGCATCAGAATTCAGACTTAGAATCCGACTGCAGACGCAGTGTGTTCTCTCTCTCACTCTGCTACAGGGACGTAGAAAAAGAAGTAGCAAAAGAAATTCAAGGAACTATTGTAGGTTTGGATTCCCCATGCAGGCCCAATGTCTGGACTTACCGTGAGAAACCCGAGTTCATTCAGAATGGTTAGTTCCTGGGGCCAGAGATCTTAGGGTTGGTTTTGTTAGCACATCAGCTCCCCTCTCCACATACTCGGTGTTGGAACTGCCACAGCATGCTGCTTTTCATAAAAGTCTCTTTTTCAAACCAAGTCCAACTGTTTCAGCCCCAGAAAGGCAATCAGATTAGCTCTCTCCTGGGCAAAATGGTAAATGATCACTCCACAATGCCTCCAGTACCACAATAATCATAACAGCCACCCCTTACCCAGTGCCTGCTATGCTGGAATTTTCATGACATCACTATGAGTAGGTATGATTAGCTCCATTTTACTGGGCAGCAGGTGGTAATTAAGACTATAGACTTTAGAGTCAAACGGGTGCAAATCCCCCATCATGTTTTATCCAGCCCCCTCTGAGTCTCAGTTTCTTCATCAGCAAAATAAGATTAATAATGTACACCCCATAGTATGAGGAGGACTGCATGAATACCACATGCATGGTACTATTGAACTAGTTGCGCCAGTCATTTAAAATCACAAACTAGGATAAATGCTACGAGAGAAAGGGACAAGCTGCCATGAGAGCATATAATAGGGATCCTGACCTATTTCCTGAGGAAGTGACATCTGAGCTGAGATCTGAAGGGTCATTAGCAGTTTATTAGGTGAAGGGAGTGGGTGGGGTTGGGCAGAAAGCTTTATAGGCATATGTACCAATATGGCCCCGAAGGTGAGAGGCAGCTTAGTGCTTTTAGAGAACTGAGAGGCTCAGTATGACTTGAGTGTAGAGAGAGAGGAAGAGGAGAAGAGAAGAGACTGGAAAGGGAAATCGGGGCCTTGTTAAGGATTTTTTTTCTTTATTCTAAGAGCATTGGGGCCATTGAAAGCTTTGGAGCAAAATATGTGTGTGTGCACATGTGGAGAGAGATATGACCAATTTGATATTTACAAGAGATCTTTTTGACAGGGGTCTTGAGAATGGGTTGGAGGGTGCAAGAGTGGTTGTGGGAAACCAGGTCAGAGGAGGCTTTGCATTTGTCCCAGTGGGAAATAATGTTGGGCAAAGCTGGAGTAGTGATGGCAGAGATGAGGGATGAGGGGGGTTGAGATATTTAGGAGGTAGAATTGGAGGCCTGGATGATGGCTTAGATACAGCTATGAGGAAAGAGTTTAAAGAACAACTTATCAAATGCAACACTCAAAAAACAAAAAATCCAGTCAAGAAATGGGCAGAAGACATGAACAGACTTTCTACACAAAGAAGATCTACAAATGGCCAACAGACACATGAAAAAATGTTCCACATCACTCGGCATCAGGGAAATACAAATCAAAACCACAATGAGACACCATCTCACACCTGTCAGATGGCTAAAATTAACAAGCCAGGAAAAGACAGATGTTAATGAGGATGTGGAGAAAGAGGAACTGTCTTACAATGCTGGCGGGAATGCAAGCTGGTGTGGGCACTCTGGAAAACAGAATGAAGGTTCTTCAAAAAGTTAAAAATAGAGCTACCCTACAACCCAGCAATTGCACTACTCGGTATTTATCCAAAGGATACAAACATAGTGATTCAAAGGGGCACGTGCACCCCAATGTTTATGGCAGCAATGTCTACAATAGCCAAAATATGGAAAGAGTCCAGATATCCATTGATAGATGAATGGATAAAGAAGATGTGGTATATATATATACAATGGAATATTACTCAGCCATCAGAAAGAATGAAATCTTGGCATTTACAATGGTGTGGATGGAGCTATAGGGTATTATGCTAAGTGAAGTAAGTCAGAGGAAGTCAAATACCACATGATTTCATTCATGTGTGGAATTTAAGAATCAAAAAGATGAACATAGGAGAAGGGAAGGAAAAATAACATAAGATAAAAACTGAGAGGAAGACAAACCATAAAAGACTCTTAACTATAGGGAACAAACTGAGGGTTGCTGGAGGGGAGGTGGGAGGGGAACGGGATAACTGGGTGATGGGCATTAAGGAGGGCACATGATGTAATGAGCACTGGGTGTTATCCAACGGATGAATCACTAAATTCTACCCCTGAAACAAATAATACACTATATGTTAACTAAATTGAATTTAAATAAAAAATTTTAAAAAACCCAACCACTAGGTTTCCTGCCATTCTAAGTTTAAAAAAACAAAAAGGGTGGAAGAAAACCTGGTTTGGGTAGAAATATCTTGATCTGAGAATCTGAACACACTGTGCTCGAGGTGCCTCTTAGACATCCAAGCGTATTCCATGCATGTTCCATGGTAGGACACAATGGCCTTGGAATGCCTTTGGGTAGTCTGACCCAGATCCAGCCTCTGTGGGGGTCAGGCTTGTTTTAGTCCAGTTAGTCTGAGGACTCCTAGTTTGCTTCCCCTCGTGGTTCTGTTTCCTTACCAGAATATCCTGAAAAGGAACACATGAGCAAATTCAGCCTATGATGTCTGACCCATGGCGGGTCCTCATGGTTCTGTTTCCTTACCAGAATATCCTGAAAAGGGACACACGAGAGAATTCAGCTTGTGAAGTCTGACCCATGAACGGTCTGGGGAGAGTCTGCTCCTTCAGGAGAAACAGTTCAGATATTGATGCATGTCGTTTGAGGTGCTTTTTTCCCCAAATCTGTGTGTGAGATACTTGTGTTTGATGGGTGTTCTTTTATTCATTTCTTTATTCATTTATTATTAAAATATTTGCTCTTAATATATATCTACAATGGGGCAGGCACAATGCCAAGTCAGAAAGGACCCCTGGTTCTTTGGGAAGTGACATCCCCAGAACCCATTTGGCATTGCTGTTCCTGTGATCACAAGGGTGCCAGCAGGATGCTGCCCTTTCTCCGAATACTAAATCTCTGGGATGCTGAGCTGCTGACTTTTATCGAGGGGGCATGTCCTTGAGTTCAGAGAGTTGGTTTGTCAGGGGCTCCCTCTGCAGCTGCGACTCCCAGGTCTGTATCTGGGCCTCCTGTCTTTTGCAGAGTCTCCCTAGACAGTAACTACATCAATGCCAGTTTTTCACTTTGAATGGGGCTCAGCTGGGCAGTCTGAGCCCCACTGCCCACCCTACGCCTGTGCCATGTGCTCTGGCTTGTTGTCTGAGAGCGTCTCTTTGTGTCCCTGTGAGGGGAGAGAAGTGGCAGAGCAGGCTTTGTGTCCTCCCGTGGAATGGTCGAGGAAGTTCAACCAGCCAGTGGGGCGGGTGTGGGGGGAGGGGAGCAGCAGAGTGACACATCCAGCCTTGGCAGCGCGTGATACGGTTTATGAATACCCAAGTGGAATAGATACGTGCTCCAAGAACATGTCTGCCTGGTGAAAATGTAAACCCATGAGCTACGTGAGCGATTACCATCATCAAAGGGAGCATAGGCGTCCTTTTAAAAATCCTCTAGTATATTTAACGTGCAGTGAGGGAGGGGAAAAGCTATGCCAAGTCAGGTACTCAAGGAAAGCTGACCTTCTCTGTGTCAGTGGAACATAGAACCTCTTACAACGGGAGCAGATGGTGGGCCCCTGTTAGGGGAGATGTCCCTGCAGAGAGCTGACCATGTGTCAGGTGGGACAGAGAGACTGCTTCCCAGGGTGGGATGGTGGGCTGAGAATTGCATCTCTGAAGATTCTCTGATTCCTGGCTTTGCCTTTCATCTTGACGAGTAAGTCTGTCAAGGACTTGAAGGGTCCTTGAAGTCAGAAGCACCTCGGCTAAATCCCAGTTCCACCTCTTCTAACTGTGATTTGGGCGAGTTGCTCTCTGCACCTCCTTCTCCCGGTCTGCCAAACCAGCTTCATGATGCCTTGCAGAGCTGTGTGTGTACCAGGGCCAGCTGAGTTAAGCTTCGCAGCCAGCACCCCAGGGTGTAAGAATGGGCGAAGCCTGCGGTGCCTCCCATCAGCTGTGAGCTCTTTGGTGTGTGCGCGTGGCCTGGATCCGCATGCTGTGCCCAGAACATTTATTGCCCCCAGAGCACATATGCAGGCCGTGTGTCAGCTCCCTGGCGGCCTGGAGGGGGCAGGGACACACTGTCCTGTTTCTGCCTGAGAAGACACCCGCTCAGCAAGCAGCCCACCTGGCTTAAGTTTCTCCAAAGAACTCACTCCGTCTTCATTACAAAAGATCCTTTCATGTGCCCAAGGTGGCACATGGCTTGCAATTCAACCCCCTTAAGAATTCTGGCGGTGTCCCTTTTTCATGCCAGCTCTGTCCTAAAGCCGATTTCTGTCCTAATGTACTGGATAAAATCCTGTAGCATGTTTCTGATGCTGCCTTAGGAAGTGCACACTGTTTTTATTTTCCAGGGGAACATTAACAAGCTATAGACTAGCCTTTGAATGGAGCCAGCACAGTCGCTGTAAACTCAAGGCCATTTGCTGCCTGCAAATCCTTGGCACCCCAGGCATGGCTCTGCCTTTATGTGTCACCATGTAACACACTTGAATCATGCCAACCTGAAGACGCTTGTCCCCGTTTGGGGTACTTACCACAGATATCGTGGTTCCCAACTGCACACCCAAGGCAGAGTTACGCTCACTGGTTATTTACTCCTCCAGCCTCCCTGCAGGCTCTGCAGGTGGAGTTCTTTTTTTTTTTTTTTTTTTAATCTGTGAAGGTTTTATTAAACATATACATTATCATAGTATCAAGTGCTATTATACAGTTTTTTTATAATAATATTTTTTTATTATGTTGGTCACCATACAGTACATCCCCGGTTTCCAATGTAAAGTTCGATGATTCATTAGTTGCGCATAACACCCAGTGCACCATGCAATACGTGCCCTCCTTACTACCCATCACCGGTCTATCCCATTCCCCCACCCCCTCCCCTCTGAGGCCCTCAGTTTGTTTCTCATAGTCCGTAGTCTCTCATGCTTCATTCCCCCTTCTGATTACCCCCCTTCTTTATCCCTTTCTTCCCCTACCGATCTTCCTAGTTCTTATGTTCCATAGATGAGAGAAACCATATGATATTTGTCTTTCTCTGCTTGACTTATTTCCCTTAGCATTATCTCCTCCAGTGCCGTCCATGTTGCAGCAAATGTTGAGAAAGATTTTTGATAGCTGAGTAATATTCCATCGTATATATGGACCACAACTTCTTAATCCAGTCCTCTGTTGAAGGGCATCTCGGCTCCTTCCACAATTTAGCTATTGTGGACAATGCTGCTATGAACATTGGGGTGCATATGGCCCTTCTCTTCACTACGTCTGTATCTTTGGGGTAAATACCCAGTAGTGCAATGGCTGGATCATAGGGTAGCTCAATTTTTAACTTTTTAAGGGACCTCCACACTGTTTTCCAGAGTGGCTGTACCAACTTGCAGGTGGAGTTCTTGGCCCCTTTATTCAGATGAAGGGAGCATGGCTCTTGCAAGGTGCAATAGTCTGTGAGGTCACACAGCTAATTATTGGCAAAGCTGTGTTTCAGTTCCTGGTCTTCTACGGGGCAGCCTGACGGTAAAAACCCCATCCAGCATTCACATCTCACCTCTGATGTTCATGAGCCGTGTGACCTTGCACAAGCTAGTGATTGATATTACAAGTAGTGATTAATATTAATAGTAACAGTAAAATTGGCAAAGCACCTGGCGCGGTATAGGTGTTCTCCCACCATGTCTCCCTGCTTTCTCACACTAGACCTGTGAGATGGGTTTTATTATGACCCGTTTTACTGAGAAGCGTCCTGAAATTCAGAGAGCTAAAGTAACTTGTCTGCACCTCGGTTTCTCTATAAAATGAGAATATTGCTCCCTCCCTGGGAGGGTGATCACGAGGACTGGATGAGGTCAGGTGGGTGCACTGCCGAGCACAGAGCCTGCCGCAGAGGGGGTGCTCAGTCAGTGCTCCTCTGCCCTCTCTAGTTCCCCCTCTGCGTCCTAAGGCAGTGGTCTTTCCACTGCATCCCATTTAATATATTTAGAGGCTGAGGTCATGCTGAAGTCTTCTCCCTAGTTTTCTTCATCACACCCCGCCAACCCCCCAGAGGACACTTGCAGCCTCTGATCTGAGTTCCCTGTCAGATGCTGCCTGTTTAGTCTTTTGCCAGTTCAGGAAACACCATCCTTCCCTGGCATGCTGCACCACACCCCTGACATTTGCTCCAGGGCCGTGTTCTGGAACGCTAAAGCCTATTCTGGCCTCTCCAGCTGCAGGGCTCTCCCCTTTCCTGACTTTCTCTAAGGCAAATACAGCTTGTTTTCCTTATTTTGGCATCCTGCCTGGATCTTTCAGGTTGTTGTGTTGAGTTTCACGAGGGGCCACACATGGAAGTGACCTAGAATCCAGGTCTCCTGACTCCCGGCATCATGTTCTCCAGCTTATGATAATTTAATGTTTAAGAGGAGTATGCCGTAGGTCAGGGGAAAAAATAGGAGCCCTGTCTTTGGGGATTCTCAGAAATGGATTCATTTGGCTTTCAGTAAAAATTTATTTATGCAGCACCTGCTTTTTTTTTTAAGACTTTATTTATTTATTTGAGAGAGAGAGTGAGAGTGAGGCGAGTAGCAGAGGGAGAGGGACAAGCAGACTCCTCGCTGAGCACAGAGCCTGACATGGTGCTTGATCTCACGACCCTGAGATCATGACCTGAGCCAAAAACAAGAGTCTTAACTGACTGAGCCACCCCAGGCCCCAGCCCCTCAGCACCTGCTTCGGCCAGACCCGGTGTTAGTAGCTGTGGTCTTGAAGGAGTCAGGTCTGTCTTTCACGGAACTCATATTGTATTGTGAGAGGTCAATGACCAAAAAATAAGTCAGTAAGATGATTTTAGATTTTAAGTACCATAAATGAAATAAATAGAGCTCTGGGATGGAGAGTAACTGGAAGATATTTTGTGCATTTTGTATAGAATGGTCAGGGAAGGACTCTTGGAGAAGGTGATATTTTGAGCCGAGATGGCAAGTGAAAAGCCAGGGCAAGGCATTCAAGGCTGAGAGAGCCATGGGAGCAAAGACCCGGTGTTGGAAAGAGCTTGGCCATTCGAGGAGTAGAATGGAGGTCAGGATGTCTGGGGCACACTGTGCCGGAGGGAGGAGCCATAAGATCAGAAAGCATGAGCTGGATTGTGTTGGGCCTCGGAGGCCACAGAAGAGTTTGGATTTTTTTCCCCCTGGGATTAGTGGGAAGCCACTGAAGGGCTTTAAGCAAGGGAAAGGTGTGATCTTAAAGAAAACTGAGGTGGCTAAGTGGAGAGCGGATTGTAAAATGTGAACAGGGAAGCAGAAATACGGGTTAAGAGGCTGTTATAATAATCCAGGAGAGTGACAATGGCCTGGACGGGGTTAGGACAGTGGAGACTGTCAGATACATTTGTGATTATGTTGAAGTTAGGGCAACAGGATTTGACGAAGGGTTAGATGAAGTAATCCATTCCGCTGAATCTGCTCAGTACCCAATTCGTGTATATCAAGTGATACCTAGTTTCAGTTCCTAAACCGGGAGGACATGTTGACAGGTGACAGACCTCACTGCCAGGACGCACGTCTGCGAGTTTGCAAGACTGTAGGTAGGGGCCAGTGCTTGCATCTCAGAAAGACATCTTGGAGAAGTGAAAAAGGGAGACGTTTTCAAAGAATTCATTCATTCTTGAGTCCTGTAACAAGTGCCTTATCTGTGGCTGGTGTTCTACTTTTGGCAAACAAGATAAGGCTCTGCTCTTGAGGGCCTCCCCTCTTGGGGGAGATAGAAATATAAATAGATAAATCTCAGTCTGTATCATGGCAAGAGGACAAACAAGGGAGTATAGGACCACGAAGGAGAGGACTAACTTTTCATACGGTAAGTCAGGGAAGCCTTCACAAAGAAACTAGGCATTAAAAGGGGTTAAGGAGACAACTATCCTTTATATATCAATAAAAAAAATTGTAGTTAAAAATAATACAACTAATAGCCAGGAACAACAGTTTATGACCATTAATATCTATTTGTTCTCTACTTAAAAAGGGGGCAGGGGTGGTAAGAAGAGAGAGCATTTCAGAAAAAAAGGAATAGCATTTGCAAAGGCCCAGAATCCTGAAGGAGTGGGGTATATTCAAGAAACAGAAAACACCTCAGCATGGCTAGGGTATAGGGTGTGTGGGGCGTAGGCACAGGCTGGTGTTGAAGGTTGGTGACTGCCCTGTGAAGGGTCTTGTGTGCCGTGTTGACAGTGTTGGACTTAATGGTTTAGGTACCAGGGGACCAACAGAGATTTTAAAGCCAGGGTCTAGTTGGTAGAAAGCAAATAGCTCCCCCATAGACCACCAATCAGTCAAATCCCCATTTCCTACTGCATCTGGATGCAGCCTCAGAAATGTTCTCAACACAGCACACCGGGTGGTCACTTCCAGTCAGCCAGAACTGGCAGAGGATGAGGCCTATTCTCCATTCCCCAAAGAAGACGAGTCTGTGTATGAGTTGAAAGGGGAAGGTGTTTAGGACCCAAAACTATCTTGTACAGTTGTCTCATCAGCCACAAGTATAAGTTGCCTACGTTGTGTAAGACGTGGTAGAGAACGGTGAAGGGAGAAGTAACAATCTAGTCTGAAGGAAGATATTTCTGAGTGTGGCCATGGTTGTAATGAATTCCAAGGGGGTGGTGCTGAGGCAGAAAGTACTAGGCTTTCAAGGAGTTCCAGTGCACTAGCCCTGGAATGGATGCCTTTGACTGGTAGGGATGTGTAGTGCTCCAGTAAATGCAAGGCTTTCTTGTCCAGCTGACATTGGTGCTTTCTCCAGGAAGCGCTCTTAAAGGGGCCATGTTGCTCCTTTGAAGAGAGTAAAATGTCCTGGGCCAATGGACCAGGAAGTGACCATTAGTCTGGGAACTCGGTCATGGCCATGGTTGTCTATGCCAGTTCCGTATCCCTGGCACCTAACACAGGACCTGAGTAAACAAACAGGGCAAAGAAAACCAATGAACCAGCCAACCAAACATGGGTTCTAAGCCTAGCTCTTGCACCTCTTTTCTCTCAGCCATGTAATGACTTGGTTGGTTTCCACAGACCTTCACTGTTCTGTCCTAGGATTCTCGGATAATGCACAGAATGGTTCAGAGCAAGCCAAGTCATCGCTTGTATTTCTGATAGTCCTCAAATGTAATCAGAATAAAATATCAAAATTAAACACTACTTTACAACATCTCAGATATGCCTTCTAAAAACAAAACCTGTGTCTATCTCTGAGTTGTGAAGAAAATGTATTAGGTTATATTAAACAGCAAGATTGTCCCTTTTGTAGGAAAAACATATGAATTAAGTCTTGTCTTCCTGACTGGGGATTTTAATTGGGATTTCAGTCAATTTGATCTAAATTTGAGCATCCATCCAGAGAACATTTATTGACATCTGCTATGAGCAGGGTTTTGTGCTAGGCATGTGGGAGATAGGAGGATGATCAAGATACCAGATGAATGAGATCCTTCCAGGCAGGAACTGACGGTCTAGACAGCGAGATAAAACACATACATACTTGACTGTGACCTCAGTTGGGCAGAGAATAAGCTGGGACAGGCCGGATCCAGGGCCAGGGAAGGTCAGAGGAAGAAATCCCTTCAAGTACATCATTTAAGCAAGAAGTCTGTCTTTTACCACACCGTGTAGGGCTTAAAATCCCGGAGCCATCATGGCCATGAGGACGTGCTCTGTGGCTGCATGGAGCTCCCAGTCAGCCTGCCACCACCAAACCAAGCACCTCAGCCCAAGCTGTTGTTGGCAGGGGAAAATTGCCTCAGGCACTTAGCCCTTGGCTTTTATTTTTATTTATTTGTTTATTTATTTATTTATTTTAAAGACTTTATTTATTTATTTGACAGAGACAGCCAGCGAGAGAGGGAACACAAGCAGGGGGAGTGGGAGAGGAAGAAGCAGGCTCCCAGCGGAGGAGCCTGATGTGGGGCTCGATCCCAGAACGCCGGGATCACACCCTGAGCCGAAGTCAGACACTTAACGACTGCGCCACCCAGGCGCCCCAGCCCTTGGCTTTTATGAGCAATGGGTGCACTGCTTGGCCAAATAAGGTGGCCCCTTTTTATGGCTCACAGCCTTGGAGTTGATTTCAAGAAAAGGTTGTTGACTTTAACAGGAATTTATATTCTTTCTTTTGTAAGACTGGAAACTGTTTGCCCGTGTGACCTTCTCTGTCTTGGCTGCTACTGAAATTCAGGATGTAACTACAATGAGTGCATCTGCTTTCTGACAGTTACCCCCGCAGTTACTCGTCCAACCCTTCGCTGTGCATGGCCCTGTGCTAATTGGGGAGGAGACTCACACAGGCCCCGCCCTCACGTGTGAGCCAAGCCCAGGAAGGGCTGTAATACCAGCTGTGAGAGAGGGCCAGCTGAAGTACCAGCAGTCAGAGGAGAGAGTTTGCTTTTAGGCTGGGGCATGGAGGGAAAACCTAAAAGAGATCCATGTGATATGTGATTTGGACCTTGAAAAATGTAGGGATCGTCCCCATTGAAATCGGTGTGGTAGGTTTTCCAAAATAATGACAAAAGCACTGAGGAAGCAGAAAACTCCAGGCATGTTTAAGAAATGGAAATACTTCACTTTGACTCTAACAAAGGGAACATAAAAGGGAATAATGCTTTTTAAGAAGTTGGGGCCTCTCTGAGTCAGTTCAGGCTGCTCTAACAAGATACTATAGACTGGGTGGCTTAAACAAACCTTTATTTCTCATGGTTTTGGAGACTTGAAGTTCAGGATCAGGGTGCCAGTATGGTCAGGTTCTTGGTGAGAGCCCTCCTTCTGGTTCACAGATGGCCATCTTCCTGCCGTGTCCTCACATGGTGGAGAGCAGAGAGAGAGGAAGCAAGCTTTCTTTTGTGTCTCTTCTTATACGGGCACTAAGCCCATCACAAGGGCTCCGCTCTCATGACCTAGTCACCTCCCACAGGCCCACCTGCAAACACCGTCACGCTGGGGATTAGAGTTTCAACGTATGAATTCTGGGGGGACACAAACACGCAGGGCGTGGTAGGGCCAGATCACGGAGGGCTCCCTTAAGTGTTCCAGGGTGAGGCAATTGTATATTTAATTCTACAGGCAATAAGGTGTCACTAATGGTTTTTAAGCAGGAATATGCATAAAATCCTAGGGTTGAAAAGGACTTTGGAGATGAGCCAGTGCAGCCCTTTGCCTCACACGTAAAGACCAAATCCCAAGAAGGGAAGTTAGCAACCCAAGGTCAGGCAGCTAGTTGATGACGGAGCTGGAGCTGGAGGTAGGGCCAGAATCAGATCTTCTGGATTCAGATACAGTGGTCTTTTCCACTCCAAGATGAGATCTGTGCTCGGGAGATTCATGAGTCGTTCTGGTGGAGGTAGATTGAGGGAAAGGGAAGGGCGACAGGGAAAGCCTGGGGAGGCTTTTATATAAAGTTCCGAGGAACGGAAGCACCCGGGGTCTTTAATCAGGGCCATGGCAGTGGGTGATGAGAAGGGGCTGATGGGAGAGACAAGGCAGAGGTCCAGTCAGCAGGGTGTGCGTGTGGAAGGCAAACAAGAGGGAGACTTCTGCTTGTCCTCCTTTGGTTTCTGTTCTTTACCGGATTGTACCATTGGGTTCCTTTTGGTAAGCTACCTTGAAGTGAGAAAGAAGGGGTACAAATCCAAAATAAATATATCCAACAAATTCAGTATTTCCTAAGTTGAGCCTTTTTGTAATTTTTTTCTCTTCTCTTCCTTTCTTTCCTTTCCTTTTTTTTTTTTTTTTTTTTGGTCCCTGTTGCCTAGAGGGTCTGGTTCTTTTCCAGAACCTGGCCTTCTAGGTCTTACGTCTTCAGGAATATGATCCATTTCCCAGCTACCACTCTGGCTTCATGGTTTTACAGGTGGGATATGGGAACTGCCATCATCATCTGAGCGTCTCTGGTTTTAGGTTTCCTGCCAGGCCCTGTGAAGATGCAATCTTGTATGACTTGCGTCCTATCCCATGACTCTAGGTTTGGAACCAAAGCGAAACAACCTTCAGCGGAGACTGAGCTCTAGAATATGCCAGGTACCTGGCCTGAGGAAGGCACTAGGGTGAGCTCTAGTCATCTGGGGGCCTGGCCCCAGGTCTGTAGACCCCTTGCCGCAGAACCTGGAGAACATTAAAATGCAGATTCCTGGGCTCTATCTTGTACCTACTGAATCAGAATCTCTGGGGGCAGGAGGACAGGACTCTTTTTTTTTTTTTCCTTCAGGACTTTATTTTTGACAAGTGCCCCTAAGTGATTCTTATCAACCTAAAGTTTGAGACTCTGCCTTAGATCACTTAATTTTTTTTTTCTGGGCTTCAGTTTCCTTGTTTGAAAATGGAGAAATTATGTATTCAATTATTATGAAAATAGAAAAGCACTTTGGAAAAATGCTAAAAGCTTTTATAAAAATTATAACATATAATTACTATATATATTACTAAGCTGACAATCTTAGGATCAAGAAAGTTTGAGACATTTCTCAAAAATACACTGAAAACTGGTAAAAGGTCTGAGTACTCACACTTGGAGCATATATGTTTACCGAGAGAATGAATATATGAGTGAATACCTCCAGGAAAGATAAACCTTGAAGCAAAGTCATTAAGCTTTCTCTTTAATATCCTCCACCTCATGCATTCAAATCATCATTCACTGGGTGCCTAATCCATGCCTAATATGTGTCAGTGCGCTGTGCCAGGCTGAGAATATGGAGATAAGTAAGAAGTGGTCCCTGACCTCAAAGAGTTGGAGATCAATATGGAAATGAGCATTCAGTTACAGTTCAAGACCAGCTCTGGGGATGGGGTGGGTGGGGTAGAGAGGTGGTCATTAGTACTTTGGGAACAAGAGCAGGAACCAGCTGTCAGGGAAGGTGTCACCAAGGAAGTGTCACCAAGGAGGTGACCCTGGAGCGGTGTCTTGAACACAAGTGTGATTGTTCCAAGAAGAAAAGCCTCTTTCATAGTCCTTTCCGCTGGCTTCCTTATTCCGTTCCATCAAACTCTCTCATCAGTTTCCTCCCCACCTCCCCCATCAAACCAGTCTCAGGGACTCAATGGTCTTGGCTGCTTCCTCCTTCATCCTCCCAAATCCTGCCTTCAGTGTAAGCCAAAGCTTTGGTTTGGGGTTTTAAACAATGCCTTTTTGTGTGTGGAGAGGTGCTGTTTACATTGTTACCCCACAAGTTTTCATCTGAAGTGATTTTAAGTTCTTTTGGAGATTTGTTTGTAAATTTGCCTTTTACATCAGCCAGCTGATGTATTGTGCTTTGTTGGTTAGTTTTTGTTTGTTTGTTTGTTTGTTTTTTGTTTTGTTTTGTTTTGTTTTGTGGGGAAGAGGATTGGTGACAAGTGATTTTCCCCAACCCTTGTTATTTTACTAAATAATTGGTATTTGGCTTACCTGTAAAGAATCAAGGATTAATACATAGTCTAAGTTGAGTTGTAGAATGACCTTCTTTGCATTTTAAGGTAGAACACCAGAGAAGGAATCAGAGCTTAAACTGACATAGCCCTTCACCCAGTGCCCAGACCGTGGATGTCCTTTCTATTCAAACAGTGATCCACAAACCAAGCAGCCTTGGCCTTGGTCATTAGAAATGCAGAACCTCAGGCCCTAGCTGAGATCTGCTAGGTCAGAATCTATATTTTAGTAAGATTCCTTGGCAATTCATCTGCCCATTCGAGTTTAAAAGAAACTATGAACTTAGTGATTTATCCCCATTGATTAAGACACTAATGTCTGGAGAGACTGAGGAACTTACCCAAGTTCACATAACAAGCAGCAGAATCAGGACTCAAGCCCTGTTCTATCCAGTTCCAAGTTTAGGGCTCTGTCTCCTGTACAGGTGAGCTTCTTTGCGCCATATTAATTAAAGAGCTCTTCTTCAGTGGTTACTGGTCACTGAAGAGTGGGGACAATGACACTTTCTCAAGGTACAAATGTATCTTCTTGAGAGCTGCAGGGGACAAGGAGAGTCCAAGGGGAGCTCACATACTGAGTTTTGACTTTATGCCAGGCACTTGGACAAGTCTGCATGACAGGTAGCCTTGTCTCCCTTTTACAGATAGCAAGAACCCTTCACATTTTCCTGCGTGTACCCCACCTGTAGGGACTCTTAACAAGGCAGGAGTTGGAGGTGATATTTAAAGGTCTGATACGAGGACTTCCTGGGGCAGAGGTTAAGGCCTCAGAGATGTTGTGAGCATTTGTTTTCATCCTTAAAGATCCTCTTCCTGTGTGAGGCCAGCCTCTTCCTTGACTTAGTCAGGTTTGGTGTCTTCCCACTCTTTCCAAAGTCAGGAATTCAGGCTTCGGTCACTTGGAACTCCTCTTGATTTATGAACAACTCTGTCTCATAGAGTAAAAGAGGTTTTCCCAAAGAGGAAAAAATAGCTTAAAAGAAGGCCTTGAAGAATCAAGATGACAAAATGTATTATTTATAAGGGCCTAAAATAAGTGCCGGATCTTCCACTCAAAGTGAGCAGGCGACAGCCAAGCGCCGTTGTGGAGTGGAGCCCAGCCGACTCCCGCTCGAGCCACGTGGCAGGGCTGGTCAGCCCTGGCTCTGCTCAGTAATTCAGGGCTCCTTGCTCCTGCTGCCGATACACGGTGGCCGTGTAGCTCCTGTGAACGGGTCCCCATTACAAATGAGTACCACAGATCAGCTAAATGAGATTCTTGAAAGAGAATGGGAGAAAGGCAGTGAGAGTCTCTGGATTGGTGGGAATGAACACCCCCCCACACACACAGACCATTTATAAGATTATATTGAGTTCCTGATTTAATAACGCCAGGATACAGGTATGTACTGGGAGTCAGGAGGCCGGGCAGGACTGGAGCAGATGCGGAGTATCTCAGCATTGCCTTCGCTGGCCCCTGGTTCCACCATGGCGCGTGTGGCTGCCCGTGATGCTGTCCATGCAGAGGAGGCCCTACTGCATCCAAGAAACAGCCACTTCTAGCTCCGATCTTTTTTACTCAAGGCCTGGCTCATCGTTCCTGAAGAACTTAATAATTTCTCTGTTTTCTTTTAAGAGAATGTATACAAACACCTCTCTTACAAAACGCTCTCCTGCTTTTGGAAGCAAACTCGGGGTCAGCAAGTCCACATTTTGGCCAGTATGGAAGAAACAGAGTCAGTGTCTAGGAGTCTCTGATCAACAGCCAGCATTATGGAAAACCCATTTTCCTGTCACTCATCCCTTGACTCTGCCATAATGCCTTTGTCTGGGTGCTTGTGATACTGACTTAGACCTGAGGACCTTTTCCCAAACCCATTTGTCCATAGGGGGCAAGATTTGGTGGCTGGAAGGAGGTCACTGAAAAACAGAAGGTGATGCCAGGGGACTTCTGAGGACACCCAAGGCAGTCATGAGATTATGTGCTGGCTTTAGAGTGATAACGACTTTGCTTTTACCAACAGAACAGTGGACTGGGATTTGAAGAGAAGCCATCGCCTTCAGAACCTCTCACCTGTCTCTAATTCCTTCCTCTGCTTCATCTTCTTCCTTCCTCTTCCTCTTCCAAATTTCTCTTCTGGGATGTGAAGGCTACACTTGAGAGAGCTGGAGGGAAATGCTTTCAGTAGCTCTTGCTATATCTGGAGATTGCTTTGTGTTCTCTGTTGGCTGATGGCCTCCTCCACAGCCATGGGAGCTAGCTGTGGTCCATGGGTCCTGATACAGTCCCCTGGTAGCGTCAACCTGGTATTTCTGCTGCTTCTAATCTCAAAGGTCTTCCAGGTTCCTCTTACTAGAATGGTTACCCCTGGAGTGCAGGACACCTATGCAATAGGGTTGGGTTCACCTGCATGCCCTGGCAGTGCAGGGAGCCTTCAAGAAGATGGACATCTGACCTTCCTATACCCCACACCCCGATTCAGAACAATAAGATTAAAAGAAATCATTAGCATTTTAAAATCCAGGTGTCTATTCAGTATTTGAGTGAGAGGCAGCATGGTATAAAAGGACATGGTATTTTGAACTGATTTGTTTTATATCCCATCTCCACTGCTTTCTAGTTGTATGATCCTGGGCTGGTCACCTGATCTCTCTAAGCAAGAAATGCCTTGAAGAGCCCTACTGAAAGATAAAGATAATGCAGATAAAGTGGCTACATACATGATGTGCTTGATAATAAGCAGGCAATATCATGATTCTGAAAACCAGAGGTTTCCAAACTTTTGCCTGAAGAATACCTGAGTTCTTTCATGTGCTGTCTATCATATATGGATTTTAGACCACTCACCACCATGGTTACTCTATTTATTATTATTATTACTATTACTGTTAGAACTTTTATTGTGGTAAAAAATGCACATAACAAAACTTACCATTTTAATCATTTTCAGTGTACACTTCAGTGGCATTAAGTACATTGACATCGTTGTGCACCTGTCACCATTATCCATCTCCAGACCTTTGTCATCTTCCCATACTGAAATTCTACCCATTGAACAATGACTCCCCATCCCCCGTTTCTGCTCTGGTCACTCTCTTTTTCAATAGCATGCTCCAAATTCTTCACTGTCTTTCTTCCCATTTCATGGGGGTTGGAAAGGGGCTCTTGGTAGGGTTTTCCCTGAGTTCTCCAAACTCCCGCGGGGGAGCCTGGGAGTTAAAGGTCTGTGCCATTTGCTGCAAACTTTGGGGATTGCAAACGGTTACAAAATAGATGTCAATACAGCTGCTTTGCATGGGATGGATCTGCGAAGAGCCTTCCAAGGACTGGTACATTTCTTCTAAAAATACCCAAGGATGTGGCTTGGCGTCGCTTTGGGGAGAAACCAACAGTTTTTAAATTCTTCAATAGCATCTACCTCCTGGTGAAGATTAAATGAAAGAACTCATGTCATGTGTATAGTACAGCGCCTGGCACAGATAAGACCTGTCTGGGCAGGCTCTTGTTACTGTTACTGCACTCTGGCGGAGCTATTATGTATAATGTTTTGGTATTTAATCCCCACAATAGATGGATATCATCTTCATTTTACATGAAGCAGCTAAGGCTCTGAGCTGTTAACACCCCCCAAATTACCGAGCTTATCAGTAGTGAGTAGCAGAGTGGGGATTCAAACCTATACCCTTTCTCTCATAAGATGCCACCCGTCGTGGCATACCAAGAAAGGAGCTCTGTGGGTGAGTCATATTGACTTCATTCTCGATAGTTCATCTTTCCACCTACCCTGGCCTTTCTCTGGACTCCTGTCTTCTTGCTATTTCTTCATAAAGTCATGTGCCTAATGCCCAAGCTTCAGAGCATTCTGGATTTACCAGTCCCCAGTCTCTGCACCATTTCAAAGTGATCACTCACAGTCTTAATAAGCTCTCTGCTCTAGAAAAAAACACTGAAACCATGCTGCTTCCAGAAGAAGAGACACTAGAGATCACTCTCCCTTCGTGTGGGCACAATGGAAAGGCCATCTGTAAGCCAGGGAAGAGGTGTCACCAGAAACCAGCCATAACGGCATGTTGATTTTGGATTCCTAGCTTCCAGAAATGTGAGAAAGTACATTTCTGTTCTTGAAGCCGCCCAGTCTGTAGCATTTGTCATGGCAGCCTGAGGAGATTGAGAGACTCCTATATGAGAAGTCCTGGTGATATTCAGTCCAGGGCTGGTGTAGCAGCTGAATAAATAGCGATCTCTCTATTTCACTTTCCTTAGCACAGGCTTTCTTCTTCAAGGTTTCTCATGGTCTAATATAGCTGCTCGAGTTCTGGCTGTCACATCCATATTCAGGCAGGAGGCAGGTAGATGGAAAGAGGACGAAAGGTAGCCCTCTTAAGGCACTTTCCCTCAGGTGGTACCCAGCAGGGTCCACCTACAACTTCTTGGCCAGAACCTAGTTACATAGCCACACCTGGTCGTAATGAAGGCTGGGAAATTAGTCTTTTAGCTGGACACATAGCTTCCCTGGATGAAATCTGGGGAGATGGATCTTGGGTCGATAACCAGTAGTCTCTGCCTCAGGAAGCATGAGCACTTTGGGGAAAGAGCAGTGTGGAAATGAGCTTCTCAGTCACGAGAACCGTCCCACTTCTCAGAGCCTGTGAGCCACCACCGGTACCCTGAGCAAGATACAAGAGGAGATGGGTCTTGCTGTCCACAGGGTAGCCCATGCCTCTGCTTGGCTGGAGGGAATGGCTCAGTTTGCTCTCAGCTGTCTTCCCAACCTTTTCTTCCCCACTCACCGACACCGTGTCCCTAGCCCCATTCCCCGAATATACCTGCACTCACCTGCCTTTCAGTTCCCTTTACCTGAACTATGCCCTCTGCCCTTTGACACCCTAATATCTTATCCATCCTTTCAGGCCCACCCAAACATTTCCTACTGGAAGCACATGCAGAATGTTCCCTATCCTATATTCCTGTGCACTTTGCCTATGTGTATATTTTAATATTCATCATGAGCTGCTTGCTATTAAGAATTATGCAGGATATTATCTACTTTTGCGTATGTTTGGAAGTTTGTGTAATAAGCTTTTCATGTGTGCCTGCCCCAAGGGCAGGGATGGCATCATCTTGTTGCCATACTACCAGAATTTTACAAGCATTATTGGGCATCTACTAAATGTCAGGCATTCTGCTTGACCCTAGGGTTATAGCAATGGGCAAAACTGTCCCTGACCTCATGATGCCTGCTAACCGTGGGGACACAGGGAGTAGCAGTTGTCAACAAATTGATAAATACATAAAACATTGATAAATATGTAATTGCAAATTGTGAGAAATAGTGTCAAGGAAAAAACAGGATGCAATGAGAGATAAACGGGGGGGGGGGGCATGTTGTAGGTGGTATGTCACATAGACCAGATTTTAATCCTTGCTCTCCTATACAGAATAATTCCACATAATTTATGTAGATACTCCTCTGTGAAGGAGTTGGAACTTAACTTTCCATTCCCTAAGTGTGGGCTCTGCTCAGTGATTTCTTCCAAAGAGTAGACAGGGGACGGCTGGTAGAAGGAAGCAGAACTTTACAGTGAAGAAACCCAGCGAACGTTACTGAGGCCAGGTGATCGCAGTTAACAGTATGAGGGATAAATTGTGTTGATATTATGTACCTTGGATATGACGCAATGAGGAGGGCACTTCACCTCTGTGAATCCCAGCCTAACCATGAGTAAAAGGTCAGGAAAAAACAAACTAAGGGACATCCTACAAAATACCTGGCTAGTAATTCTAAAACGGTCAAGGCCAGCAAGCACAGGGAAAGTCAGAAGAACTGTAATGGACCCGAGGAGCCTAAGGAGGCATGACCTCTAAGTCTTCCGTGGTGTCCCAGAGGGCATCCTGGAGTAGAAGGACGGTAGGGGAAAAACTCAGGGAATCTAACAGAATGTGGCATTTAGTGAATAATAGTGGTCCCTTCGTTGTGACAGAGATGCCACACGGTCCCATAAGATGTTACTAAGAAGGCCCCCCTATTTGGGGAGAGGCATTTGGGAGCTGTACTATCTTTTTAATTTCTCTGTAAATCTAACACTATTCTAAAATTAGAACTTGATTAAAATAAGTCCCTGTTCTCCTGCTCCCTGACTATATGAGTTGGGCGAGTCCCCACACCCCTCTGGGTTCGGTTCAGCTGCAGAATGGGGGTGATGGCACCCTCACTGCAGGATTGAGAAAAGGCTTCAGTGCGACAGTGTGTGGCAGGCTTCGGAAGCGGTGCGCCCACATTATTGCTCCGCACGCAGGTTCCCCGCCTGCCCCTGCAGTTCCTCGCAGAGAGGCGCTCCAGAGGCTTCCCCAGAGGCTGCTGTCCCTGTGGCACCCAGCGTGGCACTGCCCCCGCCCCGCCCCGCCCAAGAGCCTTTCTAGCCAGATTTCTATGCAGGAAACTTCTCCCTCACCTCTCCTGACAGCTTGCTCGGAGGGACCGAGACTGAATTTTTATTTTCATATTTCACTTGATTTTTCCCCCTTGAATTTGGTGTTTCTCTTCAGGAATCAGCATATGATTCAAACTGCCAGTTCTAAATTTAGTATTGCCTGTGATACGGAGAATGCATTTAGTGCTGCCTGGGATATGTATTTGGAAATAATGGTTTTATTTATCTACATCCAGTAATTCTGACTGCCTGCTGGGTTCTTTCAGGAAAGAGTTTGTCATCTCCTTTCCTCCTAATGATGAAATGTTGCCTGCTCAGGTCCCAGAAGCCCAGCCCGAGCCAGAGGCTGGTGACTTGAGTCTCTGTTTAATTAAACAGTATCATCCCCAGGATTCTGCAGTCATGGGTTCTCTCCAAGGCTTCTGTTTAGAAGGAACTTGGAAACAAGGTCTAGAAAGGACTGAAGGACTCTTTGGAGCCTGTAGGCTTATTTCTGGGTACCGACATGATAAAATTTGCCCCTTTTTCCGAGAGCCGCCCCTTCAGTGCTAGAATATATGAAAGGAGGAAGTATCTCCTTTGGGCGCTGAGGATGTAGAAGTAAATCACATATAGCCCCTGCCCTCTGAGAACTACAGCTCATTCACTTATTCGAACAAACGGATTGAGCCTTTACCATGTTCCTGATATCATGCTAATCATTGGGGTAGAGTAGTGCCCTCATCAGACAAAAGTCCACTCCCCCAGAAGCCTGTGTTCTTGTACATGTGGTTTGTATGGCTCCGACAGAAAGCAGGAGAGAAGGGGTGGTATGTGATAAGTTTGGAAGATAGGTGGTGTTCATTTCCCAGGACTGCAGTAAGAAGTACCACAGCCTGAGGGGCTTGCAACAGAAATTCATTCTGTCACCGTTGGGTCTGAAAACAAGGTGTCAGCAGGGCTGTGCTCCCTCCAGAGGCTCTGGGAGAGCACCCGTCCTTGCCTTTTCTGTCTTCTGGTGGCTCCAGGCGCTCTTGGGCTTGTGGCTGCAGAACTCCCTTCTCTGCTTCCTCTTCACATTGCCTTCCCCTGTGTCTGTGTCTCCAGTGTGACTCTTATAAGGACACTTGTCATTGGATTTAGGGCCCACCACGATGATCCCAGACGATTTCCTCTCAAGGCCCTTCATGTAGTCACACAGTTACATCAGCAAAGACTCTAGGGGAAAGCACGTTCTTTGCTTCTTCCAGCTTCCTATGGCTGCTGGCATTCCTTGACTTGTGGCCCTATCACCCCAGTCTTCGCCTCCAAGGTCACATTGCCTCCTCCTCTGTTCTCTGTGTGTCAGAGGCCCCTCTGCCTTTCTCTTAAGAGGACACTTGTGGTGCTTAGGGTCCCCGCAAATAATCCAGGACAGTTTTCTTGTCTCAAGATCTTAACTTAATCACATCTATTAAGACTCTTTTTCCAAATAAGGACATACCATTAAGATGTGGACATATCTTTTGGAGGGCCACTGTTTAACCCAGCACACAGTGCAAGGCTATACAGCCTTTGGATATTCTCCCCGTGAGATTGGTTGTGTTCCCATTTTGCACCTGAGGACATTAAGGTTCAGAGAAAGTAAGTGCTTTACCCGAAGGCATTCAAAAAGGAAGTATCAGAATCAGGGATGGATACGAGGAGATGTCTGACTTTGAAACCCATTCTTTTCATCCCGTGGCTCCTGACCAGCCAGATTTTGAGGCTTCTGTCCTTTGGTTTAAAACACAAGTGGCCATGGGAAGCCCATATCCAGCTCTACCAGCATTAAGATCTGGTGGGAACTAGTCTTAGCTGGGAGACCACTGCTGAGAGCAGGCTGCAGTGGAGATGGACAGGAAGTTTGGGGGAGGGACGGGAAGTTTGGGGGAGGGACGGGAAGGTGGGGCTCAGGGCTCTGATGATGAAGGGACGCCTCGAGCCAGGCTTGGGGCGGGGGTAAGTACTAAATGAGGGAAATAGCACCTAGAGGAGAAGTGGGGCATGCTTTGCCATCTCCGAGGTTTACACCATGCCTTCTCTGTGCTCGCCTGTGGCTGGGGAAACCTGGCCAGAGACTCTGGTACAGGCTGGGGGCAGGGGGCTGGAGGGGGCTCTCTGGTTGTGTCAGCCAAGCCCCCTGCATTTCCTGAGCACTGCTCTGAGGGAGGTCCTGGGAACTCAGAGATGGATACCGTGTTGTCCTTACCCTGGAGGTAGCGTGGCAAAGGAGAAAAATGTGGAGGGTGAAATCCCGCGCTGCCTCTCTTTCACCGTGTGACCGCGGACCAGGTGTACTTTACCTTTCCAAGCCTGTTTTCTTGTCTGGAAAAAATATGGATTTTTTTTTTTTTGAGATACTAAGCAGATAAAAGTGAGACGGGACTAGCACAGCCCAGAATATAATAGAGGCCATCAGTGTTACTTCCATTGCATCAGAAAGCTCACTTTCTGGGCCAGAGCAGTGGTTCATAAACTGTAAGCTCTGGCACTTAGAATCCAGTGTATAGAAAAGGTCCCCAGATCACTATATAGACCTATAAGCAGCATTGCTTTTAAATATATAGAGATGGTATCATATTGACTCGGATGCAGTTACATTTATTTTTTTTTTTTAAAGATTTTATTTATTTATTCGACAGAGAGAGAGACAGCCAGCGAGAGAGGGAACACAAGCAGGGGGAGTGGGAGAGGAAGAAGCAGGCTCATAGTGGAGGAGCCTGATGTGGGGCTCGATCCCAGAACGCCGGGATCACGCCCTGAGCCGAAGGCAGACGCTTAACCGCTGTGCCACCCAGGCGCCCCTGCAGTTACATTTAAAAGCTTTACTGAACTCATAGTGACTTCTTACTATTACGTGTTGCTTTGATCTGTGTGTCTGGAAAGATCCTGAAGTTCTCTGATACTGAAGAGGGGTCCTCATACTCAAATATGTTGGCCAGCACAGCAGTAGCTTGGGACATGGAGCTCTAAACTGACCAATCAGATGGCATGTGAGCCGTGCTCTTACAGAGCGATGTTTGGGTTCTACAGAAGCAGAGAGGAAAGCTGGACAAGCTGCCTGGAGAGATCCGGGGAGGAGGAAGAGGGGATACTTAGACTAGGCCTTCAAAGATGACTTGGAATTTGTCTCATTTGGGGAGCGGGTGTTGCAGGTAGAGAGAACAGCAGGTTAAAAGGCACAGAGTCTGGGTGCTGAGGACTAAGGTTTGGGGGAGCAGAGGGGAAAGGCCAGAAAAGGAGGTGGGAGCTGGTTCAGGGCCGGGCCTGAAGGCCGTGCTAGTGGGTTTAAGATCACCATAGGCAGAGGAACCAAGGAAGGGTTTGAAGGAGAGCGTAACAATGTTAGATTGGCCTTTTAGAACGATTACCGCCTTGATGGGGAGTGGAGCTCAGGAGGCCTGTGAGTAGGAGGGATGTCGGGGAGAAGGCGCGGAGCTCACAGCAGAGCGGGGAAGCACGAGGGTTCGGAGCACCACAGCCTGGGCCTCAGTCGCACCTCTGCTCCCTGCCAGCTGAGTGATCCAAGTACCCCGTCTCTCTGTCCCTCCATCTCCTTTCTGTATAGTGGCCATAATAACGTATCTGCCTCAGAGGACTCTTGGGAGGATTGAATAAGCAAATGCACTTCACGGGACACTCAGTCTTAAAAAGGAAGGCTATTCTGACGCACGCTACAACACGGACGTACCTCGAGGGCGTCATGCACAGTGACACGAGCCAGTCACAAAGGGCAAATGCTGTGTGACTCCACTCCTAGCAGGCACGAGAGCAGGCACACTCAGACAGAAACTAGGGTGGTGGGTGGCAGGCGCTGAGGAGGGGGAGAAGTGGGAAGTTATTATTTAACGAGTACAGAGTTTCATTGCGGGAAGACACAAAGGCGTGGTGACGGTGGCACAGGGTGAGTGTACTTCATCCCGCTGAGCTGTGTGCACTGACACATGGATGAAAGGGCAAACTTTATGTCAGGTATGTTTTAGCACAGTTTTCCAAAAAAGAATAAGAAAGAAATGCGCTTCAAGCGCATGTTAGTTAATATTATTGTGCTAGGTAAGTGATGATGAGGGCCGACATTAGGGCAGCAAAAATGAGGATGGAGAAGAGGAAACAGCATCTCGATCTTTTTAGGCAGATCCCATAGGGCTGGGTGACCGGGAGCTACGGGGATCAGACAGAACCACAACAGCTACAGCTACTAGGACTCCACAGAGCCAGGCCACACACCCCCAGCAGAGCCGCTCTGAGGACCCATGAATTTCTGCGGTTTGTCCTGCAGGGGCAGAGGGCCAGAGCCAGCTGGTGCTGAGTCACCCACTGGGTCTGGTGCCGCCAAAGGCCCATCTCTGTACCCATCTCCCAGACAACAGCAGCTGCCACATCCCAGGCATGGGTGCTCAAGGCTCTGCAAAGGAATAGCCTCCGTCCCTCAAAATTGAAACCCAGCGATCTTACCACGATGGCCTCTCCTCCTTCCCTTTGATCATTCAAGTTCAAGCATGGAATTTCCATTCCTACGTTTTATGGAAACCTTACAGAAACCAAAGCCGGGGAGGTCCATGCCGCCTCAGCCCCGTAGGAGAGGGCTGAGCTGACAAGGAAAGGCCTGAGGTGCCCCACCAATCTGGGGAGCCTGTTGGGCCTTTGTAGGGAGGCAGATGGTGTGGCAGTAAAGCTTCCAGGCTCAAGCCAGAGGGTGTAGGTTCACGACTCAGCCATGCCACTAACTAATTATGTGACAGTGAACAAGCATTAACCTCTCTGAGCCTCAGTTTCCTTAATGATAAAGGGGAGGTAGCAGAATGTGATACATACATATAGAGCGTTTTCTTTCTCTGCTGTAAAATTTCATACTTCTTTTTTTCCTCATAACCACCCTGAAAGGAAGAATTTCTTTGTTTGCTTTTTTTGTTTTATAGGTAAGAAAATTGAAACTCTTAGAGATTATGAAACTTGGCCTAAATCCCCACAGGAAGTCGGTAGTAGCTCTGGGTCCCTCTAAGCCTTTGCCCTTCCACTGGAGACTCTGCTTCCTGTGTCTCACTCAGTCTCGGAAACAAGTAGGTTCATGTATGAGACTACTCCTAGAGCAGCACCTGGGTAGAGTGGACATCCAGAAAGCTATAACCATGTGTTGTTCAGAACAATAACAGGAAAGTGTGTGCCTGGTCACAGGAATGAGGCTCTCCTAGGCCTTCTTTCCATCTAAGGGAAGGAGAGAATTTTATATATATAATCTTTATATATAAAGTGCCTTGGAAACCTCCTCATTCAAAGTCAGCTGCTGAAAGAACCTTCCTGCTAGCAGTGGACATCCATTCCTGGTTCTGTGGCCTTTCAACCCAGAGGATAAATGAAGTCAGCTGGCCTCCCTGAATTCAGCCTGGAGTAATTGCAACACAATCCTTACCAGGGAGAGTTTGAGAAGGGATGCAACCTCTGGGTTGAATAACTCGATTTGTCTCTTATTAGCTGTGAGATCTTAGTCGAGTGCGCAAACCTCAATTTCCTCAATTAATAAAACTAACCTGGCAGAGTTGTTTGGATTAAAGGCTATAGAGCCAGAGTACCTGGTTTTGAATCCCAGCTCTGCCACGTACTAGTTATATAAGTCATTTACTCTCTCTGCACCTTGATTTTCTTGTCTGTAAAATGGGTATAATGAAAGGGTTATGGTGAAGATCGATTAGTGAGTTAATGCATGTGAGGTGCTCAAAGTAGTGCTTAGTCCATCGTACATGCTAGTTGTTATTACACTAGCTTTTGCCTTTCCCTGGAGTTCTGGCTGATGGTGACCATAAGCTCTAGCGGCTACTGTAAACATGCATGTGACTATTTTCTGGGGGGAGGAAGGGGTGCACAGTAGTAACACCAGCCACAGAGGAAGGGCGGGATCCCTGGTCTTCGAAAAGACACAGAAAACAATGCACAAAACAAAGCTTGGCAGGCTTCCTAAGGGAAAGTAATACTTTTCCTGGTCCTCGAAGGAGGACCCTTTGGTCTATAATGGGTAAGGGCACTTCTCTATTTCAGATTTCATCTGAGAGGTGAATATGCTTGTCATCACATTCCAGGCCATCATCGGAGGAGGAAGTAGGACCCCTAGACCGGAGCTCCGAAGTGAAAGGATTGGCCTAGGCAGAAGGCAGAGTTGATTCTGGATCTCCTGACTTGGGTCACAAGGGCAGCAAGGCTCTGTAGGACAGATTACCCAACGAGGGTGTGAAGACCAAGATCCCCTGGGACAGGGTGGGGCGTAGGGGCTGGCCAAGCTTGGGCTGGCAGGAGCCAGTGTTGGGACCACACAGTCACCTCTCCCTTCAGCCAGTGTGTCAAACACAATCATTTCTTCTGTGTGCCTTAACATGTCAGGAAGTACTGCTCTGGGAGGCTGTGCCTTTGAGACAGTAAGCAAGACAGTGACCAAGTGGGAACTGCAGGAAGTTCAAATGACAGGAAGCAAAGACTGCTGCAGATGTATGTCCCAACCCCTTGGAGGGAGAGAGGCGATATCAAAGGGTCAGAAACCTCATCTTGGCAGCCCTGCCTGTCTGTAGATGTGTTTTAAATTGCTGGGATTCTTTCTTTTCAGTGCCGCTAGCATTTAGTAAACTTCTGCAAACCCTGTGCTGCCTCTGCTCTGCTAATGGGAACTGAGGAAAGAGGTTCGTCCATCCTTGGGCTAACGTCGTTCAGGGGAAGAATTCCTGTGCTTCCCCGGAGACAGTGGTGAGTGGCCTGTGGTGGGGAAGGGGCAGCCCGAGGACGCCCAGGAAAAGCTGCTTGCTCCGTCACCACCCCAGGGAATACAGTCCCTTAGGGTCTGTTGTTCAAGCAGAGAACACAGTCCACCTGCTTCCCACCAGGAGTCAGATGGAAATGGTCTCCAGGCTGGATTTGCCTTCAGGAAGAAGACCACTCATAGGTTAACAAAATCCGTGTCTTCCCCGGACACTCAGAGCTCAGCTTTAAAGGCAATGAGACCCTGAAGTACTGATGCAGACCCAAATTCCAAATCAGATACAAATCCCAGGGCATAATGGAGAGCCTAGAGACCATGTTTTACAAAAGCAGGTTGTGCTGCTTGAATGAGCAAACCTATTCATACCCCCAGTTCTGGTTGGCATTAACTGCGTCGCCATGGAGAAAAACTCAGGAATCAGCAATAGTATTTGGGAGGAATTCTTGTCCTGGCTTTCTTCAGAGAAATTCTACTCCCTCAGGCCCTGTGATGAAATTGGTAAAGCATGGGCTTTGGGGTCTCTCTTACCAAGTGACTCAACTCTCTGGACCTCGGGTTCCTTACCTGTAAGCAAACATCAAAACAGCAAAACCTCCTCTCAGGTCGTTAGGAGGGTTACATGAAGTAAGCTAGATGAAAACACCCAGTCTCACACGTGTTCATGTATTGATTGGGGTTCTCCAAGAAAAACAGAACCAATAGGACCGATCGATCTCTAGCTATCTATTTATCTAGACTTATTTTAAAGAATTGTCTCACATGATCATGGAAGCTGCTAAGTCTGAAATCTTTGGGGCAAGCCCTGCTGGAGATTTAGGTTAGAGTAGATGTCGCAGTCCTGAATCCAAAGGCCGGAAACTCAGACAGGGTTTCTGTGTTGCAGCCTTGAGGCAGGATTCCTTCTTCAGGAAACATCAGTCTTGTTGGATAAGGCCCACCACAATTGATTGTAAATGTTAATCATGTCTCCAAAAAAATACCTTTACAGCAATATCTAGACTGGTGTTTAACCAAACAACTGGTCACCGTAAGCTAGCCAGGGTGGCACAGAGTTAACCATTACACCATGAAAGGGCTAGGGTTCTCAACAAAAACATTCCCTTCACTCTCTTTCTCCCTCCTTTTCAAAGTCATTGCTGAGGTCTGAAGAGGCTTCACTCAGTGACATCTCTGGCATGTGGGCCTGGAAGCTGTTAGAATCTGGGCAGTGAGACCCGTGTGTCCCTCCTGTCTCTCTGAGATCTGTTTCTGCTGACTTCACACCCTAGGGAATCGGTGTCCCTGCTTCCTGAGTCAAGTGCTGGAGCAGCCTTCACGGTTTTCCATTAAAGTCTGCAGTCGGAGCCATACCAGTTTTCCTCTGTGTGCTGTCCAGGCTCTTCCCAATCCGCTTCTCCGGAACCTGCAGTGTAGCATTCCTTATGTTTGTTCTTGGGTTGGATTGGGAGACCTGGGCAAGACTGTTTGACCTGCCAGGACGGCCTTTCTGGTGCGGGGCGAGTTAGCACGGGCGGAGAGACTGTGAGGAAAGGCTTACTGGGCGAGTGAGAGTTAACTCCCTGCCTAGAACGTTTCAGGTGGCATTCTGCCTGGAAGTAGAGAGCTGGACTCCATTCCATCTCGAGATTTATACTCCTCAGGTGATCCAAAGTGCTTCTCAGTGTAATGGAATGTGGAATTGCTTTTGCCAAAGAATGCCCGGATGGGACTTCTAAGGCAGCATAGGGTTAGGGGAAAAGCTCCGGACCAGGAATTAGACCTGGACCCTGCTTTGCCACTTCCTCCCTGTGTGATCGTGGACAAGTCACTTCCTGAATTGAGGCCTCAGCTTCTTTTTTTACCAAATCTTGGAAAAAGCTCTTAGCTTAATCCGCACTTAGCAAAATCCACTCCACCTTAGCTTTGCTTAGTTACCATCTTACCGCTTTTATTTTATTTAAGATTTTATTTACTAAGAGAGTATGTGTGTAGGGGGGTGGGCAGAGGCAGAGGGAGAGGGAGAGAATCTCAAGCAGACTCTGTGCTGTGTGCAGAGCCGGATGCAGGGCTCAGTCTTAGGACCCTGAGATCATAACCTGAGCCAAAACCAAGAGTCGGACACTGAACCCACCTGCCTTGTAGCTTTTAGAGTCATCTTCACAATTTGTCATCTCTGCTCCTCACGCCAATCTTAGGAGGTAGACAGGATATAGGTACAGAAATGGACTGTTCCCATTCTGTAGACGAGGGTCAAAGAGATTAAATGACTTGCCTAAGTTCGCACAGACAGGAGGCGATATAGCTAGCATTGAACCCAGCTTGTTCGGGGTATCCTTTCAAATACGGTAACGTCTACAGAACTGTAAAGGAGAGCACACAGTGAGGAGACAGAAAGCCAGTGGGGGGACCCAGCGGGAAGGACAGCAGCATCAGAGAGGGGGTGGTACTGCCGTCATGCTCCCAAAGCACCCAAGGCTTTGGACGGACAAGCTTGTCTCAGTGGACACTAGGAGGGTTAGTCTCCAGCTCCTCAAATTAAAATGTTTTCTCGTGCTGTTGATTCAATTCAGAAAACATTTATTGAGGCTTTATCACAGACCAGGCTCTCTACTGGAGGGGGGGCAGAATAAGGCAGCAGAAGTAGAATGCAAAGTAGACTGTCTTGTCGACTTCTGCAAGCAGAAGTATAATGAAAAGTTTTATATTTGAAAGGTAAACACCGGGCTTTGGATTTACACTGGAAGGTGAGTGCGATTGAGTCATCCTAGGGAGATGAAGGCAAATACAGCTGAGCCCTGAAGGATGAAGCAGGATTTGACCATCAGGAGACAGAAGGAGGAAAGGGGTCTCTGCCCTGCTCTTCCTCCTCGGCCCCCTGCGGCAGCCCCCCGCTGCTGCCGTGCGACCGGAAGCCGGCTGCCACTGCCCGTTTGCTGTAGGAGCTGGCCGGCCCCAGCCCCGGAGGAGCCTCTACCCTTGCTTGTCAGATTTGACGCAGTGCCTAAAGCATATAGTGCAAAGCAAGAGAGCCCGTGCCGGGCAGCTCTTGGAAGAGTACCCAGGAGGAGAGGAGGCATGGGGGCCCTTGGCAGGGGAATGGGCGGCCTGGAAGGAGGTACCTTTTTTCGTGATTGTGCCTACCCCTCCTAGGGGCCTGGGAGGCTGAGCTATTACTTTGCGTGTGCAATGTTAGACTCAGAGTGTTTTGTGTCTTTATTTTAAAACTGGCTTCTCAGTCTCCTGTGCAGTTTTCTGTCAGCTTGTTGCCATGGAGAAGTCGGTTGGGGCTGGAAGTTCTTGTCCCTCTCTGTGTCAGCATTTTTGGACCCGCCAGCTGCCTCGTGTCCCTCTACAGATGGAGGGGGCGCAGGACCCCACTGGGTGGGCAGGCCCTTTCTCTGCAGGGACTGGAGCTGCATCTCGATTCCCTGTGGGGTAGGAGTTTCATTCATCTGTGTACTGACTCAGCAGCTCTGTCGTGCCTGCCTCTGTGGGCCAGGCATGGCGCTGTGCTCCGCGAGCACCAAGATGACTGTGGCCCAGGGGGCACACACATCGTCAGGCAGGACCCTGCCGGCCAGTTCTTTCTCACCATCCCTTTCTTGTCTGTTCCTCAACCTCATTCTTTCTTAGAATTTAAAGGACTGTGTGTGCTTTTCCTCCAACCTTTATCACTGCTCATTTAGAATCTCCCTGGGAGTTTCCTACCAGTCTCCGCGCTTCTGGATCTCATTTCCTCTCTGTGTCTCCAGCACCAGGCTCGGGATCTCAGACAAAAGAGGGGCTCCTCCAGAAGGTATCTGTCCAATGGAATCCATTCTCAGACTCTCAGGGTGTCTGTCTGTCCTGTCTTTCTTCCTCTCTTCTGGGCCTAGAGGCAGCATGGCTGGCAGCATGAACCAGTGGAAAAAGGAAGGACTTTGGAACCAGGTCAGTCTGCGCTTGAGTTTTGGCACCACCTTTTTCTAGCTGTATGATCTCAAGCAAGTGGCTTCTTCCCTTGGAGCCTTAGTCAAACCTAGTACTTTTCTTTAAACCCAAATCGTCTGTCAGTCAGTAATTGAGTTTGGACGTTTTAAAAATCAAAGTAGGAAGTACTGGTGGCCATTTACCCCTACTGGGCCCTGTCCTTCCACACCCATGTGGGACCCAGTTGAGAAAAGGTTTGGAGCTGCGTTCTGGCTGTGACCCTGAGGTGTGGTATGACATGATCAAGTCTCTTTTCTTTCCAAGACCTCAGTTTTCCTGTTTGAAAAATTCAGGAATTGGATTAGGTGATCTTGAGGAGTTCTTTTCACTCTAAAAACCCGAAGATTCAGCTTTAAAAGGAAAATCTTCCCACAGCTGGTATGACCATCACCGCCAGAGCCCCCAGGTCGGAGGTTGGCCTCAGCATGGCCCCTTCTGCCAGCCTCTCAAGCTACTCTCCCAGGAAGCTCTGGGCTGGAACTCTGTTGGTTGCAGAACTTTCTTTTGGATGTCATAGTCCTTTTGAATGCATCGTCTCTGTCCCACCCCAATCTAGAGACTAGGCTTGGCTTGTATCCCAGAACAGTGAAGAATTGCTGGAAGGAGGAGTTTTTTCCTTCTTCACCTGTGTCTTGCTTTTCTTCAGGACCTGTTGCCTTCCTGAGCCTTTGGCTAGTGAGGATTGTATTTCTTGAGCTGCCTGCAAGCCAGGGCTCTGCGCCAGTGCAGAAGAGATACAGGAGGCATTTCCCCCACAATGTCATACATGTACCCCGATCTGTGTTATGGATAGGTGAAACAGAGCAGAGCCATAAAGTTCATGAGAGGCTTGTCCACGGAGTTCACCTAGTCCTAGTCCTCTGCCTTGGGCAAGTTCTTCCCTTCTCCAGTGCCCAGTGTCCTCCTCAGTCGCGTTGAGAGGGTTGGGCCAGTGATCTCAAAGTTCCTTTCCTGCTCTGGAACTTCTTTTCGAAGTGCTGTAGCTCGGCTCAGGGAAGGAATGCTCGTTGTAGACTTTCTAGGGGAAGGAGGACTGGAGCCAAGCCTTGAAGGCTAGACGAGGATTTGGACTGGCCCAGGAGAGATGGATAAGGCCTTCCTGACTGGAGGAAGTGGAAGGAGCGTGTGTGAGCACAGTCAGAGACTGTAGAGCGTGGGGGAGGGTGCAGCAGGGTGGAAAGCCCTCCTGATCAAGGCAGACGGTTCATGTGGCTTGTGAGGAGTGAGAGCAGTCCCGGAGGAGGTAGCTCTTGCCGTCCCTCTGAGAGCCCTCACCCCCAGGGCCGTGGGGCAGCCGCGGTCCCTGCGGACAGAGAAGCAAACAACGCGGGTTAAAACCAGGCCCCTCCCTAACGGGGGACCCCAGTCTGATGCTTCTTGTGACAGAAAGACCTCCAACCAAGAAGGGACATGGGTCAAAGCTAGGAGAGGACACCCCCCCAGGTCCCTTCCTTCTCGCTTCAGCCAGCAGGTTCTTGGTTGGTAGGATCAGGGCAGAGTGGAGAAGAGTAAGTCTGCCCCAGAGAGCTGCCCTGCTGTCATGCTTTGTTCTTCCCCGGATGCTTTCTTGAAGTCAGGGTGACAGGAGGGGTATTTTGACTGTGTCCTTGGGAGTGGATTCTAGATCCATCTATGAGGCTTACGAATCAAAGAGTGTCACATCCTAGACCTCGCTGTGACCTCCATCCTCCCAGTCCTCTGGCTCAGGCTGACTCCTGTCACCCTTCCGAACCCGCAGCTTCACGATGCCAGGCCCTCTTGGTCCCGCCTCCTTGCTTTCTCTCCCGCCGTCTGTCTTCTTCATCCCACTGCTTCTGAGAGACAGTATGGGCTTCGCTCATGCTCTTCCCCCTGAACTTTGCCTCTGCCTCCGAGCAGATCTTCCTGCAGCCCCTCCTCCGCGTTCAGTCCAAGTGCTCCCTCAGTGTTATCCACCGTGACGACAACGACAATGATGATGACAGTTATTATCCAGATTTTCTTTCTGAAGCACAGCTCTGATTCTGCTACTCCCTTGCTCAAAAGTCTTAGTGGCTTCCAGTGGCTGCTGGATAAAGTCCAAAATCTGTAGTCAGGCATTTTGAGGATTATATTTCCTGAGCCATCTGCAGTGATATGCCCCCTACCCATCCTTCCAAATTTATTTCCTTCTACTGCCTTTTGCACTGCCTCTCCTTCCACCAGACCGAGCTACCACCACTAGCTCTACAAGCTCACTCTACTCCTGCTTGGAAGGCCCTTCCTCCCCCTCTCTTAACTTTTCTTTTTTCGTCGGGATGTCTCCTCTGACCACCTAGACTACATACTCGTTGATGGTTCATTCTGTATCCCTTATAGCATCTACCAAAGTAAACTCACATGGTTTTGGGGGGAGGGTGAGTGACTAGAAAGACCTAGTTTAGCCCCCTGTTTTTGAGCAAGCTTGAAATTAGGGGAAGCTCAGTCATCAAGGCCTGTCCAGAAGGGCCTCGATCCTATGCAATTCCTTGAGGGGATCTGGAAGTTACCCAGTGTCCGTGGGCACATACTCAGCCAGCAAGCTCCACATGCTCGTGCCGCCTCTCTGCTGCATACAAGCAAATTGGCAGAAGAGGGTAGAAACCCAGGAGAACCATACTAGCTATGGACTTGGCTCTTGCTAGGTCAGGATAGGGATCAACCATCCAAGGTGTAGGGGCTGTATGATCCTGGGAATGTATCCTGGAGGGGTTGTTTGGGGTCCTTCAGCAGGAAGGTAAGGGGTCTGAGAGCAGGAATCTTAAAGTAATTATTGCGGGGCATTCAGATTCCAGGGGGATCCAGCTAGATATCAACTTGGGGGACAGATACAAGGTTCAGGTCCTGAGGTGGTGAGATGGCAACAGAGGTAGGCAGAGTGTCAGAGTCCTGCCCATCCAGCTACAGTGAACTCAGACCCTCTAGCCTCAGCAATCCTCAGTTTAGGGGTCACTAGGCCTTTGGCTGGGCATTCCCTGGGGCGGTCAGCAGGGAGGCTGTCAAAGGGAAATGGGCTCCCTTTCTGGTCAGGATTGGCTTGGAAACAGGCATGACCTCAATTTGGAGACACCTTCCTCTGGTCTTCGGTTCCCTGAGGCAGGCAGAACAGGGGGAGGCAATGGCTGACATTTTGCCAGGCCTGGAGGTGAGTTCTGTCTCTCCTCCTGGTTCGCAGTCTGGCTTACCAGGCCCTTGCCTCCATTTCAGACTCAGGCCATGATCTAGCCACCTCTGGGCCACTGTTGGGAAAAGTCAGTCTCAGGCTGATACTCACTGCCTGTAAATGACGTGGAATTAGGCTAATCAGTGACTCTTAATTCCCCAACAAATGCAAGTGCTGTGCTAATTGCCAGGGTCCATGCAGGCAGATCCCTGGCTGGCAGCATCAAACAAGAGAAGTGGTAATTTGGGGGCTGGAGTGGGGGAGGGCCTGCTTTGTTGGCTGAGCCAGTTAAAAACCGTATCACCCCGAGTGAGCCGTAGTGCAGAGAGCCGGACTCTGGCGTCCTTATCAGCCAACAGCCACTTGAGTGGCCCACAAGTGTGCTCGCAAGAGCTGAACCTCAACACCAGTGGAGCAGTTTCTTGTCCATTAATGGGATTCTTTTTGGCTCATCAAGGAAGATTCCACCAGCAGCCTGGCATGGCACTGCCAGGGCAGCTCATGGGGGATAAAGCATCCCGAACCTTAGTGTGCTGTTACCATGGCAACGTGGCATTCCAGACTCTCCAGGCAACCTTCCTGGCATCTGCTGCTGTGAACGATTCAGATGGAGAAGGGCCACTGCTCTTTCTCCAGTAGAGACAGAGCAAATTGTGAAGACAGGGAGCCATGCACTGAGGACCAGATCTTAAAGGAAAATGCTGTTCCATTGGTATGGGGGCTTCTGGTGAAATGGTATTTAAGTAGTTAAAGCTATCCATTCTGTCTGTTCTAGTCTGTCCGGGAGAGCCTCAGGATCAGGAGAGACCTCGCAGAGGAAAGAAGTGAGAGGAGATGGGGAAGAGTAGGGGGAGTAGTATGAACAAAGGCCGGGCCGGGAAGGCAGATGGAGAGAGTAGATGGGGTGGGCAGTTAGGTTTGGTGGGAGAAAAGACACTGGTAGAGGTGGACAGGTGTCAGCCTTGTCTCTCCAAAACTTGCTGCTCTGAGCCCTAGGCAAAGGCCTGACGGTGGCCTCACTCCACCCAGACAATGGGGGGAGGACACTCTGCCTTCCTTTCCTGAGGCGTGGGGACTGGTCTCTGCCCCTCACACCTTACTTCAGGGGGCCATTTCTTCTTCTCTGTCTTGGCTCACAAGTGTTCGCCTTATCTCTTGTACCTGCTAGCATCATTGAACCTCTGCGTTTCATAGGCATACTGAGATCCAGAGAGGAAGATGCTTGCCTGAGGTATCCGAGATACAGAGGCCATGGAATACAGGAGTTAAGAACTTCAAATTTGGAGACAGACTGACCTGGTTTGAGTCCTGGCTCCACCATTCAGTTTCCAGGGGAGCCTGAGCCTCAGCTTCTTCAGGGGTGAAATAGGGATCCTGAACATGGCTGCCCACCGCGGTATGACAGGTGTGAACTGAGAGAGTGGAAATAGTTCTACGGGATTCCCGGAATGTCGTTGAGTGCTCAGGAAATGTTGGTTAGTAAGAGATTGGGAATTCCTTAAGAAATGGGGACTCTTCCTCATCTTCGCTCCTTCCTCCTTCTCTTTCCTCGTACACGTGAGCACCTCGGTAGCCTGCGTCTGAGTTGATAGAAGGGTGTTTGTGGATTGGATGACCGCTCAGAGTGAAGAACTGCCCATGTTGGCGGGCTCTCCACTCCCGTCAGGTGTGTTCAGCTTTGGTGCTGTTTGGGCTCCCCACGCCTGGAGTCAGGCAGGCCCAGGGTCCTGTGCTGCTCAGCCCACAGAGGGAAGTGACTTGCCCGTTCGGGTCCCGGATGCAGCTGCCCTGTGGCCCAGGACTTGTACTTCCCAGGATTGTTGGTTTCTTGAAGGACACAAATAGATTCTGTCAACCTTTGGGCACGATATATGGTGTAAATGGTAATGAATAGCTTTAGAGTACACAAAAGGTTTGCATTCCCTCACACGAACCTCACTGTAGCATGGGATTGTCAGGAGTACTCTCCCCGAGTTCAGGAGGACGTGCCCAAGGCTTAGTACCAGGGAGCGGATGGTCCGGAGACACACGGCAGGAAGAGCTGGAGCAGGGGCATGGCCCCATCTTCCGACTTCAGCTCTGGTGACCCACCAGATGAAAGCTCTTTGGGTCCATGTTTCTTCCATGGGACTGAGAGCCCTGGGATCCGATCCCAGTGAGGTGAGGAGCTCTGAGCTTGGAGTCAAGATGCCATGATTTTGGTCATGACCCCGTCACTTCCAAGGGTGCAGTTCCTAAGTGAGCACCTCTCTTCTAGACACGCTCGTCCCCTGATCTTTCTGCTCTGGGTTTATAGTGGGGCTGAGGGTGCTTTGGAAAGTCTGAAACTCCAGTTGGGTGACTAGGGAGAGGGACATTGTTTTCAGCAACGGCCTCTCCATGTGCCACCTCGAGCCCAGCAAGTCTGCAGCCTTTTAGCACATCTGGACGTGCTCTGAAATGACAGACAGCCTGGGTGTGTTGGGAGCATTATCCTGAAACACTAACCGTCACAGCTGGAGATCAGTAAAGCTGGTGCCTTCAGTTTATAGAAGTGGAAGCAGAGGACCTGGGAGGGGCAGTGGCTCGCCCACGTCCATGCACTGAGTCAGTGGCAGAGCTGGCCCCGCAGTCCTCTGATAGGGCCATGCGGCCCACACCCAGCAGAGCCTGACGTTTGCCTTTGCTCTTATTTGAACTCATTTTAAAGCATCAGATAAAGGCACAACAGTTTTTAAGAACTTTGTATATCAGACAGTATTTTCAACAGTTTTTAAAAAAGTCTTTTATTATAAAAGTAATACATGATCAATGAAGAAAGTTTGGATAGTAGAGAAATAATCCACTTAGAAGATAACAAACTGAGTAATGATCTTAAACCTCAGGAACACCCCTGTTGGGTGGCTTGCTGTCTTTCAGATGAAGCTTTCAGACCAGTGGCTCCCCCAGCCCTGTAACACCCTCTGGAAGTTTAGCTAAAGTAGGAGATTAACATTTCCAGACGCCTCTGAGGACCATTCATTCAGCGACTTGAGAAAGTTATATATACTACTGCTAATAGCAGGAGCAGTGGTGGTTAGTGTCTGGAGAGTCTCCTCCGGGTAACATACCAGTTCTCTCTTTTTTTTAATATAAAGATTTTATTTATTTATGTGAGAGAGAGAAAGAGATTAAGCAGAAGCAGACTTCCCACTTAGCAGAGAGCCTGACATGGGGCTGGATCCCAGGACCTGAGCCGAAGGCAGACACTTAACCGACTGAGCCACCCAGGCACCTTCTTTTTTTTTTTTTTTTTTAATACTCTTTATTTGAGAGAGAGAAAGACCGCATGCAAGTGGGAGGAGGGGCACAGGGAAAGGGGAAGCAGACACCCTCCACGTGGGGCTCGAACCCATGACCCTGAGATCATGACCTGAGCCAAAACCAAGAGTCGGATGCCCAACCAACTGAGCCCCCCAGAAGCCCCTCATCACTTCTTCATAGGTGTTCTCATTTGATTATTTGGCCATTATAAGAATCCTGTAAGGTAGGGAAAAAGGTATTCTTTTCCCATTTTAGAAATGAGAGATTTGAGCCCCAGAGACATTAACTGGCCCAAGTTTACACACCTATGTAAGTAGTAGAGCTACTGACTTCCGACAAATGCTTGCGTAAAGAAAGCAGAAGGCACCTACTACGTATCTATGAATGAACATCTGACTTCCCTTCTAAAGAAGATGCTAGAAATCACTGAGTCTAGGTGGAAGCTCTAGGATCCTATGGAGCCAGATGGGGTTGTGGGGGGTGCTGAGCACGTGGGCCTCTGAGCCCATCACCCCTGTTCCAGTGAGAGGAGCTTCCGTGTTACCTGTTCTACCCCAGGGAGGTGGAAAACAATTTAGCTTGTCTAACCCTGGTTCTCAAACTCTGGTGTTCATCATAACCTTCCAAGGGAGACTCTGATGGCCGGTGCGACCAGACATGAGAACTCTGGCTGTTAATGGGTGCAGATAGTCATTAGGCCATGGTTTGAGAAACAGGGGCCTACAGCCTAGTGCTGGGGAAGGTAAGACCCAGGAAGAAGCAGAGAGTTAGGCTCGGTCAGGCAGCCCATAGGCGCAGAGGCCCCGCTAGGAGTCTCATCCTCCCCCACCTCTTCCACGCCCTTCCCCCTGAGCCGCAAAGGCAGCCGAGCCAGGAAACGAGTGACACCGTGGAGAATAACAGACTGGTTTCCATAGCAATGCTCAGTGGCTTGTGCCTGTCGGGACACCTCAATCACTGATCTGAGCTCTCAGCTAGAACTCGTGTGAAGTGTTACCTCCCTGTTCCACACGAGGGGTCTTGGTGGATGGGAGGAGAGGAGGGATGGCATGCTTTGATCATGGGGTTCTCCCAAATGTACTAGCAGCTGGCAGCAAGATAGACCAGACCAAGGAGGGCAGGGAACTGGATCCTGGGCAGGAGGCACGAGGCCACCCCAGCGGCAGCTGGGGAGATGGGGGAGGGAACAAGTGTCAACGGAGCAGGTATCACAGGATGGACTCTGTGCTGGGCACGCTACACATTCATTCGGGGGAAAATGGTGAAGGGAAGGTGATTGTCCTTATTTACAGGTGAAGAAACCAGAGCTCAGACCCACACGGCGGGTGACAGGCAGGATCGTATCCAGGCCTGTTTGGCTCCACAGCTAGTGAGGAGCGGCAATGGTTTCCACATTCTCTGGCCCATCCAGGGAGAGCCTGAGATACATGCTGTCCAGCGGGCTCTTCCTGGTCCGGGGCAGTGGGGCGTCTGCCTGCGGGGGACTGGGTGGGTACTTATTCCAAGAGCCAGGACAGACTTGGCCAGGCCAGGCCGAGAGCCAAAGGTCGAGTCCGACCAGTCGTTAGCTGTAATGTCTCTTCCCCACAACCGAGGCTGCGGGCACTCTGCAAACTGCACGTCCCTTCAACACAGGCTGCCCTGACTGTCCCCTCCAGACGCCCCCACAGCGGTCCTCTGGATTGGTGACCCCGGGGGCGGCCTGCCCAGCTCTTAGACTGGACTTTCCTTTCAAGGGAGGGAGCTCCTCCTGGGGCAGGTGACCTGTTCATTCCTAAAACAAATAGTGAGCACCTTTTATATACCCGTAACTATTCTCAGTGCTGGGGACACAGCGGTTGAACAAAATGAAATTTTTGCTCTCATGAAGTTTTTCCTTCTAGTAGAGAGACAAGTAAATATATAATGGGGTGTTATGTGCCAGCAAGGAAAATAAAGCAGTGTGAGGGGGTAGCAGGATGGGGTTGAGTGGTCAGGGAAAGTTCTCTGAGGAAGTGACATTGAAACAGACCTGAATGAATGGAGGGAGGGTGGGCACCATGTGGATACCCAGAGAGGAGAGTCCCAGGCAGAGGGAGCAGCCAGGGTGAAGGCTGCAGCTGGAAGCCTGACTGGCCAATTGGAGGAACGGCAAGAAGGCCACTGTGTGGGGACAGGAGCAGCAGCATAGACATCAGAGAGGTAGCTGGGGCCCAGATGGTGTGGAACCCTGTAGACCAAGGCCCGGACTTTGGATTTCCTTCTGAGCTAAGGCACCACTGGAAGATTTGCACTCTGGGGGCACATGCCCGGCCTTGCCCTTAGGCCTCCCCAGCTCCTAAGGTCTGTGTTCTTCTCAGGGCCAGGGCCTGAGCTGCCCCTCTCGCGGGCCCTCATTTTGTGCGGCTTCACACTCCCCAGGAACACGTTCGATGGCCTGGCAGCAGGAGCTGCAGCGTTTCCCCAGCAGCGCAGACCCCGCAGGCTCTCGGATTACCATTGCCACTCCTCCCGCTGACGCCCCCTCCCCCCCGGGGGGGCGGGGGTGGAGTGCTGTGCTGATGTGGGTCCCCGCCCGGCAGCCCTGGCCACTCACCAGGCTACTGGCAGGCTGCTGCTTCCTGCCTGACCAGCAGGAGAACTTGGGTTATAATTACCCAAAGGGCAGTTTTGCATTCAAGCATTATGCATTTTTTTTATGAAGTAGGGATGTGCACAAAGGGAATTTATATTTATTAGCCTGACTAGTATGCATGCATCCCCATCATGCACTTCATTCAAGAAAATACAGGAACAGAGACTGGACCTTAGAGTGATGAAGGCACCAAATCAGGCCCCATGGAGTGAGAAGCAGTTACCTAGAGCTGCCCGCTGCTCACCTGGGAGCGCCTACGTTTGTCATTCCTGCGCTTTCCCAGTTCTCTCTCAGGTTCATAATCTCTTAGGCTCATCAGAAGTCTGTCTTTTGGGGCAAGTCATTCATTCATTCATTCATTCATTCATTCATTCATTCATTCATGTCTAATAGGCACTTCTACCTTAAAATGTCCAGAACCAAACTCTCGGGTTTTCTCGCCAAGCCTGGCCCTCCCCCAGGCTCCTCGGCCCATCAATAGTGCTACTGGAGTGAACCCCCCCATTCATTCACTCCCTGTGTCAGCACATCAGCAGGTCCTAGACACCCTACTATCAAAGTAGAGTGACTCTGTCCATGCCCACTGCCCCCAGCCGCTCAGCCTCGCCCCCTCGTGCCATCCTCGGAATGTCTCCCTGTTTCGCCTTTCACAGAGCAGCCTTTTCAGACGGAAGTCAGGTCTTCTCAGTCCCTGCTTAAAACCCTCCAGTGGCTTCTCAGCATTCTCAAAATAAACTCCTAGCTCCTCAGCAGGCCTCCCCTCCCTCCCAAGGCCCACCCCACCCCAGCTCCCGGGGCTCCACACAGGCACGGCCTCCTCGCCGCTGTTCCTGGACCTGGCAGGACGTCCCCCTTCAGGACTCTATTTATCGTGGCCTCGGCCTGGAGAGCTCTTCCTCCAGGTGTTTGTGTGGCTGGCTCCTTCTCGTCCTCCAGGGCACAGCTCAGAGGCCACCTCCCTGGAGAGGACTTCCTGACCACCTGTCCTTCTCATCGCATCATTCCATTCTGTTTCATTATAGCTCTGCTCGCTAGCTGCATCTGTGGATCCCTGCTTGTTGCTCCCCCGTTAGAATGTACGCCCCTGGAGGACAGGGACCTGTGTCTTATTACTGCCCTACTTCTCCCGCTAGAGCCATGCGTGAACCTTCGGGCACTCTAGAACCATTCCTCCACTCATGTGTTCACTCTGATGGATAAAACCATAAGTAGGTGGAGCACAGAGGACTTAGGGCAGTGGAGCTATTCTGTCTGATGCTGTAATGGTGGATACATGTCGTTGGGTATTTGTCTAAACCCACAGAATGTACCACAACGCCAGGAGTGGCCCCTAACGTCAGCTGTGGGCTTTGGGCCGTAATGATGTGTCCGGGTAGGTTCCTCGACTGTAGCAAATGTACCGCTCAGGGGGGGATGTTGACAGTGGGGGAGCTGTGAGTGTGTGGGGGCGGGGAGCTTTCTGTACTTTGTGCTCAGTTTTCCATGAACCTGAAACTGCTCTAAAATAGAGTTTTCTTAGAAGGAAAACAATACATTCATGTAAATTAAAAGGATTAATCCCTTAGTTTTTTTCCTATTTTGTACTACTATGTTCCTTTCCTTTCCTTTCCTCTTTTCTTTTCTCTTTTCTTTTCTTTTTTCTTTTCCTTTCTGTCATGAAGTTCAATAAAAATTTACTATCTGAAAAGAGAAAAGTAAGGAAGAACCAGACTCTCTTCCCAAAAGGGTTTGATCCCCCGGAGGAACGGGCCGCTGCTCTTCCGGGTGCCCCAGACCCAGCACCCGCGCTGTCTGAGGGCTGCTCGCTGTGCCAAGAGCAGTGAACTGAATCAGGTGCGGCACCAAACACAGGGCGGACGCTCAGTAGGCGTGTAGTAAGTGACTGGAGAGTGAGGGAGGGTTCCTTCTCAGGTGTGTGCTATCCAGCGGTTTCTCTCTAATCTTCTGATCTGCATGTGGATTGCTCTGGCCCTGGCTCTGGGCTCCAGAACAGACCTTCTCACCCCCACCCCCGCTGTTGCTCTAACTCCCAGCCTCCTCTCCTGCACACTGGTGATTCCCAAAGAGGCACAGGGAGCAAAGCGTAGAGACACTCTGTTGATGACCAGGTTCCAGAAATGGCAGGAGTCCCACTGCCCCTGGTCCCAGAGCTGCATCTGTGCCCCCGCCCCTCTCAGGTGCCCCTCAGGGATGGCTGTTCATTTAATAAGATGATAATTAATGGAGACAGTTTGAAAGTTCTGGCCAGGTCCAGAACAGCAGCCCGCAGGAGAGGCCAGGGGAGACAGCACAACTTCTCGTGCTCAGTTTAGGAGTATACGTGTGGGCTGTGGGCTCAGCAGGCGTCAGCAGGCTTGGACTCCAGTGCAGCTAATGTGACCTCAGGCTACACTGATAGAGACAGCCTCTGGGACCAGGTATACCAGCAGTGGGGCGCATGGGCCCCAGAGCCCTTGGCCAGGTCTGGGAGCACACTCAGAGAGGGGTGATGGCAACCTGGAACACTACGGAGAGCAGGGTCCCTGGCTGGCAGTGAGGACAGGTCACCAGGTTGTACAGGGGATGATATGTCACCTCCAGTGAAGAAATCTTAGAGGACAGGAGAGCTCCTTGCAACATGTGAAGGAACTGAACTCCAGAGATGCCACCCTGTGCCCTTAACGCTCCACCCACCAGGGCCAGACCCCTGCTGGCAGGACCAGGCTGCATAGCAGGCCTACTCATTCCAGCGTCTCTCCCAGCCCGTTTCTTCCTCCACAGAGTGTGACCACAATGCCATCTTCCCAGGGCTGCCCTGTTAAATGGGGTGGGTCATGCAAAAGCCTTGGTACCATATGTGGCCACAGTAGGCCCTCGACAGGCTTAGTTGCCTTCTCTGTTCCCTCTCCCGGCACAGCCAGGAAGCCCAGAGAGCCAGCAGTTCCGCAGAGAACACAGAATTCAGAAAGACAATCTGTGGGGAGGATTTCAGTTGTTTATAAAACAGGCCAACACGTTTCCACCTCGTAAGTTCTAAATCCATCATTCCTAGCTCCCTAGATCTAAGAATAGTCCCCCAGCGGAGCCAACGTGCCGCGTGCCACAGCACGCTCTCTGCGCAGGTGACTGGGGAAATGTAGCCACAGCAGCCCCAGCACCTCCTACTCTGGGGGGGCGGGAAGGCTGGCCCCTGCCTCTCCCAGCTTTGCTGCTTCAGAACCTCTCCCAGACTCAGTTTTCTCTCCCATGCGGTGTGGATCCAACGCCTTCCTCACTGGGCCGCCCTGACCGCCACATGCAGTGCCCGGAGCAGTGCAAAGGGGGAGGCGGAGAGCAGCGGGAAGGTTCGTGGAGGCGAGGACCCCCACTCTGGGCCTCACTTTCCTCTTAGGTAACGGGACAGAAATTGACAAAGAACTGGGCAACTTTTGGAGATACGGGGTTTTAAAAGAGGTTCTCAAGCAGTCCCAGCCTTGCAGCCTCAAAGTGAGACCTATGAGGGCAAACCCAGAAATTCAATGCATTTCTATTTATCATCTGAACCAAGGCCATTCGTCCGTCTGGTGTGAGGGAGCCAACCTGAAGGCCTGGGGCCTGGGTGGGTACGCCCCCACTCTGCTCTTCGGCCTCTCCCTTCCTCCCTCTCTCATGCACGTCCACACCCACCTGCACCACCGCACAAGCTCTCCACGGTCAGAGGGACTTCTGATTTGTCACCATAGGAGGGCCCACGCCAGCCAGGGGCTTGGAACCTCCAGCGGCAGGCCGCCTGCTGCTCTCCTGGGCAGCCTCCCAGCCATTCCAGCCTTCTTCCTGAGAGTGAGCTGAAATCGGTTTGCCCACGGCATCTCCTCCCTCCCCACATCTGTAGGCTGTCTTTTGGCCCTCCGGGAGAGAACAAGGCAGCTCCCTTCTCTCACTAGCCATTCATTCATTCATTTGTTCATTTGTTTGTTGGTTCATTCCCATAACAGGTATTTATTTATTAAGTACTAATATATGCTAAGCACTGTTAGGTGCTGGGATACTGCAGCATACAAAACTGAGTCCCTGCTTTCAAAGAGCTGTGTTCTGGTCAGGAGAGATAGATAATAAACCGACAGTAAAAATATAAAGAAAAAGCAGGTGAGGAGACAGAGGTGGAGAGGGTCATAAATAGCTATTTCACATAGAGTTGTCAGGGAAGACCTTTCAGATAAGGTGACATTTGAACACATACCTGAGCAGCATGAGGGAGTGAACCTGTGGATATCAGCGGCAAGGGCATTCCAGCCAGCAGGAACAACAAGTGCAAAGGTCCTGAGGTGAGTACTGTTTGAGGAGCAAGAAGTCAGCGTAGCTGTTGAGATGTCAGCAGGGTAGAACACATGGGACTTGAGGTCAGAGAGGATGCTGTTGTTTATCGGAGTAAGCAGAGAAGCCACTGGAGGATTCTGAGTGAGCAGTGCTGTGTCTGACTTAGGTTTTAACAGGATCACTCAGGCTCTGTGTGGAGGACAGACCGTGAGAGGCAAGAGAGGCAGCAGAGAGAACAGTATGAAACCCTCACAGAGTTTCAGTGTGAGGTGATGGGGCTGGCGAGAAGTGGCCAGGTTCTGGCCGTGTTCTGAACGTTACCTCCCTGAATCCCTTCTTCCACAGGCCCTCATCTTTTCTTACACGCGAACACTCCACCCTCCTCTGCCTTGCCTTCAGCGTTCACCCCCATCTTCTCAGTGCATTCTCAGTGCTGCCGTGGATCCTGGTCTGCAAGGGCCCCGAGGCCAGACCGCTTCCACTGACAGCCTTCCCTGAGGCAATTTGGGCCACAATCCCAGAACATCTCCAGAGTGATTCTGTGGGCGAATAGCCCCACTTTCTGATTCTGGAATGGCTTCTTCCTGCTGCCTCAGCTCCTGCCTCAGGGCATCCTTGGCCCTAGAGAGTGAGGGATGGACTAGTTATTGGAAGGGTCCTGCACTGCCCATGCCTCGTCCCTCAGCCGGGCCTACTGGGGCCATTGTCCTCCCAGCCGTTCCCATGACTACTGTCTGTAGGATCTGCCCCTCTTCTGGGCAGTGTGACTGGGGACAGAGACTTGCAGCTCTCTGTTCTTGATGCCTGTGACCAGGCGGCCGCTCTGGCCATGGACCAGGGAATAAAGGCAAGCAAGCAGACATAGGACTGGGGTTGATGGCACCCGATTTCAGCATTATGAGTATGCCCCTCCCTGCTGCCTTCCAGACAGACTGCAGGCGGGGAAAGGGCCACATGTACTCACTTTCCCTTAGTAGCTGGATCCCGATTGCCTGTCCCACGTGCCTGAGGACTGCTTGATGAGTGTGCCCTGTTCTCAGCACCCCAATCCCACCCGGCTCACAGACTGGTGAGCCAAGTGCAAATATAAATACCTATAGAACTAGGAGGGATGTGGTACATATGCTTAGAGGGTTCTGGGTGCTTTAGGAGCTCAGAGGAAGTGAAATTAACAGCCTTCCCACAAGCCAGTGGGACCCAGCCCTACACCCAGCCACTGTTCACTTCCGCACCAAAACAGGATGCCATTGGGATCAATGAAAGCAGCTCAGATTGGGCAAATTTCAATGGGTACCCTCTATTTAAGACTGGTGAACTCCTATTTACCCTTCAAAACCCAGCTAAGAATTAACTTTCAGTGACACCCATCTCCTCTCCCCAGCAGAGCATGTCATCCTGTCCTCTATGCTACCTCTGTCCCTTAGAAATACTGTTGAGTTTTTTTTTTTTTAAATCATCATCCTTTGTTACTACTTTGTAAAATATTTAAACAAATGACAAAATCTTGGTCACTCTTTCCCTCCCATTTCTCCCTCTCTTTCTCCGAGATTGTTCTTAGTTGGGGATGTATTCTTCAAGATCTGTGCGTTTAGAAATATGTAGGGGATCTACATAAATTGAACCATATTCTCTGTATTGTTCTGCAACTGATTTTCTCTTTAAAATGTCTTAGATATCTTTCATGTCAGGCCAGAGAAAGCTACCTCATTATTTTTAATAGCTGCATAGCATCTAGTTAGTAGGGTTGAATCATAGTTTCTTTAAACCCTCCTATATTGATGAATATTTTGCCCCCACCCCCACCCAGTCCTTTGCAACTTCAGACAGTGCTGCAGTTAACACAGTTGTGTGTTGTTCTGTGCGAACACAGGCTACTGGTCCCCATCATCCTCTTTTCTCATGGCCGTCTTCCCCAGTGGACTGGGAGCTCCACGGCAGAAACTGAATTTTCCTCTTCTGGGTCTTGTGTCCAGCACGGGGCCTAAGCAGAAGAGATGCCCACGTGATGCAATAAACGGACTCGTCTGAGCCAAATCATGACAGTGCGAACGGCCCGGGGGAATTTGGGGAGCAGCAGCAAGCCATGGGAGGAGGAGTGACACCGCCAAGACCACAGAGGGCCTGGAGAGCCAGCTAAGAGTGCTGGCCTTGGGCTCCTTGGTGGCAGGAGACGGGAGGTTGTCCCCAGGAGGAGCTACTCCAGGCTGTGCTGCTGCCCGAGCCCCCCACCCGGGCCAGCCGCCTCTGCGTAAAGGGTAGAGTCGCTGTTACAGTTGTCCAGGCAAGACAGGGTGAGGACCTGAACTTCTTTCCACCCTCAAGTCACCACCTAGACCTAAAACACTTCAGGAGGCCTGAATTCTGGGTTCTTCACATGCCTTGCTCACACAGCAGGACCCTAGGGAGCACCCCAGCAATTACCTCCAAAGGGGTGGGATCTGCATGAGCTTTGTGGCTGGACACCCAGAAGTCTTTCCCAAATTTACTCAGCTCCCAGGCCAGCTGTGGCCACACTGACATTTACCAGCTTCCTGAATCCAGGACCTGCTCCGTGAGGGTACTCAGACCTCACCCGTCCTGTCTCGCTCTGCCTGGAGTGACAGAAGAGCAGCCCCTCCTGGTGCTCTAGGTCTAGGGAGGTCTTTGACGGGAGACAAGGTGAGCCTTTAGTTGCCTGACTTTTTGCCCGCATTCCTCTCTCCCGTCCCCACCAGCAGAGGTGGGAGGGGCAGGGCCTGCGTGGCCTCCTCAGGCTCTGTGCTTTGTGCTCTTCTGCAGAGAGCTTCTCCCGCCAACTGCAGCTCTTGCCTTCCACCGTGGCCCTTGTCCCCACACAGGTGGGCTGTTACTCTGTACCTTTCCCTAATTCCCTGGGAAGCAGGGTTTTTGCTAGAGAGGACAGTGTATTAGCAGAAGCAGCCCCGGGGTCACACTGGCCAGGTTTGAACCCAGCTCTGCTGCTTACCAGCTAAATTACCTTGCGTGGTTCATGCCTTCCCTCTGGAAAATGGGGATAATGTTAGCTTTACCTCACAGTCTGGTTGGGGGGATTCAGTGAACTAAGTGTTTACTACAGGGCCTGGCATACAGTAAGCATTCAGTGACTTTTATTACATTTCACATGATTTGGCACTGGTGAATGAACCTGAGACTTGGGAGTCATGGATTCTAGTCCTAGCTCAGAATGTGTGACCACGAACAAGTTATTTCACCCCTCTGAGCCTAGTTACCTCATCTGTAAGATGGAGATCGTAACACCTCAGAGGTTGCTGTGGTGATTAAGTGCCATCTGTGTGAAATTGGGGAGATCGCAGCCCTCATCCTCGTGGTTGGAGATGGCAGCTAGAGCTCCAGCCACCACATCCACATTCCCAGTGACAAGATAGAAGAAGGAGCAAAGGGTGCATGCCATCCATCTTTGAAGGCAGGGTGCCATAAGCTGTTACAGAACCTTCTGGCATACATCTCATTGGCCATACCCAGCTGCAAGAGAGGTTGGGAAATGTAGTCCTCATTGTGTGGTTCAGAAGGACGCTTTACCACACGTGCGCTGTTGCGCATGCTCAGGTGTTCGCCCCTCTTCAGCAAGGCCCTCCAGTGGAAATGCGGCCTCCTCCCTCGCACTGGGCTGTAATCCCAGCACCATAAGGCCCTAGAAGGACCCAGGTTGCCAAGAAGCTCAGGCAGGTGCCACAAGGCCTGAACAGATTTGAGTATTGTGTCCAGCCTGTGCCAGGACCCTGCCAGTCCCTAGGTTCCGCTGCCTGCAGGGCTCTTAGGCTGACGCAAATGTGGTGGGCCACAAGCCCATCACTTGTCACAGCCTGGATCAGGCCAACTCCATTGAGCCCCATGAGCAGGGGTCTGTACTCTTAAGAGGCTAGGGAATCCCCCAGTAACTGTGGTCTTTCCACCCAAGGCCCAGCAATGAGCCTCGGGGCCAGCGAAGCAGACCTGGATCAGTTGGGTGGGTTTCAGTGCCTCGGGGCCCTGGTAAGTGCCAGGCATGTGGCAGAGAGCCCTCTATAAAGCCAGGAGTCATCCTGTGACCTACCTGTGGCCTTGAAAACTGGGTGTTCTGTATTCCGGGTAGCTTAGGGAGAGGCCTACCGTAGGCCGCGTTCTCCTTCCTCTCACGTCTTCATGAGAACAGCCGGCCCAGTAGCTTCTCGCTGAGGCTGGAGGGGGATATAGGAAACCGATTCTAAAGTGCTGGAGGGGCTCAGTACTTAAAGGTGTCTTCTGTTCAGGGGCTAGCTAATCTTGCACCCCAGCCCTTCCCATCTGCTGGTGCCCCCCCATGTGGGACATGGGCGAGGCCTCTCTTGCCTTTCCCTCCCCTCCCCGTGGTCTGCTTCATACGTGGGCATGCGCTGTCACGGAGGGTCGGGCACTGTGCCGGGGCATTATGTATGTCCCTCGTGCAGTCCTCCCCCTAGCAACCCTGTGACAGAGATGGGGACAGAGCGACCACGAGCATGCAGATGTCTGGGAGCGTGGGACCCAGGATGGCATAGCACAGTCCACAGCAAATAGTGCAATTCTACATATATGCCACGGGCCGGCGAAGGGTGGCCCATGGGCCACCTCTGACCTGTGGCCTGTTTTGTGTGGCCCTGTGGGCTAAGAATGGTTTGGAAAGGGTTGTAATAAAGAAGAAGAACATGCAACAGAAACCAAATGAGGCTCTCCAACCTAAAATATTTACTATCCGCCTTTTGAGAACGAATTTGGCAAGGCCCGGTGTATCATGTGCAGCGTCGGCTCGGATGCCGCAGCCACCGCGCCTGGTTCCTGGCGCCTCCGCGGCCTCCTCTACGAAACGAGGATGATCTAGAAAACATGGCTGCCTCACAGGGTTGTCGGAGCTAAATGAGATAAAGACTGTAAAACACCTCACTTCGAGTAGGCTTCTTTGGAAGTAGTGGGGGAGGAAATTTCTGGCCCTTGGCCAGGCTTCTCGACCCAGTGGGCATGAAAGCCCTGGCTCAAGGCCTCTGGCTGCCCCGGCCCCTCGGAGCGAGTTTCCTTTGGCAGGAGGAGAGGGACCTGCCGGCCGCCCGTTGTGCGGCATCCTGCCGGTGGGTCAGCTCTGCCTTCCTCCCGCCCCCATTCCTGCTGACCGTCAGCTGCTGCCACTCACCGGGGCCGGGCACCAGGCCCACGCCAGGTGCCGAGCGAGGCCCAAAGGTACCAGGCCCCTTCCACTTTCCCACCTCGGGCCTCGCACTGACCTGGCTGAGAGTGCTGTATAGCTGTCGGAGCCGCAGCCCGGGGCCCGTCCTCTCTGCGTGCATTTCCTCGCTCGTGGGCCAAACAGGGGGACATCTGTGTTTCCCCAAACCGGAGCTCTTGGCCAGTGATTCCCTTCCTACTAGGGGAAAGGAAAAGGAAGGGTAATCCCGGGCCAGCCAGCCTCCCCCTGTGAAAAAGTGGTCTGTGCAACAGATTTTCAGTGGATAAAGAGTGAAATGTAAAGATTAAAAAAAAAAAAAGAAAGAAAATCAAATCATTGAAAAATCAAAAAAGAATATTTCCTGATAAGATAGGGATGGGCTTTCAGTTCTTAGAAGCAGTAGAAGAAATTATAGAGGATCAATGAATTTTAGTACAAAGAACCACAAAGCTGATTTTATATCAAAAGACCCAAAACAAAATTTTAAGTCTAACTGAGAAAAAATATGTATGCCGGATATGGCAGAGAAAGAATTAATATTCTTAAAACAAAAATCTTTAAAACAAGGAGGTTCTTGACTGAGAACAGTAACAAATATTTATATAGTACTACGTGCTGGGCACCATTCTAAGTACTTTATACTTACTTACCGATTTAATTCTTGTAAACAACTTTATGGTAACAGTACTATTGTCCCCATTTAACAGATGAAGGAATTGAGACACAGAGATGCTAAGTAACTTGACCAAGGTCACTCAGCTAATAAATGGAGGAGCTGGGATTTGAACCCAGACCATCTGGCCCTTGGGTCTGACACGTAAAGCCTTCTGTACTAAAGAGGAAAAAGATACAAAGCAGACAGTACACAAAAGAGGAAATACAAATATCTGAGAAACATAAGAATTATTTTTCAGTTTCGATGGCAGTAAAGTACCAATAAAAGCAATGACATACTTTTTCTGTCTTCAAATTAGAGATTTTTAAATGTTATAATAAACAATAAATACTGGCAGTGCTGGAGTGAAATGGAGACTTCCGCAGGTTGCTGTAGTTATATTCAGGTGGCCTTTTTGAGAAAATACTGTGGAAGCACTCAGAACAGCACTCAGGAATCTCAGAAATGTCCATGCCAGTTGATGAGGAATTCCCATTCGAAGAATCTAATTTGAGAAAGCAATTAGATAGACAACGATTCACGCGTGCAAAGATGTTCATAGGAATATTGTTCCAAATAATGAAAGATTAGAAACAACCTATGTATCTGATAATAGGATACAGGTTAAGGAAACTGTTGAATCTCTGCAATGGACAATTAGACGGTCATTTTAAAGGGCTTTGTTAACAAAAGATACCATAAGCGAAGTGAAGAGACATACCATGGACTTGTGGGAGAAGACACTTAGAATGCATAGCACAGCGAGGAATTATGTAAATAAAGGAACACGCACAAAAAGCTTACAAATCGGTAAGAAAAAGGCAAACAGAAAAACAGGTAAGGAATGTACAGAGGCCATTCATAAGAAGAGGCAACTCAGGGCGATACATGAAGTGACAATCCGTCTCACTAGTAGTCAGGCAAATGCAGATTCATTCATTGTACTTAGCAGAATAGCAAGAGTCTAAAGGCAAAGATGGAGGGAAGCACTCAGGTCCATCGCTGATGGGGCTGGACGCGACTGCAGCCACTGTGGACGGCTATTGGGCCATACCTAAGTCCAAACACGTGACTCCACCACCCTCACACTTCTAGGGACCAACCCTGCACAAACACCACTTTGTACAAGGGGACACGCTCAAGAACGTTCATGGTAGTGCTTCTTTTAATAGCAGCAATATTACTGTTATTGTATATTATTGTATATTATACATTATATTGTATAATAAAATAGCAACAGTTATCATTAAAGAACTGTCCATCAGAAGGGAAATAGGTAAGTAAAATCTGACTTCTACCTGATGGGATACTATGCACAGCTGAAATAAACAAACTCGATCCCTAACTATCAGCACAGATAAATTTCAAAAAACAATACTGAGAATAAAGAGCAAGTATAGGGGCGCCTGGGTGGCGCAGTCGTTAAGCATCTGCCTTCGGCTCAGGGCATGATCCCGGCGTTATGGGATCGAGCCCCACATCAGGCTCCTCTGCTAGGAGCCTGCTTCTTCCTCTCCCACTCCCCCTGCGTGTGTTCCCTCTCTCTCTGGCTGTCTCTATCAAATAAATAAAATCTTAAAAAAAAAAAGAGCAAGTATAAAAAGATATCTCAATGATACTATTTATGTAAATCTTTAAAACAAACTAAAAGCATTACAGAGTATTTAAGGGCATGTAGGTAGAAAGTATAAAACCAGCACACCAGTAATGAACACCAGCTTCGAAACAGCGGCTGTCTCCTGGAGAAGTGGCTGGAGGGCAAGAATGGGAGGCGGGGCTTAGACTGTTTCTTTCTTTATGATTTTTTATTTTTTTTTAAGGGAAGGGTTGAGCAGATACAGCAAAATGTTGACTAATGTTCTAAGTCTGGATGGGGCATGTGTCTTTTCTGTTAAATCATTTTTTTGTATCTTTCTGCATATTGAACTTTCTGCATATTGAAATTTCAAAATTTCAAACAAATTATTTTTAATTTAGTTTTTGAATAATTTGCAGTTCTGTGGAGAAGTACTTGTGTTATAGTAGTGAGGAATGAAAGCAGGACAAAATGTACACAAATATTTACAAATTTCACAAATTAAAGGTCTTGAGAGAGACTACAATATTCATACTAGTGGCGAGACTCAAAGTCTGCTTTTTCTTTACACTCATCCATATTTTCCAATTTTTGTCATGAAGATGTATTAGTTTAATAAACTGGACAAAAATTTTTTTAATGACTACAGGAAAACATAAGTGAGTTTGGCTCTAGGAAAGGGTCTAAAGGCTAGGAAGAGGGTGTGTGATGGGGTGTGGGCGTCACAGGCTATAGGAGAAATCTGTGCTCGAATACTGGCCTGCAGACTCTCTGGCTCTGTGCCTCAGTTCGTTCAATCTTTAACCCCATCAGTGAGCCCTTATTGAGCACCAGCTGTGTGCCAGGCTAGGGATACAGCAGGGAACGGAGCATACACAGTCCTTCCCTCCCTGTAGAGCAGATAGTCCAGGGAGAGGGGACAGTACGCACATCACCACACAAGTCATCGGTCCACCGCAAAGTGCGAGGGCCCCCATGAGGGGAGAGTCCAAGGGCGATAGCAAGAATCTAAGTTGGATTGGGTGGCCAGGGAATCGGACTGCAGAGCGACATGTAACTGGAATCTAAAGGACGAGGAGGTCTGGAGCCCAGTAAAGAGAGGGCCTCTAGAGAAAGGAAGGCCCTGTGAGGCCTATGCAAGGAAGCGAAAGAAGGCAGGGGTTCTGGAATGCAGTGGGATGGGGGAGGAGTTGCTCAAGGGGAGGCCAGCAAGGTAGGCAGGAGCCAGATCACTCAGGGCCTTGCAGGCCAAGGAAAGGACTTTAAGGGCCTGGGAAGTCGCTGCAGTCACTGCTGGGGACCTGCAGACCTGCAGGTGTCAGAGATCACCTAGATGCTCTTTGAGGGCTGGGCTGGGTGGTGCGCGGCCCGGTTAGTCTGTTGGCTGTTGGCATGGCTCCGCGTGTGGGAGAGTGGTGTCAGCATCAGGGACGGCGGTGGAGATGCAGAGACGCGGAAAGATTTGGGGTCTTTCTGGAGGCAGAGTTGGCAGGTTTTGGATCATGGTGGGTGGGGGCCGGTGGTAGAGGAGGTTATAGTCAGGGAGGGCCAAGGAGGAAGGCCGTGTTTGGGACAGGACAGTTGTGGACTAGGGGAGTGGGAGACGCTGCAAAGGCTCTGGGGGGCAGAGTGGAAGCCAGGGTAGTGAGCATGCCACCACGTAGGGTCGAGCTTTGGTTTCTTCGTGGTGCTCCCTGTGCCCCCAGGGTGAGTGTTTCAGCCCTGTGCTCAAAACCTCTTCTAGAGCAGTCTTCTCTCTCTTTCACAGGAGGGACGTGTTACTCTTGGGGCTGGAACGAGCACGGCATGTGCGGGGATGGCTCCGAAGCTGACATCTGGGCCCCGAAGCCCATGCAGGCTCTGCGCTCGTCACTGGGACTCCTTGTGGGCTGTGGGGCTGGCCATTCCCTGGCCCTCTGCCAGCTGCCAGCCCTCCCTGAGTTGGGCCGGTGCCCCAAGGTCACTGGCTCTTCCCCAGATGCCACTGAGGACGCTGAATCTCGGGAAGCCATGAACGAAGAGAGAAATTGGAAGGAAAGGCAACCAGAAACTTCTACCCGAAGCCCATCTGGCAGGTCCAGAAATGAGGGGCTTGTGACAGGGGCCCTTTAATAAAAACAGCCTTTCCCACCCAATGTGTTCCCAGAGGATTGCTTGGTCAGGTTGTGGGGCTGGCCTGAGAAGGACTTCAGAGGCACTACGATTGGGCTGACCACAGGCCAGAACGATGGGAGGCGGTGTGGCCAGTGTCTGGGGTTCAAGGACACAGATGGATGGGAACAGGGACCCCCATGAGGGCAATAACAAGAACCCAAGTTGGTTGCAAGGCTGGGGAATCTGGTCTCTAAGCAACATTTAAATTGAAATCGCCAAAGGACATGGAAAACAGCAGGCTCCAGCCTGTCTTTACCTAGTGGGGACAGAAAACCCAGCCCCGTCCCTTGTGATCATTATGGGCCAGCAGCCTTCGGGATTCTCAGTGCCTGGAGCATTAGTTTGCTGGCTCAAGGACGTTGGGGTACCCTGGTCAGGCAGGTGGGTACTCGGACGGAAAGGAATTCTTGTCTTGGTGACTGGGTGAAGGGAAAAGGGAGAAGGCTCTGGACACGGGGCTGGAAGGAAGTGGAGATGAGTGAGTGGAGGAAGAGACAGAAAAGAGAAGAGACTTCTGGGAAGACCTAACAGAGGAGACGCCTGGGACAGACAAGGGAATCTAGAACCAGTAAGCTCTCAGAAGATCGGTGTCTTCATCCGAGCCAGGCAGGACCCTGGATCTGGTCTGTGTAACTAGTAGCCATGCTGGGTAGTTTCAGAAGAGGGATGGTCCACAGCATGGGAAGGGGAGTCTGACCCTAACCCCTGACATCTGCCTCTGCAGGAGGAGGGCCTTCAGGTAAAATGGGCACCAGCCTTCCCCAGGTGGCAGCTGTGGCTCTGGGGGACATAGTGCCTGTCTCTCTGCTATGACTGGCAGCAGGCCTTTGGCCAGAGGGCTTCAGAGAATGGCTTTCCCCGGAGGACTGTGTGGCAGTGTCACCAGCTAGCTAGCCCCATCTGTGGCCCGTTCCACACCACCTCCCCTCTGTGACTCAGGAGAGGGCTGGGTCTGTGAGGGCTAGGCTTTAGGAAGTTACAAAACCCCAGGACATCGGAGCAGAGGACTGGAGAGACGACCTCCTAGCCTAGCAGCCTTCCAGGTGCATTTGTTAGAGCCCTAGAAGTCTCCAGAGAATTCAGTGGCCGCCTGGTGGGCTGTGAGTGAAGGAAAGCCATGTGGACAGAGGTCCAGGTCCCCTCCCTCCAGCTTATTCACAGCAGCTTTATTTTCATCTGTATTATCTACTGGGCTTCACACAAGATTTCACTTGACAAGGTGAGAAAAACTTGAGAAAGCTTTGAAACCACTGGTCTTATCCAACATTTTCATTATTCGTTTGGGAAAAGAGAGGCCTATAAAGGGGAAGGGGCCACACACCTCACTCCCGGCCCAGGGTCCTGATTGGGAGGGGACCCATCCAGAGCCTTGAGGCAGACCAGGGGGGCCGACGAGGGGCAACCCTGGGACCAGGAGTGGATTCAGCCCAGTGGAGGGGGTGAGGACAATCTTGAGCTCCCCAGGCCGGAACCTAGAGACCACCCACAGCCATTGGCTGCCCTTGACACCAGTGCATGGTGTGCAGTGCTCCCGATGTTGGATCCTAGGAATAGCACTGCGCTGGCCAGCAAAGCCCTTGGGTGCCGGCCTCCCAGAACCAGTAGAGGCTAGAACAGCCTCTAAGCACTTCTGCAGTGGGAAGGACATCTCTGTGCACTCTGAGCTGATCTTGCCAGGTCCCACACCCTCAGAGATGGAACAGTGGGATGGCCCAGAGATGACCCATACTGGAGCAAGCCTGCAGTTACTGGCCGCCGCGTGCCCCCACCCTGCCCTGCCATGGTCCTACAGGTGAAATGGTCAGCATCAGACACACAGGCCAGAAAACAGGCCCACACCCAATAGTCCTCAGGCCCATACTTCCTAAACAGGCTCACTGCTCACAAGGAGCCAAGACACTCTCCCACAGCACGGCAGCACAGGGGTCCCTCCCGCCTCCTTCAGTGCCTGCTAGAAGAAGCCCCAGTTCCAAGTCTTCCGCTGAGCCCTGGTGCTTCTCCCGAGGCCCTTTGGCATAAGAAAGGAGCATCTCAGGGCTCCTTCCCAGCCTGAAAGACTGGGACCCAGACTCTGGTTCGGAAACTGACTCAGACCCTTCTTGCAAGCCTGTGGGGGCCAGACTGTCCTCACATGGAGGAGTGAATGGCTCCCGGCACTAGACAACAGCGCAGACAGTCCTGTCTCCTCGGGTTCCTCTGTTCTGTCTTCCCTACCACAGCCACCGCCTTGGTCCCAGTCCGTCCACTGGGCCTGATGAGTGCCCGGAAACTCCAGGGGCTGTCGACAGTGTCACCCGCATGTTTTCTGGACCCTTTGATTCCTGTGGTCATTCTCAGACTTGTCGATGTGCAAGCCCCTCGTTCCCAAATAGACCCTGGGCTCTTCGAGAGCGAGGGACCGATCTTGGTGGATTCTGGAACCCCTTCACCAAGGACGGGTCCTGATACAGAAGAAGTTCCCGATAAATGTTAATGAATGAACTGATGAGTGCACTCTTAGGGCCACCATGGGGTAGGGAGGTTAAATGAGGGGGTCACGATCCCTTCACCCGCGCCTATCCTCTGTTTATCTCTTAGACGTGTGCAAGGACTATGCTGTGCAGGTTATAACCAGTTGGTAGTCAAGGTCAGTATCCTCCACCCGGTTAGGTAATGCACCATAGGAGCCAACTTGAGTAAATACCCACCCATTTTTAAAAATTACTCTTGTTCTGATAGGCCAAGTAGATTGGCCTTGGTACTCCTCCCGCATGAGGAGGACGAAGGGAACAGAAGAGGGGCGTGAGGCCCCCGCTGTGCTCACGGGTCTTGGGCCTGGCGTCTGCAGTGACTGTGTATGGTCACCACGTTCCAGGTGTTAGTGGGCTGTTCACATCCTCACCTGTCTGCCACACACTCTCCCCTCCAGGTCACAGGCACCCCTCTTCCTTTGATACCCTCACCACCTTTGATCCCAGTAGGCTGTCAGATCCAAACTAGATGAGGCTGTGCTTGCAAAGGTGAATCCGAACCTGGGGCTCGGAGGAAAGCGCTCCCCACCCCCACCCCCAGGCACCTGCCACTTCAAAGACGGAGACTCAGTAATAGATGGGAATTGGGAGTTAGCCCGTTAGGCGGGACATGGTGGGACGGTCAGAGGGAGGGAGTTCCAGGTCCTTGGGTGCACGCGTGTAACTGCTGACTCACCGAGCCACTGGGGCACAGACATGAGAGTCGGAAGAGGACCGGGGGCGGGGGGCGTGCTGGACAATTGAAGCAGCTTCAGTTTCCTCCTTAGGGCAACAGGTGTTCAAGCAGGAGAGTGAGGTAGCCAGGTGCGTGTGTGGAAGGCTCTGAGCAGCACGGAAAGCGGCTGCTTCCATCATACCCGTGGCGCTTCGTGAAGGAGGACAGGAGGCCAGGTCCTGAGGGTCTGGGATTCGGGACCAGCCATGCTTGTGTTCCTATCAGTTCCGGGCTTTAGCCCCAGGAAGGCCCCAATTATCTAGAGACAGCTTCCCCTGAGCCCTGGTGTCAGCCCGCCTGGGTTAAAATCTTCCTTCATCTTTCATTGGCTGTGTGGCTTTGGGCCAGTTATTGACCTCTCTGCACCTGTCCGCTAGCCTCTAAAATGGGCAGGTGGAATTACTGAGGGCTGTCGTTAGGCCATGTTTCCCACGTGCCCCCCACACGCAGGCGCTCGGTGTACGTTCATCTCTTTTCCACATTAGCTACTATGTCCCGGAACACCTACGCTGCAAATGGCTTTGTGTTAAGTCCCCTTGGGTCCACCAGATGTCCTGCCTCCAGGCTGGGTCCCAGGTGGAGTGAATATGACGTTCCCTGCGGTGGCTGAGGCTGCTTGGCTTCCACATCCCGATACTTGTGAACGGCCATGACACACATAGTGTGACCCGGCGGCTCTTTCGCTGCATGACCCCTTGGGCTTGCCTGTACCCATTGCCCCACCGACCCCCAGGCCTTGACTCCCGGGCCACACAGGGTGGAAGTTCAGGCAAAGGCTCCGAGGGCACAAGGCACTGCTTGATGAGAATTCACACCCTCCTTCAGCCCCCACCCACCCATCTGACGGCTGACTCAGGCCCTGCTGGGGGCCTCAAGGGAGCTGAAATCCGGAGAGACTGACACCCACTTGTTTGTGGCCCTGGGAAGACCGTTCTCCCCTGCGGACCTCACTTAACATCTATAAAATGCTCAAAGGCTGACTGCCATGACCGTGAGGGACTTTCCACCTGAACATTCCTGGATTCTCGAATGGATAAGGAAAGAATTGGAACCCCAGTGCCCACTCTATCCCCCACGAGAAACCAAGTGAACAACCCACGCAAATCGAGATCCCCGAGAGAGGGCTCCCCCCTTCAAGAGCCTCCAGGCTGAGTGAGATGTGTGCAATAAGGGGGTCAGCCAGACCGGACCCAGCAGCGTGCAGCGGGGTAGGGCACCCGGACCTGTCAGCCAGCCCCCTGCCTCTGCCACCATCAGATTCACGAACGGCCCTACGAGGGAGGTGACTAAGGTCTGCACGGGAGCTGGGAGTCTGACATGGCCAGACTCAAGGAGTCATCAATATGGCATGACTCGCAGAGAAGTTTCCGTGTCAGTGAACGCCTAGAGGATGTGCTCCTTTTAGGGTCAAGTCCTTGTAGGCCCCATCCCTTCAGAGAACTGTCTCCCTCCCCAGACCAAAGAGGAAGAACCTGTCTTTTCCCAGCAGGAGGACAGCCAGCACCTTGGCTAGGTCCTCAAGACCAGAGGAGCGAGGGTTCAGGTTTACCCCAGCCCAGCCCAGCTCAGCAGGCCTGATCACAGGCGGAACCGAATTGCGACACTGCCCACGGCAATAAAAACCCAAATCCGTGCTTCATCTCAAAAGTCAGCTTTTTATTATGGAGGGCCAGGGCCCAAGGAGGGGGGGAGGGTGTTGGGCTAAAGCAGCATTGCTCTCTTTCCAGGAAATGTTGCGAGCTGCAGTGAAAGCTCGAGATGTTGCATTTTTTTTTCAATTCAAGCATGTGTTTTTCAAAAATATCATCCTTCCCCACCCCCACCCCACCACTAATTTTAGAATCAGATCCAAGCCAAGCTACTGTCCTCTGTTTCTGTTGGGAAAATACTATATTTATTCAAGATGCAGAAGTGAGTCTCTGCAAACCTCCGATGGCTTCAGGAAAACAAATCTGCTTTAGACTCTACAGAACCCATGATACAAAATTTATTTCATGCTAGAATCGCTTTGCATAACATTGGGCATGCAGTTTTTTACTCTGAAGTACTAAATTGCATACAATGCCAGGTTGTGCCTTAATAAAGGTGGAGGAGGGCCGCCCCTCCCGTGGTCCTGATCTTTTGGTGATCTAAAGTAACCCTCGGAAGATCCGTACGGTGTTGATTATTTACTATGAACAATTTGTTATGAGAGCTGGTCACAGTGAATCTACACGCCAAGACGACAGAATCAACCTAGACTAGCCGCTGTCAGGGGTCTTGGGAAGACGTCCGCTGGGTCACAAGCATGCCAGACAGAGAAGGAAGAAAGCAGCAGTGCGTGTTTCCACGATTCTATTTGGAGCAAAGTTCTCAGTTTCCGCGTGAGAGATGAACTATGAAGGTGAGGTCAATATGACCGATGACTGATCGACTGCCCTTTTCGGAACCTTGACTCTCGAGCTCGTGTACAAAAAGGGAAGCCATCCATTCCCCGTGCCCACCCCTCCCCCCGCCCCCAGAAAGGTACAGGTTTCTACCGAGCGCCGTTACAGTCTGGCTCCAGCAACGTGTGTAAAAGTAAAGAGCTTTGAAAGAAAATAGAAGACTTTTGCTTTTTTCTTGTTGGTGGTGTTTGGGGTGATCATTACAGTTGCAGGGGGTTGGTGGGTTTGGTTTACTGGGTTTTCTGTTTAACTTCATGCAAGTCATGCTAAGGAACCCCTCCACCCCCCTCCCCAAATAAAATAAAATGTAAAAAAAAAAAAAAAGAAAAGAGAAAAGAAAAGAAAGAAAAAAAAAGAAAGAAAAAGAAAAGAAGGAAAAGAAATCCTCTACGGTCAGTTACCATTTGGCCGTAGAAAAAGCTACGTCCGTCTTAGTACAAGACCTGGGCCACTCGGACTCGTCCGGCAAACCTGCATGGCGTGAATTTACTCTGTCCGAGGGTGAGGAGGGGCTGCTGGTCCACCCAGATGCTTAATAGCCACCAGTGTCCTCGGCCAAGCCGCCTGGTCAAGTCACTCTCACAGCCTCTGTCGGCATATACTTAGCAATGACAGGGCTTTCTTTGCAAAGATCTGTATGTAAAGAATACAATTAACACTTGAGCTTCTCTTCTTGGCTTTCCCATCCCGCTTGGTACTTAGTTTTTAAGGAAGGAGGAGGAAAGACAGAACAGCCGCATGCAGAGGCAGGCAGATTCTTCTCCAGCTGGCTTGGTGTTCCCATGCAGTGAGCCGGCCCAGCACGCCTCTCTTTCTCCCTCCTGGGGACCGGGTTGAGTCCCTAACTTTCCTACTCTGCACGTGGCTTATGCACTGCAATTCTCCTGAGAAAAGCAAGTCCTCAGCGCTGTCATGACTCCGTGAGAACGGGTGGATGTGGGTGGGGGCACTTCACCCTTGGTGCCCCCCAAAGACTCTGGCACCCACGCCTCTGTGGGACTGGGGAATGGGTCCCACCTGTGGACAGTGGCTGCCACTAGGCTCCCTTGGCCACTACAAGGAGATGGGGCTTCTTCTGGCCCACTCTCCCTCGGCTTCTGGAAGCACAGTAAAGAGCCTCTCCTGTCTGTTCTTTTAGGCCACCCAGATTGATCCAACATTCGAGATGAAGGAGACAGGCAGCCCATGAGACCTTACCGGGCAGAGCACAGCCACAAAGCCTCCCTGCTTCCCCCCTCTCTCCCCTGGGCCGCCCCTGCTCCTCGGATTCTAGAACTTCCAGGGAGAAAGCCAGTTGCGAAGGGGAGCATCGGCCTATCCGTGGAAGGTGCCAAGGATGGGCCCGCCTCAGGCCCGCAGCCCTCCACCATGCAGCACCATGCGGACAGCAGTCTATGCCGCACTGGGGTCCGAGGGACCTCCAGGCAGGGCAAGGAAGCGGGGCCAGCCTGGGTCAGGTGGGCACAGGAAACACCAATGACCAGAAGGACTTTCCCATCTCAGCGTAGGCTGCCTGTCCTCTCCTGGGTTTGGGTTTGCCCTTCATTTTGAATTCTGTGTTTTCTCCTTGTGCCTTGTTGAACAACTTCAAATACTGGAGCAGTTGTGAATGGCCACAGGCTACACCAACTACTGCTCTAAAAAACCAACTATCGCTCCGGCCCAACCTGCTCACACGGGTCCGCATGCATCCCGTGTGAGCATGTGAGGCACTCCCAGACATGCATGAGATGCCCAGCCAGTCCGATAGGCCAAGGAGGGCTTCCTCTCCCTTCCAGGCCAATGCCTGAAGCCTGGAGCTAGGGTGCTCTGGGGCCCCGCCTCAAGCTTCTCTCCAGCCCATGCTCAAGCTCTAGGAGAAGTCTTTTCCCCAGGGGGTCAGCCTCAGGTAAGCGTCTGGTACAAGGAGACCTTGAACAGAGAGGCCACCGTGGGGCTCAGCCTTCACCAACCACAAGGGGGCGCTAACCACACCCGGGGCAGTGACCAGGGATGCAAGGTGCTGCGCAGAGTCCTGCTTAACCCTCTCTCCTCGAGTTCTCGAACTGCCACTGGCAATATTCTGACTAGCACACACCTTACCTCTGCAATGACACTGGCCTCGCCCCCAAGTCCTGAGACCACCTCTGTCTTCATGCCTCCCTTCCCACTGGCCTACAGATTCTCTTTAAAGGGTGGTCTTCCAGAACATGGATCTTGGGTGGCTAAGCCTACAGGGTCCTGGCCAGGCCAGGCCCACCCTGTGGCTCTCTGCAACCAAGGGACCGGGGAGATGACCTTGCCTTCTTGCTCTCACCCGCCATCTGCTGCAGCAGCCTGGAGGAGTCAAGGCTCCTCTCACATCCCCAGGTGACCCCCTGCCTGAGGGTCGCAGCCCTGTAGTCATCCAGCCTGTCCCAGAGCCCCTTCCTACCCCTCAGCTCGGTTCCAACCCCCAGCTGCTGGGCCTCAGGTTCTCTCTGCTACCTGACATCCCCCTTGGGAGAAAGGGACTCAGACCTCCAGAGGCCAACCCTGGGGGGGCTCCTGCTCCTTGCCCCCCCTCAGCGTGCCTGCCTGCCCCTCAGCACCCCTCCCCCGCCGCCCCACCCGCCCACCTGCAGGAGCGCGAGGCTGCCCAGCCGATGCAGAGTGCCCCCGCCTCCCCTACATACCCTTTCTCATTCCTCCACCAGGTGGGCACGTGTACTCCCCGGTTGATAAGAGGAAGCAGGGTCCGTATCTCTCGCGGGTGCCCGAGCGAGTAAAGGGCAGGCCCTCATCAGGAGTGAGGGCCTGGTCTATGTGGGGGCAGTCTTCGTTCGCCAGCGCGGCCTTCGCCACCTCCCCATTCAGTTTGGAATCTTCAAACATATAAGCAGAAGCTATTGAGACACTGAAAACTGTTTAGTGGGGGAGGGGGACAGGCCAGAGGTGGGGCATTGGCAAAGGGCAGCCTGTCCCTGAGGACAGAAAAGCAAGTGGGCCATGGAGGGAGGCACGAGGCTACGGGTCCCCGGCTCATTTGGGCAGCCTGTGGGCTGCCCACAGTGCAGGGAAGGAGGGGCTCCTGGGTTTGCTCAAAGTTTGCAAAAAGATGAGTTGGTGATGGGTCCAGCAAGCGCGGTGCTGGGGGCTGGACCCAGGGCCCAAGGCAGGGCCGATGAGACAGGATGGTGTGGATGCAGTCATGGGTAGGGGGCCAGACATAGAGCTCAGGGAGAAGACAGACAGACACGCAGAAAAACTCCAGTCCAGAGAGGTGGCCTTTTCAGACCTCTCTCTCTTGCTGACCAGAGCCTGGCTGCCGCCTATCCAAACCCAGCTAGGTCCTCAAGGCTTCCCTAGCCCCATCTAGACCCCATCTATCAACTATATCCCCCACCAGGATCCCCCCTACCACACACTTCACACTGTCCTCCACACATACCCTACCTCGTCACTCATCCTGCCTCCCATCCATTTGGATTCAACCTGGTCACTCTGCATGCCTTACCCCCCATACACACCAGGCCTGGTCCCACAGTCTCCTCTGTCCCCACACAGACTCACCCTGGTCACTCTGTACGCCCCCCTCCCCACAGACTAGGCCTGGCCATGCAGCCTCCTCTGTCCCCACACACTCACCCTGGTCACTCTGTATGCCCTACCCCCCACATGCAGACTTTAGGCCTGGTCACACAGTGTCCTCTGTCCCCACACAGACTCACCCTGGTCACTCTGTATCCCCCCCCCCCCACATGCAGACCAGGCCTGGTCCCACAGTCTCCTCTGTCCCCACACAGACTCACCCTGGTCACTCTGTATCCCCCCTCTCCCCCACATGCAGACCAGGCCTGGTCCCACAGTCTCCTCTGCCCCACACAGACTCATCCTGGTCACTCTGTATGCCCCCCCGCCATGCAGACTTTAGGCCTGGTCACACAGTGTCCTCTGTCCCCACACAGACTCACCCTGGTCACTCTGTATGCCCTACCCCCCATATGCAGACCAGGCCTGGTCCCACAGTCTCCTCTGCCCCACACAGACTCATCCTGGTCACTCTGTATGCCCCCCCCCCATGCAGACTTTAGGCCTGGTCACACAGTGTCCTCTGTCCCCACACAGACTCACCCTGGTCACTCTGTATGCCCCACCCCCACACAGACTAGGTCTGGCCATGCAGCCTCCTCTATCCCCACACAGACCCAAGTTAACCATTCAATCTGCTCCACCCCCCACGCAGATTTCAGCTAGTCACTCGGTCTGCTCTAATCCCCCCACCGATCACGCCAGTGTCTGCGTCCCGCTCTGCCCGCAGCGGGCCTGGTCAGCTTGCAAAGGCACAACAGGATGTATGCATGAGGCAGTGAGAGCGGTCCATGATTTGGGAGGGCCTCCCGTTCCTCTGCCTCCTCACAGCGGTGTCCCGGCAAAGCAGAGCAAATGGACGTGTAAAGACAACAGTGGCAGATGGACTCGGGTGGGGAGAGAGGAGTCTTGGCCTCTGTGACAGCCTGCGAAGGAACCTGGGAAGAGGTGTGAGGAAACATGTGGTGGGGGCAAAGCGTGGCCAGAGCGAGGAGCTCGCCCTCTCCCAAGTCCAGGAGCAGAGCCGTGGAAGCCTCTGGAGCTGGCAGAGGTCACTCTGTCTGGCCTCAGCTCCCACCCATCACACTTGGGGACTGAGCCTGCCCCCTGCTCTCTGCCCTCAAAGCAGAATCTTCCAGGCCACGGTGGAGCAACTCAGTCCCCACGGTGGGCACCGGGGCTTCCTCAAAGCCTTCATCTGGGGGGAGAGCCTCAGGGGAAGGCGACACCAACACAGGTGTGAACACGAGGGAGGGGCTCTCTGAAAGCCTAAAGAGGGGACCCTCCTCCATGACCCTGCTCACATCATGTAACTACACGCCCAGGTGATCCTTCCCCACGTGCACACTCAGCGCGCCCGTGGGTGGGATCACGGCCCGTGTACACATCATGTCACTACAAAGAGGCAGTCAGTCAAAAGAGAAATGGACCAATCAGGTTTATTCGTAAAGCAAATCCAAAAAAAATCCCATCATAATTTTGGAACTTAAAAAAAAAGTCTGTCGTACAAGATGGCAAAGCGTTTCACGTACAGTGCGTTTCTTGACAAATCCCAGGGGCTTCGCTCCCCGATTTATTCTGAACCAGAAAGGCCAGTTACCAAGGTAACTCTGACACCACGTGACTGGGGCCTCTCTGGGGTCTGGGAGCTGCCTAGCACTTGGGGCGTGTCTGCGGGCACACACGTGTGCGCACAGACACGCCCCGGCCTGCCTCCCATTCTGGCTGGCCCCCGTCTTCCCTCCCGGGCAAGGGGCTGAGGGAGGAAGGCAGTGGGGAGAGAGAAGGGAAGACGTATCAGGGAGGTGAGAGGGGATGAGGATGCGGAGTTGGGGCCCATAGTACCCTGCACAGATTGTCCTCAAGGGGAACACAGTGAGTCCCACCCGGCAGCCTCTCCATCTGGGAGGGGAGCCAGGGTTTGCTGTCTCTCTGTTGGCCATCGTCTGTCTGTCGGTGGAGGCATCTATAGCCAGTAGTTCTGGCCCAGGGGTGGGGCAAAGGTGGGTGGTAGAGCCTGACACCCCTCCTCCGGCTCTGAGTGCTGAGCCCCCGCCCAGCGGCTCTGCCCCTCAGTGCCCTGCCCCTGGAGAATTGAGCTCCCTGGGCCTTTAAGGGGACCCAAGCTCCGCTGGTTTTCCCTACAGGGGCTGGCGGCAGGGGCAGCCATCAGGCATCCCAGGTACGTATGTGCTGGGCACCTTTCTCTCCCTGGAAAGACTCCGGGACACCCCTGAGGCCTGCTGCTTCTCTCAACCACGGTGACCTTTGAGGGGAACCTATGACTGGGTGGGTGTGTTTAGGTCTCGCTCTGTGAAAGAGCTGACCTCCCTAGCCAGTTGGTGTATCTGTGGTTTGGGGTGCTCTCAGAAACTGGGAGCATTCTCCCTCCCCAACTCCAGTGGGGTGGCTGGAAGAGAGAGAAACCAAGGAGGGGCCAACTCTCTCAACCTGGGGAACCCATGAAAGAGGCCAGAGGCGCCAGCTAACCCAAGCCTCCCCGCCCTCCTGCCCCCACCCTGTCCTTTGGAGGAGATGGCCACCGGAAGCCTTGGTTCCCACCTGCTCCCCAGAAGGCTATGAGCCCTGCCTCCCCAGGCCCCAGGACCTTCGGCCCCCGCTCGCCCCCGCCGGCCTGCAGTGATGAAATGACAGCATGGGCAGGGTCTCACGGAGATGGTTTCCAGGCTTTGAAATGGGCTGAGACAGATGAGCACCTGCAAAGGGTCATTTTTTTTTAAACTTTGGAGCAAGGAGAACCCAGTGTCTGGGCCCTGCTCTCCGGGACTACTTACTGTTCACACCCGCAGCGGGCGCCGGGGGGCGCACGCGGGGCTGGGGCGGGGTGGGGCTGGCTGGGCATGGCCTTGGGTTCAGCCCCAGGGGTCTGCCCAGCAGGGGGCTCAGGGGAAAAGTCCCAGGCTAAGTGGGGACAGTCTGTGAGAGACACAAGCAGAGTATAATCACGAGAACTGGCACAAGTCATGCAACAAAACGAGGAGAGAGAGAGAAAGAGAGAGACATGATTAGTAGAGAGAGAGAGAAAGAGAGGAAATGTGAACACCACAGAAAAGAACACCCATGCCTGGCCCTCAGAGTGGGTTCGTTTCTCCTCTACTCCCGCCTCGGCCCGCCTGGGGGCCTCGAGGACCCCACTCCGGGCCCCCGCTGCCCACCCTGGCCCTCTACCCCGAGCAACACCTCGGCCAGCCCGTGTGGAGGGCCCCTGCCCACACCCTGTCTGGTCACCTCTGCCCACTCCTGTCACCCTCCCTGCCCCGCGGATGACCGCCGCTCGCAGCACCCACTGCGGCCCGGCAGGGGAAGGTGGAGGCGAGGGCCGGGGGCGCTGCGGACTCAGCTGCTCGGGGGACAATGCCCCTTCAGAGATGAGCCAGAGGCTGCAGCGGCGGCTCCTCGGGAGCCCGGGGAGCACTTTCTCTGGGACTTCGCGGCTGCCCTCCATGCCAGTGGGCAAATAGTGGGTCTGGCCACCAACCCTCCCCCCGTGCCAGCACCCTGCTCACCAATGGTGGGACCCCGCAGCCCCAGACGCAGCACCACAGAGGACCGCCCATATCACAGGAGCAGAGATGGACAAGACACACACGTGGATGGACATGGCAGGACAGAGGGAGCACTCCGAGCTGTCCAGAGCAGGTGGTCTAGGACCCCGACTCTAGATGGGGGCGACCCTTTCTGGGAGACGAGCAGCCTCTCCTGGGCCAGCAGCCCCAGACAGCCCCTGACTATGTGGGGTGCCCTCCTGGCATCTCTCCATGAGGCTCTACGACCCCCACAGGACAAATCCCCCAAACGCGGAGGCCATGCCAGCCATGGTACAGAGGAGGAGACCGGATCATCCCTCACAGACACAGACCTGAGGCTTCAGGACAGACCAAGAGGTGGATGTGAGAGAAGGTGCTGCTGACGCGATGGGGAGGCCTTGCTTGAGTCCTGGGGGTCTGGCCCTGGGGGGTGAGGGGTAGCGGATGCCCCAGAGCCTAGCAGACTGCATTTAGCCTTAAACGAGATTCTAAAAGTGGAATTGGAAAACCCAGATTTCGCTGAGGCCACCTGACTGTCCTTGGGGGTGGAGTGAGGCTGGAAAGGCCTTGGGGGCTATGTCTTACCTCTCTCGATTCTTGTAGGGTCAGGTCTCCACCCACATTTGCTTTCCTCACCTCTGGCCTCCCCCCACTCACTCACAGACACCCCCACAGCCATCTAGGCATGTGGCTGCAAGGAGAGAAGGAAGAAAATGGGAAGGGCCTTGTGATGCAGGGGTGGAGGTCCCTTAAGGACCACACCTTGGTGATAGATCACCTGGGTCTCACACACCAGCTTTTGGAAGGAGGAGTGTTCTGGTGAGGGAGGAGGCTCAGGGGTCTGGGAGCCATGGTGGACAGGTCTGGACAGCAGGACAACACCTCCAGGGCGAGTGAGTGTTTGGGAAGGGAAGGAGGGAAGAGTGTGGGGCTGGGGAGAGAAAGGGAGGAAGGTCTGGGCATCTGGGCTCCTGGGGGCAAGCTTGGGAGGCCCCCAAATCCCTCCTCAGCCAGAGACTGCCCGAGCCAGAGCTCTCTGGGTCCCTGAGATCTGGGGCCAGGGGCCAGGAGGCTCCCGGGAGCAGGGCTGCCATGGCTGGGGGGCCCAGGGGATCCACAGAAGTGAAAGGGCTTCACAGGTCTGCTGCAGCACGGGAAGAGGGCTGTGTCTCTGGGACTAGCTGGTGTGCACGTCAGGACACACACGTCTGCACTTGGCATACGTGCACTCGTGTGTGTGCGTGTGTGTGTGTGTGTGTGTGTGTGTGTGTGTGTGTGTGTGCTCTCACCGCATGGAGAATACTGGCATTTTCTAGGAGTGCAGAGGAATCTGTGCCTGACTGGAGTGAAATGGGGATCCTTGGTAGGCTGGCCTGGGCACCCCAGCTTGGGGCACTGAACCTGATATATCCAGTGTTGGAGAGGATGTGACAGAAGGCCCAAGTAGCGCCATGGTGATGTCACCCAGCTTTGAGCTCTTCCTGCTGGGGCCTGGAGTGAAGGTGGGGGCTAGGCCAGCCCAGACCCTCCCCAGAGCCCCAGAACTTTCCTTGCCAGGACGGTGGCTCCTGAGGTCAAACGTCCACCTAATCCAAAGCAGAGAGGTGGGGCGGAGCTTTCCACTAGCCTGTGCCTCCCCCGCTGAGCAGGGGCCATACCTTGGCCAGGGGGCCCAGCCCTACCTCAGGCCCCCTATTCCAGCCTCGGAGACCCTCGCCCACCCCCTGGCCCAGCCCGGGACACTAACCACATTCTTCTTGAGTGCCTCCAGGAATCCAGGAAGCAGGGAGGGGTACGGGACCAGACGAAGGGGCAGGAGAGCCCCCACGGGCAGAGAAGCGGGCCTTGGGGGTTCTGCGCTAGGCCGCACAGGTGTGCAATGAAACCGGATCGGGAGCAGGATGGGGTGGTGGGCGTGTCAGCAGGGAAGAATCACTCATCCGCTGGGTGAGGCCACCCAAACCGGGGGGAACCTTGCTCCTCCAGGTCTGAGCCAGCCCGCCAGACCTAGGCACGGGGACGTCCTCCATAGACTAAATGCTACCTGTCACTCATTCGGCCTCCCTCACCCTGGCACGTCTCAGCTCAGTGTTGCCATTCTTCTCTGGGTCATTCATTCCCTTGAAATCCCTGTGTCCACAGAATAAGTCGATGGTGTTCCCTGGGTGGAGGTAGACTATGGGCTTGTATCTTCGGACCGGAGCCCCGTGATCAACTTTATGTGCGAGTGCAGATTCTCATAAAACTGAGATAGTCCCAGAACGAACCACTAGCCATGGAATATGAGAATATATCCCACGGTGACTAGTATTGTTTCGTGGCCCCCCTCCCCCTGCCCCCCCCCAATTCACGGGAACGTGGCTGTACACGGGTCTGGATGTCACGTATTGCTGCTGCTGTCCCTACTGCCGGACATGGGGAGACCCCTCGGTGGGAGGTGGCTGCTGGTCTGTAAGTGCTTTCATCTAAGCTGCCCGGGGTGGTGGCCCCCTCTAGTCTTTCGCTCACCAGCTGCTTCCATCAGAAGGCCACCGGAAGCTCCCTCTCGACCATCGACCCAAACAGACAACGTGAAAGCTAGAGTCGCTCCAACAGGTTCCTAAAGATAAATGCTAAACTCTAGAGTGGTGGTGGAAGATGAGTTGGTTCGGCATGCTATGGGGTAAGTAAGCTTGTTACGGAGGGCTACAGGCGTCTCCGAGGACGCACCCGGAGCTAGGCAGCCGGAATCAGAGCAGGAGTTCTACTCAGCTATGGGCACAGGCTCTGGGGGGGGTGGGGTGGTGAGAATCCTTGCTGCTGCCTTTGCAGGACCCTCCTGCCCGATCCCATGCACCAACTGTGCTGTCTGCACAGCCTGAAGGGAGCCGAGTCAAGACCAAATCGGAAGCTGTCTGGCATTTCCGAATCACACCCACCCCTGCCCTGCCCCGGCACCGGGACAGTGGCCTGAGTCAGAGACTCACGCTTGCCTCCTGCCCGCCGAGCAGCAGCCCCCTGGGCTCCTGCTAAGAGAGTCCTATGCAACCTCGCGGGCCACGTCGTCTCTTCCGAACCTCACGAGACCAGCGCGCCAACCTCCTTACCCAGGGCCACCAGTGAGGTTCCTCCAGCAGGCTCTCGCCTTGTGAATGTGGCTGCCCAGCATCTCCCTGGGCCCCCGGGCTCCACACCTCGAGACTGAGTGCGCGGTCCCGGGTTGCCCACGGAACTAAGGAAGCAGTCTGACTGAATCTGGAATCATCGCTACGGGGGGCGGAGGTGAAAGGTCAGATCGACATGCCTCTAAGAGGTTTCCTACCTGCTCTGTTAATTTCTAAAATTTCTTCCTGGGCCAGCGGGCATGTGTCACTCTGAGTACTGTGATGTGGAGAGTTTACGACAGATTTACAATAATTGGGAGATCCCAGCTGCGGCGGCCGTGGAATATGCTTCTTTTTTTTCTTTGGTAGTTTCTGCTTAGCCATGGCTAAGGAGTAATACATCCCAAAATTGTTCACGATGACGGGCACGGGCATGGCGATGGTCAGCACGCCCGCCAGCGCACACAGTGCTCCCACGAGCATGCCGGACCACGTCTGCGGGTACATGTCTCCGTAGCCCAGCGTCGTCATGGTGACCACGGCCCACCAGAAGCCGATGGGGATGTTCTTAAAGTGGGTGTGCTCGCTGGCGCTGGGGTCGTTGGGCTGGGCCCCTATCCGCTCGGCATAGTAGATCATGGTGGCGAAGATGAGCACGCCGAGCGCCAGGAAGATGATGAGCAGCAGGAACTCGTTGGTGCTGGCGCGCAGCGTGTGGCCCAGCACGCGCAGCCCCACGAAGTGGCGGGTCAGCTTGAAGATGCGCAGGATCCGCACGAAGCGGACGACGCGCAGGAAGCCCAGCACGTCCTTGGCGGCCTTCGAGGACAGGCCGCTGAGGCCCACCTCCAGGTAGAAGGGGAGGATGGCCACGAAGTCGATGATGTTGAGCGAGTTCTTGATGAACTCCACCTTGTTGGGGCAGAAGACGACACGCATGAGGAACTCGAAGGTGAACCAGACCACACAGACGCCCTCGATGTAGGTGAGGAAGGCCTCCGTCTCCGCTTCCCGGTAGTAGCGCACTTGCGTGCCGTTCCGAACATTCTCGATCTCGGTCTTGTTCACGATGGGGTTGAAGCGCTCGTGGGTCTCCAGGCAGAAGGTGGTGATGGAGACCAGGATGAAGAAGAGGGAGGCAAAGGCCACATACTGTGGAGGAGAAACACAGTGTCAGCGGGAGGCCCTCCCACCCAGAGCAAAGAAACCTGGGGTGCCTGGGCGTGGGGTCCAGTCAGAAGCCAGGCCAGGAGAAGACGCTTGCCCAGCGCCCCCTCCAACATGGGCCAAACTGACGGGCCACCTTTCCCGCCTCAGAGCACCGAGTGAGGAGGCTCAGGGAGGTAAGAAGTTGTGGCAGAGATTGCTTTATTTTCACAAATGCCTTTCCTTTCCTCGTGGATGCACAGCTCGACGCCATTTGCCGGGCTTCCTCGGGGCAGCTGGGGTCACGTGACTGGGTCCGGGGCCAGTGGACGGTGCACGCAAGGGGTGTGCGCTCATGACAGGCCTGGCACTTAGAACCTTTCTACTCAATCCTCCAGGCCCTCTTTCCTCCCCCAGCTGCCAGTTACATGCTGACGTCCTAGGGGCCAGTAGGGTCACCGCAAGGACGTAGTCTCAGTCCCTGAAAAGAAAGATATCCACTAAATACCTGAGTGGGAAATCAACTACTGATGTGTTCAGCCGCTGTGATTTGGGGGTGACTTAGTAAAGCACTTAGCCCAGTCTGAGTATTAAAAGTGGCCTAGCTTGCTGAGGCCGAAGGTGGCAAAGGAAAGAGCAGGGGCAGCTGTGATGGAATCTGGCCCCTCAGTGGCCACATGGTCCAGCCCTCCTCTTCCTACCACAGTCCATTCTCAATCTTTTTCAGGAATGAGGACCTCGTTGATGTGGTCTCTTTCGGGTTCTCTCAAGTCTAGAACTGCAAAAGATAGATATCTGCCTCAAGGCCTTAGGATGCCTTTTACACCCCCTCTATCTGTCCTCCTAGGAGCTCCCGCCGCCAGCTTAGAGGGGAGCTCCCCATTCTTGGAGGTCCTGAAATCAAGGCTAAATGCTCATTTGTCAGCAATACTGTGCTGCACGTTCAGGCCTCAGAAGGAGAATTGGACCGGCGGTCCTCAAAGGCACCAAAACCACAGGGTCTGCTTCTCTCCTGCTGGGTAGGGGAGTGGGTGGAAGGGAGGAAGGAGTTACTGGAGGGCTGGGGCTTTCCAAACACATGTGGGTGTCTCCTCCTCTCAGACTCCACCAGTGAGAAGGAAACGGCCGGGGAGACCCAGCCTGTCTGGGGCCACCTGCTCTGGCCCTGAGCCCCTGGAGAAAGCTTCAGGAGCTCTTCTGGTTGGTTTGGTGGCCCCATCTGATGACCCTGGGCTTCTCTAGCCCCCAGCAGACATGGGTACCTGAGGAAAGAGAGTCGAGCAGCTATCTCTCCTGTTCAGACTGAATTCCAGGCAAGGCCTCTTCTTACAGCCTCTAGTTGGGTCCCCCAGAGCTCTAGAAGAACCCCAGCCAGTCGGTTCTCCTCCAGGAGTCCAGCTAGTCATCCCTGCTCGCATGTTCCCACAGTACCCCTCCCCTCTGGGGCCCCTTCTGCCAGCCTGTGCAAGACAGACAGTGTCCTGAGCAAGGCCATCTTCTGGAAGCAGCCCCGGGCTATAGTCTGGACTGGGAGGCCCCTGTGTTCTCCAGAGCTGCCCTCGCGGATAACCTCAAGGAATGCCAAGGCCCCACCCTGTCTCCACAACAAGAGGCAGCCGTGCTGCTTCTAGCAACTGCACGGGTGCACCCCTCCACCTTGTGGTGGTAGTCGGTGTGGGGGGCAGCGTTGGATGTCCAAGAACAGCCCTGTCTGGGTTGACCATAGCCATGGGATCTGGCACCTAACCTGGCATGGATCTAGAAACCAAGAACTATGTGGACCTTTCAAGGAACATTCTGGGTTGGAGGAAGGGGAGAGAAAAGGGGAAGGGACAAAGATAGCATTTTAGAGAGTAAGAGAAGCCTTTAGAAATTATGCTACAGATGGGAAGCCTGAGGCCCGGACGGGAAGACGTCTCTCTGCGTTACGGTATGCTCATAGTCCTGTTGGCTTTAGAGCACTGTACGCTTTTCCAACATTTTATCCCGGACGGCTATCAAGTACGATCCCTGTGCATCCTTCCTTCCACCCACTGATCGAGCCCTCCTGTCACCCATCTATCCTTCCTTCTTCCCTTTCCCCCTCTCTTCCACCCCTCATCCTTCCTCCCTACCCTCCTCCCTCCCTCCCATCCTCCCTTTCATCCTCACGTCCATTCCTCCTTCTTCCCTCTTCCCTTCCTCCACTCCTTCCTTTCGTTGTTCCTCTCTCTTCCCTCCCTCCCCCTTCCCATCCATCATGCATGCATTCATTCTTCCTTTCCCTCTTCTTTTTTCTTTCCCTCCTTCTTCCTTCACTCCCTCCTTCCTCCCTCCTTTCCTTCTTCCCTTTCTTCCTTCCGCCTGCCTGCCCATCCATCCATCCATCCATCCATCCAACCTTTCTTCCTTCTACTCTTTACCAGGCAGAGTGGAATAAAGCCTCGGCCTTGGGGAGCTCCCTGCCCAGCTGAGGGTAAAGGACGCACGCAAAGTCAAGTCCAATGCAGTGGACTGAAAAGAGAAGCTCCCTCAGCCCTGTGAAGCAGCTGGGGTTTGGACAAGGTGGGGCAGGGTAGGGACTAAGCCAGGTCTTCAGCTCCAGAAACAGCTCTCTAAGGGTCCAGACGGTGCAGACCTGGGTCACCCCAGAAGCGGACCAGGAAAGCAAAGTGGAAGCAAGTGCAACCACTCTGACCCACGTTCGTGTAGCTCCAGAGCGCCTTCTGTCACCAGCGTGGCCAGAGCTTCTGAGCTAAAAACACATTCCGAAATGCTAGGTATTTGCCTCCAGGGTTCCTCTGGAGGGCCCCGTCTTAGGGCTTGGCATTCACCAGATCCCCAAGGGCAGGACTTTGTGAGAGAGGCGAAGGACACACACATTGTGAGTGTCTGAGGACTGCGGAGAGGCGGGGCCCATCGCATCCCTGGGCTCCGCATCCTGGCCAAGGGCGGGAGGCATGAGGCACCTCCCCTCTTCACTGCCCCATCAGCCATGGCTTCCCCCCCTTACACCCTCCCACTTCTATCCTCCTCTGTCCCTGTCTGCTCACACATGACCCTCTCTCAATAGGACCACTGCCATCAAAGCTAGCAGGCGTTAGGCTTAGCGTCTCAGTCGCCAGTCTAGTCTCCATACAGCTACCAGAGGGAGCAACCCCTTGGCACCCAGCTGTCTGCCCAGGCCACCTGACCGTGCTGCCCACAGAGAAAGGCCCTGACACAGGAGACACTCTGTGCCTGGCCTCCCTGACTTCCGAGGACTCTCTCTCTACCCACACCCAAAATTGTTGCCAAATGCAACTCTCAGCCATTTCTGACCTCCTTCTCTGTGTCTCCCCCATCTCCATGTCTTTGTACCTCTGAAAAAACCCATTCATCCCTCAGCGCCCCTCTAAGTAGCCCTGCTCCTGGGACCCCTTCTCCAGGTGAGGCTCCTCTTGGAGCTGAGGCCCTAACAAGGCAGCAAATGAAGGGACCTCCCCCCCAAGGAGTCTCTAAATTCACCCCCAAGGAGGCAGCAAGCCTGTCTCCAATGCTGGCTCATTAGCGCTTGGGGAGGCTCATGGGAACAGCCCCAACAGGGCACTGACGTTGCAGGTGCTCCCACAGGCCCGCAGAGCTCTCACCCCTCTTGCCCCTCTCACAGCCCAGTCCTGATGGGAAAACTGAGGTCCTGAGAGGTCTCATACAATTCGGGTAGGAGAAAGTACCGGTTCTCAGCAATCAATGGAACATCCTGTCTAGATTCTTTCCTCTCTGGGCCCCAGGGCCCAGGGAGTTGGTGGGGGTGGGGTGGCAGCCTCAGCCCAGCCCAGAGCCAGGCACTAGGACTCCTTTCCTGGGAGGAAGCAAGGGAAGTGGAAGCCAGGCCTGCTGCCCTGCCTGGGCTCTGCGGCTGGTCGGCCTGGTCCCCGGGAACAGGCCGAGCCCCAGCAACACCCAGGCCCAAGTGGGCCCTTAGGAGGGCTGTGGAGGCAGGGGCCCTGGCCTACTCAGACTGCTGCATTCTCGTATGCCCAGAGGCCAGCAGGCCTGCCATGGCGCAGCCACAGCAAGAGCTCCCCTCCAGCTGAGTCCCCGCTCCCTCTGGCCATCCTCGGGGAGCTGAGCACAGGAAGGAGAGAGCAGGAACCTGCCAAAGCAAAGGATCCACTCTGCGCCTTTAGTCCTCCCACCGACATAGTGAGACCACTATGCGCCAGAAAGGAAACCCAGGTACAGAGAGGTCAGAGACTAAACCAAGGGTCAGAGCTAGTGATGAAGCTGAGGCTTGGACCCAAGCTCATCTAGCTCTAGGACCTAAACTCTTTGTGCCACAGAGTTGCCAAAGCAACTGGGTAGTTGGCCCTCTGTCTGGATGCCTCCGTCTTGGAGCTTGGCACCCACAGCTCAGACTCCCAGAGGGCAGGTTATGCCCACTCCCAGTGAGGGAGAGAACTGGGGTGCCTGGCCCCACAGGCTGGAGCCAAGCCACACCTGAATTGTTCTTGGGCCGGCCCAGCTGCCCGGGACTTGCTAGCTCCCGGGGCAAGAGCAGCCCCAGGCACAGGGAGGCTGCCCCCACCTTACTCATCACTGCCAACAGCAGCCTTGGATGGGCTCGCCTGTGTCACCACCTGGCCACCTCCTCACAGACCCAGAGAAGGGCAGGCTGGGAGACGAATGACCCCAATTTGTTCAAGGAGCTCAGCCAGAGGGACTGGGGACGTGCACGGGGATGGGGCGTTCCTGGGGTTGGCTGAGCCCTGGGGAGGAGCACGACATTGGGAGCCATGTCGGCAGCAATCCCGGGCTGACGCTCCAGGACCGTAGGGGCTATAGGCAAGCGCAGGGGCTGCACCCCACGTGAGCTGTCTGCCTCCCAATCTCCAGTCACCCGGAGACCACGGACACACACAACCACCCAGGGTACACACCTCACCCCTTACCTAAGCGCATATGCTGTCGGTGCAGCCACACAAACTACAGCCCAGGGTCCTGACCACACATCCAGGGATGACACAGAGACCCACGGATTCTACGGAAACATACACACGCAGGTGCACACCCTGCAGCCCCTCGCAGCACTTGTGCACGCACACGTGGAGCACGCGGATGACACGGCAGCCATCGCCGCACAGCGTACTCACTATGGGTACAACAGAACCCAGGCATGGCCACCCGGCTAGCCCCTCTTCTGCCCACCTCACCCCTGCAGGTGTGGCTGACTCAGTGTCTGTCTCTCCCACAGGGCAGCAACTCCAGCCCGCCTCGCCTCTTCCTCCTCGGCCTTCCCCGACGCCATCAGCCTGCCTCCCCACGGTGACGGTGCCAGCGCCTGGATTTCCAGCCCCTACATCTGCCCTTCAGCCCCCAGCTTCCTGATTTCCTCCCCTCTCCCCCCCAGGCCTTGTCTCCTTTCCCTAGCCCACCTCAGCGGCAGCCTTGCCCCCCACACCCAGGATCCAGGCCACAGTAAGGACGGTGTCTCCTGAGGTGCTCATTTGCTGGGGGGGGGGGGGTATTTGTGCTTGGCAACCCAGGGACAGGGACAGTTGTCACCAGCCTGGCCACTTCAGAGGCCACCCAGTGAAATTTCAAGACAACACAGGCAAGATCGCCTGATAATGCAGCATAAACCCAAGCTGGCAGTCCTAGCTTCTTTTTTTCCCCCAGAACCAAATCACAAACTGTGAAAGACCCACCAATTGTGTTCTAGAAAGTGGTAGCCATGGCAACAGAACGAGGCATCCCATTTCTATGGTAACCAGGGTGGTGAGGCTGTTGGCTGTAAAGTCAGACAAACCTACTAAAGATCTGTTGACTTAAGAAGATGTTTTATAAATCACCAAGTTATTTTTATGGTAACCCCACCCCTGAAACCATAAATCAGAGAAGCAATTTACTATCTATTAAAATGACCAATATGTGCTATGACTTTCACTTATAAATTATGTATGCCACAGTCATCTGTAGAAAATTGTGCTTGCCTTCCAGAATCGTTCAGGGGTTCACGGTGGCATCCGCGTTCTTGCAGTCTGGCGTTCCAGGAACAAGGCGGTGGTGTAACGTGGTGCAGGGACCGCCATTCGGGGCTGGCGCTCACGTGCTGTGTGACCTTGGCAAGTCACTTCCCTCCTCTGGGCCTCAGATTCAGCACTGGTATACTGAGGGTAGGACTTGGTCCCTTCTGAGACCAGGTGCGGCTGCAGGCAGTGGGGCTAATCAGGGAGCCCTGGCTGCTGTCCAGGCCCCGAGCCCCCTGAGGCTTCAGGTCAGTGTTTTCGCCTAATTGAATCTGCCCAGCGGGGGTTTACGGCGTTTGAGTTAATCCACGCGGAGTCAGTGATACGGAGCAGGCGGGATGGCCAATTGGCCTAAATAAATTGTCAGTCGAGTTGAATTTGGAAACTGAATTACACTTGTCTGGACTTCCTCGGGCTGGGCAGGCCCGCAGCCTGCTGGGCTGGCTGAGGGCTGCAAGGGGGCGACTAGGGAGGGGGCTCTTGGGGATCCAGTCCCTTTTTGGTCCATCAGTAAATGGGGGGCCCTGGGCAGTCCATCCTGGCATCCGGGTCCGCCCTGCCCCTGTTCCTTTTCACTAGCCCTCCCCCCTTGGCACCCAGCTCAGGGAGCAGGGGGTGGGGGAGCCCTCCATGATGCTACACGGAGGGTGTGAGTGGAGGTGTGTCAGAGTTTGTGCAGAGAACATAACAAGGCCGAGTGGGCACCTGTTTGGGCAAGTCCGTGTTTGGGGGAGAATACTGGGGGAGGGGGAGAGACCGTAAATCCGGAGTGGGTGTGTGCATGGTGAGAATGTGTCACCTGTTTATGCGACCTGACTTCAGGCATGTGTGAAAGGCTTGTGTAAATGGTCGCCGTGTGTAGTGTACGTGGTTCCTACAGCTGGTAGAAGTGTGTGTGTGCACTAGCGTGTGTGTGTATTAGGACACATAGGAGGTGTGGTGTGTGTGCTTGTGTGTGTAAGGACAGGTCTGGGATAGTATGGGGGTGGGGCACGTATGAGCCAGCTCCTAGGGGAACCAGGGTCTGGCTAAGCACTCTGTACACCTGTTATCTGAGCTAAGACCCAGCCCAGGGCCATGACCCTTTTCCATGCCAGAGATGGTCATTCACACACTAGCCTGGGGGTGTGTTCCTTTCTCTGGAACTGTCTCTGACTGAGAGAGAGGAGAGAAAGGGCAGGAGTAGAGAAAAGGCCACAGGGAGGCAGGGCTGTGTTCAGATCAGAAGCCCCTCACCCCGCCGCACTGGCCCTCCCATTCCTGGAACCCAGCCTGGGCAGTGGGGGAAACCAAGGCCAGAAAGGGCCGTGCCCAGGCCTCCAGCCTTCCAGAGAGATGCTTCCTTGAATTCACTCATGACTCTCGGCCTAGGCCATATCCAGAAAGGGCTGCCCCGACCGCTAGGCTGGCTACGTTGGAGATGGCAGACGTTCCTGTGTTGCTTGCGTTCCAGGATGCACATATTTTTTTCACTTTTGGAAACGAAAATATGTCATAAAATGTACACATCCTTAAAATAGTATGTCTTACCAGGTCCCCAGTGTGCTATCATTTAACTCATGTCCTGTCTTAGATCGATGGTACCTTGGACTTGTGAAAACATGGTCATTAGAAACCCAGAACACCAGGGAAGAGGAAGCCCTCAGAAGTTTCTGGCCTAAAAGCTGCCCCTTGTGGCAGGAATGGAGAAATGGAGGCACCACAAGGAAAAGGATCTGCCCAAGGTCGCAGAGCTCTCAAGGTAGAGTGGAGAGGAGAGGGTCAGTGCTGGGCTGAAGCCTGGACCTTTCGTGTTCATGGCCTCGACCTCGGAGCCTTTGCTTGAAACGCCCTCCCAGGCCTCTCTGCTCTCCAGGCCCCGCCTGCCTTCCAGACCCCAGCTCAAAAGGAGGAAGTGGCCGGAGCAGAAATGACAGGATCTTGAATTCAGGATCAACCCTGGTTTGAGGCCTGACTTGGCTGGTGACCTTGGATAAGACACTGCCCTTTTCTGAGCCTTCATTCTTGGATAGGAGGGGCTGGGAGAACATTTCCCTGCACCCCACATCCCGGGGTGGGGCTGTGATAAAGAAATGAAATAATACAGAAAGCAAGAAGGAGGGGTTCAAACACATCGTTTTGGACCCCACACCAACACTTCACCTCTGGCCCTTGTGGGCCCTCCTGCCCTGGTCCCATCACAACAAAGTGCTTAGGATCAGAGCATCTCAGACGTAGAAAAGTGAAGAATCTTACAGTCATGATACAAGATGCACGGAGTTGGGAGGCACCTGGGGGACTGAGGTGGACATGCCCCCCCCATCTCAACACAGCACCACTGACCTACAGAGAGCCATCATGCAGCATGAGTGAGGCTGGGTCCACGCACCTGTGAAGGCCCGGCTGAGCAGCATGGGGACCCGTCTGCCCAACCAGGGCCAGCCCTGGTCCTGGAGGACACGGGGAGGGGTGTCTCCTGAGGAGAAGTCTCTGGATGTAGCACCAAGGAGAGCTTACTTGGTGGTGGCCAAAGCCAGACCCCTTGGAAGGGTGGATGGGGAAGCGGGAAGTAAGAAGCCCTCCCTGGAGACGCTCGGGGAGGCACAGAGGGGGCAGGAGTGGACTGAGGCCTGAGTGAGGGAGAGGATGGTGGTGGGATGTGCTGGGGGAGAATGACCTGGGGGAGACACAAATGCAGAGTCCCTGGCCCCGTGTTCAGCGACGGATTCAGCAGTTGTGGGTGGGACCGGAAACGGACCTTCAACTTGGGCCCTCCGTGGTTGTGATGCCTCCCAGCCCCATCCTCGCGGCGGGGATGCGTGAGGCTGGCTGAGACCCAAGTGCCAGGAGGCTCAAAACGGAATGAAGCTCATGACCCCGGAACACCTTGGGAACTGGGAAGCAGGGAGCGTGGCAGAAGGCGAAGAGCCCCGTGCTTGGCTTCAGAGACCTGAGCTGGAGTCCCAGCTCTGCCATTGGCTGTCTGACTGCAGTAGGCAAGTGACCTCTGGGAAACTCAGTCCCATCATTTTTCAAGCGGGGACTACGACAATAATAGTAACACAGCCCGGGAAGTCAGATGCTACTGGGGGTCCTGGAGGAAAAGGCCAGGTGTTTCGGGTTTCCCCAAATCCAAGGCAGAATTCAGGGATAGGGAGACACCTCAAGACTGCCAGTTCCCTTGCACATTGGGATTCTAGGAGTTGGGCCAAGGCTTCCTTCCACAAAAATCTAAACACAGCCTTTTTCCCCCTGAATTATTGGGGGGGATGGTCGTTGCAAGGAGCAGCAGCAACTGCTAGCGAGAGAAATGTGTTTAATTTCAGGTTTCTTTCCCTAATGCTCTCTAATGTTCTCTGCTCCTGCTACCACTTGCCTGCTAACAGACCGGGAGCAAATGAGAGCCTCACGAGAGCCCATGGCGTGGCCTCCAGAGCCTGTTCCTGGGGCCACAGACCAAGGCAAAGCCATGTCCAAGAGCCAGCGCTCTGGCCTCCCGCCGGTGAGGCCCTCTCCGCAGGGTAATGGTGACTTCCCATGCCCACTTCCACGTGGTTATCCGCGTGAGCCCCTGCCATGGGGCAGGGAGCAAAGGAGGCTTGGAGGGAAAGGACACCCAAGATCACACAGTGAGCAGGGTGGGAGCCAGAGCTCCTGGCATTCCGGCCTCACTCTGGTGATAACATGGAGGCTGAGGACGGCGGCTTCTGGCTGTTGAGGAGGCCCTGCTGCCTGCACTATCCATGCACCGGGGCATTTAAACCCCACGCCAGTCTAGGAGTAAGTTCTATTGGTATCACTTTCCAGACAAGAAGTCTAAGGTTTACAGAGGCGGAGAATCTTGCCCAAGCATTCAGAGGTCCTCAGCAGGGCCCTCAGTCCTGCCCTAGCCCCGCACTTTAGGCCTCCGTGGGCCCCCCTAAACAGCCAGGCAGGATATCCACGGTGCAGGTTAGCCTAGCTGTGCCCCGAGAGCCAGACCTGCCTGCTTCGGCTCGGTGTGGACCTTAGTCAGCCCCAGGGAGGTACACAGGCCTATGTGCCTTAGGGGAGTGGGGCCATGCTGTCCCCGAGTGCCCCTCGACTCCCCCACGCCAGGAGGGCTGGCTGTCAGGGCCCCAGAAGGTCCCACCAGGAGCCCACATCCCACCCACTCTTGTGACCTGAGAAGCCCTCCGGGAGACCGGACAGCACATATCCTCACCCACTGGCATGTTAAACTCAAAGAAATACCAGTATTCCATGCAGGAAATTGTTCTATTTCAGGGCTTAAAACTGTGTTTCGCTGTGTGTCTCTGCTGCACTTGCCGACTTTTCTGTTCATAAATGATAAATTATGGAACCCTTCATAGTTCCTCTTTTGCTCTGGCTGCCAGGGAGCTCAACGACATTTGGTACTCAAGTCTGACTTCATCTTTCACCTGGGTGCGGGGTATTGCTATTTCTTCTCTTTATTATACCACTCCCATGTTTTCCTTTCTTCTTTATTTCTATGGATTCTGTTGTAGGAGTGTCCCATGTGCCTCAAACCTTTTTGTGCCACAGATTGGGAAAAGAACTATGTGACTGAGGTTCCCGGATATGGAAAGAGTAGGAAGGCGCCCCATCTAGGAGATAAAGGCCTCCCATGCAGACAATTCAGTAACCCCTCTGCAGGAACCCTGAGCCAGATGTCTCTGTTGGTGACCACCCATGATGGGGACTTCCCAAGGCCACTCATCCTGTCTTTGGACAGCTCTAGAGATATGCATTTATGTTGTGTTTAAGTCAATCTCCCTGCCTTTCTCCCAGCGATCCCAGTTCTGCCCTCCGGGGTCACCTGCTCCTCTTACCTGGGACAGCCCTGCCCACACTTGCAGATGGGCCTCAGGACCCACCTCTGAGCCATCCCTCCTGTAGGCCAGGTTTTCCCTGGCCTCCAGCACATTCCCTCTCCTGGGCCACTCCCCTGTTTCAGAGCCTGATTTGGTTAAGCACTCACTGCATGTGGCTAAATATGTCACACGCTTTACCCTTTTTGATTCCTACAACAACCTCAGCGGCAGGAGTATTTAGCTTTCTTGAGCCCCACTGTGCCCCGCTATAAAGTAATAATGGTCACCATTACAAACATGATCTCATTTATCTTCAAAAACTTCTCTGAAGATGTCATTACCTCCATTTTGCAGATAAAAAAACTGAGATTCAGAGTAGTTAAGACATGTGCCAAAAAACCAAAACCCACAGAGCTTGAAAGGGGTAGGCAGAATTGGAACCCAGGTCTCTCTGACTCTAAAACCACCATGTCCCAGGGCTTCCATTTATAAACCTCTTCCACGTCCATCCAGGTAGCCTGGGAGGAGGACATTAGTCTTCCCATTATGATGACACTGGGTATAGCTGTCGACACTTTACAACACATCTTCACATTCTGAATCACATATGAATGTCACACACACACACACACACACACACCAACAGCTGGGCCATCCGCAGGACAGTCTTGATTGCCCCCATTAGACAGATGAGAAAAATGAGGTCCCCAACTCTATCGTATACCCACTAGGAATCTAATGGGCAATTGCTCCCAGGGTCCACTTGTGTTTTTACATCAAGTTAGTGGTCTCGATTCCCAACGGGGTATGCATGTGTGTACATATTTATGTGTTGGGAGGAGGGGAGTAAAAAGATGGCCCCAAGAGGGACAGCTCAGGGAGGGTAATAGATTCAGTGCAGGGGGGACCACAGTGGACTGTCCACCTGCTCTCTCGCCAATGAATATTTATGCCTTATCCCAGGGCTGTGCAGGGCACTGAGCACAGAGCGAGCAAAACCAGTCATAACCTCCGGCAGGGGAGGCTGACATTTATCAAATAACCATACAAGCAAATATGTATCTATGTGAGGTGATGAGGGCTTTGAGGGGGAAGCACGAGGCATTCGATGGGCTTTAACAACAACGCTTGGGGTTAGGGTGGTTTCCAGGAGGAAGTGACAATTGTGCAGGGGTTGAAAGGCTGCGTAAGAATCAACGAGGGGGAATACAGGTTGCAAGGAAGAGCAATTTAGGCAGAAAGAACGGGAACAATTCCCAGTCCTCACATCCCTTGACCATCAGCAACATCTGAGATGGCTGATCGCCCCCTCCTTTTTGTCACACTCCCAGGCTCCCACCGCCTCTTGATTTTCTTCCTACCTCACTGGCTGCTCCTTCTCGATGTCCTTTGCCAACCTCTTCTCCTTGCCTCGAACTATCGGGATGCCCCAGAACCTTGGTCTTCTTCCCCATCTACACGCATTCCCTTAACGATTCACCTACTTTCCAGGCTTAAAAACCATCACCCATTCAAATATCACTGAACACTCCCAAATGTCTACCTGCCGCTCAGCCCTTCTCCTGAACTCAGGACTTGGGCGTCCAAGTCCTTAGCAACTCCAGGTTGAGGTCTGATAGCACTCTCCCCAACTCGATGTGCCGCCTGAGCTCCCATACCACCCCCACTGCCCACGGCCTCTCCCCCGCATGAGGCAGCAACTCCATCCTCCTGGACGTTCTCACCCCAGACCTTCACACCTCATTTTCTGCCGTACCTCGCATTTAATCTGTAAGGAAAGCCCACTGGCTAAGCTTGAAACGAATCCAGAGTTTGACCACCTGCCCAGCACCCCCGTTTCTACCTCTGTCCCTGGCAGGAGCAATCACCTCCCCCTCGACTATGCTCTCCCAGCTGCCACTATTCCTGGTGCTGGAGAACTGTTTTCAACAGAGCAGCGAGATAATCCTTTTAACATATAAATCCGCTGGGGTCATTTCTCTGCTCGAAACCCTTGCACAGGCTCCCCGTTTCTCTGGTCCCACACTGTCCCTCCAAGCTCCTCTCCCGCCGCTGTCCCCTTCGCTTGTTTCAGCCACACCCGCCTCCTCAAACATGTTCTTTAAACATGCCAGACATACGCCTGCCGTAGGGCCCCCGCACTGGCTGTTCCCCCCATCCAGACGCCCTTCCCCAGGTATCCTCACAGCTCATTTCCTCGGCACCTCCTGAGCCTTACTCTCAACCAGCACCCCCCCCCCCCCACTGATCTGAGCATCCTCCCTCTCCGTCCCCTCACAGCACTGGCCATCCTGGAGCACTGGCGCCCCAGCCTCACTGATGTGTAATTTGCAGCCGGGCACATTGAGTGGCCAGTCGGATGACTGTCGGTACTTCACACCGTCTGATTTACTTACTTCTGATATTTACTTTTGATCTCTCTTCCACCTCAGAACGTAAGTTTCATGAAGTGGCTGCATCTGGGGATTGGGGTTGGCCCTACGGTCAGGCCCAGCCACGTGCCTCACACTAGTAGGGAAAGGGGGCCCCCTTTTCGGGGACCAAGAGCACAGCTATGCACAAGCACAGCCTCCCTTCTGTGGGAAGGTCACAGGTATATGTCCTTCGTGTGGTTGTCTCAGTCCTTCTACCCATGCAATGGGCACAGCGACGTTTACCCCTTTCGGCCTCCTTAGGAAGTGAACCCCTCCCTCCTCTGGTGCCCATGTCCCCTCATCTGCACAGGTAGCGTACCCCGTCACTGATTCCCTGACACAGCACCTGCGTCTACACTGGCGAGGTATTCAGACTGATTTCAGACTCATGTTTACGCCGGCACTGACCGCACTTAGAGTAGATCTCTGTAGACACGGGTAAAAGGATCACCGTTGTCTATGCATCTGTGGTTCATCTGGTCACTAACCACCCAGCTCCGTCCTCATCAGCTTCAGCTCCACAGACACTTACACTGGCAATGGGCACAGTGACTGAGAGCAGATCCGTGTCTACACTGGCAATGCGTACACTCATTGACAGCAGACGCGCGGCTACCCTGGCAGCAGGCACAACCATGTTCATCTCTGGACAATGGGCAAAGGCAGTAAAGACCTGGCTGCCCACCGGCCATGACCAGGAATGAGTAAGGCCAGTGGACACGAAGGCGCGAAGGTTCCTGTTCAGAGAGGGGGGACGGGCCTATGCCCCACCCCCAGCAGTCCGGCCTGTGGACTGCAACAGCCCGAGGCCTGCCTCAGGGGCATCACTGGCATGGGGACGAGGAATTCAAAACCCACATGCCGGCCCCGGAGTGCGGCAGCTGGCATCCGGGGCACATGGCAAGGAGATGAGACCTTGTCTATTCCCAGCGCCTTGAGATCACGCAAGGTGAGGAGAGACTTGGGCTGTGTGACTCCCTGTGCCACCCACCCCCTCCCCACCCCACGCCCGGGGCCAGGCCCAGCCAGCCAGGGCTTAAAAAAAGCACCAGGAAATGTCACTTTCTTTTTGAGGAGGTGAGACGGGAGGAGATGGCCCAGGCAGTTTAGCTGCCGGCCTATTCAAAGGCTGGGAACGGTGACAGTACCTTTAAATCCCGAAGCTGGTCTCCTACTCTTACCCTGGCTGGACAGAATTCCAGCCCCTTCTCGGCAAGCAGAGCCCTGCCTCGTGCCCGCCCAGGGGCCCCCAGCTGCCCGACTGCCCGGCCAGGGTCCTGCCTGCTGCTGCACGGTTACTCTGCCCGTCCACGGGGGACCGGCACCGCCCGCTGGCCGTTTCCCCAGCTGCAAAATGGGGCAGGGGTGCACCCGGACCCCTTGGAGCCCCTCCTCTACCCCTGGGATCCCTATGTTACCCACAAGAATCTCTAGATCCTACTGGAGACACAGCCTGGCCGAGAGACAAGGGAGGGCGGATGCCTCCTCCGAGGAGAAAGCTCCAAGGACATCCGACCATCCATTGATGCAGCTTTCATGGTTGGTTCATTCATTCAATCATCAAATATTTACTGAGTGCCTCTTATACACCAGGCACCGCTTTTCCCAACCACCTCCAGAAAAAACAGCTTGAAATAAAGCTCCCAGCACGGACCTAGGCACGGACTAGGTACTCAGTAGTGAGGATACAGACATCTACCGCGTCCTGACACTTACTCTGAGCCAGGCCCATCCTGAGCACGCATACATGCCCCATCTCACCGACCCCAACCCCAACTCGGAGGTCTGCACTGTGATTACCAACCCAATTTTATAGAGAGGGAAACTGAGGCATGGAGAGGCTAGGTTGCCCAGGATCAGGAACCTGGAAGGTGATGGAGGTGATGGAAGTCCAGCTTTGTCTGACTGCAGAACACACGCTCTCCAGCACTCTCCCCGCCCCTCGACACACATTTCTGCAATGAAAGCCCGAGTGAGGGAGGGAAACTTGGTGTTGGTGCAGGTCCAGGTCCGTGGCTGCCCAGGGCCATCGGCATGCACAAGCGTGGGGAGCATGTGCGTGCAGATGTTTGTGTGTTTGCATGTGGAGCTCTTTTATGGAAAGCCTTTCCCTTGTTGTCTTGGTCTTGTGTGTGCTGGAGCTATACTTAGCTGCAGCCGTGACTGTAATGAGTGGTTAGCGGCGCACCAGGCTCTCTCATTGGGACCTGGTTTCCCAGGGAGATCGCTGGGGCCAGTGTAAGTGTGGGGGGTGCAGCCTGGTGCTGGGGAATGCTCTGGGCTTTGGGAGGGAGCCTGGAGCCCACAGCTCAGTGCCTTGTGCAAATGGAGATCCTCAGCTCCGGCTGGAAGAATGCGCTCTAGGCTAGCACCCTCTAAGCTTCCAGGCCCTGCCAAGCTCTACCACCGCGCACCCACGGCTGCGGTCCCTCTACTGGCCCTTGCCAGGTAATTAAAATGAAAGCCTCGGAGCTCATGTCTAGAGCCCGGGAACTGATGACAAGAAGCAGCGGGAAGACGGTGCATCTTGGTGCAGCTGAGTTAGGCGACTCAGGAGGGCCCACTCCTCAGCCGGGAGAGCGGCACTGTCCGCTTGCACACATCCGGCCGGGGCTATCAGAGGGGCTTGCCATTGGAGGTTGGGGACCTAGGGAGGAAGAGTGGCCTCCCTACCCCAGGACAGACAGAAATCACAGGTATGCTCTGTGCAGCCTGGGATTCCGAGGCCAAGCCCCCCTCACTGTCTGCGCTCCAGTGGCTGCAGGGTGCCTGGAAAACCTTGGACCCCAAGGCTTCCCTGGTCATATGGCCCTGACTTCAACTTCTTTCCAGCCTGTCTTGGGGCTGCTCGATCAGAGCTTCTCACCTTTGAGAGTGTCCCGGTCTCCCAGGCCAGACCCTGCCCCCAGCTCCAACCTTCCTCGCTCCACAAACCACCCCAGACTTTCTCCACTCAGGGGCTAGGTTCCTCCACCCTGCCTTCTACCCTGAAGTTTTCGGCTTCCCAGTCCTCTCCTTTAGGATGTTTTCAGTTAATGAGAGGTGAGACTTCCTTTCGTGCCTTGAAGCCAAGCGACTAGTAATGTATCCATCCATCCATCCTTACAACCATCCATTTGTTCACCCATCTGCCAAGGTACTCACACAGCGGGGTGTCCATTCATACATCCTCCACCCATTCGTCCATATCCATCCATGGACCCATCCTTTTACCCATTCTTTCATCCACTTGTCTATCACCCATCTGTCCATCCAACCACCTTATTCTTGACCACAGAACCTTAGCATAATAGAGCGGGAAGGAACATGGCAGTGCTGTAGTTGGCCTTCTCCATTGCCCAAATAAGACCTGGGGATCTAGTCCTTCTTCCACCACTCACTAACTGGATGGTCCTTGTAAATGAATTAATCTCTTCCGGCCAGTTGTTCCTTCATCAATAAAATGGGGGTGCTATCTCATCCTTTGACCTCACAGGGCCGTGGTGAAGTATGTCACTTTAGCAAAGGTTTATCGAGTCCATATTATGTAACAGGAACTACCATGCCTTGACCCGGCCCTCATCCTCAAAGAGGCTGCAGCTGATCTGGGGAGACATGCAACCTCAATAGGGCAGCTGCATCAAGGGCAAGAAAAGTTCTCTGGGAGAGCAGACTGTTCGAGAAGGAACAGAATAGGCTAGGGGAAAGGCTGATGTGCCTGGAGGCCAAGGGTGGGTGGTCTGGAAAGACAGGTTGGGTGGGATTTTCCAAGGGTAGCCCAACAAGGTTTGGGAAAGAGCGCAGACATGGAAAGACTTGGCCAGCCGGTACAACCCACGGTGACTCCTTACTCCGAGGCTTTTACTCAGGTCCCCAGACTGCCAGACGGAAAAAAATATCTGCTTGGTGACAGCCAGGCCTCGGGAGACACGGTTCCTGCCGCCTAGAAGAGAAGCCGGTGCCTGGCATTTCTGACCTTTGTGCTGCTAAGTATATCATTGGTGACAGTGGTTCATGCCCCTGAGGCTGCAGGGCCACCGGACAAACTTCCCCAGCTCGCTTCCTTGTTTCTGCGCTCAGCCAGGGCCTCACTGTGCCAGCTTCCCTGGGGCATCGGAACCCAGGAACAGGCTCAGAGGCGTCCCAGGTAGGCAAGCATGTCTCGTGCGCTAGGCACGATGCTTCAGGCTTCGCCCTGAGGCTCGTCCCCATGTCACACGGGAGCAAAACAGGCTTGGCCAGATGTCACTTGCCCAAGCCCACACTGAGGCCCGGCCAGGTCCAAGGCCTGTGCTCTCGCCTCTACCTGTCCCCTCCTCACACTTGCCCTGCCCATGAGACAGCGGTCTCTGGCACACATGGCCCTGCTTCGAACCATATTTTCTCCCTCGCGAATCATCTTTCTGCCTCTGTCTTAGTGGATTCTCCCAGCTGCCCTGAGAGGTAAGTGAGACCATTACGCACAATTTATAGATCAGGAAACTAAGGCCCCAAAGACGAGGGCCATGCTCCATGTGTGTGGGCTTCTCAGGCACCAAGGTGGGAGCTCCCATGGCAACACCGGGAGAAGCACACCGCCTGGGGCTGGCCCCTAGCAGGCGCCAGCCACATGTGCTACCAGGAGCCCAGCCCTCATCCCAGGGCTCTGAGGGTGGCTCCAGGTGGCCCAGTGGGTGACCGTGTTCCTCACAGCTGCTAAGAGAGCCCCTGAGGCTGAGCATAAAACATGAATCTCTAAGTGGTAAGATGTTGGCCCTGGCGGGAAGCTGTGGTCTAAAATATCTTCACAGTCCTGCCCTGGTGACAAGACCCAAGGGAGTCACACTTCCCCGCCCTACCACCCTCATGGGCAAAGAAGATCCCTGGGGAACCACCGAAGCCTCCTGGTTACAGCAACTCCTTCTAGACATTGGCTTCACGTTCTCAGGATCCCCCAGATGGGAGAGGCCAGCATCTGCAGGGCATCCCAGAAAGATGCCTCGTGCGCCAAATGGTGAGAATAGTAAGGCATGACTTGAACACCTGTGTCGTGCCATATACCGTGCTAAATGGTGTCCCCTTATCTCTTTGGGTTCTCATGGCAGCCCCTTGAAGTGGGGAACTCTTTGTCTCCCCCCTTTTATAGCTGAGGTGGCTGAGGCTTACAGAGGTCGCACAGCCAATAGTAGAGACAAGTTTGGACCCAGGCCGTCTGCTCCAGTCTGGCCCGTCAACACCACACTAACCACCTTCTCTCAGCCCGGCTGGAGAGAGAAGCAGGTAAGCAGCCGTGCAGGGCTCTGTGAATGGAAATTGCTGACAGAATCCTTGTCTGGAAGGGCCCTTTACCTCTGGCTCCCACACCAACATCTCTCCAGTCCCATAGCCCCTGAGAGGACAGCGTCCCCCGCAGCCTGTGGCAGCCCTGTGTGGCCCCACCATCCCCGGGCACAGTTGGCCTTCAGGGAAAAGACAGAGGTCCCCCACTGTGGTGAGGCAAGAGCCCCTCCCTGAGGCCCAGCTTCGTGGAGATGAGGACCGTGCAGCCCCTGAGGCCATGGGAGGGGAGGGAGGAAAGGGAGGGAAGAGGACAGCGGTGGAGACATAAACACAGCCAAGTGCCAGGCTAGCACACCCAGAGAGCCCATGGGACAAGACCCTGCGGCCAAGAGCCCAGCGGGGCTGTGGGGAGCTCTGTTCCTCTTTCTGACCTACCACTGTCTTTCGGCTCTCTAAGCCCAGCCCTGGACACTGGCCTCTCTCTGGGTCTTGACCCCCAGGCACAGGCACCCGCTCATGGCCTCTGTTCCCCAGATGTCACATGTCTCCCTCCCTCACCGCCTTCAAGTCTTTGCTGAAACACCACCTGCACAGGGAGGCCCTTCCTGCCACCCTAGTTAAAGTCAACCCCCTGCCGGCACTTCCTGGGCCCCACCTCCATGATAGATCTCCATGGCACACCTCACCCTTGGACGCACTTCATATTCATGAATCCATTTATTTCTTTGTATTCTCCCTGCACTAGAATGGAAGCTTCTTGAGGGCAGGAATGTTTTGACTGTTTTGTTCTTTGCCCTATTCCCAGCTTCTAGAACAGTGCCTGCTACCCAGTAAGTAGGCACTCAATACATACGTTGCATGAACAAAGGAACCAATGAATACTAACAGCAGCCCCTGGCAGGAAACCACACAGAGCGTCTGTATGGGTAGAGTAGAGTTGTAGGGAGAGAAGTCCCTTCCTGCACTACGGGTGGTGAAGCAAAGAGGTAAGGTGGGGGCACGTCATGGGCAGGGGCCAGGGGCTTGTGGGCAGGCCCGGAGCCAGAGTGGATCAGGAGCAGGGCCGCCAGGCTAGGTCTGGGGAAGGTATGGACCGGGCCAGGGTCGAAGGGGCATCCAGGGCCGTGCACAGGCTTGAGGAAGCTTCCTTTGGCTGCTGTGGCCCAGGCCAAAGCCACATCTAAGCCTGGGCCCAGTGCAGCTCCTGGGGCCCCCTGAGCTCAGCTGTCTGGGGCTGCCCCAGCTAATATTAGCTCGTCCCCACCCAGCCTGGCGTCGGCCTGGCGGGGCAGGCCGGCCCGAGTAGGCACTGCCCCCTGGCACCAACAAGAGCCCTGGGCCCCCAGCCGCGTCTAGGGTCTGCCTGGCCCTTGCGGCCAATGCTCGCCGTGCCTGCATGTCCCCTATAAAGTAAGGCATTTCAAGGCCCGCAGCTGGGATACCTGGCCCCTGCCCACCAACCCCCTCCACAACGGTACTCTTGTCAGCCTCTCGGGTGCCTCTGCTTGGCTCCCCACCACAGAGGTCACCGGCCCTCCTTGCCTCTCTACTCTGCACGCACAACTTTCATCTTCCATTTCCCTCATTGCCCACGACACTGGGACCGGGGGACCGAACAGGGACCAGGAGCCCATGCCAACCAATGGGGAGACTGAGGATCAGAGGAGGCCATGCCCTGCCCGTGGCCCCCAGCAGGTCTGTGGCAGAAAGCAAGACAGAATCCAGGCCCGCCAGGAGGACACCCCTGATTCTGGCCTCTGGGAGACAGACTCTGGAAGCAGGGGTCCCCAGGGCCAAGGTAGGCGAGGTGACCCCTAGAGAGTTATTTGAAAGGAGAGTCCGTTGCTGAAAGAAGGAAGCAGACAGTGAACAGCTGACGGGTTTGGGTCTTCCAGAGCCAAGTGCCGACAAAAAGACAATAATGGAAACTACGATAATTAAGCACTTATTATGTTTCGGGTTCTGGGCTAAGTGCTTAACACATTCAAGCCTCTCGACTTCCCTATGAGTCAGCTGCTATTAATATCCCTCTCGAGGTACAGACAGGTTAGGGAACTTGTCCAAGGTCACACAGCTGGGAAGTGGTGGGGCCAGGACTTGAATGCAGGCCTCCTGGCTCAAGAGGCTGGACTCCAGGTCACACTCGAGGCCCACCCACTTTCAGCGGAACATGTGACTGGGACTCCGAGCAGGGGAACTTGGGACAAAGAGCATCCTAGGCTTTCAAGGGGAAGAGTCTGTGTTGACAGCCAGTAACTCACAGAGGGAAGGAGATGACGGAAGAGGCAGGGAAGAGAAGGAGGAGGATAGGGAACAAGAGAGGGAGGGAGAGAGAAAGAGCCTGGCTGGCCTCCAGGAGGAGTCACAAGAGAAGTGACACCTGGGCATTTGGCCAGACCACCTGGGCCTGCGAACACTGTCCCTGCGACACCTGTGTCCTTGTGTGAGTGCTCACGCGTCCTGGTTTGGGAAAATAGTTTTTTAGCGTCCGAGCTCTGGCTGTGGGGCGCGGGCCGGGGGCTCACGGGGCTGCAGCGGAGTGAAGGAGGAGTTGGTGGAGGTGGAGGGGCCAGGATGGGAAGAACTTCATGTGGCCCTGGGTGGTGACAGGGGCAGGTGGCACCTGCCCTGACCAGAACCCTCCGGCCCTCCCACCACTCCCTCAGCTTCTGCCTCTCCAACACTGCTCCGGGCTCGGGGATGGAGGCTGAAGGGGGTCAGCCAGTAACAGGCTCAAAGGTGTGCTGCCAATGTCTGACCTAGGTCTTGAACCCTGGCCTCCTTCTCCATCCTCTCAATATTTATTTGGCACCTACTATGTCCTGTTCAAGGTTCTTCTAGTGAAAGAAACAGACAAGAGACAAGGTAAATAAGTAAAATACAGTTAGATGGTGTTAATGCAAATGGAGGAAACAGGAGAGCATGAAATGGGGAGAGGGAAAGCCAGGCACTGATCTGAGATGATGAATCCAAGTCCAGAGCTGAAGCAGGTGAGGGAGTGAGTGCGGGGCGGGGGGGGGGGGGGTGCTCCAGGTGGAGGGAACAGCAAGAGTAAGGTTCCTAAGGCAGAAGCACAAGCACTGAGCTGGTGGAAAACCAAGGAGGCCAGAATGGGGAGTAAGAGAGAGGCCGGAGAACAGACGGGAGATGGGAGACGGGAGACCCCAGGCTCTCATGCGGAGCCCTATAACACTCAGAAGGACTTGGGCTCCTCCCTGAGTGAGAGCGGAAGCCAGAGTTAGCAGAGCATAGAGGTGCCTTGGTCTGCCTAGCATTTTACCCGGGATGGCCCTGGCTGCGTGCGGAGAAGGAGCCGGAGCGGGGACAGTTCAGAGTAATCCAGGGGAGGGAAGATGGTGGCTTCAACTAGGGACCTAGCGGTGGAGGGTGATGTGACGCAGCTGGGTTCTGGGATGCTTTCAACATGGAGGCAACAGGATTTGCTGATGTGTGAGAGAAAGGAAGGAATCAAGGATGGAGCCAACGGGTTTGGTCTGAGGACTTACAGATGCAGTTGCCACTTACTGCCCTGGGCCCCCACCCCCAGGCCCGTCCCCCTGATGCCAACGTCTTGGGCACAAGGACAGATCACCCCCCTGAAGCTCTGCCAGGCTGCACACACCCATTCAGGCTTCTTTGCGTCCTGACACTTCCCCTCAACTGGCAATGGCTGCCCGCCTCAGCACTTCTCAGGATCGAGCGTGCGTATGATTCATCTGCGATCTTGTTCAAATGAAGGTTCTGAATCAGTAGGTCCCCGGTGAGGCCTGACACTCTTCATTTCTACCCAGTGCCCAGGTGATATTGATGCTGGTGGTCAGAGGACCGCACCAAGCAGCAAGAGCCCCAGTGTCCCAGCCCCCAGTGGGGTCTCCCTCCCGAGCATCCCCCAAGAGTGGAGCGAATAGCCCGAGCTCCCCTGTCCCCAGATCGAGGAATCAGATTCTCGAGGGACAGAGCCCATGAGCCTGACCTTTTGGAAGCAGCCCAGGTAATCTGAGAGTCAGCCACGGGTGGGACTCCTCCAGCAACCACCCCTGCAGCCCCCAGACCAACAACTGCCAAGAGCCCTGCCCTGGCCCAGCCCCAAGCAGCACAGAAGGAGCTCCCTGCCACCGTCTCCACAGCGCCCCTTGACCAAAGCAAGCCACCCAGCCCTGCCCCAGGCCCTACAGGCCGGCATGGCATCTCCTCTCTGAGGGCACCACTCTGCAGCTCCCAGAGGGCAGACGGCCAAGAGAACGGTCGGAGAAGAGGGCAAGCTGGTGCCGCCTGCTGGGCCTGAGTAGGGCACACCCTGGGGAAGGTGGGGCCTGCAGGTTTGGGCCCAAGAGCGGCTGGTGAGCCAGGGATGGGTCACAGCGGCCACTGTGGCAGCCCAGGCAGGGCGTGATTACTATGCCTTGAAGGAATAAATGAGAGCAGGTTGAGAGAGCCTGAACGGATGTAGGAGGAAAGGAGGAAACTCCTCAGAGCCCTTCCCTGGGGCTCCTGCCTGTTTGGTGTCGGGGCCCTTGGCAGGAGAGCTCAGACGCGTCCTAGAGAGGAGCGGGCCTGAAGATGTGGAAGGAGAGATAGTGAAGGACTAACGAGGCTCCCACAGCGACTCTGGGAAGCCGAAGCCCAGAATTCTTAGACTCCTGGAATGTCAGAACTGGGAAGGGACTTGGTCATTTGGAACGACCTGTGTATTTCACAGAGGCAAGCCTGCAGCCGGAGCGGGCGGACTTGCCCGAGGGAGCCTGGGTGGGTTTAATGGCCTGGCTACAGATCTCGCTCTGGTCAGTTGCCTGATGCCCACAAGTGAGGAATTGTCTGTGGCCTCATCTCTCCAAGCACCGGGGCTGGTCCTTGATCCTGAGGGCCTGCCTGTCCCAGCCACAGGCCCCAGAAATGCCCCACCGACCTCCAGCTCAAATCCTGCAAGCCTGGCGACCCCATGCCCAACCCTCCCTCCCCAAAGTGGTCAGCTAGGGCAGGAGCGGCCAAGGTAGTCACATTCAGCAAATCTAGAAGGGACACTGAGAGAGGGAACTAGGTGAGCAAAAACCCAGAGGCTGGAATGAGGGCTGAAGATGAGGAGGCCAGGGAGGAGCCTGGCGGAAAGGAGCAGCTCATGGCCAGGTTCCAGAGCAGAAGGCCTCGCATGCCGTGCTGAGGAGGACCCAGTGTGACCCCTCCCTCCCCCATGTATCTACCACCTCATGCAGGATAGCTCAGATCCTCCCTGAGCCCCCTGTCATTTCCCCGTAGGCATATGGAGCCCCAGGGCCTGCACGGCTAGTGGGGGGCAATGGGGTACCTCAGAAGTACCTCTTCCTGGGGGCTGCAGAACACCTCCTAGCCCACGAGGCTGGACCCTCACCTGCCCAAGTTCAGGGGCCAGAACTCGAATGAGCAGGATTCCTGGACAGCTTATGGGGAAAGAGTGTTTGCTGGGGGAGGGAGGGAACCAGATGGAAACCCAAGCCTGGGCCAGAGACCCCACTCTCCTGGAACAGCAGTCCTAAGCAGTGGGTACAGACAGTTCCAGTGTCCGGCAGCTCAGGTCTGAGCGCTGGCTCTCCCGCTTGGGAGCTAAGTGACCTTGGGTAAGTTCCTAACCTCTTTGAGCTCAGCAGTCTCATCTGTGACACTGGCGTGATGATAATGATACAGTTCCATGCAGTTTTGTGAGAATTAAATGAGAATATGTAAATGAAGCCCTTAAGAAGGATACATAGTAAATGGTTTCGTAAATAGCAGCCGTTAGTATTATGATTCAAGAAGAGAAAGGGATTCTAGAAAAATCCTGCTGGAGGATGGTAAGAACAGAATTTGGGCCAACTCTGGGTTGAATGACCTGCAGACATCCCGACCAGCTGTGCTGGGCCTTGGCGGGGAGGGGGGAGGCTTGGAGAAAGGAGGTGGGAGGGCAGCTGATTGCTTTAGCTCCCTCCCTCAGTGGGGAAATAATGGGGGGGTATGTAAGAGAACAGCATACCCAGGTGGTACTTGGTGTCCTGTTAAAACTGAGAGCCAAAAGAAATGCACATGGCCAGGCCCTGGGCCGAGAAGCCTGGGGTGAGAGTTTGAGTTTCACTGATTCCCTGTGTGGTCTTGGGCAAGTGTCTTCCCCTCTCTGAGCCTGCTTCTCCTCCACCGACGAGGGTAGTGGCTAGAGGTGGCCCAGGAACACCGATCTTCTCCAACAGCCCCATGCATGTGGAAGGTGGTCGCCATGAATAAAGCCGCCACCACCCACCCAAGTGGTCCCCATGAATAAGGCCTGGGCAGCCAACAGTCCCAGGAGCCTCTTAGACCCCCTTTTCCCCTGACCCTGCTCCCAGGAAAGGGAAGCTCAGGCCAGCGGCTCGCCTTAGGGGCTGACGGGAGGCAGCAGCTCGAGGCCCTGACCTTTCGGTCCAGAGTGAGCACACTGGTCATGGGACCGCTCAGAATAGCCATAGCACTATATTCAGCTGTCTTGGGAGGCCCCAAGATCCCTGGCCTAGGCAGTGGGCCCTGAAATGAGCCCCCTCCAGACTCCCTCCCCCACCTCTAAGACAACCCTCCCGCCTCTCTGGGAAGCTCAAGCCAATCTTCCCAAAGCTTCTGGCAGATGGCAGGCCTCCTGCCCAGAGTCAAGGAACACAGATGCCTGCCTCCAGGGCTCAGGACTCTAAACACTGCCTGGGGCATGGGGAAGGTGCAGGAGGGCTCTTGGGCCACTGAGCTGGGAGCGAGAGATCTGAACCTACCCCCCACCTGCTCACATTTGGCCTTGGGAAAGCACTGCTCTCGGGGCCTCAACTTCCTCATCGGCCGTAACCGTAGCTCCTGTTATGCTGAGTTTGTAAGAAGCTTGGAGTCTGGAGCAAGAGACAAAGCTGAATCAAACAAGGCTGCTAATGAACACTGTATTACATACCAGATAGCTTCTCTGAAGGGAGGGACTCTCAGCCCTGACCCAGGGTGCGGGGTCCGGGAAGGCATTGCCTAGGAACAATGTTTTAAGCAGGGTGTGAAGGACGAAGAGGTGCAGACCAGGAGGAAAGAGTGCTCCCTGGGGAGCAGCATGTGCAAAGGCCCTGAAGCAGGGGTGCCTGGCATAGGCAAGAAACTGAAATGAGGCCAGGGTAGCTGCAGCTCAGTGAACCGTGTGGGGGAGCCAGGCCAGAGGAGACGGCGGAGGCGGGCAGGGCCGAAGGGGCCACAGACGGTCCAGGGAAGCACCGAAGGGTTTTAAACAGGCAAGGGCATAGACTGACAGATTTGTGAGTTGAAGAGACCTCTCTCTGAGGTTGCCAAGTAGAGAATGAACTGAAGGGGCGGGGGGCCGAAGGCAGGAGAGCAGCTAGGAGCCGCTGGAGGGGTGGGTCTGAGGGAGCGATGGTGGTTTGCACCAAGATGGTGGACGTGGAGACAAAGGACGGAATCTAGGGAGCCATGAAGTAGAAGGATAACACAACCAATCGGAGTGATAATAGCAACCAACATTTATCGAGCACTTACTGCACACCAGGCCCTGTGACTGGGGGCTCTCCACGCATCACCTCAGTGAATCTGTCATTGACTCTAGCATTAGGCCCATTTTAGAGGTGAAGGAGCTGAGAGACTGGGATGGGGAGACACTCGTTTGTGATTTTTCACTACTGACAAGGGAGCTGGGGCGGGGGGTTCAGGGCAAGTACCATCCAGAGACACAAGGACACCTGTAAAAGCAACACAGGAAGGAGAAAAACACCAAGTGGGGGACACACTGTAGTGGGGGGCATCTGGGGTGGCGGCAGGGAGGGTGACCCAGCAGCCCCTTCTCCACCGCTCACAGGTCTCCTTCACATGTTACAGTGACTAGAGGTGGGGCCCTGGCGGGCTCTGAGGTGGGGGGCTGTCTAGAAAGTCCCCGATAGTGGCTCTCTCCCTCTGCATCTTACCAAGACTCCAAGAGCCCTGTGTCAGCTAAGACCCAAGGGGGGAAGAGAAGTCTCTTGCTGGACTCTTCACTCCGGCCACCAAGTGCATTTCCTTCCCAGGGAGCTGAGGAGGAATTGGGGCTACATCGGGTCCCAAAAAGCAGGGGACATGGCAGAGAGACAGAGAGCCAGCATCAGAGGAGAGGGGGGCAGTGGGCTGGTGGGTCTTTCCCCGGCTTGGGAACCACAGGTACTTCCTTGTCATTTAGAAGGTCAAGTGACGGTCATTTGAAAGGGGGACAGATGTCCTCACACACACACACATACACGCACACCACATACCAAGGATACTCTCTGGCCTACAGAACAAGGACCACCATTAGCCCTGACCTGACACAGAACAGTGTTCCTGATGAAAACGTGCAAATCACAGATAAAAGCCAAGGCCTGCACTGGCCCCCAAGGCAGAGAGAAGGGCAGATTTCAAGGCAGGGCCACCCCAGGCTTTGCCAACAGCCCTGCCTGCTCCCCACCCTCCTGGCTTTGCCTGCCAGGACTGCCGTCCCCTGCCATCTGCCTGGCTAATTCCTACCTGCCCCCCCAAAGCTCACCCTAGCATTGCCACCTCTCATAGCCCTGGGAAGCCCCCTCATGGCCCTTACCACAGAGTGTCACGACCATCCCAGCTCACCTCCCCAGCCCTCACCCCCTCAGCCTGGGGGCCCAGGCAAGCACAGGAGAGAGGGCCCAGGGGACTGGCTGCTCTAGCTCACACCGTCACCCCTCAAGGGGTCAGATGGGACCTTCCGCTCCAGCCAAATAGCCCTTACCTTCCGGGGCCAGCAAGAAGGCCTAGGGTAGGGTGGCCTCACTGTCTGTCTGATCCACGCATCCACAACGGGCCTGGGCGAGAGCAGTGTTTCAACTGAGGACAGGACCGAGGAGCACCATGGCTCACTAGGGCAGCTCAGGAGGACCAGGAGAGCAGGGGGGCAAGCAGGACGCTGGGCTGGAGTCACCCTCCTCAAGGTACAGCCGCACCTGGCCAACACAGGGCCTCTGTCACAAACAAACACCCACAGCCACACTGACACACACAGCCTCACACACACACAGTCCGAGCCGCACGCAGGGTCCGGCCTCAGGCGCAGACGGTCTTATGCACACAGCCTTACACACGCGCAGCCTCACGTGCGGAGCTTCACAAGTCCGATATCACACTCGCCACACACAGCCATCCACTCACACAGGGACACACTCCGCTCAAGTTTCTCACACACGCACACCATTTCTCTTACACATACAGTCTCCCTCTCTTTCTTATGTACGCGCTCTCTCCCACGCTGTCTCGTTCTCACACACAAAGTCCATCTCAAAACACACAGAATCTGTCTCTCTCACATTCACACAGAATTTCTGACACAGACTCACAGAATCTCTCTCACATAGCCTCACCTCACACACACACACACACACACACACGTGCAAACACATGCACACCCTACTCCCGGAGTCTCACTCACACATATTTTTATTCGTATCCAGCCTTTCTCACACACATGAAGAGTCTCTCACACCCACACAGAATCCCTCTTACACAGATTCTCTCTCACACACAGACAGCTTTTCTTTCACACATACATACAACGTCACACACATACCCAGGATTCTGGTCTAGAATCTAGAATAAAAATGTAAATCCTGACCCACCAGTTTGAGGAGGGGGAGGGGGAAACAAAGGTGACAGCAGCAGCAGAGCAAAGATGGAGGGGGAGGAAGGGCAGGCCGGCAGCCGGCTGGTCCCCGCGGAGATGAGCCGCAGAGAGGCAGCGCAATGCAGCTAGGCCAGCCCGGCGTGCGGCAGGAAGCCTGGGTTCTAATCCAGCCTCTGCCCTCAGCTCTTGAGTGCCCTTGGGCAGGTCCCTCCTCTGTGGGCCTCAGTGTCCTCATATGTCACCCAAAGGAGTTGGAATGACTCGATGAGGCTACTGGAAAAGAAGGTGGTGGTACAGATGGTGGGGGGGCTTCTAACCCACCTGCACCTCCCCACGACGCCCCAGCTCTTCCCTTAGAGTCTGCCCTTCAATGAACACTTGAGATAATCAGGACTTTTCTGTAAGGTTTCAAACGCCAGCAGGACCCCTAACACACTAACCAGCCCATTTATCTGCATTGGGTGAAGGCCACCCCATGGCCTAGGAGCAGCAAATGAAAGGAGATAGGCAGCGATGGGGGTAGAACATGCCCCACATGTCCCCTGACTATCCTGAAAGTCAGGAACACAGCTCGGAACGCTAAAGGTGAGTCCCAGTGCTGGGGTGGGGGTATCCGGCCTCTTACTAGGCAGCCAGGTGGGTGCAAGGACAATGAGGAAGTTGGGTCTTCTCCTTCCTTCCTGGGCAGAGGAGGGTGGTGGTGGTGGTGAGATGCTGTCCAAGGTCAAATGCAGGCTGAGTGGGCAGCTGCTCTAACTCGGGCCTTTGCCCAGCATGCCCCCAGCCCCAGCATGCACTGGTTCAACCTCCCAGGCCCCCTCCTCTTGCCCTTCCCCACAGCTCAGCCACAGCTTCCAGTTACATAATCCCCTGGCTATGGTGGCCTCTGTCAGGAGAGGAGAGGGGAGGGTAGACCTCTGAGGGTCCCAGTGCATTCTGCAAATGGCAGGGAGCTGGCAGCCAGTTCAGGGGAGGATGGGGTCCCCGGAGACCTGGGTTCTAGTCCTGTTTCGCCTCTCGCTCCCTGAGTGACCTTGTGTAGGGCCTTCAGTGGCAAAATGAGGAGCTTGATTCTATCCCCTACCCACCACCACTGCCCCGCGTCGCACACGTCTGTTCTAGGATTTAATTAATGTATAAGACTCTGACCTCCTGCCCCCTCCCTCACCCACTAAAACACTGAGTGTTTTATCTAAGTCACAAATCTACCAGGCCTGTGCCTAAACACAGCCCTTTTCTCCCCATGGACACCTCAGTGCCCCCCAAGTCCCCTTCCCCCACTGATCCTCAGCACTGATCCTGCCTCCTCCCCTGCCCCATCCTCCCCACCTTGGCTCAGGGGCAGGAGGGAAGCGATGTGGAGCAGTAAAGAAAAGAGCAGTGGTTTGGCTGGTAGGGGGTTGGAGGGTGGCTCTGCTTTAAATTCCCAACTCCGACCCTCCCCCTCATGCTTTCAACTCCATTCAGACCTTGCAGAGCCCCGTGAATGTGAGGGGTGTCTCCTCCAGGGTAGGTGCCTGCCACCAGGGTTTCCCTTTTGGGCTCAGTGAAGCAGTAAAGACCCTTAGGTTTCACCAGACACCCTCTCCCATCTTACACATGAAGAAACTAATCCAGAGAAGTCTCTGAGAGGCCAAGGTCAGCCCCAGGGTGCCCTTTCTCTCCCGCAACAAGCCGCTATCACTAAAGGGGAGTGGCCGGTGAAGACACGCCCACCTCTCACACACCTTCTTGCAGGTTCCCTCTCCGAACCCCCTACTCTGCCCCTGACAGGTGCCAGAGGAAGCCTAGGCGTAAGTCTAGTGGCCCCCTCCAAAACCCTCCCTTTTTGACAAAGAAGGACAGGCTGTGTTCCCAGGAGCAGGTCTCAGAGGGGCCACATCGCCCTCCCCACAGCCCAGGCCCATACCAACTACCAAGCTATTAATTAGCCATAAAGATTCCCCCTTTACCGGCTCTTCACAGCAGCCTGTGGTTGCCCCCTGGGGAGGGGTGGTCTGTCTCAAGCAACAGACCAGGCCAAGCCCTCCTCTATAGGCCCTGACTGGCCCCCGATGCCTTTTACCTGGGAGGAAGGAAGGGCTCCCAGCTTCCCTCCCCACACCAACATCTAAAGGGCAGTTCACACCTTCCCAGTGCACATCTGCAAAGACACAAATACACAGGCACTCCCGCGCACTCAAACATACACACATGTCCACTCATTCCCACTAATAATTTACCCACCCAAATAGACACCACCATACTTACATAAATATGCACACACAATCTACTCATACACACAAACACCCATTTGTACTCACTCATGTGTTAAATTTGTGAAAGAGACACAGACCTTACACACCTACAAAACTAGTCACCCTAGAAGAGCAACCTCTCTTATCCTCCCTCTTATACACGTTCTTCTATGTACACACACACACACACACACACACACACACACACACTCCTTTCAGTCCTAACTCTCTAGGCGCCAGTTCTAGAATCCACCCCCGCCCCAGGGAGGCCGAGGACCCTGCCTTCCGCAGCCGGCTCTTCTGGCGGATAGGTTGCCACTTACCCGCGCGTAGCGGGAGGAGTAGGGGTCCTCGAAGAGCGCCCAGATGCGCGGCTGCCAGCGGCGCCAGAAGCCGCCTGGCCGGCCGTCCGGGGAGTCGCTAAGCGCCAGGCGCTTGGTCATCTCCAGCTCGTCCTCACCGTCGCCTGAGTCGCCGGGGCCGTCGGCGTCCGCGTCGTCGGCGCTGTTGTCAAGAGGTGCTCCGCCAAAGCTATCGAGCGCCTCCTCTGCGTCGCGATGCTGGCGGTAAGTCATCCAGCAGCAGGGCTCCACGTCGGTCTCGTCGATGCCCCAGAAGGCCAGCTCCTCCTCATAGAGTGGCCCGCACACGTCGGCGGGGCAGTGCAGCTTGCCAGTGCGGTAGTAGTTCAGGATGTGCGCGAAGACGCCTGGGTGGCGATCAAAAAAGAACTCGTCGGCGCGCGGGTCATAGTCGAAATGGCTGTGGGCGTCGGGCTCCGCCAGCCAGGCGAGCCGCGTGCCGGGCAGCGTGCGCAGTGTCGAGCGGTACGTCTGGTGGCGCGTGCCGCCCACGTTGATCACGATGCGCTCGCTCTCGTCCCCTTGGCCCATCGCGGCGCCCCCTTAGGCATGGCGCGGCCCAGCGACACCCATGGGAGCGGCCGCCAGGGGGAGTTGGCGCCGGGGAGGGGGGCGCGGGGCCTCCTCCCCCCTCCCCCCAGCCGTCGGGGGGTACAGAGGATGGTGGCTCTGGCCACCCCAAGAGCGACCCAAGCCCCTCGGGGCGCTTTCTGCAGGGTGCGGGTCCAGGGGAGTGTGCGCGGGATCCCAGGGGTCTCTAGGCGCCAGATGTGGGGAGGGAGCTGGTCCGGCTGCGGAGGAGGCAGAGGAGGAAAGAAGGGAGGAAGAAAGGGAGGGAGGAAGGGAGGGAGAGGGACGGCGCTCAGCGGCGAGCCCCGGGAGGAGGGAAGAGAGGGTTGGGGGGCCGGGCTCCCGTCCCCATCTCAGCGGGAAAATGAAGAAATTGACACAAAGCTTTTTTGGGGGAAGGTCAGCTGCTCCAAAGGCCGGACAGATAGATCAGCCCCCGGAAGGGGGAGGGGAGGAGAGGGGGCCGGGAAATTCGCGCTCTGCTGTGCGGTGGTCGCCGCAGCGCGCTCTCGGCGCTGGGGAGATGGATGACCGTTGCCTTCCTCCCTGCGTGGCCCAGCTGCAGCTTGGGGCGCAGGGCGGGCTCCGGCCCCCTCCCTCTCTCCTTGCCTGGCTGCCTGCTCCCCCCGGCGGCGGGCGCGCCTGCCTGCCCGCCCGCCCTCCTCGCTCCTTCTCCCCGCCTCTTGGAGGAGATGGCGGGCCCCCTGAGCAGGGGCACCCGGGGCGCTGCTCGGTGCGGCGGCCGCGGAGCGCTGCGCTCGGTGCGCGCTCCGCCTTGAGCTAGGCTTCCGTGGGGCTACGCTCCGGCTCCGGCGGCGGTGCTGAAGGGACAGCTCCCGGGCTGTGGCGGAGCTGCGCGGGGCCGGGCACGGGTTCTCCGGGCTGGGTTCGGTCTGCGAGGCCGGTGGGCACTGGCTCCGGTGCCTCTGCGCCCCGTGCTTCGCGCCCAGCTTCGGGCAGGCGGTTGAAGGTGCGGGTCAAGGCGAGGGGGCTGCGGCGGTCGCTACCGGGAGGCGGGGGTGGCGGGTCAAGGCGCGGCGAGGCGAGGCCGGCGAAGCCGGCGAGGCCGGGGAGGCGAGGCGCGGAGCGGCCGCCGCCGCCGCGACGCTGCTGCCGCCCGGGCTGCTGCTAGGCTCGCTTGCTCGCTCGCGCGGTCCGCGTCCAGCCCGCCGCTCTCCGGACACAAGCACACGGCGCGCGCAGCCGCACTCGCCCCCGGAGGGAGGCGCCGCGCTGGGTCCTAAAAAGCCCCGATTCCGCGCCCCCCTCCCAGCCAGGCGCGGAGCCGGCCTCCCTCAACCCCGGCGCTGGGGGCGCCCGCCCCGCTAGGCTCCTGCTGCTACTGGGGGACCCGCCGACGCTCCACCCTGGGGGAGCGCCACTCGATGGGCGGGGGCTCCGGGAGACGTCTAGGCCTGCGCCCCCCGGGTCAGACTGAGGTTAGAAGGGCGTCGGCATCCGTTCCTCTCCTTCCAAACGACAGACTATCTGATCCCCTAGTGAAATGCGACGCCCCACCGCTATCAGAGACACCTTGACCTGGACCAGTATTGGCGGCCCCAAGCAACCTTTAATACCGACCTTTTCTGCGGAACCTGGAACCCCCGTGATCCTGTCATAGGTCCCTCTTGAATGGACTCCAAAATAACATCCTCCAAACACACAACGCCCAACGCTGCCCTCTAAGCCCTCCTAACATCCCAATAATCCTGGAACCGTATGATTGCCTTCTGACCCCTTGCTCTCCTTGGGCCCTTCCAAACACCAGGCTGACCCTAGTCTTCCATTGAGGGCCACGGGCTCTGCCACACTGATGCCGGCTCACTGACCCTCCCACACTAGCTCTGGATCCCTAGGTGGGGATCCCTTATGAAAAAGGTATTCTGCCCTTAGAGGTCAGAAGGAGCAACTGCTCCTAGTGGTCCTGAACATTGGCATCCCCCCTCTCCGCGTTGGGCTTCAGCCTCCCTGGGCAGTAAGCTGGTGTTGTGCTGGGGGAGCTGGATGGGAGCAGCTCTGGCTGTGACTCTCACAGCTTCACAGTTGATCTTGGGGATGGGGGTTACAGTTTGGGCCTCCAAGCCTTTCTGGCCTATGTTTGCTGTCAGTGCCTCAGTTTACTCAATCACTCTTTTACTCCTTCCTTGTTCCATACACTGTCCCAGGCACAAGGGCACAACACATCTTGCCCTCCAGGGGCTCCCAGGCTTTTGGGGAAGAGGGCAGGTGGGCCTGAGCAGGGCTGGGGAGGTCAGGCGAAGCTCCAGGGTTGGCTGCACCAGAAAAGAGGCTTATTGATCCCAGCCCAGCCCAATCGAACACAAGGCTGCCTAGGCAAAGGGCGATTTAATTAAGAAGACAGGAGGCTCTTATTTACCTGTTGGCACTTGCTAACTGTGCAGACAGCTGTCCCTCTACATTGACCTGCAGACACGGCTGTGAGCCTGGGGACAAAGCCGTGCCTTAGACCTCTCTCTCCTCACTTGGCCAGGGAAATCCCAGCCCAGGGAAATCTGTGTGTGGTAGGGAAAGGTTTGGAGGAGTGGAGAAGGCTGGAAAGGGCAAGGGGCAGAGCATGACATGAGTGATGAGAAAAGGACAAGGGCGGAAACAGAGAGAGGCAGAGTTAGGACCGAAACAGGGGCAGAGATAGAGGCAAAGAGAGGGCCGTAGTCTGGGGCTAGGATGGCACCTTCTCCCTCCAGAGATTGATTTAAACAGGAATTGTTTCCCCTTCAATCTCAGAGTAATGCAGGCATGAGAGTGCTTTTGAATGTCTCTCTCACCAGGACCGGTGTGATTCCCATCCCCTAACCAGGAGGAGGCCTGACCTGGTGCAGCTCAGCCTCACCCAAATTCAGATTCCCCAGGACACAGGCTCTCAGAAGCTCTGTCCCAATCCAAGGAGGGATAAAACAGAGAAATGGGGAAACCCCAGGAAGAAGAGGAAAAGGTGGACACAGAGAAATGAACACACACGCACACAGACACACACAGAGACACACACGCATGCACACACAGGCACACACAGGCACACATTTGTCTGGGAGATATCAAGATGGGGAGAGACCAGAAAGAGACCTTTCCAAACCTTCTCTTCCTTCCAGCCAGATGTCCAACCCCTCTTCTCTCTCAGAAAGCCTTCGGTGTTTCTGCCAGCCATAGAGGCCCAGGATTCCCCCTCTTCCCTCTCCTGCAGGAAGGACCACATTGGATCAGAGTATCGCTCCCCAGCCTCCACTATAGCTCATCTCTTTCCCCTAAATGGACTATCAGCTCCTCCAGGGCTGCTGCTCATCTGCTTTCCTCCACAGTGCCCAGAACACAGCACCTCCTCGTTCAGGGCTAGATGATTTGAGAAAGGCCAAGAGAGGACCTAGGATCCTAGCATCCCAGTGTCAGAGGCCAGGAGAGTCTGGAGCCCTGAACCAAGGCTGTGTCAGGGGGAAGGTCATACCCAGGATCTCTCAGGGAGTCAGTGAAGAGCCCACTCAGGCCACTACCCCGTGGTGAGCCACAAAAGGAAGCTAAAGAGTACCCCATGTGGTGGACAGGTGGAGAGATGGAGAGAAGGAGAGAGGCTGCTAGTAGGGGGAAGGTTAATGATTAGGAGCCCTGGTCAGGCCTGGCCCTGGAGGATGTACCAGAAAAAGAGAGGCAGGTGAGGGTTGGAGTGAGGGGAAATGTGAAAAGGTCTGCTACACCCTAAAATCCCCTACATGGCAAGCGGAGAAGGCTTGGAGAGAAGAGCTTCCCAGGGGACAGGGGAGCTGTCCCTGAGGTGCCCCACACTGTCCCACTTTAGGATTCTCACCTTGATCCTTGATGGCAATTCCCAGCCCAAGCCCCAAAGAATGCCCCCCCCATCCTAAGCAGGGACATAAAAGTCCCTTCTCTCACTTCCTTTTCACACTGTGAAAGGCTGGCATTTGCAGAAGCCCAGAAAAACTGAGGGCAACACAGAAAGAGAGAAAAAAAAGCCCCCAGAGAAATGGGGGTGGGGGGAGGATTGCTGCCTGAGCCTTGGCTTCTTGCCCACAACCATTAACCATAGCCCCTCAGGCCAGCCAAGACCCTCACCCCTTTCCACTTGAGCAGTACCCCCCTTATTCATAGCCATCTGTCCCCTCCCTTGCAGAGGAAGGCTTGTGGTCCCATGCCAGGAGGTCATTGGGATCAGTGGCTGGTGAGAAGAGGGGGCAATGAACTACCAGTGGGCTGGTGCTGTTCAGTGGTCAAGAACATAGACTCTAGGGCCTGGCTGCCTGTATTCAAATCCCGGCTCCATCATTGAATTAGCTATGACCTTGGGCAAGTTATTCAACTTCTCTGCCTCGGCTTCTTTATTGTTGGATAGGAATAATAATAAGCCCTCTATCCTTTAACACCTCAGCTCTGGGATTTCTCTTTTCTGAGTGGAAGGGAGGGTGTGCAGGGTTTCCACAAGCTGTGTGGTGAGAATGTCTCAAGGAGGAGCTGGGGCTGAGAGCAGACTAGAAAAAGGTGAAGGGAGTCCTGAAGCCAAGTTTGGCCTATGTTCTCACACTTGGCACTTGTAAGCCTAAGATCTGGTCCTGCTAGGCTCTGGAACTGGCCCAAGTCCAGCCGCTGGGCCTTTGTCCAGCTTGGCACATCCTCTATGCTGCTCTCCAAGGCCCAGAGCCTTAGCATTCCCAGTGGGTTGGGGTGCCATCTTGTGGCCACATCTGGAAACTAACCTACACTGGGCACAAACCGAGCAGGCTTTGGGGGTGACACACCATAAGCAATGAAACCACCTGGAACCTCCTGCCCTGACCAAAACCCCTCCCTCCAGTGGACAGGGGAGACTGTGGGAACTTGGTGACCATTGCTGTTGGGTCTGTGGCTTGACCACTGACCCTGGTACCAAACCTGGGAATGGGGTAGGGTGTACAGCTCTTTCTTCCTGTGAACCAACGCCCCCCTCCCCGGTGAGTGGAGCCCAGATCTCTTAGGCCAGGAGAAGTCTTGAAAGGAGCCATGGTCAAGAATGCCCCCAGGGGAAGTGCTAGACCAGGTTTCTCAACCTTGGCACCATTGACCTTTTGGACCAGATAATCCTTTGTTGTGGGGGCTGTCCTGTGCATTGCGGAATGTTTAGCAGCACCCCTGGCCTCTACCAATCGGATGTCACTAGAGCCCCTTCCCCAGTCATAACAATCAAGAAGGTCTACAGACACTGCCAACAGTCCTTTGGGGGGTAAGATTTCCCCTGGTTGAGAGAACCACACATCCAGACAGATTTGGTTACAAATCTCATTTGCTGCTTATTAACGACTGTAAGCTATTCACTTTTCCTCTCTAGGCTTCTGTTTTTTCATCTGTATAAAGAAAATAGCATTTTGTGAGGATTGAATGAGATAGTGTCTCTCATTTAACTTCCTCTCCTTCCCTTTTCCCCCTTCCCAACCATTCCGAACCCTCTGTGACCTGCTCTGACCCCACGTCTCTCTCATGGGCTCCTGCCAGTCCTCAGCAACGTCCATCAGTCCCTCAGTGTCAGTGTGGCCCCAGGGGGCAGAGTGTCAGTCCTCCCTAGGCTTGGCTCTGGGGAAGATGAGGCTTTGACACCTCTCGTGCCGGTTGAGTGAAGTGGGGAGGTAGGAAATGATGAAGGCTGCCGTGAAGGATGCATGTGGATGCGCAGAGACGCTGACGTGTAGGGAGGGCGGGTGGGAGCAGGCACTTCTGTAAGAGTGTTCCCAGAAGGACTGGGCAGAGGCCACTGAATTCTCTGTCTGGAAGCACCTTGAAGATGTGTGGCTACTCCAAGGGCTGCAATGCCTTTGCTCGGAGTCTTGTGGGTTCTCCTGGCAAACACCTGTGTGTGAGGCAGGCTGCAGGTAAGCCCGGTTGCCAGTGTATAGTGGCGGGTCCAGGTTGTGTGAGGCCTGACTTTAGATATTTGGGGGGTTAAACTTCTTTAAAAAAGAAAGGAAAGTTAGGCACAAATGTGAATATGTATGTAGACTTAAACATCAGGAACAAATGTAAATTTTAGAAAGCTGACAAATACTACAAACCTTTAAAAATCCAGAAAAAAATGGCTTAGTATTTTACTAACTGCCTGACACAGCAACATAAGCCTTTTGAATAGGTTATATTTACTTGGAAGCCAACAAAAACAGTTGCAACTTTTTTTTTTTTTGCAATTACAGAAGGATGTTCAGTTTATTAAGACTGCATCAAAGATGACTGGAAATGAAAATATCACCATCCTCCCATATAAGTGTTTTTTTCTGTGCACCAACACTCAAGAACCTGCCTTAAATTTCCGTGCCAACTTACAGCTCCCATATTGTGGCTCCTTAGAATACCGCCAAGACAGGGCTACTTAAAGATACATTCATGAAATGCAGGGGACCCAGAATAGCCACAACGATCTTGAAGAAGAACAAAGCTGGAGGACTCACACTTCCTCATTTCAAAACTTACTACAAAGCTACAGTAGTCAACACTGTGTGGTACTGGCATGAGGATAGACACGTAGATCAGTGGAATAGAACTGAGAGCCCAGAAATAAACCCATGCATTTATGGGCAGTTAACAAGAGTGCCGAGAAAGTTCAAAGGGGAATGGGGGAAAGAATAGCCCTTTCAACAAAAGGTGCTGGGACAACTGGATATCTACATGCAAAAAAAAAAAAAAAGAAGTTGGATCCCTTCTTTACACCATATAGAAAAATCAACTAAAATTAGATGAAATATCTAAATGTAGGAGCTAAAGCTATAATACTCTTACTTGGCTTAGGTTATGGTTTTTTAGACATAATGCCCAAAACACGAGCGACAGCAACAAAAAATATAGATAAATTGGACTCCATGAAAATAAAAAAAAAAGTTGTGCTTCAAAGGACAATATCAGGAATGTGAAAAGACAAACTGTAGAATGAGAAAAAAACATCTGCAAGTCACATATCTGGTAAGAGTCTAGTATCTAGAATATATAGAGAGCTCTCAAAACTCAACAGTAAAAAGATAAATAAATAACCTAAGTTTAAGATGGGCAGAGGATTTGAATAGACATTTCCCCAAAGAAGAAATACAAATGGCCAATAAGCCCAAGAAAAGATACTCAACATCATTAGTCATTAGGGAAATGCAAATCAAAACTACAATGAGATACCACTTTACACCCACTAGGAGGGCTAGAATAAAAAGACAAACAGTAACAGTGTTGTCGATGATGCAGAGAAATTGGAACCCTGAGACATTGCTGATGGGAATGCAAAATGGTGCAGCTGCTTTGGGGAAGACGTTGGCAGTTCCTCAAAAATTTAAACATAGAGTTATGATATACCCAGCAATTTCATTTTTAGGTATATACCCAAGAGAATTAAAAGCATATGTTTACACAAAAACGTGTACTTGAATGTTCATAACAGTATTATTCATAATAGCTAAAAATGGAAACAACCAAATATCTATCAACTGATGAATGGATAAACAAAATGCAATGTATCCATACAACGCGCTATTCTCCAGCTAGAGGAATGACGTCCCGATCCATGCTACAACATGGATGAAGCTTGAAAACACTATGCCAAGGGAAAGGAGTCATACACAAAAAGCCACACAGTGTGTGATTCCACTCATGAAATGTCCAGAATAGTCACATCCATAGAGACAGAAAATAATTCATGGTTGCCAGGGGATTGGGGGAGGAGGGAGAACAGGGGGTGACTGCAAATGGGTAAGAGTTTCTTTTGGGCAACTGTTCTGGATTAGACAGTAGTGGTGACGTTGCACAGCATAGTGATTATAGCAGAAACCACTGAATTCGACACTTTAAAAGGCTGAATTTTATGGTATGTGAAATATATCTCAATAAAATTTGGGAAAAGTAAAGAAGGATCTGTAAACCAGGTTACAAATGATTTGCTTATGCTGAGAAAAATCTCAGTTTGTCATGGGCCCCGTTCTCTTATCTGTAAAAGACCTACTTCATTATCTTTGTCTTTCTCTGAAATGCTTTAAGCAGATTACTAAAGAATTTCAGAATTGGTACATACCTTTTAAATTCACTAATCCAGTGATCCAGACGGGTTAAGTCACATTCCCAAATGCCAGAGCCTGGCTGCTAGTGGCATAGCCAGGCTGAGAGGGCAGGAATTACGTATTCACATCCTCTAGGACTCACTTACCCCTGCTCCTGGGAAGGCTCTGCCTGAATTAAAACTTGCTGTTAAATGTCTAAAAAAAAAATTAACTATATGAAAGCAACCCTGTATAATATAAACACTAATATTACACAACCTCACATTTTCATGTGTTTCCTTTGATCGTAGTGAGTTGTGTGCAGATGTTTTAAGTGTTTCATAGATTAGAAAACACCGAGCTAGAATCAGCTAGCCCTTCAACATTGGCACCTCCTCGTCTCCTCAGCCTTCTGCCTCCCTCTTTTCTTCTGGCCTTTGTTCAGTCTTGCCCACTCTTTTCTACCGTAGCAGGCCGCGTATTCTTTAATTGCTTCTTCACGTGACCGTGGTTTTATAATATCATTTTCTATACGGAGAATTGAGAGGTCATTCGGAGAGTTTAGTCTTTCCTTCAGTGTGGTGATCAAGACTTGTTTTGTATCACTCATAATTTAGGGAAGCTTTTTTTCGGGCTCAGCACTGTCTTGGAAACGTCCTGTACAATTTTAGGATTGGTGTCAAATTTGGGGGAAACTCTATCAAGTCTGTTTCATTTGTGGGCTGTAAGAGTTCAAGGTTTTTTGAGTTTTCTTCTGTGGTGATTATTTTTAAATTTTTTTAAGTTGACAGTGTTCATTCAAAGATTGGTTGATGTCGAGGTCTTGTGATTTTACTCCGTCGATGTCAGTATTTCGTTAAGCAAAAGAGGTAAAGTCTCTTTCCAATGTGTTCATATAATTTACTCTTCATTGACTGGATTATCCAACAATGCAGGAGTCTTTTTAATAATTCCATTCAAAAGTTACCTCTTTCTTCTGATAAGTCGCTTTATGGTATGATCTAAAGATATTTTGGGTACAACTGTCTTTTCAATTCAGATCATTTTAATTTATTTCATTGTTCATTATTATTGCTTCTGTTTTCTATTCTATTTATTTAAAACATATTCCACCAAACCGAAACAAAATGTATACCTTTAGATTGGACACGCCCATAAACGCTACCTTCCAGAAGGGGGAAATCAGAGTAGAAAGGGACAATGGTCATAACTAATTGGCTAAAATAGTTTACCCTGGCAAATTAAGAAGGAGACTGGACCAGGGCCTTAGAAGGGGCTCATGCAAGGGACCTAAGCTTAAACTTTGTTGCCTTCAAGATGCATCAGCCCTTGGTCTTAACGCTGTGGGTTCACGTGCGCCGTTGTATGAGCACGCGTGTGTAGACATGGGCCGTGTTTCCTTAGATCCAGCCCAGGTGAAAATGGCTCCAAGAAAAAGGGTCATTTCAGCTACGTTGCAAATGGAGTTGGCCTCAGCTAGCTGCTCCTCTCACCCCCAAATCCAGGGGACTGAGGTGAGAGATGGGCCAGGAGGGGACCTCAAACCCCGCCATCCATGGAATGATGCAATCTCCAGCTGCTCCCCTCCCTCCTGACTTTCTCTCAGTCTTCTTTTTTCCCGTGTGGCGGTACAAGGTAAGGTAGCTAAGAGTGCCGTCCCTAAAGCCTCTCTGCCTGGGTTCAAATCCTGACTCGGGACTTAAGCTAGTCCAATGAGGGTTCTTCTCTGGGAATTTTCAAACTGGAGTTTAATGGTGAGCTCCAAGGTTATCCCTGAATTGCTGGAGAAAACCAATACGGACTCAGAGAGAGTAAACTAAATAGAGGCAAGCAAGGGAAAGGTGGGAGGATAAGAGGGGCTCCAGGCTCCAGTCCCAGCTGTCAAAGCTCATGGATGTTGTGGTGCCTGTAGTGCTGCTTCCATATAAGGACTGTCACCTGTTCTTCTAACACACCCTCAGGGGGTGAAGTTATTTTGAACTGGGTTTCTATCACTTATAACCGGAAGTGTCCTAGACTAAATCTCTCCCCATACCTGCTTCTTATTCTTCTGATGTCTCCATCTCTGTGATGGCATTACCGTCCACTCTGAACCAAACCAGAGCCTGAGTCAGCCTTGGCTCCCCCTTTCCCCTCATGTCCTTAGGGCATCCATACATAAGGCTCTGTGAACAGTTGTGCCTGTTGTTCACTGAACAAATGCACCTGGCTAAGAAAGTCAGTGGGGGCTGAAGTCCAGCCTGCTCTCTGCTTGCCTAGCTATGAACCCTGGTGTAGAGCAGCGTCCTCAGGAAAGAAGGGACACCTTTTTCCAATTGCACACTAGCTCCTGAGCCCTCTTCATATGTGTAGTTGGTTTCCTCAGTGCAGAAACTCTGCATCCTCCTTTCTGCATCTTCTTATACCCCATTATCATCTCTCATTGCACCCTTTACCTTTCCTACAATATTTCTCACCATTTATTCACTTGTTTCTTTGTCTAATGGCCATTTCCCCAGTGGATTTTAAGCTGTGTGAGGGTAAGAACTGTGCCCTTGAGGTTCTCCACTGTACTGTCAGCACCTACACTTTATCTGGCACAACTGTCTCCACTCCTGTGCTTTCTCTCACATCCCAGTCCCAGCCTCAGTTCAGGCCATGTCATGTCTCCTCTGAGCAGCCCTCATGGCCTCCTGACAAGTCTTCCTGTCTCAAGTCTTGTTCCCTCCTATCCATTTTGCAGGCCCAGACTGGCTTTTCTAAATACAGATGTCTTTGTACCCTTCCACCAGTTAGATTCCTCAATGGCTCCCTACTGCCCTCAGGATAAATTCCAAATGAGGTCCCTTGGAGACCTGCCTCTGCCTTTTCCCTGTCTCAACTCTGGCCTCTCCCTGTGAGCACTTTCGGTTCCATGAAGGCACAAGTTTACTTTCTGTCACTTTGGGGTCTTCATATCTGCTGTTTCCTCAGCTTGGAGTATCCTTCTTTGACTCCCCTTTCGTGACCAACTCCTTCAAGATTCTTACTAGAGGCTACCTGCTTGTCTCTACTTTCTGTTCCTACTCTGTTCCTCTACCACATCCACCCTCATTTAACACTTAATTCATTGTGATGTAACCAGCTGCTAAGAGAGCCAATATCCCCAAATGTCTCGGTGTTTCCCATGGTCAGGAACTGTCCACTGGTCTCTGTTTTCACCCAGCATAGGACCTGGCAACTATTGAATGAATGAATTCATAAATGAGCCCTCAAAGGATCTCAAAGGAGTGTAAAGAACCCCAAGGTGCATCTGGGGAAGCAGCCAGAAGAAAAGCTGAGGATTCTTAGTAATGGAGTAGCTCTAAGTAGCTCTTCAGGGACCCTGTGTTGGGGACAGCAGAGGCTCTCCTCAGAGCAGAGAGCGGAGGTCCTTCTTGCTGGCAACATGTCTTGCCTGCCGTCCTCAGGGTCATCCCACCTGGCGAGCAGCGCCTTTGAGAGTGGGCCTGTAAGGTTTTCAGGAAAAAAGTGTCTGCAAGGGTGAGATGTAGGAGACGTTGAGGTCCTGGTGACAAACGTATGTATGTGCGGGGGTGGGCTTGGGGTGGGAACGGGGAGGAACTTGTGCCAGACCATCCTTCCAGGGGTGCCTTCCCAGCTGTGCGTGTACGTGCACACGTGCGTGGGTCTGTGGGCATTGTGTTGTCTTTTCTTGTTTCTCAAGACACAGTTCAAATGGCACCTCCTCTGGGAAGCCCTCTCCAGCACCCTGACTAAATCAATGTCCCCTCCTCTGCTCTCAGAGCGTTTATAGCCAAACCTGAGATGATGCAGGTTTGCACTGCCCTGACAGGGCCAAGATGCTCTAAGTGCTGGCTTCCTGGCTGGTAGAGACGTCTGTGCCTGTCTGGCCTTCTATGCGGTCCCCTTAAGATCGCTCCTATCACTGAGAGCCTGTAAGGGCCATATAGCTTACTTCGCCCCTTCACACTCATTTAGTTTTTCCTTTTAATGCTATGAGCACCATATCACATTCTCTGTTCCCATGAGGCTTCCAAGTGGCACCTAGAGCTACGAGTTTCCAGTGATCCTTCTGGACACCACACCTAGGTTCACTCAGTGTGTATGGTGGGGCGTGATTCTCAACTTTGCACTCACTTTAGAATCACTTGGGGAGCTCTTGAAAAATGCCAATACCTGGCCCCGGATATCAGGGGCAGATATATTAAATCAGAATCTCTGGCGAGTGGGGCAGGCATGGATCTTTTTTTCCACTACTCATCCTGACATAAGAACCACTGACCTACATGTGGTGCTGGGTCAGGGGACCTCCCCCAAGTACAGGAGACAAACGCACCCCTCCCTTTCTAGCCCCGCCCCAGGCTCCTTTCTTGCAATCCGTCTTCCGCCTACAGGGGTCGCTGCGGTACAGCTGGCCCAAGTTTTTGGGTTTTCCTCCCTTCCTAGCCCCATTCCCAGGGACAGTCGGAGCCACCGTGGTATAAATTAGCGTCTTTATTTCGAACACCCGAGCGAGCGCCTGCGGCTCGCCCACCTGCCGTATAAACGTACAAAGTCCCTGTCGCACCGCACACCATGCCTCAGAGATAAATACAGCCCTAGGGGCTCCTGCTCTGGCAAAGCAACTCTTATTTACAGGAATAGATTACAAAAGTATTACAAAAAGTGGTCCTGAACTGGGGGAGGGGGTGGGGTGGTTACTGTTAACACTTGCGACACGCGGAACGCGAGCGCGCCCCGCAGGCGCTGGGGAAGAGCAAAGTCGCCAGGGCGCTGGGAGAGAGAGGCCACGCCCCCTTCAGCAGCACTGGTGTCCGGAGGCGGGGCTTAGATCTGCGCGGGTCCCACCCCGCCTAGGGAAGGGCGGAAAGAAAGAAGAAGGGTCTGGCCCCTCACGGATCAGCTCTGGCCCAAGGAGGAACACCTAAAGGCCATCGCAACGAGTCTCAGGGAAGGGTGTTGCGTGGAAAAGGACTGTGTCCTTACTGTGGAGTGCGGGAGTGGAAACACACATCAGTTCTCCCTCCTCTCCCAACTCGGGAGGGGTCGCTTTTAAAGCGCGGTTGGGAGTGGGGGTTGGCATTTAAGCGCATTCTTTTGGGCGCGAGGGACTCTAGGGGCACCATCCCTCGGGCGCGCGGGCAGCGGAGCCCTCCCATGCGGCTGCCCACCCCCTCAGAGCACCTGGTAGATCGGGTTGGGGTTTGCGCCCGCTGGGCACTGCGGGGCGGCGTCTGGGGAAAGGGTCGGGGCGCCGCGCTCGACCTCGCTCTGGGCGGCCTCCTCTTGTGGGCCGGGAGACGACTCCGGCGGCGCATCCGCCAGGAGAAGCGCGGGCGCGGTGGGGCTCTCGGTGGAGATGCGCTCCACGATGCTGGACAGGCAGTCGAGGCTCGACACCGCAGAACTCTTCCCGGCCCTGGGTTCTGCGCGGGGAGGGTTAGGTTAGTATGCAGTTGAACGGTGTAGTCTCCCACCTACGGGCTCAGTGCTTTGGGGCAGACAGGAAACTGAAGGCCTGCTGGAGTCCAAGAGGACCCAGAGAGTACGGACCAAAAAGGGAGGGAGCTGCACGCTTAGCATTTCATTCCCTGTACGGTCTCCCAGGATCTGGGGCGGGAGTGGGGGGCGTTCCTAGATAGAGGGAAGCCAGGGCAGCTTAAAGTGGGTAACGTGGGAAGGAGGCGCGAATACGCACCGCTGGGCGCCTCGCTGTAGTAGGTGCCATCGTAGCAGTTCCGCCGCCGGGAACCGCTCGGGGGGCCGCTGTAGTCCATCTGCGAACGGCAAAGGCGACCGAGTCAGGCTCGGGGACCGCGTGGGGCCAGAGCATCACTCCCTGTAGCCACCCCCTCCAACTCCCCAAGTCTCAGCCACGAGTTCTGGGCCCTGGTTGGGGGGTAGAGGCGAACAGGAGCTGTCTGCAGCCTCCCGGGCCCACTAGAGGGTGGACGGTCGCCTAGGAGCGTAAGTCTGCATTTTGTAAATAGGGATAAGTGGAGAAAAGCAGATCTTCATGTCGCTGCAGCAGAGCCCTAGAAGCGCCCCCAAAAGGGTGGCTCACATTTGTCCCGTGAGCCCCCAAGGCACCAGGCCACCCCAGTGACAGCTGCTTAGGACACCGGGGTCCACTCGCGGGAAGGTTCCCAGCCCAAACCTCCCTCTGGAGGGCCAGCTCCCCGCCCTCGGAAACACGTCCCAGATATACCAAAAGCTGCCCTCACTTCTCTAGCTGGGGGTCCCGGCCTTACCATGCCGTCGGAGCAGTTGGAGCGCGGGCTGGACGCGTCTGAGTCGCCGCTGTAGTGTTCGCCGCCTCGGCCTGGGGGCAGCGGGCCAGGCGCGTAGAAGGCAGCGGCGGCACCAGGGGGCGCGGCGTCCTGGTCGCGCAGCAGCGCCTGCAGGCCTTCGATGTAGCGAATCGCATTGCGCAGGATCTCCACCTTGGGCAGCCGCTGGTTCGGGTTGCTGGACGTGCAGCGCTTGAGCGTCTCGAAAGCTTCGTTGACTTTGCTCAGGCGGCGCCGCTCGCGCATGGTGGCGGCCTTGCGGCGGTCGGCGTTAGTGGTCTTGCGCTTGCACGCTTTGCAGGCCCACAGCAGACAGCGGCCAGCCTGGTGGTGCCCGCTGGGAGCGCGCACATGCTCGTCCTCGCGCGCGCCTGGCGCTGGGTGCACGGCCGCAGGGAAGTGCGAGTGTTCCTCGGGCTTCAGGAGCGCGCCCACGTGCACAAGGCGCGGGTCCAGGTCCTCGAAGAATCGCAGGTCGGAGGAGTCGAAACACGGGTCATCATAGAAATCGTCCGCGGAGGCAAAGTTGCAGAGGGAGCCGTCGGGGCCAGTCAAGTCTACGTCTCGGAGCGGCGGCGACAGCAGCTCCATATCCCGGCAGGAGGTGGCGCAGTCCTGGCTTCGGCCGGGGTTGCCCGAAACTTTCTGCCTCTCCGCAGTCCTGGTCGTGCGATAGTAAAGTACCAGGGATCTGAATGTACACCCCACTTTCTCCCCCGTCCGCCCGGTCCTGGCCGGCCTGATGGGCGCTGAGGAAAGCGGCGGCAGCGCCCCGGGGCTTTCCCACCCCTATCTTCACGCGAGGCGCCCGGGGCTATTTATCCGGTAGTAGCTTAAGGGCCCCAGAGCGGGAGCGGGCGGCTGGGGGCGGGGGCGCCCGAGGCCAATAGAAACAAGGTGGGGAGGAGCTTGGGATCCCCAGCGTGGCCGCTGGGGCAAGAGACTGGCCAGCCCCCTACCCCTCGACCCCCGCGCGCGCGCGCTCCGGCCCCTCCCTAGGCTGGGGGAGGGAGACAGAGGCTGGCAGCCCAACGCGGCTGCACTTGGCTCCGGGGCACACTCGCTCCAAACCTCTCCAGCACCGTACTCGTCCTGTGCCCTCGGGAAATGTTGGCCTCGCGAGCTCAACTCCAAGCTGACTTTGGGTCTCCCTCTGTCCTCTGATTTGTGGGGGACCTAGCTGCAGGGTAGGAGTAGAAAACAGATCTCGAGAGATTTAGAGAGAGACCCATGGCAATAGGACAGAGATATACTAAGAGCTGAGATGGTGAAACAGTGAGAGATACAGCCAAGAGACAAGAGAGCAGAAAGCTAGAATCAGAGGCAGAGAAATCTGCAACAAGAATTACAGTCTAAGTGGGCGAACCTGAAGCAAACTGGACGTGGCGGCCGGGTCACCTGGCCAGTTCCTACCCGGGAGTCGCTCAGAGGGCGAGGGCCCAGCCCACCTTCCCTGGACGTTTAGAAACGCAGCCGCATCTATGCAGAAGAGGAGGATGGCTGCTAAAGCTTCTCGCCCATCTCTCCAAGCCCACGTTCTGCCCCGGCCTGGAGGGAGGGAAGCGAACTCCTGTCTAACTCGACCTGCGTGTGTCTGCAGCGGAGTGTCCTGTGCGGGTCTGGGTGGAAATGTGTCTTCTGCTGGGAAGAAAACTGCTCTGGTTTTCCATCCTTGTGCACAGCGCTGCACCCGGGAAGTTCATTGCGCAAACGCCTTGAACGCCCAGACTCAGCCGGAGAACCCCACTTCCGAGTGGGATCTTTGAGAGTAGAGTGTGTAGACCAGTGATGTAAGTTCGAGTCTCCTGATCCCACAGCTTCCTGTGTGATTTTGCTGAAGTCATATCACCTTCCAAGCCTCAGTTCCCCCACTTTGTAAGTTTGGGGATAATAATAGCGATTTCTTGGAGTGATTGTGGTGCTGGTGAGAATCTAAAGAGACCAAAGATGTGGAGGCCCTCATTCCGAGATGCAAGGCTATATTACTGAGAGGGCTTGCTTCTGTTGTTGGCACGGACTGGACTGTGTGCTCCCTGCCGGCTTCCTAGCTGTTGGCTGGGACACTGAGCCTTGACAGGGGCCCATGTAATGTCAGAGCTCAGTTTCTGCGGAGGTCTTAGCTGCATTTCTCCCCAGCAAGCCCACCGGAAACACTGGGCATAGAAGGAGGAGGAAACCACCTCATGGGATCTCTGGCTCCTTCAAAAGCCCTGGGTTATCCACACCCCCAGAGTGCCTCTTAGCCTCTTCTTGAATCTCTAGTCCACATCTTCCTATCAGCACTCTGGCTAGAGCTCTCTCTTGGACCAGATACCCCTACAGGGGTCTCCTCCCCCCGCCCCCACCAGCGCCTACAGATAATAAGCAAGAGTAATCATTGTGCCTTGCCACTAACTTCAGGAAGCTGTCCTAACTGGCTTCCTGGACTCTACCTGAAGTGCTCACCTCCCTTCACTCTATACCACCACCTTCATGTATTCATTCAACACACATTATGGAGCATCCATTATGGGCCAGGTATTGGTCTACGTGTTGGGGGATACAATAATGAATAAAACTGAGACTCTTGGGGTGTTTACACTGTAGGGTAGGGAGACAGATAATAAACAAATAAGCCAGAAATATGTGATGTCAGAAGTTTTAAGTTCTGTGAAGAAAAACAAAGCAAGGCAAGGGGGGAAAGGTGATGAAGATTATTTTATTATATGGACTGGTCTGGGAAGGCCTCCCTGAGCTGATTACATTTGAGCAGAGACCAGAACAAAGGGAGGGCAGAAGCAGATATCTGGAGTTAGATAGAAGGAAGAGCATGTGCAAAGGTCCTGAGGCAGGACTGTGTTTGTCATATTTGAAGTACAGTAAGGAGGCTGGTATGTCTGCTGCAGAATGAGCAAGTGGAAGAGTGGTAGGAGATGGGGTCAGAGACGGACAAAGCATTTGAATTCTGAGATGGAAAGCTGCTGGAGGGCTTGAGTTTAAGAGAAGAATGTTACCGTTTGACTACATTTTAAGGAGCATAAGCATTATGGAAAACAAAGGTAGAAGCAAGGAGACCAGTAGGAGACTATTGTAATGATCCAAGTAAGTGGTGATGGTGGTTTAGATCTGGGTACCAGCAGTGGAGATGGTGAAAATTAGTTAAACTTCAAATATATTTTGAAGATGGAGTCAGCAAGATTTATTCATGATTGGATGTAGGCGGGGAGACAAGAGAGAGTTGAGGATGACTCGGGGAAGAATGGAGTTGGGGAACAGCAGGTTTGCAGGTGGCAGATCAAGAGTCCAAGGTGGGGCAAAATTTGAGATGGGTGTTTAACATCCGGGTGGAGAGATCAGGTAGGCAGGGGCTTTATGACATGGAGTTCCAGCGGGGAGGTCTGGGCAGGGGGAAGCCCTGTCCACTGAGACACTGGAGTCTCCCCATCCCCAGTGCTGCCATCCTGGACTAAGCTGCCCCTCCGCCAGCCCGGATGATCGTCATGGCTTCTTGGCTGCTCTCCTTCCTTCCTCCACTCTTACCCCAGCATGATCTGTCCACTAGACAGCAGCCTGAGCAATCCTTTAAACATGTCAATGAGATGATATCCCTTTCCTGCTTTAAACTCCCTAAGAGCTGCGTGGTTGCATTTAGAAGAAACTCATCTCCTTACACTAGCCTGTAAGGTCCTACACGAGTTGGCGTCAGCCCATCTCTCCGATTTCACCTGGAGCCACCATCCCTTTTGATCACTCCGTTCTAGCCTGAGCTTCTTTCCTGTCTTTCAACACTGAGAGCGCGATCTGGCCTCAGAGCCTTGTACTTGCTGCCTACAGCCCTGGCCCCAGCCCTCCCACGGTCGATCGCTGCTTTTCCTATATCAGGTCTCAGCTCAAACGTCACTTCCTGGGGATGTCTCTGATCATCTTCTCTAAGGTAGCTGGGTCACATCACTCTGCTCATTTCCTTCTTCGCGCGGCCACTCTGTAATTATCTTCTTAATTCGCGCGTTGATGGCCATAGCCGGCCCCAGGAAGGCGAAAACATTTCCTTCACCATGGCATCTCCAGAAACCATGACAGCGGCGGTCACATAGTAGGAACTTGATAAAAGTGGAGTGAACGAATGGGTGGCCTCCTGCCCTTTGAATCTCTATGCATACATTTGAATATCATGAAATATGTCATGAATGTGGATGGTTGCACCTCTTCTATGATACACAGTCACGTACATGATTAAACATACATGCTGGCTCACATCTGCTCTGCCCAGGAAAGACTCAGGGCCTGTCTGTTGAGCAATTACGCATGGCTGCTACAATATCTTGATAGCGTACTATAGATTTGACACTCACTAGAAGCTTGCGACTTTTCCTTCGTCTTATACACTCACGATGAGAAATGCAAATAATTGTTATATTAGTGATTCAGACGAAACACATATTTCTTCCGACTTGTTCCAGCATCAGCAGCAGAATGCCTGGCACACAGTAGGGTCCCAATAAATATTCGTTGGATGAATCAATGAATGAATCAAACCGTTTGATTGTAGAGTACCCTGAGATTTCCAGGTGAGCTCCTCAAATCACTCGTCCATGCAAATCTAAATTTTTCTCAAGCCTGAGCAAGCAAGACTTAACGCTCACCCCTAAAAGACGACAACTTTGCGTTTTGTGTTTTGCATTCACCAAACCCACCTTGGGGACATCGTCAAGGTGCCTTTAGGATAAGTAAATGTTGTATGTTCAGACTTACCGAACATTTACTATATTACCACTTGTGGCTTAGACGTCTAGGCTTCTTGGACAGTTTTAAACTTAATTTGTACCTTCATCTTCTTCAGTAATTAGGGAGCACACACAGCCCGGTGGCGCGCTGCACTTTTCTATTAGACTTCCGAGTCGGATTTAGTTTGTCACAACGCTCCTGCTGCCTGAAGAGTTTGGGAATCACTGGACTCAGTGTTACAGACCTTCCAGGCTGGGGCCCATGCCTGACTGGGGTCACTCTCCTTGTGGGGACACCACATCTTCGGGGACAAGTTTGCCAACACCACCATTCCATCCCTGTTGCTGAAAGAGCAGGGAGAAGTGTGTCTGCCCTGGGAGCTGCTGCCCTTTTCAGTCCTAGTGCTGGGTTGGGGCCAGGGAGGGGGAAAAGGACAAAATTGGAAGCGGAAAGAGTCCAAACTCTTATAGGTATAGAATCGAGTCAAGGGTGCCCCTTGGGGACACACATGCCAGACTTGTTCTGGGAGAAGCCAGTGGCGATGGGCCAAGGGACCTACAGAAGGGGGCACCCCCCAGCACCATTCCCTCCAACTCAGGGCTCATCAGACTGGTGGGCAAGTGGACGCCTCACCCTGGCCCTTGGTTCTCTGGTCTACACAACGAGGAGCTATTTTGGCAGCAGGTGAGACGGGAAGGATCCCTAGGCTTTTCTCCCTCTACTCTTTCCATTCCACCCCCCCCCCCAGCTCCCTTGCCTGCCTGCCTGCCTGCCTGGAGCTATAAATGGAGAGCTGGCCCTGGGCAGGAATGCAGGCCTGGTGGGGGCCCCTCAGCGCTGCACCCTCAGGGAGCGGCCGGCCCCAGGGCTCCCGGCAGCCTCTCTCTCTATATATATAGCCTCTGGAAACCCAATCCAGCCTGCACCTGCCCTGGTCTTCAGGCACCCTGCCCCTGCCCAGGCTGGACCCGTGGCCTCTCCCTCTCACTGGCATAGGCAGCATAGCTGGCTGGGAGTTGGGGGTGCCACTGGACCCCAGGTGAAAACATGAGCTGGCCAGGTGGGGCAGGGCCAGGTTTAGGTCCCCCCTCTGTCCCCAGTCTTTCCCTTCCTGTCCCTGGATCCACCTTCAGCGCCCCCACACTGTCCCCTGCCAACCTTCCTCCTGGCAAAGCCTGAATCTGCCTACCACTTGAGTATGAATCCTGCCCCGGGGCCAGTCTGGTTGGTCAGATGTGGCCCCAGATTCAGGGCTAGGGTCCCAGAGATTCTTTACAGATGGCCACACATCCCACTCTAGGGGACTCCCCAGCCTTGCACTTACCAGTAGGGCTTGGGAGCCCAGAAGATAAAGTGGAGCTGGAGAAAAGGAGCCCCCACGGACGGGTGGGAACAGGGAGACAACAGACGGCCCGTATAGCAGCCCTAGACCCGGAGGTCGGGGGTGTCTATGTGCGCCGGCTGGGAGGGGGGCGCACGCCCACAGTCACTGTCAGCTCTGACTCGTTCACTTCTTACAGATGCTCACGCTGTTCCTGTTCTATGCTAGGTGCTGGGAACATAGCAGAGAACAAAACAGACAAAGTCCCCTGCCCTCGTGGAGCAGACATTGTACAGGCAAGACCTGTAGTCGGCAAGAGACCCACCAAGAAGTAAACTACGGGGTACGTTAGAAGTTGAGACGTGCAGAGGAAAAGTATTAAAAGCAGAGCGGGGTGAGCAGGACTCAGGTGCCAGGACAGGCCCGGTTGCAGAATTAGAGCGGTCAGGTTGACAAGGTGATATTTGAGTAAAGAGGTAAAGGACGTGTGGGAGTGAGGCATGTGCCTGTTTGGGACAGAAGGTTCCAGGCAGAGAGAACAAATCATTATTGAGCACCTTGTATGGGACAGTTGCCTCTGTCAGAAGCAGGGGATTGTACAGGGAACAAGAGGGGTTTGGCTCCTGTTCTAGGAACCCATGGCCTGGAATGTCTGGGTGAGAACATGGGCAGTGCAGGAGATGGGGTTTGAGGACGGCTTGGGTGGGTGAGGTGAGGGTGAGATGCCTCGTGCACACCGAGGTGGGGCAGGCCAGGGCAGGGGATGGGCCTGACGGGCGCTTGGCCTTGTGGGAGAACCACCACCACCCGGGCGGCCCACATAGATTTCCCCCTGCGGGGCCGCTCATACCACGTGCACCCCCCTCTCCGCACACCTCTCTCTCCATGTCCACCTCTGACCACCTTCCCCAGGGACTGAGAAGCCAGGGGAGGGGAATCGTCAGGAGCTCTGACTGCTTGGCAGAAGCAGGAAGCTGAGCCCCAAATTAAGAGTCATCTGATGCTTGACTTCTGGAAAGAACTGAAGCGTTCATTCATCCAGAGTCTCTCCCTCAAACATATTCTTCACAGAAGTAGAGCCTTTCTCTGGTCTTGGAGGGCCCAGCTTCCCGGGGTCTGAAATACAAACTTACTGTGGTTTACTAACAGCACAGAGGAGGTGACAATAGCTTAATGACTAGAAGTGTTAAGGGAGGCGGGGTTCATGGAGGTCCTAATTCTTCTTCCAGCCTGAGGGCATCAGGCTCTTGGGGTGAGGAGAGCTAGCTAATGGAGAGTTCACCACCTCCGTTGAACAAACACCGAAAACCATTTTTTAAATGTGAATTTAACCTGCAGTGTGAGGAATTTAAGTAAGGCGTTGAGAAATACTATTGTCGAAGTGCATTGTGTCCTCAAAGAGCACTTGGTCTTTAAGCCCAGATGGGGTGTAGGACGCAGGAAGATGGGAAGGCCTCTTCGAGGCTCCTCGTACTTTAGCCACAGAAGGATTTGTGAAAAGCCGCAGGTGTTCCCCTGTCTCCTCTGGCTGTGACACTCCACGGGAGGCCATGCCAAGGTTCTAGCAGCCGGCCCACGACAGAGCGGACAAGTACGTGTCCTCGGAAGGACTGCTTGCCGTCACTCCCGCATCTCCACGTTCCGTAGTGCGTCACAGGCACGCGCACCTCGCAAACTGCGGCCACTTCTCACACCGTGTCCACCTCACGGTCCGCGCACACGTCATGCTCCGTGTCCACCCCGCACTCCGCGTCCGCCTCACGTCGGCTTCCCCCTGTGTCTACCCGTCCTCTACACACACCTCACACCCACCACGTGCTCACCACGCTCCGCATACACCTCGCCCTCTGTTTGTGCCTCCCACACCACGTCCACCTCACACACGTTACACATACGAGATGAGGGACCCCTCGCACTCCGTGCATACCTCACACATGGGTATGCTTCCTGCAGGGCATGCGCCACGCTCCACGTCCACACCACACGTGTGGCCCACACCGGTGGCTCAGAGTCTATGGCAGGGGTATCCACACCTTGTCCCAGTGTGACCACGTGCCTCCACCTGTGTGCCTGCACGTTCGCCACTCCATCCAGAAGGAAGACGCTATGAGGGGCCTATTGGCTGGGACATCCACACCTTCGCGGTTGCTAGTTGGAACTTTCTAAGCTGCATCTTCCTGCTTCGAGAAGTCAGGCCTCCATGTAATGGCTGAGGGAGGAGCAGCTCTGGGCTGAGGGAAGAACTGGCAATGGGGGGCCGGGGGATGGGGATGGCGTGGCACATGTGGCAGGATCCAGTGGGCAGCTGTGGGGGTCTGGGGAGGGGCCTCAGCTCCCCACCCCTTTCCCATTGCCTCCTTTCTGTCTAATCAGCCCACCTGCCAGCCTGGGGGGCTCCAAGGAGCTGGGATTAAGGCACACACAGCCGTTGGGCTCCAGGGACAGACACCAGCTGCTGCCCCCAGCAGCTGCCCCAGCCACACGCCTCTGAGTGGAGGTTGGGAGCCCTGGGGAGGCCTGATTCTCTCCCCCAAATCTGCCCATCCCTGGCCAGTGGCAGCCAGGACAGGAGTTTCCTGGCAGAGAGATAGAAGGCAAGGGCCTCATGACTAATACCCAGGCTGCTGGGACACCCGTCATCTGCCTCTGTCCTGCATCCTGTCCTGCCACCTCCATGAAGCCCTCCTGGATTGCTGCTTCCCCTCTGGTTTGGGAAAGTGATTTATGGCCCATGTGCCTCAACAGCTCTACCCTCTCACCATTCCTCAAGTGTTCCTTAGTACCCACTCTGTTCTCAGGTTTCAAGCTAGGCGCTGTGGACAAGACCCTTAGCTTCTGGGAGCTCCACCTAGTGGGGAGAGCGAGACCATGAACGAATCATCTGAAGAGGAGTAGGAGTGCCCAGTGGGAGAACAGGAGGAAAGGCCAGAAGGTGCAGCAACAAGCTGAACGATAGTCCTGTGTGGCTGACACTGTATCTGGGGTTCCTTTGTCATTAGGGATCTGCTCATACCCCCAGAGGGGTAAATGGGCTCTGTCTGCAGTGAAGCTCACCAGCTTTCCGGTCAAGACAAGTTAAGCCAAGGGTGGAGGGTGGTGTGAGGAGGGATTGCAGGGGAGAGCGGCAGCCTTATACGGTGGTGGAGAGAGCCTGGACTGAGCCCAAAGCCCAGAGTTCTCACCGCCCCGGCTGCGTGCTGGTCTGTGATCTCCGCGAGCCCTTCGGTGCCCTGCCTGGGTCTCATCTTCTCCATGTGTAGGATGGAGATGTTGGACTCCCGGCTCCACTCCCATTCAGGCAGGGGGCTGGCCGAGGTCCCTGCTTCTCCCTGACCCCCCAGCCTCTCTCTTGGGTCTGCCTTCTGGGCATGGAGGGAGATTCTGTCCTGTCACCTGGCCAGCTGGCCCAGCACAGAAGCAGGGGTAGGTGAACCTGTAGCCTGAGTGTGACGAGGACTCAGCATGAGATGCAGATGCCTACTGCTCAGACTGGAAAGGGAGTGAACACAAGGGGCCCCGCCCCAAGGAGCACTGGGGACTCGTGAACGCCATCGTCTTTGTCCTTTCCTGAAGATGCAGCATAATCTCTCTTGGACCCTGAACTTGCCCTTGGAGAACATGGAGCTGATCTTGCCTGACACAGACACTGGGTCACCAGTTCCTCCGGCTGTGTTTCCAGGGGTATCTACTGGACTTAGGGGTCAGAGCAGCCTGGACTCATACGCTGGCCCTGCCCCTTACTCAGCTTGGGTAAGTTACTTCCCTCCCTGAGAGTCGCTTCTCTCAGTTGTAAAATGTGACTAGTCCCTGTACCCATTCTGTAGGACTGTAAGGATTCTATATGCCAAGGCATGTGTCGTCCTCGAGAGGAGCCTGTCCCGTGGGGCGCAGTAGGAGCCTGGAGATTATTCTTGCCTTGCCTCTTCTTTTGGACAGAAGCTAGGAGCAAGCTGGGGGTGGGGTGGGGCTGGGACCGTGGGGGGCCTGGCCTGACTCTTTTGGGCTCTGGAACTCTTGGAAGTGGGGGGAACAGTGAGGTGGCTGGAAGTGTGGGTGACCTCAAAGCCTGCGAAGTATCTGACAGCAGTCCCAGGTGTCACTGCTTCCACTGTGCACATGCGTCGCCTGCCAGTCGCCCCCAAACAAAGTCGGCCCACGGGGAGCAGAGCTGGCTGATGATAGATGCAGAGAGGCTGGCGAGGGCCGGACTGGGAACGGGGGATGGGAGAGGCAGAGAAGGCAGCATCGTGCAAGGCATCCCCAGAGAGGGCTGGGGCCCAGCGGAGCCCACATCTCTGTGGCCAGAATCTCCTCCCTGCTCCGACATCAGGGACAACATTTCTCTTCTCTGTATAGTGTAGACATAGGAGGCCCAGGCTTCTAAGCAGCTTGTCCAGGACTCACCTGAGCTTAGCTGCGGGGGCTCTGCGATAGGAATGTTGGTCTCCTGGCCGAGCCAATTCTAGAAAGCCCAGGTTTGGTGACAAGGGAATGGACTTGATGGCTTCTTGAGGTCGCTTGATGTCCAGGATGAACTTGCCCCACCTCATGCCCTTGAAGCAAGGGCATCCCCACCTGTGGCAGATGAAGGCGAATGGAGGGTCGCCAGGGGCGGGGGCTGATTTGGTTTATCTAGGGTTAGGAGGTAGCTACCTCTGCCTTGACGTGAGACCTCTGACTCGTCTGCCTTAAGGGTTTTGGGGCTCACAGTCCCTCCTTAGCTGTTTTGGGATGGGACTCAGAGTGGGCTTGTCCAGGAACTAGGGAAAGGATGGGGAAGTGGGGAGAAAGCGAGTGGGGGCCTTGCTGGGCTCATCAAATTTGTTCTTGTCCATTCAGCCCCTCCCCTACCTCTTTTTCCCTTCCCGGCCAAAACTCCTTTTTCACTCTTTATTGTAAAGAATTCCAAACATAGGAACGGACACAATAGTATAAGAAGCCCATTACCAGCTCTGATGGCCACTAACCGGTGTCTAACCCTGACCTGACCTGTTGACGTACTGCCCACTTCCTCCCCTCCTGTTATTCTCAAACAAATTTCAGACATTATATCATTTCACTTGTGTATATTTGATTAGTACTTCTAAAAGATAAGAACCTTTTTTTTACATAAGTACAATACCATTAGAGTACTAATAAAATTAACAGTATGCGATTCCTCATACAATCAAATATTCAATTAGTAATCACATTTCCAATTATCTCATAAATATTCTTATTTTTTTGAATAAAGATTCAAATGGGGCCTACACATTGTGTTATTAATCTGCCTTTTTTTTTAAAGATTTTATTTATTTATTTGACAGAGAGAGAGAGAGAGAGAGACAGCCAGTGAGAGAGGGAACACAAGCAGGGGGAGTGGGAGAGGAAGAAGCAGGCTCATAGTGGAGGAGCCTGATGTGGGGCTCCATCCCAGCACTCCGGGATCACGCCCTGAGCTGAAGGCAGACGCTTAATGACTGAGCCGCCCAGGCGCCCCTATTAATCTGTCTTTTAAGTCCCTTTAAGTGTAAAAGTTCCTCTTCCATATCTTTCTCCTTTGCAATTTATTTATTGAAAAAAAAAACTGAGTTGTGTGTTCTGCAGAGTTCTTACGCTCTGGAGATGTTGGTTTTGTTTGTTTGTCTTGTTTGTTTTTTAATTGCATCCCAGTGGTGTCATTGTGGGTTTTTTCACTTTTTAAAAAACGTACTGATATAATTTTTAGCTGGCAGTAAGATCACCCAGCAGAAGACTACATTTTCCAGATTCCCTTGCAGCTAGCTGTAGCCATATGAGTAAGTTCTAGCCAATGTAGTTTAAGTGGAAATGATTTGCTTGTAACTTTTTGGTTGTAATTTTTCTTCTTCTTTCTTCCTCCTCATTGGTTGGAATGTGGGTGAATGGCAGGGGCTGGAGTAGCCATCAGTGGTAGAATGATGGGCCACCAAAGATGCCCTTGTCCTAATCTCCAGAACCCTGGGCTCTGTTATCCTATATGGCATAAAGGACTTTGCAGATGTGATTAAGTTAAGGATCTTGATGGGTAGATTATTCTGGATTATCTAGGTGAGCCCAATGTGATCAAAAGAGTCCTTAAAGGAAAAGAGGGAGGCAGGAGAGTCAGAGTTAGAGAAGAAAATGTATTACTGAAACAGAGGTCAGAGCGATGGGGCCATGAGCCAAGGAATGAGGTAGCTTCTAGAATATGGTAAAGGGGGACACCTGGGTGGCTCAGTCAGTTAAGTGTCTGCCTTTGGCTCAGGTTGTGATTCCAGGGTCCTTGGATCGAGTCCCACATCGGGCTTCCCTGCTCAGCTGAGAGGCTGCTTCTCCCTCCACCTGCTGTTCCCCCTGTTTTCTCAGTCTCAATCTCTTTCTCTCTTTCTCTCTCTGACAAATAAATAAATCAAATCTTTAGACTCTGGAAAAGGTAAGGAAAGGATTGTCCTCCAGAGCCTTCAGAAGGAACACTGGTCTGCTAGTACCTTGATCTTAGCTTTGTAAGACCTACTTCAGACTTCTAATCACCATAATGGTAAGATAATAAGTATGTGTTTTCTTCCTTTATTTGTTTATTCATCCCTTTTTTAAAATTCATAAAACGTACAGTGTTACATTGGTTTCAGGTGTGAAATATAATGATTCAACAAATCCATTCATTACTCGGTGCTCAAGATTAGTGTGGGTTGTTTTAAACCACTGAGTTTTGGTAATTGGTTTCGGCAGCAATAGGAAACTAATATCTCATCTTAGATCATGTGATGGTGATTGCTTATTGATGTACAATCAATCAAGATCGCAGAGCAATAAGACAGAAAGAAGCTGGGTCCCAGTACTGTTAAGCCGCCATACAATTCTTTGACCATCTCCTGCTCCTGGGATGTCACATAAGAAAGGAATGAACTGCATTTTTAGGTGTCTTTGTTGTTACAGCAGCCTAACATGTGTCTTAATTAATATGCATACTATCATGTGTCCGGCGATGACATAGGCCCTGGGAAATAACATGTATCATGCACGTGGTTAAGTGTGGTGGCTGAGCTATGCCCAGGAAATTATGTGAACGTAAAGGACGCAAAGTATTTGTTGGACTCAGCTGACTGCTGGCAGCTAAGAAAGGATTGTTCTCATTTTGCAGATAGGGCCAAGAGGTTGGTGATTCTCCCTCAGGCTAACAGATGGGGCCCCTGAGATGGAAGCAGAGGTTGTGGGATAACCTTTAGGTTATCTAGGGTTAGGAGGTAGCCACCTCTGCCGGAAGAGCTACAGGCAAGGAAGCAGCATGAGTGATGTGGTTAAGCCTGTGGACTCTGGGAGTCCCATTTTCTCTGTTGTACGCCTGACTTTGCCACTAACTGTATGACTTTGGCAAGTTCCTCAATCTCTCTGAGCCTCACTTTCCACATCTCATAAGTGAAGATGTGAACGACATTTGTTGAAGTGCTGGGTGTGAATAAGAGACTGCATGAAAAGTGGAGCCAACGCACAGAGCTGGAAACACAGGAAGGACTCAATAAGCAGCCCTCTTTTAAGGTCTCACCTGTCCACACCTCAATGGTCAGGCCCCCTATCGAATGTTAGAGAGGTCCAACATCCCTTAGTCTCTGAATCGCCAACATTTAAGCCTGTCTCTTTTACACACAGACTTCTAGATTAGTTACAGTTGTCATCTAACAGGCCCAGCCCAAGTCAGGGAGGGAGAAGTGAAAGGGTCTGTCCTGCCTGCCCCTCCTTCCATCCTCCTCTCTCTTATTCTACCTAAAGATGGAGACTGAGCTTGGCCTAATTGGGAGCAGCTATCAGCAAATGTCTACTATGCAGGCATAATTCTGTTAAAAATGGTTCCCAAGGGCAGCTCTTTAATGAGTTTATGGCTCTCAGGAGGAGGGGCCAGAAGGGAATCACAGTTTTACTACTTGTTCCAAGTGGTTCCCATTTCTTAGCTCATTCACGCATTCTTTCAAGAAACCATGAGCTTTGCTCTGTGCCCAGTTCTGGAAGCTGTAAAAATGAGCAAGCCTTGGTCTTTTCCTTCAAATCCCTAAAGTTCTAGAGGGGAGGGCAGATGGTGAAACATTTTCTGATCCCAGAGGGCAGATGAAACTAGTACTAACTTGGGAGGGGTGGTGCCGTAATAATCCTTGCACTGAGCAAGAATGAGCAGTGGGAGGTCATCATGAACGATTTTTTGTTGCTGTTGGGACAGGGTCTCTCACAATCCCTTTAAAACTGCTCTTTAGCATAATAGTTCTATTCCTAATCCTAGATGAAATGTTAGGCAGTCTCATGAGTTCTCTGGTCTCTCTAAGATAATAAAAATGATTATATTTTGGGTTGCAATACTGGGGAAGAATCTAAGATCTCCCCCAAGATTTCTCCCCTCCTCCCTCCCGCCTGCCATGTATTACATTCTGATAATCACCAGGACTGTGGATTTGATGATTTTACCCCAATGAATAGGTTACGTTACATGACAGAGTTGACCTCGAGATTTGGAGATTATTTGGGTGGTCCTAACCTAATCACAGGAGCCCTTTAAAAGTGGACCATTTTCGGGGCGCCTGGGTAGCGCAGTCGTTAAAGCGTCTGCCTTCGGCTCAGGGTGTGATCCCGGCATTGTGGGATCGAGCCCCACATTGGGCTCCTCCGCTATGAGCCTGCTTCTTCCTCTCCCACTCCCCCTGCTGTGTTCCCTCTCTCGCTGGCTGTCTCTCTGTCACATAAATAAATAAAATCTTTAAAAAAAAAATAAAAGTGGACCATTTTCTACAGGTTGTCACAAAGAAGGAAGTCAGAGATTCAAAGCATGAGAAGGATTTGACATGCCATCATTGCCTGGAGGATAAGTTGGCCACACAGACAGGACCTGAGAGAGAAGTCTAGGAGCTGAGGGGAACCTCCGGGCAGAAGCCACCAAGACAATTCAGACCTGAGTCATAAGACCATAAGGAGCTGGATTCTTCCAACAATTTGAATGAGTTTGAATGTTGATTTTCCCCCCAGAGCCTCCAGATGAGAACTCAGCCCATTGACTTCTTAACTTCAGCCTCGTGAGGCCCTGAGCAGAGAATCCAGGCATGCCATTCCAGACTTCTGACCTGTAGAACGAATGGAGAGCTACTTTATGGGTGTTTGCGATCATTATATCATGGGGCAACAGAAAACTAACGCAAATACAATCTCCATTCAGAGATTACAATGGTCAAAACTCTTGTTCTGAAATGTGACTGGAGTGGAGGCTTCTCTCCCTTGCTTGCCAGCTTGCGTCTGCTGTGGATAGGACATCTGTAGTCAATGAGGCTTGCTACACGTTGCAGGGAAAGCAGGCAGAGGAGAGGGGTGGGCAGGGCGGGGATGTACTTGTTTGGCTGGTACTGTTACAATATTCTAGTTAGCAGTGCTTTCCAGGCTTGAAAAGCATTTTAAACCTCACTCTTCCCATCTTGGTGCTTTCTTTGGTGTTTCTTCCTGCCCTCATTGCTGGGGACCCCTCACCTGCAACTCTGTTCCACTGATCTCTTGCAACTGCAGGTGTTCAGTGGTATACCTCCAGTTTTCTCCTGCTGAGGCCCCACTGCTCTCTAGATGGTCTCTAGGGCAATCTCTAAGTCACCCCGTATTGGCTCTTTCCTATATGGCCCACATATAATCCACAGAAAGTACACATGAATCCTTGCCCAGATATCTATGGCAAGCAGCCTTCTACTCTGCAACTCCAGGCCTTTTGGGTCATCTTCTCACTCTTCAGGTTTTGTATTCCTCAGATGTCAGCCTGCTACGTCCCCCAAACTGTAGGAGAGATGTGTTCAGATTCTTATGGGATGTCCTTAAAGCCTCTCTCTCTTGGCTTGAGGTAAAGGGGAAAGCATGTGCCACCCCAAGGGGGAGTCTTCATGGCCCCAATAGATCCCTGCAAAGAACACCCTCCCTCACACCCTTAGTGCCTTAAGATAATTAGTTCTTAGCCACCTGGTTAGAAATGCTTGCATCTTAGTTTGGGATCTTACTTTGGAATGTTCCTCAGTGAGAATTTCCTTAAGATCTTCAATGCAAGGAACTCAAAGTAGAGACACAGAGAAAGGACTGGCGTGGGGAGGAGAGGAGTGGGGAAGGTCTCACAGAGACAGACTTGGAGTTAAACACAGAGGAACAGAGAGGGAAGGAAGAGCGTCTAAGTCTAGGGACCAGCGCAGGCCAAAGCCGTGAGCTCTAAAAGAGCAGAGTTTAGTTGGGATCCTCCTACAGAAGAAAAGAAAGCTCATGACTTCTGGAATAAGACCTAGGTTTGAGTCCCCAGACCTGCCACTCAGGCCTGTGTGATTTTAGACAGACTACTTAACAACTCTGCACTTTAGCTTCCTCATCTAAAAAGTGGTTTACCACAACTGGGAAGCAACCAAGATGTCCTTTAGTCAGTACGTGCATAAGTGAACTGTGGTACAGCCAGGCAATGGGATATTATTAAAGGGACTATCAAGCTATGAGAAGACCTTAAATGCATATTACTTAGGGAAAGAAGACAATCTGAAAAAGACACATCCTGCTTGATTCCAACTATAAGACATTGTAGAGAAGGCAAAACTACGGAGACAGTAAAAAGATGAGTGGTTACCAGGAGTTATGGGGAGAGGAGGGATCAATTGGCAAAACACAGGATTTTTTAAAGCACTGAAACTATTCTATGTGAAACTTTAATGGTGGATCCATTTCATTATACATGTGTCTAAACCCACAGAATGTGCAACACCAAGAGTGAGCCCTAGTGTAAACTATGGGCTTTGGGTGACTGTGATATGTCGGTGTGGGTTCACTGATTGTAACAAATGTCCCACTCCATGGCAGGATGTCGATAGTGGGGGAGATTGCGTGTATATGGGAACAGGCGACATGCAGCAAACCTTTATATATTCTGCTCAATTTTGCTGTGAACCTAAAACTGTTCTTAAAAGTAGTCTATTTGAGGGGTGCCTGGGTGGCTCAGTCAGTTAAGCATCCACCTCTTGATTTCGGCTCAGGTCATGAGCTCAGGATCGTGAGTTTGAGTCCCCAGGTCAGGGTTCTCACTCAGTGGGGAGTTTGCTGAAGATTTTTTTCTGTCTCCCTCTGCCCCTCCTGCCCCACTCAGGTTCGCACTCTCAAATAAATAAATAAATACATAAATACATAAATACATAAATACATAAATAAATAAAGTCTATTTCTTTCAAAAAGGTGTGTGTATTATCTATCCCACTGTGATAATGCTCTACAATGATCCACCCCCACCCTCAGGGGCCCCCAAACAATAAGCATTTATTTAGTTTGTGACTCCACGATATGAGGTTGGCTGTTTAGATTGGGCTGTTCTCCGGGGCTCATGTGGGCAGCTGTTCTGGGCTCAGCTGGACTCACTCACATATTGTGGCTGACTGTTTCTTGGCTGCTCCGGGCTGGCTTTGACTGGGGCAACTGGGACACCTCCGCTCTGCTCCACGGGCCTCTCACTGTCCAGCAGGCTAGCCGGGGCATGTTTTCACGGTGATGGCAGCGGGACCAAAATGCAAGCAGAAACATCCTTTTTCAAGCACACTTTCTCAACTGCATTTTTCAAAATGCAAGCATTACTTTTTCAAACCTCAGCGTGAGTCCTGGATGTCACCCCTTGCGCCACAACGAGTTACATGACTGAATTCAGAACTGAGGGGTAGAGAAATATGCCACTTGATGTGAAGAGCTGCCACGTCATGTGGCCAAAGACATGGACACAAGGAGGCGTGAAGAATTGGGTCCATCAGTGTAATTAGTCTTCCCCAAAGGGATAATAGTGCATTTACCCCATAGGCTTGTTGCAGAGATTAGATGCGGTCAAATGCATGTGTTTTATATAGGCCCTTAATAGGAACTTATAAAGCGGTCAGTTCCTCCTCACACAGGAATCTTAGGCTGTTTCTGGGACTTTTCAGATAGGATAGAAGATAGTAAGAGTCGCCGGAGATACAACGGCAAAGGCTAACGCATGAGTTATGCTTTGCTGCGCGGAGCTACCAGTGGGACCCTCCATCACGCACCGGCTCGCGCTGTTTTTTGGGTTTTGTTTTCAGCCACAGCAAGCACAATGCGACTGGTTGGCAGATACTTGCTTATCATTTAGAGAGTTACACACATCTGAATAGATTCCTACCAAATGAGAGGAGTCTCTGGAAGCCTTTCAAATGGTTCGCTTCCCTCCTCCTACATAGGACACAGTCCCTGACAAATGAAAACGGATTCTCCTCAGGGAATCCTCGTGCACTGTCGGTGGGAATGTAAATTGGGGCAACCACTGGGGAAAACGGGATGGAGATTCCTCAAGAAATTCAGAATAAAAATATCATACAATCCGGGCACCTGGGTAGCGCAGTCATTAAGCGTCTGCCTTCGGCTCAGGGCGTGATCCTGGCGTTCCGGGATCGAGTCCCATATCGGGCTCCTCCGCTGGGAGCCTGCTTCTTCCTCTCCCTCTCCCCCTGCTGTGTTCCCTCTCTCGCTGGCTGTCTCTCTGTCACATAAATACATAAAATCTTTAAAAAAAAATCATACAATCCAGTCATTCCACTACCAGGTATTTAACCAAAGAAAATGAAAACACTAATTTGAAAAGATGTATGCTAACCTATGTTCATTGCAGCGTTAGTTATAAGAGCCAAGATATGGAAGCCATCCATGTGTCCACTGATTGATGAATGGATAAGGAAGACGTGGCACATACACAATGGACTCATCCATAAAAAGCAAAACAAATGAACAAATAAAACACAGGCCCAAAAATACAGAGAGCAAACAGGCAGGCGGTTGCCAGAGGAGGGGGGGGGGATGGGCAAAATGCATGAAGGGGAGTGGGAGATCCAGACTTCCAGTTAGGGAATGAGTGAGTCACAGGAAGAAAGGGCGCAGCACGAGGAATGTAGTCGATGATATCGTAGTGGCGCTGTACGGTGACAGATGGTAGCTACACTCGTGGTGAGGGTAACCTAACGTGTAGAATCGTTGAATCGCTATGTTGTCCACCTGAAACCAATGTACCGTTGTGTATCAACTTTACTTCAATTTAGAAAAATGAAAATGGATTCTTCTGTCTTTTGAGTGATCATGAGGATGATGATAACGGTCATAATAATAATAGCTCCCACCTGCTCAGGAGGCAAAACAGAATCTCATCTGCTTCTCACCTTAACTCACCCAGGTCAGTGCTATCACTGTCCCCATTTGACAGATGAGGTTGCTGAGGCTCAGAGAAGCCACTCAGCCAGCAAGTGCCAGAACTGGGACTTGAACCCCCGTCTCTCCAACTCCAAGGACAATACTCTTCATTACTCCCCTTTTCCTCCCTTTGAGTTCGTGTGTCTGTTCTGCTTATCTCAAGTGGGAGGCCACTTGACATTTGCGTCGCTTTCTGCTGGCGCTCTTCAGTCATTCTCCTTGTGCTTCATGGCATTCGCTGGCTTTGAGCAACGGCAGTTTCAGCGAGGGTGTCATGATCCAAAGAAACATTTTTCAGATCTATCCGGGCGCTGGACCCCGAGTTGCAGGGCTGTCCTCTCCCTAGTCCCAGAGTTACACTTGAAACCTCTCCCTTCCCTTGAGGGCCCAAGCCAGCTGGTCATTCCTGGGGACATCCTGAGATCTTGGCCAAAGCCAAGGCCCTGGAACTGGCCCTCCTCCTAGGACCTCGACCTCTCATGGCTCATGTCGAGGGGTCAGTGAGGAGCAGGACTCCAGGAGGGAAGAGAGGGCCCCGAACCTCAGGCCTGAGTTTGGAGAAACCCGAGAAGTCCCCCGGAACAGCTGACTCTGGGCGCCACGTTTTGGAGGCAGCTGCCCCCTCCCCCACACTGGCTGTGCTGTGAGTCACGGGTTTTAAGCTGAGCACTCTGGGAGATTAACCAGCTTTGTGACCAGCTGCTGGAGGAGGATACTTGGCCGAAAGAAGCAGGATAAAGTTACCCTCTCAGAAGTTTATAGGAAGGCCCATAAATGCCCCCAACTGCTGTGGGGCCCGTGATCTGGGGCGCTCCTGGATGTTTCCCCTGACCAGGTCCTCAATGGCTATACTCATCCCCCCCACGTCTCACCTACCCAGCAGGTTCTGCGAATCTGGCACCCCTCGGGAATGCCCGCCATTTGGGGCCCAGTAGGTTCCAAGAGGGGTCTTGGGCAATGGTCCTTCCTTCCCCGGATGACACACATTAGGAACAGAGCCTGGCCCGAAGTCAGTGGGAAGGGCCTGGCTCCTGCCTGGCTCAGGCCCAGGGCAGAGGCTGGCGGGAAGTGCCTGGAGCAGGGCGGTGGGCTGCTGGCACACAGGCTGTCCCGGGCAGGGTGAAATGGCAGGAAGAGTCCACCCTCGGGTCCCTGGAAGGCATCACGTGGCAAGGCTGAGAGGGAGCCCTGGGATGGGGAGTCAGGAGGCCTGGGTTCTAGCCTGCTTTTCCCACTGACCCTCTGGCCCTAGGGTCCTCATTTGTTAAAAGGACTTGTGTAGACCAGTTGTTTTCAAATGGTGTTCTGTGGAGTCCTGGGCCATTCAGAAATGCTACAGGGATTCCACAAACGCGGGGTGAGAAATTCAGGCTAGTAGGGTTCTCCAGCTATCATACATGACCCCCTTTCCCCCCCTTTCACCTATTTGTATTCACCAAAATAACACTTTTTTTCCACGGATTGACTATCCACTCAGTCAATAATCATTTATTGAGTGTGTACTATGTGCCAGGCTCTGTTGTGGTGGTGGAGAACAGTAGCATCCTTTATAAGAAAGAAGAGTTACATATTTAAACTAATAAAATTTTTAAAAAGATTTTATATGTTATTTGAGAGAGAGAGAGAGAGAGAGAGAGTGTGTGTGTGTGTGTGTGTGTGTGTGCGAGCACGAGCAGGAGGGGACGGGCAGAGGGAGAGGGAGAGGGAGAAGCTGACTCCCCACTGAGCAGGGAGCCTGACATGGGGCTTGATCCCAGAGCCCTGAGATCACGACCTGAGCCGAAGGCAGACGCTTAAGCGACTGAGCCACCCAGGTGCCCCAAACCAATAAAATCAATTTGTAATAGCAAAATGGCGTCTCCTTCTGCTTTATATATCAGGGCTCACACAAGAACTTATCTGAATAGGGTTCCGCTCCTGAAGAGGTTTGCCTCTGGAGGATCTCCCGGGTACTTCCTGCCCACCTGACTTCTATTTCCAAAGCCCTAAGCTGCCAGTCCCCCGGGGGAGACCCAGGAAGGGGTGAGGAGAAGGCACCTTGGTTCCAAGGTAGCTACTGGCACGGGGGTTTCTCCACATGCTGGAGGGGGCACAGCCTGGCCTGAAGGGTGTGCGGGCAGGAGGATGTGCTCCTGCAGCCTCTGCCCTAGATCTGAAGATGGGGAATCCAGGAAAGCCTGCTCCGGCTCTGCCCCCCTCCACATACCCAAACCCCACTAGTGCCGCTACCAATGCCCGCCTCTGCCCCATGCCAGGCATGTTACATACGACCCCTTAATCCTGGAGGTCGGATAGTATTAGCCCCATTTTACAGATGAGGAAATGCAAGGACCCACTAGAGGCAACGCCTGGGCTAAGTGCTGGGGATACAGCAGAGTGGGGTGGGGCCCAGTCTAGTCCAGTGAGAGCTACTAATGGATAATAAGGGTATTAGCGAATGCTTATATACTATATATACTTGTCCTATTATAGGACAAGAACTTTCCCAAGTTGACTCAGTCTTCTCAAACCACCATATGATTATCCTTCCCATTTTATACATGATGAAACAGAGACAGAAAGATTAGTGTTCCAAAGTCATAGCATAATTAAGATAGAGCTGGGATTGGAACCCTAGCACTTGCTCCGCTAACAGCCAAGATACTATCATTCCGTTGGCATTCCTCGATGCCGTCTGTGGGACAGTTGGGAAGACAGGACAGTCCTGTATCCCACAGCTCTAATGTGGGAGGCAGGCGTATAACATAGTTGCCGCCCAGGGTGAGCAGAGCAACATCTGGGGTGGCACTGGGTGACAAGGCCATGGAAAGAATCCTGGCTCTGCCTCCAACCTGGCTCTGCGAGGTGACCTTGGACAAGAAATACACCTCTCTGATATTTCCTGCCGCATCAGAGAGATAGGGAGAATAACACCCGCGTTTCGGGATTGATTTAGGATTAAGTAGATAATGCACACACATCCTTAAACACCGTGTAAGGCAGAGAGTAAGTGGTCAGTAAATAGCAGCTGTTATTAACAATACGAAGTAGTGGGGGAGGAGAAGGAGGAAGAGGAAGATTTTGGAACTTGGTCTCTCTGTGAGTCCTATTCTTGGCCAGAGGCTGGCCTGCTGTGCCCAGCCCTTCTCTCCAGGCCCAAGTCTGTCCAGGCACCTGCTGTGTGTCCTGGCATCTCCAGGCAAGGCCAGGGTGAGGCCAGGAGGGCGGGTAAGGACAGCTCAGCCCAGCTCCTCACTGCTAGGGAGACTGCTGGGGGAGGGGGTGGCGCAGGGCTGCTTACGGCAGCTTGGTGCCTCCCTGGAGGAGATAGGACGTGTGTGAACATAGAGGAGTGAGTGGAGGCAGGGCTGTTCAGACCCTCCTGCCTCTTAGAATTGAAGCCCCTAGCTGGCTTTTGCTAGTTGGTGGTGGGCAAGGGCAGAGTCCATGGCTCTGCTACCCAGTGCCTCAACTCAGTGAGCATTCCCTGCCACCTATCACATGTCCAGACCTGCCTCTGTTCTCAGGGAGTTCCTAGCTCCAGGAGATGCAAATGACATTGGAATAGCCCAAGCCAGGTATGAGCTAAGTTTCTGCAAGGAGAGGGGAGAGCTGGGCAGGGTGGGAGTGCGGCCGGAAGGCTGGTGGAGGTGCTCCTGTGCTCTAGGAAAGGGAGAAGCCTCTTTGCAGGCAGAGGGAACAGCAAGTACAGAGGCCCAGAGGCTTACCTGTGGCATTGGATAAGAACTCCCAATTCCAACACAAGCTTTGTCCAGATCCCATTATTTTGGTAGAAAAATGTGCCTTTTAAAGCAGGTCTGGGGGCCCTGAGCTAGGCCTGGGCTGGGGAAGTTCTTGAGCGGGCAGGCCCAAGTTTAGGGAGGGGAGGAATGCAGGGGAACTCCCCTCCTACTGTCTCCACTCAGCACCAGAGATTTGGGGTCCTGCAGGGTACATGACTGAATAGACACTGTCGCTGGGAAGTAGGCAGCTTGCTGAGTGGCCTGGGCCCCCAAGGCTACACCTGCAGAGGGATACACCCCTGAAACCCGCTAAGCACATACTACAAGTATGCAGGTGCCCCATAGAGTCTTGTCCAGAGACATTGAGTCTCACAAATATGGTGTAAGGTCCTGGCCGGCCACACGGAGTCAACATCCGGTGATAATGGGGACTATCACGTTGGAGGTATCCCCAGTCAGACCCCCGGGGACTCAGACCCGAAGCGACACCATCACAAGGTGACACCTGCTCACAGCGGCACACAATCAAGTGGCCCCCACTTGACCCCGAGGACCCCCTGGCACCGGACAGAAAACCTTCGGGCCCCGCCCCTGGCAGCCCCGCTCTGGAGTCCCGGAGACCAGGGACCGTCCCGGGCCACGCCGCGGGGGGCCGGGGCAGACGGCCGCCACGTGCGCACGCCGCGGGCCGCACACCCCCGCGCACACGCCGGCGCGGGCTAACGAGCCCACAGCCCTTCTCGGCGGGAGGGAGCCAGTTGTCGGGCGGGGCCGCGCGGTCACACAGCATTAGCCCTGCGGCCGCCCCACCAGGTGCGGCCACTGCCCCTAATCCCCGGGCCTGGCCCGCTAAGCCGGGCCTGAGCGACGCCACAGCTGGGGGCGGCCGGCCACGCGCCGCCCATCACCGCAGCCCCAGCCCACCGCCCGCCCGGCCACGCGCCCAGGGGCCCCTCCCCACGCCCCGCCGCCTCCACCTCCCCGGGAGCCCTGCGCAGCCTCCCAGGCACCGCCGGCGACCTGGCGCTCCCACCCACCCCATCCCTTAGCAGCCCCCCGCTCCGCCCCCAGACGCCCCTCCCCCCCCCCCCCCCCCCCCCCGCAGCCGCCGCGTATGTCCTTCAGCCTCCCTCTGGGTCCTCAGGCCGGCTAGAGCCGCACCCCTGCCCCGTCTCCCTCGCAGGACCTGCGCTGCCCGGACCTGCCTCAGAGCCACCCACCTGCCAGCTCCCTGCCCATCCCCCGCCGAGGGATCACGGGATCAAGGCTTGGGCCCCAACCTCCTCACTCTGTGTGCGACCCTCTCATTTATCTGCTCTGCCCCTCTCCGCTGGCCAGTCCTTGGCTCCCTCCCCACCTGGATTTGTAAAGTTCCTGGGGTCCTGTCTTCCAGCACACATATTTACGGCCTTCACCTGCTCATGCTGTTCCCAGGCAGAACTCAACTCCCTCCAGAGTAGCCAAACTTCAGTTCTCATCCTCTGACTTTTGCTAGACCCCCTGATGGATCCTAGGGTCTTTGGTGGGGGGCATCCTGGGGCCTCTTTGAACCTGTTTTACTTGTCTAAAAAATAAAGAGGTGTGATTTAGATGACCTCTGAGCGCTCCTTTGCCTTTTCTTATCCCACAACATTAGCAAGGTCGTGTTCTTCCAGTCATCTGTATGCCGAAGACAGATGAGTGTGGGAGGGCACCCACTGGCCACGTGTCCCTACTCCATCTCATCCCATCACTTAGCTCTCAAGGTCTGAGCAGCAGGGAAGCTTTTTAGCCTCTGGTGTGGGGGTGGGTAAGAGAGGACAGAGTGGAATCTGGGTGTTTAGGTCTGGGTCAGAACTTGGGGTTGGCTGTGGGGGGGTGTTCTCCGCCACCTTGGGATGTCCCCTGGAGGAGTGTGCCTCTGGGACTAGCCTGCTGGGGGTCCTGGCCTCAGGCACTGCCAGCATTGGTGCTGATGGACAGCCCCAGCAGGTGGGAGCCGGCTAGTCACCCCCGACAGCCCTGCCCACCTGTCACCCTCCTGCTCGGGTGACTGGCTGCCTGACCCACTGACCAACTTCCTGCTGCTCCCCTGTATGAGCAGGGCTGCAGTGCCCTGCCCCCTTCACTTTCCCAACAACTTACTGGCTCAGAGCACACAGGCACACAAATACCACCCATGTGCACACTCACACTGCTCACACAGACACACACACTAATACAGGGCTGCCGGTACGCATGCCCCACACCAGAGCTACAAACTGAGCCAAGTTGCTTCTTCCCAGGTAGAAGGACGTGGAATTGCCGTCTCTGTGGCAATAAGGCCACATGGCGAAGACAAAAGCATTAAGTCTAGGCCAACCTGACACCGGTCCTGGCTTTGTGATACCCTAACTGCGTGATTCTGTCAAGCTCCCTGCACCTCAGTTTCCTCCTCTGTGAAATGGAGTGGAAAGTATCTATCTCGTAGGACTGTTTGAAGAATCAAATGAAACAATCCACAGAAAGTGCTTAGAATAGGTTAAGTCCACAATACAAGTTAACCGATAATATTATTATCCGGTGGGGGCTGAGAGGCTCCCGGGACCACTGCAGTTGATAATGTTCCTTTAATCAGTAATTTCCGGCCATATTGTTCAAATGGTCATACATCATCCTAGTGGTATTTTTATTCCACTTTCTGCAGGAATTAAGGCTGTCAATTAGGAGATGGAATCAGGATACGCCATTTCCACAGCGTTACTTGGGTCCTGGCTATGACTGCTCATTCTCTGCTATTTAAAAACCAAGAAAGCACATGAGCCTAGGCCTGAGCTGTTTAGTGAACTCTGGGCTGGGCTTGGAGTCACACGTCAGATTTAGTCTGTTCTAGGCCCCCTCCCCAGATCAGGAGCGCTCAGAGTCTCAGGATCCCCCTCCTTCTTTCTGGAAGTAAGGCCAGTGTCTACTCCCTACAACAGCTTGACCTCTGCTATTCCCCAGACCCCTCCAAGGGCCGCTGATAGCACTTCAACAATCTTACCTCACATGCTCTTGGGCCTGCAGTGTGGGATTTCTTGGGGCCTAAGGAGAAGAATGCAGAAGCAGAGCTCTGAGCTTTGGGACAGTCTTCTTCGGCATGCCCTTCAGTCTGCCCCGACCTGATTCCGACGACGCTCTTGACAACATCTGAGAAATGAGCGAAGCAGCCTGAGGCTCAGTGCTCCCCACTGGAGACAGTAGATGAAAAGTGGAATGGGGGAGTTCCGCTCCTGGGCCACCTCAGCCCCGACAGACAAGGAGCCTTCTTTGTTCTGCTTCTTGCCCTAAACAAAACTCAAGAAACCCTGTTTTCTGCCTTTAGCGTTTCCCAAGTCTCACTCCATGTGGGCCCCTCCCTTTCTGACTCCCCTCTCTCAAACCCTCCCTTCTCTCAAAGCCTCTCTGTGGTTCATCGTCCAATAAAGAATATTTGGGTATATTCCTTATTGTAACTATTATAAAACATTGTCATCGTTCTTATAAACCTTTCTGTATTATTTATTCCTGCGTAACACATTACCCCAAAACTTAGTAGCTTCAAACAACAGAGTTTTATGATCCCACTATTTCTGTGAGTCAGGAATCCAGGAGCAGCTTCGCTGTGACTCTGGCTCAGGGTCTCTTATAGGCGGTCATCAAGGTGTTGGCTGGGGCTGCAGTGATCTCGAGGCGTGACTAGGGGACGATCCAGGTCCAGCTCACTTATGTGGCTGTTGGCAGGCCTCAGATCCTCACTGGCTGTTGGCTGGAGGTGTTAGTTCCTTGCCATGTGGGCCTCCCCATGGGGCAGCCCACAACATGGCAGCTGGCTTCTCTCAGAGCAAGTGAGCTAAGGGAGAGAGCACGAGAGAGAGAGAGAGAGAGAGAGAGAGAGAGAGAGAGAATGTATCCCAAACAAAGGCACGTCTTTAAAAACCCTAATCTTGGAAGTGACATCCCATGACTTCTGCTGATATCACACTCAAAGGGAAGGGAGTACATTATACCGGGAGGCAGGGATCAGTGGGAGCCATCGTTGAGGCCCCATACGGCATCTTCCACGGGGTTTCTCCCCGGGCTCTAGCACCCAGAAAAGTGCCCTCGGTAGATATTTGTTGGAAGAATGAAAGCACTTATCAGAAGAAACTCTGCAGAGGTCCTATTATTCCAAATTGTTCTCCTTGGATACTACCCTCCCCCTGCTTCACTCCTTAACTTTTCTTCATAGGAATCATTGGCAATTAAATTAAAAAATATATTACCTTTGAATAACACATCTGCTCATGGGAGCCTATCTTCCCTTCTACTTTTTTGAAATTTGCCTTCCAAAAACAGGGCGAGGCTTGGCCTTTATCTCATATGGATAACCTCTATGGCTATGTCAAGCTCTAAAGTGACTTGGTTACTTCTCTCTTCATTAAACAGGTCAGGAGTGGTTTCAAAGAAACCATTCCCTACATTACAACCTCCATGTGCTCCTGGCACTTGTATTTACCTGCCACAGCGATAGCACCCAGCACTTCCCTGTCTTCTCAACTGAGCAGGAAGCTACCTCGGGTAGGGACAGGAAGCAGACGCTCGAGTATTCACTGTGTGGCATGACTGGGCTAAGGACCAGGGAGACAAGGGGGTAACTCATGGAATTCCCTAGCATTGAATGGAACAGATGCTCAGGAATGCTTGCTCCTTCTGGAAGATAAAATCATCAGTCAGTACACCCAAAAATAATTATCAGGTGCCGTAGGGGCCGAATATCTAGGAATGGCTCCCAAGATTCTACGCCTAAATCCATGGAGCCTGTGAATGTGGTAAGACACCACTCCCCTGATTATATTACGTTATGTGGGACAGTTGACCCTAAAGAGCGATTCTCTGAGGGGGTCTGATGTAATCCCATGGGTCATTAGCAGCAGAGAACTCTCTAGTGCTGGGGGCAGAAAAGGAAGCCAGAGAGATTTGAAGCATAAGAAGGACTCAACGCACTGAACTCATTTGCTGGCTTAAAGATGGAGGATCATATGAGAAGAAATGCAGGTAGCTTTAAGGTGCTGACAGCTCCAGCCGGCAAGGAACAGGGACCTCAGCCCCATAACCCCAAGGACTGGATCCTGCCAACAAAGAACTGTTGAGTTTAGAAGCAGATTCTTGGCCTATGTCTCATGCTGCCCTCCTGTTGACAGCTTGATTTTGGTCTTACGAGACCTTGAGATTAGAACCCAGCCAACCCTACAAAGACTTCTGATCTACAGAACTGCGAACTAATTAGTGAGTATTTTAAAGCATACAATTCAGTGTGTTTTATTATATTCACAAGGTTGTGCAGCCATCATCACTGTCTAATTCCAGGGTATTTTCCTCAACCACTCCCCCAACAGCAAAAGCTTATATTCAGTAGGTAGTCATTCCCCATTCCCCGCTTCTTCCTGCCCCTGGCCATCATTAAACTCCTTTTTTATATGTATGGATTTGCCGCCTCTGGACATTTCATATAAATGGGATCATACAATTGTGGTCTTTTGTGTCTGGCTTTTTTTTGTTGTTGTTTTTGTTGAGCATGTTTACAAGGTTCATCCAAATTATAAGATATAGTCATACTTCATTCCTTTTTATGGCTAAATAATATCCCATTCTATGGATCTGACGCATTATGTGTATCTCTTCATCAATTGATGGACATTTGAGTTGTTTCTTCTTTTTTGGCTATTATGAGTAGAGTGGCTATGAATATTTGTGAGCAGGCTTTTGCGTGGACATATGTTAGGTTTTTTTAAAAGATTAATTAATTAACTAATTGGGGAGAGAGAGAGAGCATGCGCAAGTGAGGGGAGGGGCAGAAGGAGAGGGAGAGAGAGAATCTCAAGCAGACTCCGCAGTAAGCATGGAGCCCAACTTCGGGTTCGATCCCATGACCCTGAGATCATGACCTGAGCTGGAACCAAGAGTCGGACACTTAACCTACTGAGCCACCCAGGTACCCCTGTGTGGACGTATGTTTTAAGTTCTCTTGGGTAAATACCTAAGATTAGAATTTCTGGGTCACATGGTAACTGTATGTTTAACTTTTTGAGGAACGGCCAGACTTCCCCAAAGTGAATGTACCCACTTACATTCCCCCCAGCCATGTATGATGATTCCCATTTCTCCACATCCATGCCAACAATTATTATATCTCTCTTTTAAATGTTTTCATTAAAACCATCATGGTGAGTATCTCATTGTGGATTTCATTTGCATTTCTCTGATGGCAATTGATGTTGAGTGGTATTGTCTTAAGCCACTAAGTTTGGGTAATTTGTTACATAGCAATAGAAAACTATTACAGTACTTTCTCATGCCCGGGTGGCAAAAACGGAAATGGGGCAGAAGTTGGTGACAAAATAAGCCATTTGAGCTAAGTAGCCGAAGAAGTCTCTAAATGGCACTTGTATAAGGTGGGCCTGGCTGCCATGGGTGGGAGAACAGATATCTAAATGTAAGGGGTTAGCCTAAATTAAGAACCAGGCCAGTTACCCAGTTGTGAAGGCAAGAACAGAATAGCAGGCATGAAGTGAACTCTAAGAATATCAGGAGTAAATTGCTTCCAGTTTTTGCCCATGTTGATGGGATCAGCCATAAGTTTGGCACCTCAGTATATGCACCATGTTAGAATTTTAGCCACAAATCCCTTGTAGCAGGACATCTGAGGAATGGGGACCCCATCATTGCCTAGATGGACCTCTGGGCCAGTACTGGGATATGTTTCAATAGACCAACCTCCACTTCCCTAATATAGCCAGAGAGCTTTAGGACTCTCTTTAGGACTCTCATTCACTTATGAGTGGGCCACATTCCATTTCAGGCACTTGGGATATAGTAGTGAACGAAATACAGATCTCATGGGGCTTACCTTTTAGCTGGGAGAGATGGTCAACAAGCATAAAGATAATAAGAAAGTGAATTATGTACTCCAAGACTATTAGTGTTACTAATAAAAAATTAAAACATAGGTTTGAGCAAGGGTGGTCAGGATGCTAGAGGAGAGAAGCTTCAGTTGCCGTCAAATGGCCAGGGCAGACCTTGTTGAACAGATGAGATCTGAGCAAAGACTCGAAGACAGTGTAGGATGAGAAGAGTAAATATCTGGCAGGAGAACATTCTAAGCAGAAGGAACAGTTACAACAAAGGTTCTAAACAGAAGCACATCCATTAGATTTGAGAAGCGGCAAGGAGGTCGGTGTACCTGGAGCAGAGCAAAGGCAAGAGTAGTGGGAGCTGAGGGCCAAGGGTTGATGGAACAAGATCACATAGAGCCTTGTGGGCATTGCCAGGGCTTTGGCTTTTAGTCTGACTGAAATGGGAGCTTTGCAGAGTTTTGAGAAGAGTTATGAGAACTAACTTGCATTTTTTTAAAAGATTTTGTTTATTTATCTATTTTAGAGAGAGAGTGCACATGCATGAGCAGGGGTGTGGGGTGGGCAGAAGGAGAGGGAGAAACTCAAGCAGACTCTACACTGAGTGTGGAGCCCCTCGTGGGGCTCGATCTCATGACCCTGAGATCAGACCTGAGCTGAAATCAAGATTCAGATGCTTAACCAACTGAGTCGACCAGACACCCCCTAACTTGCAATTTTAAAAGGATTCCTCTAGTGGCTGTGCTAAGAACAGATGGGGTGGGAGGGTGTGATGAGGCAAGGGTAGAGGCAAAGGGACTTGTACAAAGGCTTTGGCAGGAATCGGGTGGAAGCCAACTGTAGTTGGGTTCACAGCGCTAACAGGGGAAGGACGCAGGAATAGTCAGCTTTTGCTATAGTATTTGAAAGTAGAGCCAATGGGATCTCTTGACAGATTGGATATGGGAATGGAGAGGGGAAACAAAGAGAAGATTCAAAGACCGTGTCCAGGTTTCGCCCTGAGCCATGTGAATGATGGAATTGCCATAAGCTGAGGTGGGAAAGGCTGTATGTAGAGCAAATCTGTGGGAGGAAATCAGGAGCTCAGGTTTGGAAAGGTTACATTTGAGAGCTCAGTAGGATACCCAAGCGATGACATCAAGCAGGCTGCTAGATGAAGAGTTTGGAGTTTATCTGTGAGATTTGGGCGGAAGATAGAAAGTCGGTAGTCATCTGCATATAATGGTATTTAAAGCAAGACTGAAATACAAACATTGATGTTTTTGACATACAGGATTGCTTGTCCTTCCCTCTGAACAGACCCATTTTCCTCATGCACATGAATCATTTCCACCCTGTTTCTGAGGGATGGGTCTCATCCTGCTATGTCCCCGTGATGTCTAAAAGGTAGTGTTGACTTCGCTGACTTAAAATCTCAAGCTCGTGGGGTTTATCACCCACTCTGATCTCTGCGTCAGAAGCCACTGTGTTATTCACCAGCCCCTCCTCCCGGGGGCACCTGTGAAAAGCAGAGCAGGAGCCCTACATTGCCCTTCTTCCTGCATCATACCAGTAGACGCCATTCCACTTTTATCTGGCCATTGTTCTCCCTTTTTCTTCCTCTTAGTTTGTTGGTAGATTGGTCGGATCTGGAAGCTCTTGGTGTAGACCTCAAGACATTATATGCGTAGGGAGTACTGGATGGTGTTTGTAAGTCAGAGAGGAATAGAATTTTTAAGGTCAGTGCTGTAGATTATGCTCTCGGGGACAGGAGGCGAGGACAGCTGCCAAAGATATCATTTCCAAAGATGTCCTATAGCTCCTCAGCACAAGGATTTGGGCTGTGTCCTGGAGTGAGGTGTTCCCTTGAGGTCTTCTCAGCTAACTGTTCTCTGCCCATCTTCGGGATGGACGCACAATGGTGGGAGTGGGTATGGCATGTGAAAGGGATGGGGTTAAGGGGTCAGGGCATGATAAAGAAGCTGATGCCTGGGCTCCAAGCCCTGCATGATGCTGGTGTCCCCTCCTCTAGAGTCTCACTTCCTTCCTCCCTCAGGCCTGGCTCTCCCTGCCTCCTCTTTCCTCTCCCCAAGCAGAGAGGGGCCAATTCAGGGCCCTATGACTCAGGCGCGGGGGGGGGGGGGATGTTTTGGATGCCGCTCTGCTGACGCTGGTGCCCTCTGTTCTTACATCCTCCTTAATTTACTGCCTGAGGAGGGGGCCAGGGCTCTGGAGAGAGGATTAGATGGTCCACACTGATCTGAGGCAACAGCTGCTGGGCTGGCGGCCGAGGAGCGAGGAGTGAACAGGAGGTGGGGGAGGCTCATGCCTCCACCAAGGCCGGAAGGGAACGAGGCAAGCATCTGGATGTGGCCCCTAGGTGAGGTTGGCTCTGAGGGAAACTGCCCTTGGTCTGGGGGTAGGACTGCAAGGCTTGGCCAACCAATAAAGTCAAATACAGGAGTCACATAGAAAGTCTGGGAGTCATCTGGTCAACCATCTTGCCCGTTTCCTAGAGAAAACTAGAAGGTGTTTTCTTTAGCTTCCTGTAACCCAGGGAGGGGAAGACCAGCTCTGAGCCTGGGGCCTAACAGACCATCTTATCAAGCCTGAAGTAGCCACATAGTTGTACGAGTTGCTCCCTAAAGTCAAGGCTGCCCCACATCAGTTGGAGCAATCCTTTATATCATTACAACACTCTCTTCTCTCACTCATGTGTTCCCTTGTTCCTTCTAAAGCAGAGGCAAACCAAATAGCTGCAGCCCCATTTAGCAGATGGGGAAACTGAGACCCACAGAAGTTCATGCCTTGTCCCAGATCACACTTGGGGTCAGTGGTGTGGCTGTGCTTAGAGCTTAGTGCTTGTAACTGAATCGCTCTGGCCCTTGAATACCAGGACACATGTTGACATTTAGCACTGGAGGTCGACCTCTCTCCTTCCTTCTAGTCCATAAACTGGCTAATGGAAAATAGCCCAGGCATGGGAACCATAAACCTGGACTCTTTGAATCAGTTAATGTCTCCTTCTGGAGACTCGGTTTTCCCATCTATATAATGGGCAGTGTCTTGCAGAGCACTATGACTTATCCCTAAAGGCCTGACAGTATCATCTTAGTCAGTGAATGGACAGGAAAGGCTTTCAGGATCATTAAAAAAGTTGGACTAATATTTGAGCTCAGGAGTCAAAATATCTGGGATCGAATATAATCTCTGCCACTTACTATTATTTCTAGTAAGTTTTTCCCCTCTTTGAATTCAACTACCTCATCTTCTATTGACAAGGGACAATAACACCTACCAAAAAGAGCTGTAACAAGGATTAAAAGAGGCAATGCATTCTAAAGGCGAAGCATTGTTCTTGGTGCATAGTAAATGCTAAATAAATTATAGAAAGACCAATGATAGTAATACCTGTTGGGTATTACTTCTTGCTTGCTGATACATGTAGTCTCTGAGATTGGGCCAAGAGATCTTGTGCTAACGGAATGGTTAGAGCAGCAGTTCTCGTCCCTGACCGATCAATCAGGATCACTGCATTGGGGACTAATGCTTAACAAGGTTCCTAGGTGACCTGGAGGATCACCCGAGGTTGGTAATCACTATCTTCGGGGACCTGCTTTGATGGCCAGATAATTGACATAATTGACCTGTTTGTAGGTAAACAGGTGCTCAGCCATTTAACAGTTTAAACACTCCCCGATTGGCACTTTCACTACTAATTAACTCCTAACTAGCCCTTCCTTCTCTGGGTCATGAGCAGGAATTCCCCACTGGGGGTTCCCAGTTAATGAGGTTTAGCCAGCTTGGGGGCCTCTGGGAAGCAGGCCGGACTAATTATGCTCTACCCCCTTGCCCAGCCCCCTGGCCAAATCCTCTCCCTGTCCTTCATCAATCTTGTCCTAGCCTCCAGCTGGCTTGCATTAGCTCTGGTTTTCCAGCCCCCATGGCTGCGACTGTAGCTGAGAGGTTGAGCCAGTCCAGGCTGGATGGATCTGTCACCCGATCCTGGGTCTGTGCCGCAGCCAGTCGTGGAATCTGGGGCAATGTGATCCTGCCCTGCGGGAGCTCCTAGCCAGGCCAGGGACGCCATGGCGGGGCTCAGAAAATCCCAGCTATCCAGGGACCTCTGCCTAAGCCCCTAAGGATCACAACCACCGATTCTCAGAGTACCTCTGGTCTCAGCCCCTCACCTTAACAGGAAACTGGGGCGCAGAGAGGTGAGGTTCCTGCCCTAGGTCACACAGCCGTTCACTGCAGAGCCTACATCAGAACTCTGATTTCTCCACTCCTAGCTCTTTCCCCAGCTCCTTCTGGAGAAGTTCTGTAAACCTATAGTCTGGGTGATGGGGTCTGATACGGGGGCTCCTGTCCAATCCCAGACTCCCAAGGCAGAGGATACCAGGGGAAGGAAGTTCTTGAGCTAAAGCCCATGATCTTTTTAACTCAGATAAAATAAGACACATTTTAAGTCATTTGAAGTTGGAAATTTGAGGAATAGCAGGAAAGGAAGTTTGGGAATAATGGAAATAAGGGCAATAAATCAGTTTTAAAAATATCTTTTATAGACATAACACCACTTGTTAGCACAGTTGAGGAATACAGGTGGTTGGATTTGACACGAGGGAACACTCACCTCTGGAATCTGTTTGCTCATTATAATGTCCACCTAAAGGTATTGCTTCGCCCAAAGGTATGGACACCCAGACTATGAAATGGAAAATTTGTAGAGGAAAGCTTGCATTTGTGTCTTCAGTGATTGAAGGAAAGGTCAAGATGGTTCTTCAAAGATGAATCTTTCTCACACTATCCCATTTTTAAAAAAATACCCAGATTTTACCTATCTTACTCAGACCTGCTTCTCCTGTACTTCCTAAAAGGTTTGAACCAAATACTTAGGACAAGAAGTGGTTCTGTTAAGGGTCTGAGGGTGAAGACAGAAGAGGCCAGATGGCTATCTGGTCTTGACCTTCAAAATGTCAGGAGGTCAAGCAGCTCTTGTCTAGAGAAGGTCAAATGGCCACCTTCTCTCAGAGACAGTTTGGAGCTCAGAGCCTGGAGCTGAGGAAAAATGTGCCAGTCCTTTAGTAAGAGTTGCCATATGCTAAAAAAGGGCTCATTATGTCCCAAGGGCCTGGCACACCACTGCTTTATAAAGGAAGTATTTTTATCCCTATTAGATACTTGAGAAAACTGAGGCTAAGAGCAGCCAGATGGCATACCTGAGGTTATTAACTTACAGAGTGACCGAGCCAGGATTTGAACCCAAACTTGTAGGATTCAGAAGCCAGGACATTTTTCTCCGCTGCCTTTTGGGTAGAAGTGTGGAACACTGCATCCTTCGAGTTGGGTGAGGTACACTGGTTCACATTTCTTGCTCCTTTTGGGTCTGCTTCCTTGTTGCTCTCCCTCAGAGTTCATAACATTGTTTAGGAAGGTAGCATGTGTAGCCCGTGGTGTCTGCGCCACAAGCCCCTGGCCCCCCTCAGATTTTAGCCGCAGCCCGGGTGGACAGTCCTAGGTGAGCTCAGACGCATTCTCCCCGTCCTGCCTCAAGCAGAGCCAGTCTCCGAATCTGGATTCAGGGTTCCCCGCTGTGCCGCAGGAGCTTGACCTGAGCTTGCAAATGCTGTCTGGAAGCTCAGGAAAGTCAGCTTCCCCAGAAGCAATTTTCGACCAGTGACGGAGGGAGACAATGAAGGATGAGTCCTGCTATCATCTGTCAGGTGGCTATTTCTGGGAGGCCTCCGAACGCTTCTCAGAGGTTCCAGCAGAATCAAGCCCCCTCTGCCTGTGAACCTCAAGGAAGCATGCCCTCATCTTGGCTTTTCCATTTCCCCTGGTTCACTCTTCCTACCCCCACAGGTCTGCAACCTAGGGCCACGCTTCCATTAAATTCTTGCCCGAGGCTCTGCTTTCAGGGCGTGCCTGTGCCCGGAAGGCCCCATGAATTGGAAATAGCACTGTGGGGGGTGGGGGGGTGACACAGCGTGGCAGAATAGCAAACAACTCTGAACAGAGAGTGAACTCCAAGGGATGCAGCCACCAGGACCTCCTTTCCTTCTCTGGAGATTCTCTACGTATAAAATTCCCAGGGGAAAGTGGGTGCCTCAGTGGGTTAAGCGTCTGCCTTCGGTGCAGGTCATGATCCCAGGGTCCTAGGATGGAGCTCAGCGGGGAGCCTGCTTCTCCCTCTCCCTCTCCCCCTCCTCCCTGCTAGTAGTGCTCTCTCTCTCTCTCTCTTTCCCTCGCTAATAAATACATAAAATCTTTTAAAAACAATAACAAAATCCCTGGAGCTCCCGAAGTCTGTGCCCAAAAGGGAGGCATCACATGGCTTAGAAGACCGGCAAAGACATGTGACCTCTTGAATTTGTGGCCATGGGTGGGGTCATCACTCAATGGGGTGTTTCTGGATGGGGCTGTCCCTGTCTCTAGTTAGGGCTATCCCTCAGCCCTCGGTGGTGGCTTTCCTAGGCAGTCACCAGTGTGGGGCTGTCTCAGATGGGTCACTACCTGACCACGGTTTCAGAGACCCAGTTTTATTAGTCACAGAGGGCGGGTCCTGCATGGGTGGGGGTGGGGGGGGCGTTTTACCTGGTTAATATCTTTGGAGCTGATATCCAGCCACATCCTAAGCCTCTGTATAAAAACAAAGGGGGAGAACTTACCCAGCTGGAAAAATCAATTTAAATGCTTAAAGAGAAACAGTAAGGCCTGTCACTGCCGCCTCATTTTCAGGAGGTGAGTCACTAAAACGGTTGACCTCATGGCTCATCTATGAGCGAAGGCGCGCTGGCAGTGCCTGCTGGCGCGGGGAAGGCCTCCGACCTGTTTCCTGGAACCCCGGCGCCAGGCAGAGGCCAGAGCAGCCGGGTGACATTAGGGAGTCAGACTACCTCTCCGAGCAGCAAGTTCCCAGCTCAGAGGCTCAGGTCTAGCTGTGACTCCTTGACTGGCCACTTTCACGGGATAATCCCCTTTTCACGGTTACTTGATTGGCCTGTTCCACGACCCATGCCTCACAATATGCAGCTCTCATTGGTCAAGTCCACTACACGCTGCAAAGATCTTGTTCTCTAATTGGCAAACGCCACCAGCCAGTCCGCTGAAACGAGCCTGCTCTCACACACCTTACGTCCAATTTCTATTTAAAGGCTAGTTCTGGCTCTGGTCGGCTGAATGTATGCTCTTCTCATGGGCCTCCCTTAAACATGTGTGCTTCAAGCCTCTTCCCTGTCGTGTAGGGCGAAGAAAAGGCTTGGAGGTGGGTGAGCTCGAGATTTGAATCCCAGGCCAGTCACTCCTTAGCCTTCTCACTGCAGACAAGCTGTTTAACTTCTGTATACTCCAATTTTAATAACTAAGAGCACGGGAGTTAGACGGCTTATTGTTTGCTAGCTGTGTGATTTCAAATGGATTACTTAACTTCTCTGAGCCTGCTTTTCTTCAGCTATAAAACAGGGGTAGTAATACCTCAAAGACTTCTGGAGAGGATTAAATGAGATCATGAATGTAAAGTACGTGGCCCATAAATTCTCAATGTTAGCTATTTCTGTTGTGCGTTTAGAGGGAAGGGAACTTGCAGAACAATAAAAGCCCAGCCTTGTCTTCCCGTGGTGAAGGATTCAGTCCAAAGATCACCCAGTGTGCAGACCCACGAACTGGTCAGTGATATTATGGATGCAGTTCTTACCTTCTGAGTGAGGGCAACCCCAGGGTCCGGTCCTACCTGGGCCTGTCCCTCAAGAGATGTCCCTCAGAGGTTTCTGGTGTGAGTTCCAGACCCAGGAGGGCCAGGTGGAGGATGAAGAGTGTTGCATTAAGACCAGAGGCTCTGAGAGACTTATGTCAGAAGGGGGTGGCAAGAGTCCTGATTGTGGCTATTACGTATGCTAAAGTGGTTAAAAATGAGCATTAAAGTATTAGCAGAGAAAGACGTGCATACTTACAGGATTCAAATATGGGATAAAGGATCGGGACTCAAACACATGAGTACAGTATCACGAAGTGCGACCTTTATGACCGAAGAAGGAAGCACTCTGGTGTATTACCCTGTGTCTTCCTGCTACCGTGTCACTACACTTCCTGTGGTTGCCCAGTGACACTCAGCAGCCATTCTTCTCGTCTTGACTTGATTACACAGTTGCAAGAACAAAATCCATTGTACTGATAAAAATTAAAACATCACTGGGTTAAACAAAGGGCACAAGAAATTGCTGTATTGGTCAAATTCAGCTTTTGGAATTCAGATGTTGTCAAAGAACGTTTCAGCTGCATTTATTACTCTAAAATCTTAGGATTAAGCTCACTATGCCTGGATTATTTTCCTATGCAAAAATAATATACGTATATCTGGTCAGTATGTTGGAAAGCCCTCTGAAAACTGGTCATTGCCTGCCCTATGCCGGAAGAATCTGGAAGTTTGTGTTAACACTGGCAAGGGTAAACAGCTGTGTCAGTGCTTGATGACTTTGAGACTTGGCTGCTTGTTAGCAGAAAGTATATAGAAATCTTTGTCAGAATCGTGTGGCAGGGATCAAAAACAATTTTTTTTTATACGTGCTGATGTATTTTTCTGTTCTAAGTGGTTTAGGCTTGTGCCCTACAGCATTTTTGCCACCAACCTTTGGCTGAAGTGGAAAAGGGGGAGGAGAGGGTGTAAGAGAAGCCCAATCAGACAGGAAGGGGAGAGAGAGCTCTTCAGTTGCCAGGAACGGATGAGACAGGATCAGGGTGCTGCCCTAGCCCAGGGATACAGGGGACCAGGTAAGATGAAAGATACCCCAATAGAAACACTTACCCCAACAGGTTTAGGAAAATGCTGCAAGTGGGCAAACTACTGTTGCATTTTCTCCCAGCCCCACCTTCATCCTGCAGGAGGTGTCTAGGCTGATAGCCTGAAGCAGTCTTTGGGGGCTTTGGAAGAGATCCAGAAGCATCTGCTCCACTATGGTAAACACAGATGGTGGCCGAGAATTGAGAATTGGCAGGCTTGACCAAAGGTTGCCCTGCAGTGGAGGTACAGGGACCTCACCCCATTGTACAGAGGTGGGAGGATTCTTGTGACGACGGGGTGCAGGGAGGCAGCTCAAAGCTGAGGGTCCAGGTGGGAGTTGTATCCGAGTCTCCAGCAGCAGCAGCTGGAGGAAGAGCCCAGCAGCAGGGTGAGAGTTGAGAGGGCCATCTCCCAGAGAGCAATCACCACGCGGTTTGCCTGTCCCGAGAACACTGCAAGATATCTAGCCACAGATCCCTCAACAGGATGAGGGAGGATGGAGGGTCCTATCCAAAAGGGTTGAGCTTCCCTTTCCCCCAGAGAAGCAGAAGCCATACGGCTCAGACCTGAGGCCCCTCTCCCCCTTGATGCCCCTGCAGTACTCGGGGAGCAGAGAGGGAGGGGTGGGCAGAGAGCCCCTGGAAGGGCTGAGAAGCTACCGCAGAGTGAGTTCACTCAGAGAGTAAGAGGGGATTTTAACCAGAAGAGCTGGAGTATAATTTCCCCTCGCCTTTCATTTGGAGACTTTGAAACAAGCTAAAAAAATATTTAGGGAACAATAAAGAAAAGCATATTTCCTTGCACGTCTGAATTGTAGTGCGTACAATGTAATCCACTTACAAAAGTATACAGTGGCCAGTGGCATTGTCCTAAAAGGCAACGCGAAAGCCGCTGCCTTAACTCACATTTCCTGCATTGTAAAACTCTCTCAGTTGAAAGGATAACAGTTTAAACATGTTTGTGTCATCTGTTCCAGAGCGTATGATGGTTCTCTGATCTGCAGATTCTTTACGGGAAAGGATTATAGTTCATCATTTTTCATCCTGTAATTGATACACTAACTGCCTATCGAGACCCAGATTTCAGAAGCAAAGTACAGCTACTGGCTTTGTCTGCATATCTTACTCCGAAAACAATAAAAATGGGTGAAAAATACCGTGTGGCAGACACACCAAAGGTGTAAAAGCAGTTCTCAAGTGACCCTTCGGAAGCATTACCAATGGTGCTTTATGTAAAATCATTAAATGCCGACCTGGCGAAAAATTAAGACTGAATTTGCTGGAATGGTTACTGTAAATACTACAACCGAAGTGCCTGCTTTTCTGTAATTTGTGCTACAGTTTGAGCAATTTCTGTCACTTTTGACTTTGGCAAAATGTTCTTTCTCCAAATTAAAATTAACTCAAGACCCTTTAAGTAACTAAGTGTAACGTGGCTTATCAATAAGCTTATCAAAGAGCTGGACCCTGCCCAGGCATTGCAAGCTCAGCATGCCTTTTGTAAGTTGTATGAAGTTCTTCACAAGAACAGAGTATTTTTGATCGTTATATTGTCAAGAATTGTTTAAGATTTTCAGGGTTTTTTTCAATGGAGTGTACTTTTGTTTTAACCAATAAACCAATAAAATTATTAATTATTAGTAAAGTTATGTGCCTAGGAATTATATGAAGCCTTTTTTATTATGCTCAGTGCTGGGAGGAGGCATGTTAGGGTTCACACTGGGGACTATTCTTCCTGCCAGAAGGTCTTGTTATTCCCAAAACAGCTGCCTGGAACACCTACCCTTGTAGTCTGTGGGCTAAGGCACCTCCTTTATTTTTTTTTATTTTTTATTTTTTTGTTTGACAGAGAGACAGCCAGCGAGAGAGGGAACACAAGCAGGGGGAGTGGGAGAGGAAGAAGCAGGCTCCCAGCAGAGGAGCCTGACGTGGGGCTCCATCCCAGGACTCCGGGATCACGCCCTGAGCCGAAGGCAGATGCTTAATGACTGAGCCACCCAGGCGCCCCTAACGCACCTCCTTTAGGAAATGTGCTCGCCTGGGCAGTGAAGACAGCATGAGAGGGAACCTCACAGGAGGGTAGGGGAGGAGAGAGCCACAGGCAAAGAAATGCTTTTCCTGAGCCCTTACAATGTGCTGGGCACTGGGCCAAGCCCTCATGAGCAAATTGTTGCCTTAAAAAAAATTTTTTTTTTCTTTTGTTGAAGTATTATGGACATAGAGACAAATACACATAAGTGTACAACTTGATTCTCATAAAATAAGATAAGCATACCTGTGTATTTAGCCCCCAAATTGAGAAACAGACCGTGACAGCACCCCAGAAGCCTCCTAATGTCCTCTCCTAATCCCTTCTGACCTTCCCCAGGAGAACTACAATCCTGACGTCCAGCAACATAAATTTAGTCTGCTTTTACGTCTGCCTTCGGCTCAGGGCGTGATCCTGGCGTGATGGGATCGAGCCCCACATCAGGCTCCTCCACTATGAGCCTGCTTCTTCCTCTCCCATTCCCCCTGCTTGTGTTCCCTCTCTCACTGGCTGTCTCTATCTCTGTCAAATAAATAAATAAAATCTTAAAAAAAAAATAAAATAAAAAAAATAAAAAAAATAAATAAATTTAGTCTGCTTTTAAAAAGGTTTTTATTTTGAAATAATCTTAGACTCACAACAAGTTGCGAGAGTTGTACAGAGAGTTCCCACATACCTTTTACCCAACTTCCCCCAGGGATATATTACAGAACCACAGGAAACCAGGAAATTGACGTAGGTCCAATAATAGTAACTTAGTTACAGGTGTTATTCAGCTCCTGCCAGTTTTTACACTCTCTTATTTTATTTTTATTTTTTGGAGTATAGTTCTATGAAATTTAATCCCACACATAGATTCATGTAATCACCACCACAATCAGGATACAGAAACGTTCTATCACCACAAAGAGTTTTACCTGGTTTTGAACTTGATCTAAACAGTACCCTATAATATACTTTATTCCTGGCTTCTTTCATTGAGCGTTGTTTGCAAGAGTTATCATTTGTGCTGTGTGTCGCTGTAATTTGTTTATTCTCATTGTCGTATTCCACTGTGTGTATCTCCTACAACTATTTATCTCTTCTACCATTGGTGGACACTTTGGTAGTTTCAATGTTTGTCTGTTATGAGTGGTGCTGTTAGGAACATTCTGGTGAATATATATAAGCGTTTCTGCAGGATATATACCGAGGAGCGGATTGCTGGGTCTTATGTTATGTGGATACTTATCTCTGGTAGGTAAAACAATTCAATTTTCTCAAGCAGTTCTACCAATTTACTGTCCCATTAGCAGTTCGGAATCCTGGCTTCCATATCCTTTCCAAATCTCAGTATTTTCTGTCTTCTTCCTTTTAGCCATGCAATGGTAGGCATGTGGTAACTGTGTGGTGACTTCACTTTGCATTTCCCTATGATGAGCGAAGGTAAGCACCGTTTCATACATTTATTCGCCGCTTGGGTGTTATTTTTTGAGAAGTGCCTATTCAAGTCTTTTGCCCTTTTTAAAAATTGCATGGTGTTTTTTTCCCTTTTGTTGATTTGTAAGAGTTTGGATATGAGTGCTTTGTTTGATATATGCATTGCATTCTCTTCACTCACTCCATCTGTTGCCTTTTTTTTTAAAATAAAAACTTAATTTGTTAGAGCAGTTTAAGTTCTTAGCAAATGAGTGGAAAGTACAGAGAGTTGCTATATACCTCTTTCCTCCACTCCCACCTAGTCTCCCCACTATCAAACATCCGGCAGCAGAGTGCTACATTTGTTACAATCAATGAACCTACACTGACACATCATTATCGTCCAAAGCCCATAGTTTACATTAGGGTTCACTCCTGATATACTTTCTGTGGGTTTGGAAAAATGGATGATGACATGTCCACCAGTATAGTATTTTTTGGTGTGGACATAAGTTTTCAGCTCATTTGGGTAAATACCAAGAAGTGCGATTGCTGGATTGTAGAGTAAGAATGTGTTTAGTTCTGGGGCGCCTGGATGGCTCAGTTGGTTAAGCGTCTGCCTTCGGCTCAGGGCGTGATCCCGGCATTGTGGGATCGAGCCCCACATCAGGCTCCTCTGCTAGGAGCCTGCTTCTTCCTCTCCCACTCCCCCTGCTTGTGTTCCCTCTCTCGCTGGCTGTCTCTATCTCTGTCAAATAAATAAAAATAACATCTTAAAAAAAAACACCTTTAAAAAAGAATATGTTTAGTTCTGGGGCACCTGGGTGCCTCAGTTGGTTAAGCGTCTAACTCCTAATTTCAGCTCAGGTCCTGAGATCAAGCCCCGTGTCAGGCTCTGTGCTCAAAGGGGAGTCTGAAATTCTCTCTCTCCCTCTGCCCCTCCCTCTGCTTGAGTATGTGCATGCACACTCTCTCTCTCTAAATAAATAAATACGTAAAACCTTAAAAAAGAATATGTTTAGTTTAGTTTTTGTTTTATTTTTTTAGGATTTTTATTTATTTATTTGAGAGAAAGAGAGGAAGAGAGCACAAGGGGGGGAAGGGGCAAGGGGAGAGAGAGCAGCAGGGAGCCTGACATGGGGCTCAATCCAAGGACTCCAGGACCCCAGGATCATGACCTGAGCCGAAGCCAGACGGTTAACAGACTGGGCCACCCAGGCGCCCCCAAAATATGTTTAGTTTTATAAGAAACTGCCCAACTGTCTTCCAAAGTGGCTGTACCATCTTGCATTCCTATTAGCAATGACTGAGAGTTCCTGTTGTACCACATCCTTGCCAGCATTCGGTGTTGTCAGTGTTTTGAATTTTGAGCATTCTGTGGTGTGTAGTGGTATCTTATTCTTGTTTTAATTTTAATCTCCTAATGAATATTGAGCATCTTTTCATATGCGTTCTTGCTCTCTGTATATCTTCTTTGGTGAGGTGTCTGTTCAGATCTTTTGTCTGTTTTTACATTTGAGTTGTTCATTTTCATATTGTTGAGTTTTAAGAGTTCTTTGTATATTTTGGCAACAGTCCTTTATCAAATATGTTTTTTTGCAAATATTTCTTCCCAGTCTGTGGCTTGCCTTCTCATTGTTTCGATGTGTTGCTTTTCTAGTCTCTTAATTGCACTTCTGATGGGCAGACATTCTTAATCCTAATATGATCTAATTTATGAAAAAATTCCCTTTTTTTATTAGTGCTTTTTATGTTCTGTCTAAAAAACTTTACCTATTTCGAAGTCACAAAAATGTTCTATATTTTGCTTTAAAAGCTTTGGTGTCTTATCTTTCACATTTAGATTTGTCATCCAAATGGAATTGATTTTTATGTATAGAGTGAGATGGGGGTCAACATAGTTATTTTTTCCCCATGGATATGCCCTTGACCCAGCACCATTTATTGGAAGGATTGTTATTTCTCTGTTGCCCTGCCATGGCATCTTTGTCCCAAACCATGTGTCCGGAGGTACATGTGTCTGTCCACACAGATCTATTTTATTCTTCACCACCACTCTTTGTAAGAGTTGGAGCTCTGGACTCAGGACTTGCTCAACTCAAGACCAGAGTTGCTCAACAGAGACCTGGCCCGAGACTGGCTCAAAGGTGGGAAACTTCTGGCATTGGAGCTAAGCCTGTGGGCTTTGTAGTCTGGCAGATTGGCATTTGAGTCTTTGCTGTGTGGCTTTGAATGAGTTGACTGACTTCTCTGAGCCTGTTTCCAAACAAGTAGGATGCCGATAATAATACTGGGGTGACTTGGAACTTGAGAGACTTAGATAATTAAATGTATAGCATTGTTGTTGTTGTTGTTGTTACGCTCTGTTCTCTTAAGAATCACGAAGAGGAGGACAGGGCGATTCCACTGCGTCCTTCGAGTGCCTTAGTTCCTACCCCTCTCTGCATCTCCCGTCTCCCTGGGGAAGCTCCTAAGCTAATGTCCTTCTGAGGACAGGGGACCGCAGAAGGTTTGGAAGGTCTCCCTTCTAGCGGGAACCAGTGGCTTCTCAGCCTCAAGGCTTCTGCTTTTGTCAGACCCTCTGCTCTCTCCTGAGAGCAGCTCCAGTCTCCCCCGTGGGGAACTTGATAAGTGCATGCAGTTCCAAACAGGCATGGGATGTGGGCAGAAAGGCGTGGCAGTCAGGCCGCCCTCCTTCCTGGGCTTGACTCAGCAGTTCATCTACGTGGACAATCTTAGATGATCTGCTCCCCTTGTCCGAGCCTTGGAGTCTGACCAACAGTGTCTCCAAGTCTCCTTGGCTCTTGTATTCTGTAACTTCTTAACTTCTTACCGCAGTTTGTGGTAAGTTCCACGGTAGGGTCCCAGAGATGTTGCAGAAAAGGCTCGCCACACTCTCAGGGCTTATCCTTTCCCAGAGAGCCAGGGAGTGTGATCGCTGTTCTTTCTTATTTGTCCCAAGGACAGGCTCCAAAATGCAGAAATAGCTTTATGCACAAAGATGTTTGCCACAGTATTGCCTCTGCCAGTGGAAACACCCAGCTTGGAAATAATTGCTCTGCCGTATGCTGCATCTGGGGACAGCCACACTGGTCCTCAGCATCCTAGACTCCACACAGAGAAATCTAGTGTCGATTTGGTCTTGGGAAGCAGCCACAATACTGGACATAGAATCATTTAGTCAAACGTTAAGTAGTTGGATTGCACGTTACGTCCTGGACTAAGGAATGGCTTTATGAAGGTGATTCAGACACTGTCTCTGCCCCCAAGGAGCTCACAGTTTGGCCAAGGAAGAAGGCACGTAAGGAGTGAAGTAGAAGCTGATATACATGCTGCATTAGAGGCACGAGAAGGGTGCCAGGAGAGCCCAGAGAAGGGAGTCATTGTTGATGATCAGATGGGAGCTGTGTGCAATTTTCTGGGAGAGACAGGAAGAGGCATGGAAGCCCGAGGTTACGGATGCTGTGGAGAAGCGGAGTCCAGGTGCTCTTCAGGAGGCAGAATCAATGTCCTTGGGGCGGAGTGGATGCAGGGGGTGTGATGAGTCTCAGGGTCCTGACTGGCAACCATGTGGATGGTGGTACTTCTCCCGAGATGGGAAACCCAGGAGGGGAAGAAGAAGGCTGTGCTGGGTTTTAGCTACCTAGGATGGTTTGTCAGGAGACAGACGGGGGATAAATCGGGGGCTCAGAAAGAGAGTGCGGCTGGCGACATTGCTTTGGGCCTCACCAGCCTGGAGTTGCTGTTTCAAGACTCGGGAGGAGAAGACATATATCAGGAGCAATTGCTGAGAGAGGGGGCTGAGGAGCTTCCCTTTAAGGAAGGGACAGGAAGGCCTGGGAAGGCAAAAGAAGGAAAGCCCATGAATGAGGGAGACAAAGAGCAGTCAGAGGAGACCAGGAGGGCTCCTCTGGAAGGAACAAGAGGCTCTAGAAGGAGGCAGCTGCTGGTCTGTCTTCTAATGCTGGGAGGTCTGGACAGGCGAGGACTGAGATATGATGTGTCTACTAAATTTAGCACGGAAGTGGTAGGAACAGGATATTTCTCTGGGGTGGGGAGACTGGGCTCTACCCTGTAAGGAGTTGGGGAGTAAATGGGGAAACAGAGGACAATGAAGGGAGTCAACTCTTTTGAGGAGCGTGGCTAGAAAGAGAAGGAAAGAAATAAGACAGTGACTGGGCATGTAGGGAGGTTGAGAGAGGGTTTGAAGCGGTGATGGTGGTCACAGCACTCTTTCCACCAACTTCCACCTACTGAAAAAGGTCATAGTCTGCTCTGGGACCTTTCTTGTCCAGCCAGGCTTCTCACGTAGGAAAGGGCCAGGGGTCGGTGGTCTGTTCTCTCTCCCTTTCTGTGCATCTGGGTCCGCTGGCATGTGCATGCTTGTGTTTGGGAAGCTGGAGTAAGAAGCCACTGGGTTAGAGCCCTGGCTTCCCACCTGGTCAGGAGGCAGCCTGGGGCAGCCCCAAGTTTCCTGACGGGCTGGGCCTGCATCTTTTTCTCCAAGATGAGGATGAGAAGTGGGAGGCAGGCTGTGGACCATCAGGATCTGTCAGCAGCCTCTGCAAGTCTGCCCACCATCTGGGTCCCATCACACAAGTAGGGCTTTTCCTACATTAATCTCTGATGAGCTTGGCCCGGCTTTCATTTCAAAAGGCTCTACTTCTTTTCTGTCTTCCACCAGCCCCTTCTTTACACCCCCTCCTCAAAACAGGACTAAAAATCATGCCTTCTCCCTTCCTTGGTTTCCCAACCCAGCTGGAGCCACAGAAAGCTTTGAAATTGGAGGAAGGCTTGGGACGGGGAGGGTGGGGATGCTGGTGTAGCTGGTGGGAAGAAGCTGGAGGGGGAAATGGCCAACTGGGTTCCCAAGAGAGGGGGAGAGAACAGAGATCTCTTGGATGACCAACTTTGGCTCCTTGGGGTCTTCACTCCTTTCCCTCCCATTTCCCGCCAAGTAGCTGTCCTTTCCCCCAGTCCTTCCTCTTCTTGTCCTTCATCCCTGGGACAAGGACCATCTCCTGGCACTTCTAGTCCTCCCCTGTGTGTCTCTATAGGTGAGGGACAACTCTCTTAGGTTAACAGGAAATGAGTCCCAACAAAGGCTGGCCTGTTATCAACTGCCTGAAAACAGATTTCCAGGGCCATGAGCCCGGACTTTTGGGAACTCGGTTTTCTATCTTCTTTCCTCCATGTTTGCCGTATAGTGCAGGAGACCAGTGCAGAATGGATGTGTGCCAAATGCAAAATAGGACATCAGGCTAACCAGGATAGATAGAGTTTCATGTATCTCAGAGTCCAGAAATCCTGGAATGTCAGAGCTAGGAGAGATCTTGAGACATATAGTCCCGCTCAGTTGTTGTGTGTGGATGGATGCCTAGGGCCCAGAGAGAGGAGAGTGGTCACACAGGACCGGGACGAGAACCCGGCAGTGAGGCTCTCACTTATGAGTCTGCCTATTATGGGATCCTGCAACAGGCCTAAAAGATGCTTTACTGGTCATATGTCAGGGGCTAACTTGGATTCATAGGGGGCCAGGGTTGTCCTGAAAGTGTTTTGTGACAGATCCAGGCTCCACAGATTGGAGATGAGGAGTGGCTAGGCGACAAAGTCAAGGACCAGTTTGTAAGAGGGGTGAGAGGGGACGATCAATGGCTAAGGATAAAAGATAAGGTTAACGAGAGCCCATTCCTATTGGATACTTGCCTGTGTCAGTCTCTCCGTTTGAATGAAGGAGGGATTCATTTAATAAGGAAGACATTATATGGGTGCAGGATGGATTTGGCGACATGTAACAGAAAACCCAGCTCAAACTGGATCCAACAATAAGAGCATTTATTGGGGTGCCTGGGTGGCAAAGGGGCGCCTGGGTGGCACAGCGGTTAAGCATCTGCCTTTGGCTCAGGGCGTGATCCCGGTGTTCTGGGATCGAGCCCCACATCAGGCTCCTCCACTATGAGCCTGCTTCTTCCTCTCCCACTCCCCCTGCTTGTGTTCCCTCTCTCGCTGGCTGTCTCTATCTCTGTTGAATAAATAAAATCTTTTAAAAAAAAAGAGCATTTATTAACTCACATAACAAGAGGTTCAGAGATAAAGGGGGTCTCAGGACTGGTTGACTCAGCAAGTCGTCAAGGATCAGGTTCTTTCTGTTTCTCAGCTTTGCCTTACTTTGCATCTTAAGATGGCTGCCTTAGTTGTAAGATAACTGCCAGTAGAAAAGGGAGATTTCCCCCCTTTATTCAGTTTAATGGGAAAGAGGAAAATATTCTCTCTCCAGCCATGGAATGTAAGCCTTTTTCTTGAGGCTGATCGGGCAACCTTGGGTCATATGCCCATCCCTGGACCAAAAGCAGTTACCAAGAGCATGCATTCTATATACTGCATTAAAATGGATTTTTTTTAAACTTCTCAATTTTTCTCAGAAATAAAAACTGTATGGTTGGGGAAAAAATAATGGAAGGCTTGATGAACATACTGAAGACAGAATCAATGAACTAAAAAATAGTGCCAAGGAATTCTCCCAAATTACAATGCAATAAGACAAAGAGGTGAAGAGTATAAGACAGAAGTATAGGGAGACTTAAGACTTCGAACATGTCTGGGATATAGAAAGTTGGAAAGAGCTTTACTCGTTGTTCCTACAGTAACAAAAAGAGAGAGCTGGATAAATTACAAAACCGTAACATTTCTTGAACCGGTCTGCAGTAGCCAGCTTCCAAGATGGCTCCCCGTGATCCCTACTTCCTGGTATTTACACCTGTGTGTAATTTCCTACTATATCGTACCAGGCCAATCTGCATAAGCCATAGAACACAGCAGAAGTGATGATTTGCCACATCGAAGATTAGGTTATAAAAGAATATGGTTTTCTGTTTTGGGCTTTCTCTCTCTCATCACTTGCTCTGGGGCCAGCAAGATGTCAGCTTGTGTGCACCCCTATGGAAGGGCCCAAGGAACTGAAGTCTCTGACCAACAGCCAGCAATGAACGGAGGCCTGCTGAAAACCAGAGGCATGAGCTTGGAAAGCTTCTTCAGGCTTACTCACGTCTTGAGGTGTCTATAGCCTTGGATGGCAGTTTGACTGCAACCTCGTAAGACACCTGAACCAGAACCACCCCATTAAGCCACTCCCATATTCCTGAGACATGACAGCTGTGAGATATAATTGTGTATTGCTTTAAGCTGCTTTGTTTGGGGGATAATTTGTTAGGAAGCAGTAGATAACTAATAACCCATCAGAGAGTGGAGGTGTCAGGGTAACCAAGCAGTCTGAAATCTAAGGAAATACAGGGCCCTGCAAACAGAGACAGGATGTGAGCATTTGCTTTCCTACAGCAGAGTGTGAGAAGAGATCTAGGTCCATAGAAAGAGGTCAAAAGAATAGAGACAAATTTTTATTTATTTTTGTTACAATGAATGATTTTATGTTTTCTATTAAGGTACGATTGACATGTAACATTACATTAGTTTCAGGTGTACAACATAATGATTTAATATTTGTGTGTATTACGAAGTGATCACTACAATAAGTTTAGTTAACATAGTTATAGGATTTTTTTTCTTGTGATAAGAACTTTTAAGATCTCCTCTCTTAGTCACTTTGAGATTTACGATATAGTATTAACTATGCTCACTACACTGTACATTACATCCCCATGACTTATTTATTTTATAACTGGAAATTTGTACCTTTTGACTCCTTTCACCCATTTTCCCTACACTCTGCTCCCTACCCCTGGCAACCACCAATCTATTCTCTGTATCTCTGAGCTTGGTTTTTGTTTTTGCTTTTGTTTTAGATTCCACATGTAAGTGAGATCCTTGTGGTATTTATCATTCTCTGTCTGACTTATTTCATGAGATAAATTTTTAAAACAAACTGCTAAAGGCCAAATGTGAGCTAATGTGAAACTATAGACATTCTGGGACCTGTGAACAAAAGGGTGGTTTATACTTGCGGGCTCTTCTCTATCAACCTTTCTCTGCTCTTGACAAAGGTCAGTGACAGTGCAGGAGAATGGAGAACCAATCAGCCTGCACTTTAATCTTGGACTTCCCAACATCCAGAACTATGAGAAAATGAATTTCTGTTATCTCAGCCACCCACTGTATTGTATTTTTATTATAGTAGCCCAATTGAAACAGTACTTATTTTAAATTGTAATTTCAAGTTTTTCATTGATGTTGTATTGTATCCTACAAACTTGCTAAATTCCCTTATTTGTGTATTGATTCTTTGTTGATTCTTTGGGATTTTTTTTACAATTGTCATCTGGGAATAGAGATAGTTTTATTTTTCCTTTCCAATCTGTATACCTTTCGTTTCGTTTTCTTGCCTTACTGCTTTGGATAGAACTTGCAGAACAATGTTGAATGGAAGTGGTGAGAAAAGATATCCTATCTTTGTTTTCAGATTTAGGGGGACAGTATTTAGTCTTTCATAATTTTTTGAAAAGATTTTATTTATTCATCTGAGCGAGAGAGAGACAGAAAGAGCACAAACAGGGGGAGAGGCAGAGAGACAGGAAGAAGCAGACTCCCTGTTGAGCTGGGAGCCCATACATGGAGCTCGATCCCAGGACCTCTAGATTATGACCTGAGCAGAAGGCAGACGCTTAACCATCTGAGCCACCCGGGCACCCCTAGCTTTTCATCATTAAGTAGGATACTACCTAGAGAATTTTTCTTAGATGCACTTTATTGGATGTGGAAGTTTCCTTCTAATCTTAGTTTTCTGAAAGTTTTTCTCATGAATAAATGTTGAATTTTGTATAATGCTTTTTCTGCATTTATTGAGATGATATTATGTCTGTTCCTATTCCTTTGTTGATAGTGATTTTCTCTGTTACATTGATTTTCAGATGTTGAACTAACCTTGCATACCTGGTATAAGCCCCACTTGGTCATAATATACTATTTCTTCTTCTACATTGCTAGATTTGGATTTTCTAATATTTTCTTAAGGATTTTGCATCTATATTCTTTAGAGATGCTGGTCTGTAGTTTGTTATTTCTCATAATGTCTTTTTCTGGTTTCAGTATCAGGGTAATGCTGGCCATATGAAATGAATTGGGAAGTATTCCCTTCTCTTTAATTATGTGGAAGAGTTTGCAGATATTTGGTTATATTTCTTCCTTAATATTTGGTGGAATTTTCCAGTGAAGCCATCTGATCCTGGAGTTTTCTTTGTTGGAAAGGTTTTTTTTTTAAGATTTTATTTCTTGATTTGACAGAGAGACAGCCAGCGAGAGAGGGAACACAAGCAGGGGGAGTGGGAGAGGAAGAAGCAGCCTCCCAGCGGAGGAGCCTGATGTGGGGCTTGATTCCAGGACGCTGGGATCACGCCCTGAGCCGAAGGCAGACACTTAACGACTGAGCCACCCAGGCGCCCCTGTTAGAAAGTTTTTAATTACTAATTAAATTTCTTTGATAGTATCATGTTTTTCAGATTGTCTAATTCTTCTTAATATTTGGTAGTTTATGTATTCAAAAATTTTTCCATTTTTTGAGTTATTAAAATTTATCAGAATTATATTTTCACAATAACATCTTATTCTGTTTTGTCTGTAAAATCTGTAGTAATCTTGCTTCATTCATTCCTGATATTGATAATTTGTATCATCTCTCCTTTTTCTAAATCTGACTGGCTAGAAGTTTATCAATTTTGTTGGTCGTGCCAAAGAACCACTTTAGATTTATTGATTTTTCTCTGTAACATTTTTCTTTTAAATTCCATTCATTTTTGCCCTTATCTTTATTATTTTCCTCCTCTACTTGGTTTGGATTTAATTTACTCTTCCTTTTCCTTCTTTTTTTTTTTTTTTAGGTCAAAACTTAGATTATTGATTTGGAGTCTTCCTTCTATTCAAACATAAGCATATGTTTGCATAGTACTTATCTGCACCCCACTAGTTGTAATATGTTGTGTTTTTATTTTTATTCAATTCAAAATGTTTTCTAATTTCTCTTGCAATTCCCTCTTTGGCCCATGAGTTATTAATAAATACATTGTTTAAATTACAAATATTTGTGGATTTCCCAGAAGTCTTTGTTACTAATTTCTAGTTTAATTCTGTTTGGCAAGGGAACATACTTCATATAACTTCAATTTTTAAAACAATTTCTTGAGGTTTGTTTAATGACCCAGAATATATTCTCTCTTGGTGAATGCTTTATGTACACTTGAGAAGAATGAGTATCTTGCTGTTGATGGGTGAAATTTTCTTTAAATGCCAGTTGGTCAATTTGATTAGTAGTGTTATTCAGATTCTATAACTTTTTACTGATTTGCTGTCTACTTATTGTATCTATTACTGAGAGAAGAGTTCTGATGTCTCCAACTATAATTGTGAGTTTGTCTATTTTTCTTTTTAGTTTCATTTTTATATTCCATGTGCATTGTTAAATTTATGAGAATTAAATTGTTCATAATGATATTTCATTATCTTCTAGTGTCCATAGGATCTGTATTGACACCCTTTATTAAATACTAATATTGGTAATTTATTCCTCTGCCTTTTCTGGATTAATTAGGCTAGAGGTATATCAATTTTATCAAGCTTCTCTAAAAAACAAGACTTTGGTTTTAATTATTTTCCTCTATTATTTATTCTCTATTGTTTTCTATTTTATCCATCCAACTTTAATTATTATTTTTCCATTCTTACATTAACTCTGTTTTTTCCCTCCCAAAGGCTCCTAATAAGGATGGTACAACCTTTGGGGTTTTTTCCCTTAACATTTACTTTGAATTAAATTTTTCTTTTCTTTTTCTAGTTTCTTAGAGTGAGGATTAAGATCATTGATTTGAGACAGTTCTTCTTTCTTAATATAGGCAAGTAGTGTTACAATTTTCCCTCTAAATAGTGCTTTAGATATGTCCCATAAATTTCAATGTATTATGTTTTAACTTCCAATCACCACTAGTTAAAAAAAAATGTTTTCTTTGACCTATGGATAATTTAGAAGTGTTTTATTTCTGGATATTTGGAGATTTTTCAAAAAAAATCTTTCTGTTAATGATTTCTAACAATTCCATTGTGGTAAGAGAAAATACTTTTTATGATAGTATTCTTTTAAATTTATTTAGTCTTGGTTTATGGCTCAGAATATGGTCTGTCTTGGCAAATATTTCATGTCCACTTGAGAAGAATGAGTATTCAGCTCTTGTTGGGTAGAGTGCTCTACGAATGTAAATTAGGTCCAGTTGTTCATAATATTGTTCAAATCTATATAAAACCTTACTGATTTTCTGTCCACTTGTTCTTTGAATCATTAGTAGAAGGTGTTGAAGTCTTCAACTATAATAATAATTTTTTTGCCTTATATATTTTGGAGCTCTATTATTAGGTACATACAAATTATTGATTGATGTGTTTTCTTGATGAATTGACTCATCATTAAATGTTCTTTTTTTTAAAAAAAGATTTTATTTATTTGAGAGAGAGAGAATGAGCATGAGCGAGGGGTCAGGTGGCAGTAAGAGGCAGAGGGAGAAGCAGACTCCCTGCTGAGCAGGGAGCCTGATGCAGAACTCAATCCCAGGACCCTGAGCACCCCAGGCACCCCAGGAATATCATTAGAAGTTTTTTAAAAGAACATTTAATGAGCGGCACCTGGGTGGCTCAGTCAATTAAGTGTCTGTCTTTGGCTCAGGTCATGATCTCAGGGTGCTGGGATCAAGCCCCCACATCAGGCTCCCTGATCATCAGGGAGTCTGCTTCTCCCACTCCCTCTGCTTCTCCTCCCTACTCGTGCTCTCTTACTCTCTGTCTCAAATAAATAAACAAAATCTTAAAAATAAAAAATAACTTCTAATGATATTTCTTGCTCCAAAGTCCACTCTGTCTGAAATTAATATATTTGTTATAGCTCTCTTATGACTTATGTTTGCATAAAGTTTCTTTTTCTGTTCTTTCATTTTTAACCTACACGTCTCTTTATATTTAAAATGTTTCTGGGGTGCCTAGTCAGTTAAGTGTCTGTCTTCGGCTCAGGTCATGATCCCAGGGTTCTGGGATCAAGCCCCATGTTGGGCTCCCTGCTTAGTGGGGAGTCTGCTTCTCCCTCTCCCTCTGCCCCTCCCTCCCCTCATGCTCTTGAGCTCGCTCTCAGATAGATAAAATCTTTTTAAAAAAAATAACTGTTTCTTGTAAGCATTATAATTGGGCCATTAAAAAAGTCTCTTCAATTTCTTTTATTAGATCGCTGAGACCATTTTTAATATTATGTAATAATTTGATGTAATAATATAATATGAGTTTTAATCTATTATCTGCTTATTTGTTTCTTATTTATTCTATTACTCTGTCCCTTTTTTCTTATTTTTCTTGTCTCCTGTCCTTTTTTTGAATAATCATATTTTTAATTTTTGTTTACCTCCACCATTGTTATATTAGCTACAGCTTTTGTTTTAGTTATTTTTAAATGATTTAGAATAAGCATACTTAATTTATCTCTATCACATGACATTCTACCTTCAAATAATGTTATACCATTTTATGTAATGGACAACAGTATATTATGCAGCCTTACAACAGTTAACTTCCATTCTATCTATTGTGTTATTTATCATATATTATACTTTTATTTGTATAATTTACCATTAAAAACATTGTTATTTTTTGTTTTAGACAGTGAGTTTAAAAAGGAAATCTTCACTGAGGTATAATTTACATAATATAAAACTAACCCATTGTAAGTTTCCATGAATTTTATTAAGCTTACACAGTTATGCAATCATTCGTACAATCAGTTTTAAAATAATTTCACTACCTTAAAAGATCCCTCCTGTGTATTTACAGTCAACCCCACTTCCATTCCAAGCATGGTTAACCACTGATCTGATTTCTATCCCTACATTTTTGGCTTTTCTAGAAATTTCATATAAATGCAATCATACAATATATAATTTTATGGATTTGGCATTTCATACTTTGCACATTTTTTTGAGGTTCATCCATATTTTTGTATGTACCAACGGTTCACTTCTTTTCTTATTCTTGGGCAGCAGTTCATTCTATGTGCATACCATATTTAGTTTATTAATTCATCTGTTGATGAACATTTGTGTTATTTCAAGTTTGGAGCCATTACGCATAATGCTATTATGCGCTTTTGTATACAGTCTTTAGGGGACACAAATTTTCATTTCCCTTGTGTGTCTACCTAAGGGTAGACTTTCTGGGTCCTATTGGAAGTGTATATTTAACTTTTTAAGTAACTCACACTGATTTCTATAGTGACTGTACTGTTCTACATTCTTACCAGCAATGCATAAGGATCCCATTTATCTACATTCTCAAAACTTGATGGGTCAGCCGTTTAGTATGTAGGCATTCTAGAGGGTGTAACAGTGTTATCTTATTATGGTTTTAATTTAGATTTTCCTAATACCTAATGATGTTGGGAATCTTTTTATATACTTATTTTCCATCATATATCTTATTTGGCGAAGCGTCAGCTCAAATTTTGCTTATGTTCTTATTGTTTTTTTTCTTCTTACTATTGTGTGGGTATATTTCTGGACTCCCTATTGTAATCTATATATATGTATCCTTAGGACCATACCACATTGTCTTGATTACTATAGCTTTACAGTAAGTTAGGAATAAAGGTAGTGTAAGTTCTCCAGCTTTGTGTTTTTCCAGATTGTTTTCTCTATTCTAGGTCCTTTACATTTCTGTATACATTTTAGGACCAGTTTGTTACTTTCTACAAAACAAGCTTGCTGAGATTTTGATGAGGATTTCAATGAATATTTGGATTAATTAAGGGGAAATTGCCATCTTAACAATTTTGAGTCTTCCAATCCATGAAGAAGGCATATCTCTTTATTAATTCACATTTTTAAATTCTTACTGCAATATTTTGTAGTTTCCAGTATATAGGTTTTGCATGTTTCTTAAATGTATTCCAATGTATTTCATTTGATTCTTTTTTATCCTATTATTGTGAGCATTCTTTTCATAGTTTCCTTTTCAGATTCTATAATACAGAAATGCATTTGATTTGTGCATATTTAATCTGTATCGTATTGCCTTGCTTAGTAGTTATAGTAGCTTTCTTGTAGTTTCCTTAGGATTTTATACATAGACAATCATGAATATGTGAATGAAGACAGTTTTACTTGTGCCTTTCCACTCTGTATGACTTTAATTTCTTTTACTTTATTGCACTGGTAGAATCTCTGAAACATGATTTCATAGAAAAGGTAAGGCCAGAAATCCTACAACGTTTACAATCTTAGTGGGAAAACATTAAGTCTTTGGTCATTAAGTCTATATTAGTTGTAAATTTTTAATAAATACCATTATCTGGTTGAGGGAGGTTCTCTGTATTCCTACTTTTTAGAGTTTTTAAAAATCATGCCTGGGTGTTGGATTTTGTCAAATCCTTTTTCTGTGCCTATTGAGATGATCATGTGGAACTTGCTCTTCATTTTATTAATATGGTGCATTATATTACTTGATTTATTTGATTTTTGTTGTTAAACCAACCTTGCATTCCTGGGATAAAGCCCACTTGGTCAGAGTATCCATTCCTTTTTACATGTTGCTAGAATGTTGATTTGGTCTCTCTTGTTGTCTTTGTCTGGCTGTGGTATCAGGGTGATACCTGCTTTATAAAATAAATTGAGAATGTTCCATATTTCTCTCTTTTCTGGAGTTTGTGTAGGGTTTATTCCTTAAATGTTTGGTAGAAATCACGAGTGAAGGCATCTGGGCCCTAGGGCTTCCTTTGTGGGATGAATTTTAATGATGAGTTCAGTTTTTACTTGATATATGTCTTTACATATTTTCTATTCTTAAGTCAGTTTTGGTATTTTATACTTCCTCAGAATTTTTTCACTTCATTTGCCTAAGTTGTTGGCATGAAGTTATTCATAGTACTCCCTTATAATTCTGTGGGATCTTTGTGATGTCCTTGCTTTCATTCATTCCTGATTTTGTGATTTGTGTTTTTTCTCCTATTCTTGGTCAATCTGGCTAAAAGTTTATCAATTTTTTTGATCTTTTCAAAGAATTATTGTCTGGTTTTATTTATCTTTGCTACTGTTTTTTCTTTTTTATTGGTTTCTGCTCTGATTTTTATTATTAACATCCTTCTGCTTACTTAGAGTTTGATTCAGCCTTTATTTTATGGCATCCTGAGGTGAAAAGTTTATTGATTTTGAAACTTTCTTCCTTTTGAATATGCATTTAAAACTATACATTTTCTGGGGCTCCTGGGTGGCTCAGTCGTTAAGCGTCTGCCTTCGGCTCAGGGCGTGATCCTGGTGTTATGGGATCGAGCCCCACGTCAGGCTCCTCCCTATGAGCCTGCTTCTTCCTCTCCCACTCCCCCTGCTGTGTTCCCTCTCTCGCTGGCTGTCTCTATCTCTGTCAAATAAATAAATAAAATCTTTAAAAAAAAACTATACATTTTCTTTTAAGGACTTCATCTGCATCTCATAATTTTTAATATGTTTTGTTTTCATTTTCATTCAGTTCAAGGTATTTCCAATTTCACCTGAGATTTTTCTATAGTTTATGTAGAAGTATGTTGTTTAATTTCCAAATATTTGGAGATTTCCTAGATTTCTTTCTTTGGTTGATTTCTGACTTAATTCCATGGTGATTGGGGAACACATCTTCTATGATTACATTCCTTTTAAATTTATTGAGACTCATTTAATAACATAACATATAAACTATTCTGGGGACTGGCCCATTTGAGCTTGAAAATGTTCATTTTGTTACTAAGTGGAGTGATTATATATATATATAATTTATAATATTATATTTATTATATTATATATTATAATATATATTTTAATATTATATAAAATGTAATATATATATATAATTTAGGTCAAATTGGTTGACAGTGTTGTTCAAATGATCTATATCATTGCTGACTTTCTGGTGTACATTTTTCGAATGAAACATATTTTTAGTTCCCTTGTGTTTATACCTAGGAGTGGAATTACTGAGTTATATGGAAACCCTATGATTAATATTTTGAGAAACTATTAGGCTGTTTTCCAAAAGAGTTGTATTGTTTTATATTCCCATCAGCAATGTATGAGGGTTTCAATTTGTCCACATTCTCTCCAACACTTGTTATTATCTGGCTTTTTGATTATAGCCGTTCCAGTGGATGTAAAAGTATTATCTCATTGAATATTTTATTTGCATTTCCCTAATGACTAATGATTTTGATCATGTTTTAAATGTGCTTGTTGAACATTTGTACATCTTCTTTGGGGAAATATCTATTCAGATCCTTTGTCCATTTAAAAACCTGGAATGTTTGGGTTTATTTGTTGTTGTTGTTGTTTACTATTGATTTGTAAGAGTTCTTTATATATTATGGATACAAGTCTCTTATTAGACATTAGACTTGCAAATATTTTTTTTTCCGATCTGTGAGTTGTCTTTTTACTTTTTGCATGTTACCCTTTGAAACATAAAAGTTTTCATTTTGATGAAGTTCAAAGTATCTATTTTTTTTCATCACTTGAGCTCTTGATATCATATCAGAGAAGGCTTTATTTAACCCAAGGTCATGGAAATTTACTCCTGTGTTGTCGTCGTCTTCTTCTTCTTCTTCTTCTTCTTCTTCTTCTTCTTCTTCTTCTTTTTAAAGATTTTATTTATTTATTTAACACAGAGAGAGAGCACAAGCACTGGGAGCAGCAGGCAGAGGGAGAAGGAGAAGCAGGCTCCCCTGTGGAGCAGGGAGCCCAATGCAGGCCTTGATCCCAGGACCCTGGGATCATAACCTGAGCCAAAGGCAGATGCTTAACTGACTGAGCCACCCAGGTGCCCCCCTGTGTTTTCTTCTGAGAGTTTTCTTGTTTTATCTCTTACATTTAGGTCTGTAATCCATTTGGAGTTAATTTTTGTGTATGGTGTAAGCATAGGTCCAGCTTCATTGTTTTGCATATAGATATCGACTTATCCCAGCACCATTTGTTTAAAACTATTCTATTCCCATTGAACTGTCTTGGCATCCTTGCCAAAAATTAATTGACCATAAATGTATGGATTTATTTCTGAGATTTCAATTTTATTCCACTGATTTCTATGTTATCCTTATGTCAGTACCATGACTGCAAATTTGAGTGCACTCATCAACCCACTTACAGATTGATAGGCAGTATGGAGCCCTGTACGTTTTGACATGTTTAAGCATAACTTCTGTGCAATTCATTGACTGACCACGAGGCTAAGCTACTCCAAGTATCTCATTTAAGTGGAATCATACAGTATTTTTTTTATCCTTTTTGTGATTGGATTATTTCACTTAGCATTATGTCTTTAAGGTTCATTCACATGGCAGCATGTGTTAGAATTTTCCTCCTTTTTAAGGCTGAATAATATTCCATTGTGTGCAAAACATCATTTATCCATTCATCCATCAGTGGACACTTGGGTTGCTCCTGCATTTTGGTTATTGTAAATAATGCTCGTATAAACATGGGTGTACAAATATCTGTTTATGTCCCTGCTTTCACATCTTTGGAATATATATCCAGAAATAGAATTTCTAAATCATATGGTAATTCTATTTTTAATTTTTTTAGAAACTGTCATATTTTTTCCCATAGTGTTTGTATCATTTTACATGCCCACCAGCAGTGTCCAAAGGTTCAGGCTTCTCTACATCTTCACCAACACTTTTTCCTTTTTTTTTTTTTTAAATAATAGCCATCCTAGTGAGTGTGAGGTACGTCTCATTGTACTTTTGATTTTTTCCCCCTAATAATTAGTGATTCATGCATTTTTTTTCTTGTGGTTATTGGCCACTCGTGTATGTTCTTTGGAGAAATGCCTGGGTTACTTGCCCTTTTAAAAAGTATGTTGTTTATTTCTTTGTTGTTGAGTTGAAGAATTCTCTATATATTCTGGATTCAGCCATTATTTCTTAAGATACTTCTTTCTTTTCCTTCTCTCCTTCTGGTCCTTAAATTACATGGATTTTACATCTCTTCATATTGTTTTATAGGACCCTGAGGCTCTATTTATTTTTTCAGCCTCTTTTTCACTCTCTAATTCCTTTTGGATAGTTTTGCTTATGTCTTCAAGTACATTGATGTTTTCTTCTGTAGTCTCTGATCTGTTCATTCTATTTTCATTTAAAATTTCATGTTTTCATCTCTAGAGATTCCATTTTCTTCTTTAAAATATCTCCCATTTCTTTTCTCATTATGTTGATATTTTTCTCTACATTCTTGGGCATATTTGTAATAGCTATTTTGAAGCCCTTGTCTGCTAATATCATCTTTGTCATTTCTATGTCTGTTTCTATTGGCTGATTTTTCTCCTTCTTTTAAGTCACAGTTGCCAGGTTCCTTGCACGTCTAGTAATTTTTTTTAATCGGCTCTGGACATTATTATTATATTGTTGAGCATCTGGATTTTTTTTCTTCTAGAGAATATTTAGAGTTAGATCTTACAGTTAAGTTATTTGCATATCAACATGGTCAATTTCAAACTTGTTTCAAAACTTAATTAGAGTAGGTTTGGTGTAGGATTTAATCTGGGCTAGTTTAGTCCTATTTATAAGGCATGACCCTTTCTGGAGGCTCAATTAAATGCCCTGCACATTCAGTGAGGTCTCGCCACTCTGGCTGGTAAGAACTTGAATGTCTCCTATCCTTGCATAAGCTCCGGGAATTGCTCAGTTTACAATTGGTCAATAGTTCTTTGCCTAGCCTTATAGATTTCTGCCCTACACATGTGTACCTTAGTATTCAGCAACAGACAATCTATGCAGATTTCTGGAGCTCTTTCCCTACATAACTCCCTCTACTCTGATACTCTGCCACACAAATTCCAGTTACCTCAGACTTCCTGCTGTGATCGCTGTGTCTTCGACTCATTGAGACCACCATGCTCTGCTGGGGCTTCCCCATCTCTGTACCTTGTTCCAGAAAATGCCTGTAGGCAGAGAGTTGGAGCTTTCTAGCAAGACTCATTGCATTTATTTTCTTTCCTCTTAGGGATCCTAGCCCTGCATTGCCCATTGTTCAATGTATGAAAACACAGATTTCATGTATTTTGTCCAATTTTCTAATTGTTTATAATTGCATTGTAGTGTGTAATTGCAGGGTACTCTGTTGTAAGATCATGTTGTAAGGTCAAAAAAACTCTTGTTTTCTAATTGTGTTTTTATATATTAGCCTCCTATTTTATAGATACTTAAAAATCCTCACAAATCATCCTGGTAATGTTAATTAGAATACTGTTCATGGGGGTGCCTGGGTAGCACAGTCGTTAAGCGTCTGCCTTCGGCTCAGGGCGTGATCTCGGCGTTCGGAATCGAGTCCCACATCGGGCTCCTCCACTAGGAGCCTGCTTCTTCCTCTCCCACTCCCCTGCTGTGTTCCCTCTCTCGCTGGCTGTCTCTCTGTCAAATAAATAAATAAAATCTTTAAAAAAAAAAAGAATACTGCTCATGTCCTTCCTGTTTCTTGAATTGATGGTATTTCATTGATGGAAATTTCCCCCACCATCTCAGCTTGGATATCATTTTGGGGTAGTCCCTCATTTTCAAATAGCTAGGGAGTTTTAATTGACTGATAATATTTATAATAAAGGTCTACATTGATCTGAATTGGTATTGTGTGGGGTTTCTCAGCAGCTGTGTAGGTGGGTGACTGGGGGAGACACACCACAGCCATTCATTCACTGGGTGATGCTGGTTCCTCTGATGGTGGGGTCACAAGGATGTTCCCACACATCACCTCTTCTAACCTTTACATGATTCTCACCACTATTATAATTATTATTCTAATTTCACAGGTGAGGAAACTGAAATTCAGAGATGTTCAGTAACTTGCCAAGGTCACAGAACTGCTGAGTCAAGTAACCAGGATTAGGACCCAGAAGGTCTGTCCAACCTATATACTGTGCTATCTCCCATTTGCTTCATAGTTTCTAGAAATTTCATATATCTGGCCAACTGATGGAACTATTTCATGTTTTTCATTATAGGTACAGATATTTTCTAGTTTTAAATTTTCTTTGTCATATCATATGGCTTTTCTGAGTATTTTGAGAGTTTTTACGGTAATTGTCTTTTTATCTTGAAACTATAGCCCACAACATTTTTTAAAAGATTTTATTTATTTATTTATTTATTTATTTATTTATTTATTTGAGAGAGAGAGAGCGCACAAGAGGAGGAGCAGAGGAAGGGGGAGAAGCGTACTTCCCACTGAGCAGGGAGCCCGATGTGGGGCTTGATGTGGGGCTCGATGCGGAGCTCAATCCCAGGACCCTAGGATCATGACCTGAGCTGCAGGCAGATGCTTAACCAACTGAGCCACCCAGGAGCCTCTATAGGCCACAACATTTTTTTCCATATTATCAACTAACTACGTTAAATTCATCTTAAGTTAAAGTTCTCAGTGGAACGACTGAGACAAAGGAAGAGACATTTTTTAAAAGTAGGCTCTGTGCCTAATGTGGGGCTTGAACTCACAACCCTGAGATCCAGACATGAGACCAAGAGATCGATGCTCCAGCGACTGAGCCAGCCGGGCACCCTAAGGGATAGACATTTTTGAGGGACTTCATATATACTTTGTAAAGGTGAAATAAAATTTGGGTAGATTTTACCAGGACAGTCTCATCAGGCAGTACATAAGAATGCCGGCTTTTCCGGGAAGTGTGGTTTTTAATTGGTGTCTTTGAAAGACCTGACGTTTCCAAGATGTCTAATGGTAGAATTTGAGGCCCAGTGACATATGGACAGAGAGGGTATTTTTGGGAGCAGTCCCTTCCCTGTACCTCCCAAATCCCTTACAGACCCCCTTTCTCATCGGGCGGCCCCTCCTGCACATGCTGGGGGCAGGGCCTGGGCCGGGCACCTCTACCAGGACGCTGCTGATCTATGTTCTCGCCTGACACTCAGCAGCTGTCGTGGAGGCGTGGGCTGCAGGCGCTGCTCCCCACGGGCCGTGTGCAGGCTGCAGGCCGGGGATCCTTTCCCGCCTAATCCGAGGGGCACTGGCGGCGGGAGGGAGACAGCTGGGTGTAACTGATCCGCAGAGGAATGGAGTGGTGCAGGCCTCCCAGTGCCGGGCTGGGCCGTCTGCAGGCTGCCCTCTCCAGCTGCTTCACTTTAACCCTTCCCTCTCTTACTTCTGTCTCCCCTCCATCCTGGGAATCCATCCATGGAACATTCCCGGAACCCCAGGAACATCCCTGGCTGGGTCTGAACACCTTGCAGAGGACCCAACCTTGTAATAGCTACTGTTGGGGAGGCTAGGGCAGGAGCAAGAGGCTCCTGTCTTAGAATGAGACAGAACTCTTGGAAGGCCCAGTGGGTGACTCAGGCAGTGGTGGCTGTGAGGTCAGAGCAAGGAGACCCTGCACGGGTTGGAAGTCAGAGGAAGCTCCCTGGAGGATGCAATGGAAGGAGCACTGGGTTTGGAGTCTGGTGTTGGCTCTTCCATTGCTCACTTTGCAGTGAGACCTTGGGTAAGTCACTGTCTCTCTCTCAGGTCAGTGTCTGCTCCTGGAGATGTGGAGTTTGAAGAAGATGACCTTTAAGGTTCTATCCGTAGTAGCAACAACAGCTTCTTTCATTAAATGCCTATGATAGGCCAGGGGCTTGTCTGTAAACATTCCCACCATCACTTTGCCAGACTCTTGTTTCCAGTTTAGGGATGAGGAAGCTGAGATGTGGCGAGGATCAATCACATAGCTGCTCAGAGGCAGAGCCGGACCCCGTCATCCAGGCTCTTCCCCCAGAGCATGCTGCTCCCTCAGCCCCAACCACCTGCAAACAGTGCCTTAGCTCAGGCGGGACAGGGCAGGTGTGCAGCTGGCGGGGTTCAGCTCGGTCAAAGGCTCAATCATGAGCCCGAGAGCTCCTGCAGGAAGGGTGGGCTGGGGGTCTGGTGGGCCCCTGTGCTCCAGCCTTTCTCCTGCTCCGTGCTGTGTTCGGGCTGGGAGCTCCTGGCTCAGCCAGGCAGCTTCTCACAGGGTGGCAAACCCTGCAGTTGTCTGGCCTGTTCCCATCCATTATCTCACGTGACACTCATGCCAACCCTAGCACGTAGAACCTGTCGTCCCTCCTCACGATGGGGGACGGAGGCTTGACATTTGCCAACATCCTATAACCGGTAACTGGCCAAAGAGAGGCTAGAATATTCTTTCCACCCTCCTCTCTGGCTTCTGGGAGGAAGGGGCCTGGAATGGTAGCTATTGGGCACCCAGCTGTCCACTTCATGCTTTTCCCAGTGAGAAGGAAAGTAGGAGTGTGGACTCTGGAATGAGATAAGTATGGGCTCACGTCCTGAGACCCCCACTCTCCAGCTGTGCAGCTGTTCAACCTCTCTGAGCCTCAGCTTTCCCCTCTGTTGTGAATGAAACGTGGGTGAAGAACGGATGAGTGCGAAAGCTGGGCCTGCATCCCCCTGCCCTGAGCAGAGCATCGAGCTGTGCTGGCATGTGACACCCCAGACAGGAAGAACCCAGAGCCATGGGGGCTAGTGACCAGAGACAAGGAGCCTGTGAGCACGGGTTTTGTAGCTCGAGACTGGTCTGTAGATTAGTTGCGCAAAGAGAGGGAGGAAAAGGGCGTTCCAGATGAGACAAAGGCCCCAGGCAAAGGCGCAGACGCAGAAATGGATGGGGGGGGGGAGGGAGTGGACAGGGACACACTCTGGCTTTTGCAGGCTGGAAAGGACGCTGGCCCAGAGGGAGGTCAGTTCTCACAGCGAGTGGGCGCTGAGTTGCAAGCCTGCAGAATGGCTCTGCTCTGGGGACCGAGTTCTCCAAGCGTGCAGGGGCTGGACCATTACCCACCATGCTACCCACCTATCTCATCCCCTTCCTTCCACCCTGGGCTGCCAGGGCCTCTGGGCAAAGGGCCGGGTGGGTGTGCAGTTCCAGCTTGGGAGAGACAGCTGTGCAGGCCTCCTGCCTGCCGCAAGGGATTAACTGGCACTGCCACAGTATGTTGGGGGCACCTGGCTCCCCGGATCTGCCCACCCTTCTCCTCTTTAACTTCTTGCTGCCTGGGCTCCTCACTTTTATGCTTAAAGGCATGTTCATACTCAGTTTTCAGTGCCCTGGTTTGACACTGGGGACCCAGGCTGAATAAAGATCTAAGGCAGGGTCCACCCAGCCAGAGGTGCTTTATCTGTCCCTGTTCCTCCTCGTGTCAGCCAAGGGCCCTCCGAGACCCTGATCTCTCCCCCCAGCAAAACCCTTCTCTCTCCACTGGCTCCTTCCAGGATGTATGGTCAAGTCACTGCCTTCCTCAAACCATCAAACAAATCTTCCCTTGACCGCATGCCCAATTTCTCTTCCGTCCTACTCAGCCAGACCTCTCAGAGGTGTCCACACTATCTCCACCTCCTCACTGAGAAGACATCCTCCAGACCCAGGTCCTCTTCTTCCTGGGCACACAGCTGGACTACATCTCCCAGACTCCCTTGCAGTTAGTTGTGGCCACATACACAGGTTCTGGCCACAGGGATGTGAGTGGACGAGAGCAAGCCCCTTGCCTTCCTGCTTCCCCGACCTCCAGTGCGTGCTCTGGGCACCCCTGGGGCTGGCTTGGTGCAGGTGAGCATGGCGCCTTTGCAAGGCTTGGGCCGAAGACGGTAGTCCCTCAAAACAGGAGCCACGGTCTCTGAATCATTTTGGATGCAAGGTTCCAGCTACTCAGAAACACCTGTGCTTGGTTTTGTTTTTTTTTTTATAGAAGGGACATAAACCTCTACCATGTTTGAGCCACAGAAAGGATCTGACTTGCTGTGCATTAAAAAAATAAGAAACTTAGTCCTCCTTCTCCTCCACCAGGTGGGACAGCCCAGGACAGCAGGGAGGAGGGGACCTAGAGCTCTGAAAAGAGGGTTGGAATTGGGGAAAGCTTTGCTTCAGGGAGGGGGATTTCCTGGGGCAGAATCTGGCCTATGAACTTATACAAGTAGCATCTGACCTTGAACTTGAGGTTGCTCCTGTTTGGTTCAGGGCTGTGATTGCCATCTGCCTTCCCCAAATTACCAGGTGCCGTGTGAGGCTCCAAGGCTGTGTGGTCAGAGCTTTGGGGAGATGTAAAAGGCGGGGCCAGGCCAGGGCGCAGGGGCGCTGGGGTCCTAGGCCTGGGGGAGGAGGCTGGCGCTGGGCCGGTGCTGACCCAGTGTTGGGAGTGGTGAGGAAAGGGTTAAGGGGTCTGTGAGCTGGATTGGCTCTCTACTCCATGAGGGCGGTAAAATCAGCATGTCGCCTCCAATTTGCTCTGGCCTGACCTTGAACGTGAATCATTCCATCACAATGTCCTTATTGATTTCCACAGGAAGAAGATTAAGCCCAGAAAATCGGGGTGGGAACTTGAGCCCGAAGCACGGAAAATGGGATGGTTCTGGGGCTCAAAACCCCTCGTGTTTGCAAAGATGTCACAGGGGGCCGCAGGCTGGGCAGCGCCGAGTTCAGCTACCAGCTCTCAGAGGGGCTGGGTCCTGGGTTTCTGTTTCCTTACCTGTCTGGTGTGTGATCTGGGGGCGTTCCCTCAAGCTGTAAATTATAGGAAGAGAGTGGGGATGGGGGAGATGCCATGGATACCCCTTGAGCCTTGAGTCTATTCTGAGGTGATCGTTTCATCCTCCCATGCACAGTGACAGTCTTTGGGACCCTCAGAACAAAACAGGATGCTCTGGGACCAATGTTGCCATGGAACCAACTGGCCCAAATAGCCAGGAAGGTCCTTCCTCAGTCCTGAAAACCCTCCAAGGGAATGGGACTGGTGTGTGTGTGTGTGTGTGTGTGTGTGTGTGTGTGTGTGTGTTCCTGCATAGGTGCATAAATGAAGTGGGTCATTCTGTGGAAATTGACACACAATTATCTTTCTTTGTTTGACATCTGGAGAGCCCACTGTGTCAGTATATGAAACAGCTCTATAATCTTCAATGGCGTGGCTGTACCGGGTGATCTAATCGTTCCCTATTGGTAGGCACGTAGAGTTGTTATTATTTTTTTTTAAAAAAAACCTCAGACAATGCTATAATAAACAGTCGGGCACCTGCCTCCTTGTATGAATTACTTCTTTAGATGCTGTATTAGTTTTCTATGGCTGCTGTAACAAATGGCCACAAACTTAATGGCTTAAAGTAACACAAATGTATTCTTTCAGACTTCCAGAGGTCAGAAGTCTTAAATCAGTTTCACTGGGTAAAAATCAAGGCGTGGGCAGTCCTGTGTTCTTACTGGAAGCTCCAGGGGAGAATCCGTTCCTTGCCTCTCCCAGCTTCTAGAGGTCACCCGCATTCTTTGGCCAGTGGCCCCTTCCTCCAACCTCAAAGTGCATTGTTTCAACCTCAGCATCTGTCATCCCAGGTCCTCTGACTTTGACCCTCCTGCCTACATCTTACGAGGACTCTTGGGATTACCCTGGGCCCACCTGGATAATCCAGGCTCACCTCCCACATCAAGAGTCTATTTACACCTGCAGAGTCCTTTTTACTATGTCAAGTCGCATATCCAGAGGCTCCCGGCACAAATATGTGGAAGACCATCCTTCAGCCTATCACAGCTGCCCAGAAATCTGAGAGTTTCATTAAAGGGTAGAGGTATTTTTGATGTGAATCACCATGTCCAAATTGTTTTAATGAACACTGATATCCACACTGCTGGTACTGGCTTTTTGAGGGCAATGGGGCAACATTGATCAAGGTTTAAATTCCTCTCTGTCTCCTGTCTTCTCCCCAGTGCAGAGCAGGGTATCACGCTGAGCGACGATTTGCTTCTTGTTAATCTTTCACTGCAGTGTCTGAGTCTAAAGGAGCTGGTTTCCCAGGAGGAAGCTGGGGGAACAGGACTGGGATGTTTGGCCAAAGGGTTGGGGTGGGAGGTTGCTTCCAGGAGGAACAGGCAGGAGGGGATGCCTGGCTGGAAGGGCAGGTGAGGACGGATGAAAAGGCAGGAATACGCGATTTTAGTGATGGGTGTGATCACCAGAAGCGAGGCCCCCCAGGAGTACATGGTGGGGCTGGGGCGGGCGCGGGGGAGCTGCTGTTGCCAGCTGGAGCCCAGGAAGGCCAAGTCAGCAAAGCTGGGTCATCAGTGACAGGTAGGAGAAGAACAGTCATCTGGCCGCTGGTCCAAACTGAGGCCCCCCCACTGAGGCGCTAGCTCCCCAGCTCCCCTTGTCCTCGTCCTTCCTCCCACCCCTTCCCTTGGGAGCCAGTCTCCTGTCAGCTCAGTTCCAACAAGGTGGGGGCAGGCGCTGGCAGTGGGGGCACAGTGCTGGGCACAGGTGGGGCAGGAGAAGTTGGAGTGACCTTCAGGGGCCATAAAATAAGGTCTTCTCTTCACAGCTGAAATTCCTTCAGATTCAAAGCAGACCTGACATCCTCAGAGATGCTCAGAGGCCTGGTGTCTTTCCATGGTTTATTAGATACAGAACCAGAATATAGATACAAGAACAAAGAGGCTGCAGGAACAGCTGGGGGCCGTCCTGGCACAGGCCTCTCACCCCAACCCTAGGGACACTAGGGCAGCCACACCTCCCCAGACATAGGGTAGTGTTGGGGCATGAACCTCATGGCCATGCCCTTTGGACCAGCAGCACAAAGTGGTATGGGGAGGTGACTTACAGAGCCTGGTGTGAAGGGGACCTTAGCCCTGGCTTTAAGAAGGACACTCTGGTTCAGGGACAAGGCCCTGACAAAAGCTGGGAGACCAGTTGTATGTAGAGGGCCTGCATTTTCCACTGACAGATGCTGTCCTGCTAAACTGTCCCACGAGGCAGAGAGCTAGGAATTCGCTGAGCCACGCACGAAACTCACACTCAGGCCCCTCCAGAGACCAATTTCTATTATGTCCTTGGAGAAGAGGCACACTGCAAAGCCAGGCACTGCCCTTCCAGGCTGAAGGTATCATGGGCCCTTGAGGGCTCCTGCCACCACTTCACAAGAGCCAGCTCACCTGCCAGGAATCCTGGAGTGGGGGGCGTGTAGGGAGTAGGCATGGGTCTGTTCTTGTAAATCCGTTCCTGAACTGCAAGGTCAATGACAGAATACCAGGGCATCCCTCTTGGGTCTCCAGGGGACTCGAAGGTTGCTGAGCCCACTCCCCCCGTCTCGGGCCTGACCTCCCAGACATTAGTGAGAGGACCCGGGCCTGGGAACCCACGCTCTTTGCCTCTGGGAAGTCCTCCTGCGCTGCTCCACCCAGGCCTGTGTGTTGCAATTAAAGCCTCCTTTCCTTTTACTGTGTCTGTGGTTCTCCCAGGGTAGAAAGGGACAAAAAAGAATGGGCCACCACATCCTGGCTCTGCATGTGGTCTTGGGTCTAGCTCTGGTCCTGGCTTCTCAGGAAAGCTCTCACCCCTCCCCCTGCAGCCAGAGTCAGGCCTAGGGCCCATTCCAGACCTCGGCCAAGGACAGAGTCGAGTTCCCTGAGCCCTCAAGATGCGGCACTTTCCCGTGTATGTGGGAGCGGGAGGCCAGAGAAGAAGCCACGATGGGCAGATGTGGCCCTTTCTAGTCACTCCCTGTGCCTCTGCCAGTCACTCCATGCTCGGCACGCACCAGCTCTCCACCCTGTAGCGCCCCCCCCCCCCAGGCCCGTCCCCCGGCACACTGGGCCAGCTGGAAGCAGAGCGTGGGGGTGACAGAGGCGGTCCAGCTAGCCCCAGCCCCCGGGTCTCAGGACCACTGGCAGGCACAGTCGGTGGGCTCCTGCACGATGTAGGGCACCCAGGTGGCGTTGGTGGCACAGAAGAGCTGCACGGAGCGCCGCTGCAGGCCCACCTCCCGGCAGCACTTGCAGAAGCGGGCGTAGGTGTTGATGTTGTAGTTGTAGATGCTGGCGGACGGGCACCTCCCATCGCAGGACACTAGGTTCACCTGGAGGCGGCAGGTGCATGGGGCAGACCGTGCAGCCCACCCCGCGAAGCCCCCTCTCCCACCGCCAGGTGGCCGCCACTCACAGGGGTGTTGCTCCTGCATTCATTCTTTCGGATGGTCATACGGATGGTCACCTTCTTGCAGGAACGCCCATCCTCTTTACCTGGGGGGACAGGGTTGGGGGACAGCTGTGGCTGAGAAGTGCTTGCAGCGGGCAGCACGATGTGGGCAGCACGATGGGCCAGACTGGGGCAGTTAGTGTCATGCTCGAGGGTGTCTCTACTGGTGTTAGTGCCCATGCGTTAGAGCCCCTCCCCAGCAAAGAGAAAGCCTTTCACTCAGTGCCCTGGAAAGATGGGGAGGTGCTGAAGGCAGGGGAGACAGGGAATGAGGTCTGGATGGCCTCGGGGGCTCTGGGCTAGGGAGGAGGAGGATTTGGAGACCAGGCAGGCTGCCTCCCCGCCCCAGCCCCAATGCCTGTCTCTAACCCCTGTTGGTGACCCTGGCCCTGGCCCCGCCTCTCTCCCAGCTTCAGCATTCCCACTCTGAGACAGTTTCTAGGATAAAGAACCAGCAATTTCCTGAATGTATGGAAACCCCAGTCCCTAGCAGATGCTCGCGCAGCAGGCTCACTGGGTTTCCGTATCCATCAGACAGGGCCAGGGATTCGCCCACCCCACACAGTCGTCACAGGGGAGGAAAATGATTAGCAGGCAGCTTCCTCTGCCTGGACCGCCCCTCCCACAGACAAGCCATCCCAGGGCCATTCATGCCCTCACACACATACCTCCTCCCCAGGCCTTTCCTGCACCCGCCGGCACTACAACTCCCTCCCTCCACCCTACGTTCCCTCCCTGACCCCTCCGTTGCCTTATTTCTATCAGGGCACCATCACCCTTGGGTCAGAGACACACCTGTAGTTTTGCTGGGGAAATGGAAGCTTTGGGCCTTCTTTTAAACAGCCCCTCCCACAACTTGTTGTGAGCTCTTTTCTCATTCTAAATAAAGACTCAATTTCACACCCTGATATGGGACCTGTAAGTTTGTATGCTTTTTCTTAATGAGGCCCCCAAACTGTCTAAGTTTCAATCCCCATAAAACTGATGCATCCATCTTATTACATATTTTACTTATTACTCTGTCTGCCCCACTAAAATGTCAGCTCCATGAAGCCTTACTTACGCTGAGTCTACAGGACCTAAAACAGGGCCTGGCGTATTGACGTTCAATAAATATTTGCCTGATGCGTGGATTCCCTCCGTCACCCCAGGGTGCCCGTCAGAAATGGGATGGGATTCTGGCCTCTGGGCCTCACCATAGCGGGTTTCCCACCACACCAGCTGGAGGGCTCCTGGCCAGCGCTAAGTTCACCTTTCCCTCCCCCTCTGCTTCTAGGCGGCAAGAGGCCCAAGGGCAGTCCCGGCCGTGGTCCTTGGGGTCCTGGACCGAGACCAGCCGAGTGACCAGTGGGAGGAAAGCGGTGGCAGCACTGGGCATTGATGGATTCCAGGAGAGCAGGCACGGCTGAAGCATTCCCATGCAAGCCCAGGGGATGAGGCTCACTATCCAGCATGCACTGTTGGCCCAAAGGCCTTTGCAAGAGGCGGGGAGCAGGGGCCCTGCCTGCCCCTCCCCCACCCCCAGAGCTGGGGCCACCTAGTCGAAGGGACATTGTTGCGAACAGCACCGCGCCTGCGCGCCTGCAGTTCTGTGGGCTTCCGAGAGGAGTACCTGGGCGGCAGTGGACACTAACCCGGGGAGGAGAGGCGGGGCTAACGGGGACCACAGGAAACAGGGTCCCCGGGGAACCTGGGGAGAGGGACATGGGTCGCAGGTCACACGGGAGCACATGGAATATTCAACAGGAGTTGTGGGTCGGAGATCAGCCAATGAGGCCCTGAGCCCAGCTTTCCTGCAGTATGTGAGGTGGATATGAAAGGGTCCCAAATTCTACGTCCCTCCAAAGGACAGTCCGAGGACCCTTGGGGGAGGGACGGCATGTAGGCTAAGGTCCTAAAGCTGACTGGAACAGCATGCATATGTGGTTGGGGCTGCAGGTTCCAAGCGCCAGGTGTGAGGACAGATGCACAGAGCTTTCACTCAGACTGAGTCAGGGACCCCATGGGCCTGAATCCCACCCAGGGGGCTCCCGATCACAGGGAGAATTCACTGGGGGGGCCTCTGCTGGGGGTCTTGGCAGGGGCAGGGGCAGGAGGAGGGAGAGCAGCTGGTGAATTACTGACCTCCTGGATGTACCCTGTCTCCACCAAGAAGCAGAGGCCTTTTGCTGGAATAGGGACGTGAGCGTGCTCTCCGCCCATCTGCGTATCTCCACAGGTGTCATGAGCCCCGTGGTAGGGCTGTTATCCCTTCGTCTAATAATCCCTGAAGAGCCACCACAGGAAGTGCCAGGCCAGGAACCCGCCCCTCTGAGCCTTGACATGATACCCTGGCCCCCGACCGGAACAGTGTCCCCCTTCACCCCAGGGCCTCCACCGTGCTCACTCACATGTCCTGCAGCATCCTTCTAAGGAAGGTACCACTGAGCCCCCAACCTGGAGGGAGAGGAGGGGAGGTGAGTGGGAGAGCCCGTCCCAGGCCAAGAGCCAAGATCCCAGCAAGAGGCAGCAAGAGCGCAAGAGTGACTCCTTTTCTCCCATGATGCCCCAGGAGAGGAGTGCCAGGCCCTGCTGTCCATCAGGCCCTGGCCAGAGGGAGAAGGGGCCCCTGGGCTGGCCATGGGAGAGCCACAGGGGCTAACATGACTGGTCGGGACACTGGCACTAAGGTGGCCTCTGGGCCCAGTAAGACTGGAGACTGGCTAATATGGTGTGGGCCCCCCATCTTTCCAGTGGCAGCTTCCCTCAGGCCCCACCCTGTTCTCTCATTAGTGCTTCCTGCACAGAGGGTCAGAGAGGGGAGGGGTGCAGGGGCTGACCCACTTGGGTCAGTGACCTGGGCTCTATCTCAGCCCTGAATAAGTCACCCCTTTCTTCTGGACTTAGTTTCCCCACCTTGAAAACGGGGGCAATTATCCCTTACAGCCCTCCTCCTTTATTATGAAATGGATAAAACAATGATGTGACAATTCTTTGTGAATAAGTGTGTGTATATGGGTGTGAATTTATGAGCATATATGTGCTGTGTACACGTGTGATTTTGTATTGTGAGTGGGTGTGACTGGGAGTATGTGTATTTGTTTTCTAGGTAAGATTGGAAATCTTTCACTGTCCAATAGTAATCTCAGGAGCTTCAAAAATGCAACAATGACCCAACGCTCCGGAAATCCTTTCCCTCAAGGTCTGCGCGTAGTGACGGCTGTCCCTGCTGGGTGCTGGCTTGGTCAGCGGCAGGGCCATGAGACCATCCCAGGACTGACTGGGGATCCGCGTGCTGTGTGAGCTGTGTGTGCCCTGGCGTGCAACCGTGCCGGTGTGCGCTCCGGCAGGCTGCGGTGTTACGGGCCCCGAGCGGTGTGTGGTGTCTGTGAGGGACCGACTGCCCATGTCGTGTGTGTGTGAGGGTGCACGTTTGCATTCCTCTGTGCACAGCGGTGTGAGGTCGGGGGATGTGGGGTGTGATGTGGTCAGAGTAGGACTACAGGGAGAGATGTGGAGCTGGGGGGTCAGGGGTCCAGGGAACCCCTCCTCACCTCTGCACACAGGACCCCCGAGCCCCCCGCGCCCCCGCCAGTAAGACGGCTGATATCGCTGGCTTCAGGCCATGCTGTGGGTGGGGGGGAGGCCGGCACTGACCTTGGCACACTCGGTCTCGTTGAGCGGGGGGCAGCTGATGGGTGAGCGGACGAGCACGGCGCCCAGGGGAGTGCTGCTGCAGTGATGGCGGGCGCAGTCTGCGATCCAGGACGCCCCAGGCTGGAGGGCACAGACGGGGCCCGACGGGGACTCGTGGCCAGATGCAGCCCACGACCCGACACAGCCTCGCCCTGAGCCCTGGCCGCCCCCCAGGCCCTGGCACGCCTTCCCAGGGGGGTAGCTACGGGGCTGCCTACCAAGAACAGGGAGGTGGTGCCGTTGGGAAAAGTGAAGAGGCAGGACACGTTCCTGCAGGAGCCGCAGCAGGCCGCCAGGTCCCGCGGGTGCTCGTACTCCTGGTTCTGCAGGACAGGGCAGGACGAGAGAGGCCTCAGCCATGTGCCCACCTCCACCCGCCTGCCTTCCCTACTGTCTGAGGTCTCTGAGCCCAAAGCCCAGAGAAGCCCCCCCGCAGAAAGGGAGCTCCCAGGCTCTCATCTCAGACAGGAAGGTCATCCTACATCTTCCTTAAGCCTCCCTCACCGCTGTTCCTAGACCCAGCCCCCGGGGTCGAAGAGCATTTCCAGCCCTTTCAGAGACAGCATGGCTGGTGATCAAGCGTGCTCCTTCTGGCTGCACAATGACCTCAGTTTGAGTCCCAGTCCCTGTGGGAATTTGGACAAGTGACTGGACCTCCCTAAACCTCAGTTTTCTCGTTTGACAAATGGGAGTATTTCCACCCCCCACCCTCGTTAGCTTTTCCTAAAGCCAGTCACTAGCCTAGATAGCGGGCATCAGAAGTGCCCAACAACCGTAGCAACACACACGTGCACACCGGAGCAACAAGGAGAGTGCCAGTCGTAAGTAGATGTCTCCCAGGAGGCCTTCTCTTCGTCAGTACCCGCCCTGGCCCCACCTGCCCTCTAGCTGTCCACCTCCCCACCTCTCCCAACCCAGCCTGCGCTTCACTTCCCCAGGGGTCTCTGAAGGGCCCCTCCCCCCAGGCCTACTCTTCAGACGTGCCTAGAAAGCTTGAGGCTCCTCTGACCCTGGAGCACCCAGGGTCGCCCAGGTCAGCCCCTGACCGCCCCCCCCCCCCGCACCTACCGCCTCACAGCGGACGTCACACAGCACGGAGGTGGTGTTGATTTGGTAGAAGCTGGTAAGAGGGTCGAGCACGTCAGTGCAGCGGGAGGTATGGCACACGCCGTCTGCCGAGAGCTCCACCACGGTCTGGCCCGGCAGCATCACCCCCAGCTCGCGGCTCAGGCACACGGGGGCTTTCACTGGAAGGGCACGCAGGATGGCCACAGTCACCGAGAGAGCCCGGCTGGCCCACCCTGGCTCTACCCACGGCCTTCCCTTCCCCACTCACCACACTCGTATCTGGCGCAGCCACACACATTCTCCACGCTGTGCAGGAACTCCTCGTCCAGCTGGGACTTCTCCCACTGGGTGGGGCAGAGGCAGTCAGCACCCGGGGTGCGGAAACCCAGCCCCACCCTTGGGAGCAGTCTGCCTCCCGGGCCCTTGTCTTTGTCAGCCGCCTCCTTGGGGTGGATGGGGAGGGGGCTGGCAAGGTTGGGGGCCTTTGGCTCCCAGGTAGCTCAGTCACTCCCCAGCCAAGGGAAAAATTCCCAGCGTGGCTTCCCCACTGAGAATCACCCCCCAGTGTCCTCTCCCAGGGCCTAAGGGCTCTCCTTTCATCCCAAGCACCCACAGGCCACCTCAACGAGGGACCACTGCATGGCCGCCAGCCAAGAACCCTGCATGGCTCACACTATTTACCCTCCTCCTTCACCAGTTGAAGGGAGAAGAGGAGCGATGGGAGGGGGAGAAAATGAGAGGGAATGTGTGCTGGGGGAAAGGGGGTGAGAATATATATAATCCAGAAAATGGTGAAAAAAAACCCTTTAAACATAACTTCACATTTCTTAAAAGTATTTTCCCTTCCCTCAGGGGCCATGCGGCCTGGTGGCGAAGGGCATGGCCTTTGGAGTCAGATTTCCTGGGTTCTAATCCTGACTGTGATTTACTAGCTTCATGACCTTAACCTTAGTTTCCTTGTTTGTATAACTGAGTTCATCATGGAATCAACCTCATTGGGCTGTCATGAGAATTAATCTGACACTATGCATAAAAGGCCTAGGAATGTTCCTGACATATAGTTAGCTCTCAGTAAACGTTAACTGCCGCTAAGAGTATCATTGCCATTATCGTCTTCTTCACCAGCCCCACCACCGCCATCATCCGCACCACCGCCATCATCCCCACCACCATCATTGACCCCACCACCGCCATCATCCGCACCACCACCATCGTCCCCACCACCGCCATCGTCCGCATCACCGCCATCGTCCCCACCACCACCATCGACCCCACCATCGCCGTCGTCCCCACCACCGCCATCAACCCCACCATCGCCATCGTCCCCACCACCGCCACATCATCACTGTTGTACTTGCTCACCACAATGCTGAACCATGAGCCCGCCCGCTTTATAAATGCAGACACTGTGTTCCGAAAGCAGAGCTTAGGACAAGGATGCTGACTTGCAATCCAAGGCTCTTTGCACTACGTGCAAGGAATAGGGTCTCCAGGGGATGGGACAGAGTGGAAAGGAAAGGGGGAAGCAGATCGCAGAGAGTGGGGAGAAGCAGGGTCTCCATACCAGGTGGCACCGGGGCACCGGGATTGTGTCACAGTCACACTCTGAAAAACAGGAGGGGGCCAGGACCCATCTCACCTCTCACCACCAGGAGATGTCCAGGCAGAAGTCTCCCTGGGCCCCCACACCGCTCCCTCCCTCGTAGCCCCTCCTGGGCACAGCCTCAGGCCCCGTCAGGGTGGGGGTTGGGGGGAGGAAGCCAAAATCTCAGCCTCGCCCAGCATGGGTGCTGTGGCTCCCCCATAGGGCAGGTGGGGGGCAGGGATGGGTCCTAGTTCTAAGCTCCACTCCATGAGGCTAAGCAGGCAGACAGACCAATCATAGGTTCCCTTTGTCATCTGGGCTTCCTCCTGCCCCATCCTCCTGAGAGCCCTTTCTGGAGTAGATGTGGAGCCTCTCCAGGAGGCAGGAGTGGAGCTTCTGACCAACTATCTTTCCCAAATATATATCCCAGCCAGTTTAGCTTTCCTGCTCCAAGTCTTCCACTTCAGGCTGGTCCTGTTGGGAGCTGCGGGGGAGCCAGCGGCAGGGAAGCCAACAGGCACACCCGCCCCAGCTTCACTGAGGTCAGAGTGGCTGGGAACACTCTCCTGGGCCCCTCCCTCTTGCAGCAAATGGTTGTAAGCCCCTACTCTATGCTGGAGCTTTTCCGTGCTCTGGGGACAAAGCAATGAATAAAACAGACGAAAGTCTCTGTCCGGGCGAAGTTGACATTGGAGGCCCGGAAAAAAGGCAAGTGAAATAAAATGCAAAATTGCTTCTCAACTCTTTTTAAATACCATTTTTACATGAAGCTCACTGGTGTCCGTTATTGATCACGGAGGCTCCCAAAGGGGTTTGAGGGAAATTTTAACAAAGATCATGTTTATTAACAGCTGCAATAAAGACTTTTGTTGAGATGGAAAAACATTTTGGGACCAGGGAGCTGGATTTTTTTTCCTTCTTTCAACCTGGGGAGAAAAAGGTGTAGGAATGCTAAGCCCCCAGAGATGGGATGCCAGGGCTAGGAAGGAGGTTCTGGTGATTCGAGAGGGCTAGAGTCCGAGCAGGTTGACAGCGGCTGGGGGGGGGGGGATTCCTCCCCTGCCCCCCTCTCGGCAGGGGCCCCGGATCTCGGCCTTTGGGTAGGGCATCCCCGTCCAGGGACTCACCACAGGACTTGTAGGGGCAGCAGCGGTCCGGGCTCCACACCTCCACCAGAGCGGTGCCCATGCCACACCGCACTTGGGGACAGCGGAAGCTCTCACACACTGTGAGGGACGGGAGGCAGGGGGCACATCAGCTGCAGACACCTTGGAGCAGAAGCCCCCAGAAAGGCAACATTGGCTCCTCCTTGGGGTCCCCCCCAATGTCCTTAGACACCCTCCAGGGCTGGAGTCCAGGGAAGAAGTCCATGCTCCTGGAGTCTCCCCATAGAACTAATTCCTTAGTTCCGCTCTGAGGAGGCATTAGCAATATGACAATGCCAAAACCTAAAGTCACTCAACGGGGCCTTGTCTCCCCTGGATTCTGTGTCACCCTGAGAGGAGGGGTCAGATGGGAGCCAGGGACCAGCACAAGCTCCACGGCTGGGAACGGTTCCCTCGAGAGAACACTTTTCTGCCCACCCTGTGGAAACCATACCCTTGTAGCCCACCCTGAGCCCTCTCTGCTTCAGGGATACCACACACCAGGGTGCACACTTCCCTTTATCCTAGTCTTCAGGCAGCCCCTCTTAGTTTGGGGTTCCTCAGATCTTCTCATTTATTGAGAGGACAAGGCAAGGAGTGAGGGACTTCCAGGCACAACTTTGTGGTGGGGAGGGGAGGTGTGAGGGCAGCGCTGAAGGGGAGGTTTTGAAAACTGTAAGATTTATCTGATTTCCTTTAAAAAAAATTGGCATGGGTAAGGATTATCGACAGATGTCTCAAAAAATTACGAGGTGGAGGGGGAGAAGGACCTTTGTATAGTGTCAAAGTAATGGGTTCCTTTCTGGATGAAGGAAGAAAATGTAAATGCAAGATGGCGGCATGGGACAGTCACCACCCTTGTGCAGCGCCCACGTTAGCCTCAGTTACCGTGTCTCGACCAGATAGTCTGTGTCTCGTGATGTGACGCGTACTGTGAAGCTCGCGTCTGTCGAGATCCACACTTGCAACTCGCATCCAGAGTCTTAGATCTAACTTCTGGTTTACAGGAAGTACAGAGGACGGGGGAACAAGGTAAACAGTCCCAAGAGGAAGCAACGGATATCCCCAGAAGGTGGGATTTTCTGCGGGACCCCAGCCCAAACTCTGTAATTTTATGTCACGCAGAAAAAGGAGCCTATGCTATGTTCAAAGACACGTAAGAGACAAAACAGGAATGTGCGGTCCTGGTTGGGGTCTGATTTAACCTGAAAATGTATTAACATGAACCAAAAACAGCGGGTTAAAGGGAGCAGATACACGTTTGTGACAACGTGGAGGGACCCAGAGGGCATGATGCTAAGTGAGACAGAGAAAGACAAACACCACCTGATTTCACTTACACGTGGAGTCTGACAAACAGAACAAATGAGCAAACAAACAAAAAACAGGCTCTTAAATACAGAGAACAAACTGGCAGTCGTCGGGGGTGGGGGTGAAGGGGCGTTGGGTGAAAGAGGTAAAGGGGATTAAGATACAAACTTCCAGGTTTAAAATAAAGAAGTCACGGAGATGAAAAGTACAGCACAGGGAATATTGTCCACAATATTGTAACGACATTGTACGGTGACAGATGGTGACCTCGTTCATCGCGATGAGCACTGAGTACTGTGCACATTTGTTGAGTCACTGTGTCATACACTTGAAAGTAATACAACACGTATATTAATTATACTCTAATAAAAACAATAAAACATCAAAAAAAGCATGGACAATACGATCTCGTTTTGGTTACACACACGCAAAGACAGAGAATACGTGGAAGGATATATTCTAACGTGTTGACAGTGGAATACGTAGGACGCTGGAAGAAAGTACTTTCACTTTCTTCCCTCCATGAGGCACACGCAGGGCTTCTATAATAAAAGTACAGTGAGGGTTGCGAGAAGTGGTAGTAGCGCTAGCCTTCCTTTCCTGAGCACCTACTGTATGCCAAGGACCAGTGGGTACTTCGCATCATTATCTCCAGTCTTCGCAAGAGCCCCTCAAGGTATTATTAGCACCATTCTACACTTGAGGAACCTTGGCTCAGAGTCAGTGACTTGCCCCGGGCCACACTCGTAAATGGCAGAACTGAGGCGCAAAACCATGACTGAGTGGCCGTGCCTGTCGTCACTCCACATGACCAGACTTTCTCCTGAGAACCACGGAAAGCCACATAAATAAGAGGGAGGCTGAGGAGGACAGAGGAAGAGACATGCAGGAAGAGGAGAGAAAAGACAAGAGGAAGGACGCTGAGCCTCCGCTCACAGCAGCCTTGTGAACACTTGGGGACAAGTGGCCTTGGAGACCCCAGGTGGAGCCAGTTGGCGCAGTGTGGCCAGGTCATCCGGGGCACGCTCCATGGTAGTCTACACTGTTCAAAGGTGGTTTCTGACATTGAAGCCATCAGGGTTGCCCCTGGAGTCTCCTGGCAGACAGTCCTCACCGGCACTGCTCTGTGCAGGCGAGGTTCACGCCCATTTTTCCTATAATCAGTGTGCAGTTTTGGTAAACGGAGTCATCTTTAAATTCAACCAGTGTGTTAATTCTCACCCATCAGGTTTTCCTAAGTCCCTGACGCTGGCTATCCCCTGTTTAATGGGCACTATTAAGGCACCAGGTACACAGTACACACTAGATTAAGGTACAATGTCCTGTAAAGATATCAGAAGGGGTTTCAGAGGCTTCGAGATGCAGGGTCTTCTGGGATGGAGGCTCCATGTGCAGATGCCAGGGTCACACAGGGCAAGAGGGGCCCTGAAGCCGTGTGTGAGTCAGTGCTGGGAGGGTTGGGGTGGCCTCAACCTAGGCCTCCCCTGGCCCTGGGGGCCCCGAGGGAAGGGACAGGGAACCTCCTCCTGGAGCCTCAGTGCCATCCATGTCCCAGCCTGGACCTGCACCATCCGGCTCCCACGGCCTGGCCCAGTGGCCCCGGTGGGGCCTCCTCATCCATCACCGGTTTGGCGGCTCCGTGCTTTGGAGCTTACTCCCTGGGGGCTCCCTGTGGCTCCCTGTTGAACTCCCATCAGTCCCAAGGAAGGACATTGTGAAGGGGCCCAGGTGGCACATAAATGTCCCTGGAGCCCCTTATGGTTAGGTCCCCGTGTCCAGCTGGGACTCACCACACTCGTACAGAGGGCAGCAGAGCTCTGTGGTGTTCCTGTCCACGGTGAGCGCCTCTCCTTCCTGACACTCGGGGATCGGATCTGGACAGTCGCCACAGGCTGGGGAGGGGAGAGGGGCCACGGCCGTCACGGGCAGTCCCCCTCCTGGGGTCCTGGTACAGAGCAGATTGCTGGGTTGGTGGGGGGAGGGTACGTAAACCCGGCTGTGACAGGAGCTGGACTCAAGTAGTCTTTTTTTTTTTTTTTTTGACAGAGAGAGACAGCCAGCGAGAGATGAAACACAAGCAGGGGGAGTGGGAGAAGAAGAAGCAGGTCCCCAGGGAGCAGGGAGCCCGATGAGGGGCTTGATCCCAGGATTCTGGGATCACGCCCTGAGCCTAAGGCAGACACTTAACGACTGAGTCACCCAGGCGCCCCTGGACTCAAGCAGTCTTTCGTGGCTTCATGAGGCCTGTCCTGGAGCAAGAATCTAGATCCTTCCTGTCTACCTAAAGTCTTACGCTGAACACACACCAACATCCTCCTTCTAGTAATGGATGGGGTGAAGCCCGGGTTGGTTTCCTCTTCTTCCTTCCCTTCATCATGAACGGGAATCTCACCCCTCTCCTGGGCCCAGTCCACCTGAGACCCCCACCCTTTCCTCCCAGCTGACCCAGGAAACAGGTGAGGAAGGGGATGGCTGGGATCCAGCTGAGCAAGCTGATGGCATGTCCGCTCACCGCACAAGTAAGAGGGACAGCACGAATCCCCCAGGCGGCCGGCGATCAGGATCTGGTCCTGGCGGCAGCTGGGGACCAGCTCTGCCTCACACAGGTCTGGGTCACACTCTGCAGAAAAGACCGAACTTAAGTGCTGGGAGCAGACCCTGTCTGGCCATGCCTAGGCCCCCACCCCGGCTCTGCCCCAATCCCCAGCCAGAACCCGTCCCCCAGAGCTCCCCTACCCCAGCCGCAGGGCTCCCCCTCCCCCTGCTCTCCCTGCCTTGGACCACTCACCACAGCTGTAGCTGGGGCAGCAGGAGTCCTCCTGGAAGTGGGTGAGGAGTCGGTGGCCTGGGCGGCAGGTAGGGGCGAGGCCCTCGCACAGAGTCTGGTTACACACTGGGCCAGGGGCCACAGGGCCTGTCACCTGGAGGCTGGGACTACCCCCCAGCCTCCAGTACTGCCCAGCACCTAGACAGCTTGTCCTCATTTTCTCCTCCATCCCCCCAGGACCCACGTTCCTGGAAGCGGCCTCTGAGGGTCACACGGAAGGTCCAGGGCTCGACAGAAGAGCATTAATAGTTAATATTCATCGAGATGGGCCATGTGCCAGCTGCCGTCCTAGATCAGTATTAACTTCTAGATTCTCCCAACAACCCAGAAAGTGGGGACGATGATGAGCTTCGTGCTACAGCGGAATCAACTAAGGTGCTGGGCAGTGGTGGAGAAAGAGTGGTCCAGGCTGCCGGCTCCCACACTGCTTCGTGGGGCGAGGGAGGGGGAGGCTCCTGTACCCCAGGTGGTATTCTCCACTCTTCACAACACCCCCCCCACAAGACCCTTTCATTTTCTCAGGCCTTGTCCTGCCCATCAAGGTCGGCAGGCAGAGCCGGAGCCTTTTAACCATCTTACGGTGGAGGCGGAGGGAAGTGAAGGGTGGGACTTACCACAAACCGTTCCCAGGCAGCAGGGATCCTCGGTGGGCAGGAGCAAGGCCACCTCCCCAAAACGTGGGCAGGTCTCAGGGCGGGGCCCCGGGCAGCCCGAGTCCACTGGGACGATGGTGTTGGGAGCCTGGCACTGGTGCTGGCAGCACCCACTGAGGGAGCTGTTCCAGGTCTCCCCCAGGGCCCGAGGCACCCCCGTGCTGTCGGTGCAGGCTGCAGTGGGGGACACGGCGGGGCACGGGGGACTGAGGCGGGTGGGGAGACCCAGTCCGTCCCAGGCTTGACCCTCCCTGGGACACTGACCACCCCCAAAGCAGACCTGGAGGGAGACAGATGGGTCTCGGCCCTGGGTGGCAGGTGGGATGAGGAGACCCTAGGGTGAGGTCAGCTTTGGAGGGCCCCACCCTGGTAGGGAAGGAACCTACCACACTTCTCCTCGGGGATGCAGAGTGCCGAGTGGCGCCGGTGCAAGATGGTGCCTTCAGAGCAGACGCAGCCCTCGCCCAGCACCTGGCACTGCTCTGGGTCCAGCGGGCCCAGCAGCCCATCCTGGCACGTCTCAGGGGGCTCACAGGCTGCCACACACGCCTGGTATATGGAGTCGCTGGAGCACAGGAAGGCTGCAGGGGCACCGTGGGCACCAGGCCTGGCTCAGACCCCAGGCAGAGCGAGGAGGGGCCTCAGAGCAGCACCTGAGCCCCAGCAGAGAGTGCGAAGGGGTTTGGTGTCGCTGCCTCCCTTATCTACGGGGGGGGGGACAGCAAAGTGCAGCCCCTGGCCAAATCCAGCCTCCCACCTGTTTTTGCAAACAAAGTTTTATTGAAACACAGCCATGCCCAGGCACGTGCCTGTTGTATCTGGCTGCTTTTGCGCTCCAAGGGCAGAGCTGAGTAATTGTGACAGACACCATAAAGCCTGAGAAGCCTCAATTATTTACTGTCTCGCCCTTTACAGGAAACGTTTGCCAAATCCTTGCTCTAGATCGGTGTTTTCAAATTTTCTTGATGGTAAAAAGTAGATTTTTACATTGTGGTCCAATACACACGGGCATGCAGAACAGTGGTCTTCGAACCTCAAACAGTGGTCCTCACAGAGGACATTTGGGAGCTTCTGAAATACCCTGGCCAGGATCCCACCCCAGAGCAACTGAATTGGAACCTCTTATGGTAGGGCCCAGCATTCATACTTCTCGAAGTTCCCTGGTGATTTTAAAAGATATCTGGGATTGAGAATTACTGATATCTATAACTATATCTATGTATATATACACACACATATATGTTTTATCTTTTTTTAGAGCATTACTTATATATTGAAACAAACTTTTTCACAAAACAATGTTTACTCTTTCTAGGTATAGTACACACTTGCGTTTTCTATTCTGTTGCATATTTTTAATATGATGTTGACCCCCAGAGTTGATTTCATATGCACAGTTTGAAAAACACTGCTCTCAATGACTTTGTCCTTTCATCTTTTATCTGTCATATTCTAGGCGTGGTCTTCCTGTGAGCTGCTTCCTGCTTCCTGCCTATCTGGATGTGTCCACATTTATAAATCAGGCTGCCCTAGGCCGGTCCACCCCTGTCTATCCCACTAATGCAAACTTAATGGGGTGGGGAGGGGGTGGATCTCACGTCCCTTCTCAGGCAAGGAGGGGAGAGCGCGAAAGAAGAGAAAGATGACCGAGAATTAAGAGAAAGGAACGAATATTTCCTGGATGGTGACCACGTGGTGGGCCTGTGTGAGGCACTCTGCACACGTTACCTCCTGTCACCTTCAAGATGACCCTGGGGGGAGCTATGATTACGTTCCTCATTTTACAGATGAGGCAAAGAGATTCAGATAAATTAAATAATAAGCAGATGATATTCATTTGATTTATTAATCTAAATTACAGTAAAAATAAATGTGTTGATTTATTCATTTGCTTAGAGAGGCATTTACAAAATATTTCTCGAATTATTAATTAATATCAGTGAATGAATGAATGAATGAATGAATGATTAACAGGGGGTGGGAGCATCAGAAGCAATGGAGGAGTCGCCCATCCTCCCCACCCCCGCTCAGACCCCCGACTCACGGCAGTAGTCAGAGCGCCGCCACTCGATGCACACGTGGAATTTGTGGCACATGGCCACGTACACCGTCAGTGCCACGCAGGGCTGCTGCACGTACTTGGTGTCCCGGATCCACAGCTCACAGAACGACTCGGGGGACACCTGGGCACGGGCATGCAACAGCGCTGGTTACCCTGATGGCCCACATCCCGGGGCCGGCTCCTCCCAGCCCTGCCCAGGGGCAACGACCAGCTTCTGAAGACTCCTGATCTGGTCCCAAGTTCAACGCCTCTGGGAGCTGCCCTCTGCAGGCAGGTGCCGCCACCCCGAGCCTGGGAGGTCCCCCACGCTGGGCCCAGCGGGTACATACGAAGCGGTGGCAGGCGCTGAAGGTGCGGTTGGACACCATGCGAAGGCAGGGCGAGCAGTCAGCTGTGGCACAGCTGTCCGGCCGGAAGCGGGTCTGGCCCACCGAGGTCAGGGAGCTGGGCACCTGCCAGCTGTCCAGAAAGGGAGCGGGGTCCTCAGCCTCACCCACCACAGAACTGTCCTCCAGGGTGAGGTCGTTGGCTGCATCCCCATCACAGATACCTGGAAAGGGGCAGATTATCCCAATAGCTAAAATTATCACCACCGCTCCCAGGTCCCCAGGTGTCGCTTTGCATATTCCTTACGGCAATTATTTGAGGCTGATATCACTATTATCCCCCTTCTATAGATGAGAAAAATGAGGCACAGAGAACCTAAGAAACCTGCTATGTAGGAAGACGTCATCGTTCCTCAGAGACACACCAGAGTATTTAGAGATAGAGGGATATGGTGTCTCAAACATACTTTCAAATCCCTCAGAAAAATGCATATATATATATATATATATATATATATATATATATATATATATGTTATAACATAGAAAAGTGCATATACAAAAATCATATATGTATATATACATACATACATATACATGTATGTGTACATATGTGTGTATTTTATACACACACAGAGGCAGGAAAAGTAAATGGGGCAAAAATATGAACACTTGGTAAATCTGAGTAAAAAGTACATGGGAGTTCTTTATACTATTTCTGACATTATATGAAAATTAAAAGTTACTCCAAAAAAAAATCTGCTTTAGCAGAGATTACTAGCTGAGTGTAACACCCGTTTCCTCTTCTTCCCCAGGCAGTTCACTAGCCTGCTTGTCGCAGGCTCTCCTGGGGCTGGGGGAGCCCATGCTGAGTGCCAGCCGACAGCAGGAAAGTGAGGGTGAAGGGCACCACGGCCCGCCCGGTCCATCAACATTCCTTGACTCCTTTTCCTGCAGTGGAGTTGGAAGCTTGTGTTGAGAGCGCAGAGCCACAAGGTGGAAGGAGTCCCCACCTGGGAATTTGTGTGTGCCAGAAATAAACTTCGGCCGTGTTGGAAGGCACTGAAATGGGGGTGGGGCTGAAGTTTCTCTGTCACAGCTTCTAACATGACCTTAACTTCCAGCTTCATCTCTCACGCTCTAGGCTCCAAACACACACTTCCCTGCCCTTGACCTTCTTATGCTGCTCCCTCTGCCTGAAACGCTCTCTCAGAAGTCCTTCTTTCAAGAGCCCTTCAGATGCACCCGTCCATGACCTTCCCAGTTCTGTAGAACAGATTGTGGTTTGCTGGGCTGTCTTGCTCTGAGTGCAAAGACTCGGTTTTCTCACTCTCTCAGTAGTGTGTCCCCCCCACCCCAGCTGCCCAGCAGGGCGCCTGGGAGGCTAAGTGTTAGTTTGAATAAAACAGAGATAAATTAGCTGACTTCTGCTCTGACACCTCCAGCCACTGGTTTCATGAACCTAAAGCATGATTTACTACAAAACCTTCAGATTTTATCAATGGTCCCAGTGGTTGCATTTTTGGTCTTGGCATTGAGTCACCGGCAGGTGTCAGGAAGGTCTCTTAGGGAGGGGATTACTACTGCGCACAGCACTCCTTGCCGGGCATAAACAGCAGAAGCAAGAAATGGTGAGAAAAAGATGGTGGAGTGGTGGCGGTGCTGCGGGTGAGTGTGTGTGTGTGTGTGTGTGTGTGTGTGTGTGTGTGTGTAAAGAGAGATGCTTGTATCAGTAAGTCAGTAAGAACAGAAGTCTCATAAAACAGTGATTTCGTCTGTTTTGCCTACTATCTGTCCTGTGACTGGTACATGGTAAGTAAATAAAAGAGTGAGCAGGGAACAGACTTACACGTGTCCGTTCACATGTAGAGGGCAATTTGAGTACAGGGGTGCGAGCGTCAATGATCGAAACGGGGCAGATTTATGCGTTTATGGAACACAGAAGTGTTCCTCTGTCTTCCATCATCATAATCATGGCCGTCTGTCACGGAGTGCCCTGTGGGGAGCAGCAGTCCACACTCAGGCTTCCCCTGCACCCCTTTTCCTTATCAAAATACATCCAGTCCCTTAGGGCATGCTCCTGCAGTCATGCTGTGGTCTGAAGAGCCCTGGTTCTATGTGTGCAGCAGCTCTGCTGTGTGAGCTGAGGCAAGCCACTTAACCTCTCTGAGCCCCGTGTCTTATTTAGTTCAATGGTCATCTCTTTGGAGTGTTGTGTGGATGATGTGCAATAAGTGAGATCAGGGGCTGGAAGTGCTTTGTGAAGTGCCCAGGCCAATGCAGACAGGAAGGATTATCCGGCATTAGGAAGCTATCGGGGAAGCTGACAGACAATCCCAGTTAAAGTGACAAGTGGCCGAGGCCAGAGCCCTGCGCCATCTCCCTGCTGGCAGCCCCAGAACGCTAGACACTAGGTCCCTCTGCCCTGGCAGCCATGCTGGTACCTCCTCTGGCCTGGCCTTCTGTCCCGGCTTTCCCTGGGTCCCCTCAGGGGAACCTGTGTCGGGGGCAGAGGTGGACCCAAGAAGCATCCCCCCTCCCCCAGCTGGGTCCCACCTCACCGCATAGGCCACGGCCATGGGCCTCACTGGCTTTGCTGGTCTCCAGGATCATGAGTCCTGAGCTGTGGAGCCACTGGATCTGGACGTGTGACGGCGTCCGGATCATATACATGTGGCCTGTGTCCTCGATTCTGAATCCGTGTCTGCTCACAGGGGGCCAGACAGGCTGTGAGTCCACAGTCACCTTGTCGGGGGAGAGTGTTCAATGTGAGCACAGCTTATCTGTCCATCCATCCGTCCATCCGTCCATCCGTGCATTTATCCAACAAACAGTATCAAGCTATGTGACAGGCTCTGTTTCAGGTACATGTGGCCAAGATACTGTCCAAGTGGCACCCAAGAATTCTAAAGCCATTTTTATGAGCACAAAATAATAAAAAAAAAAATACAACAATGGGAGGCAGGCTGCATCCCTGAGCCCAAACAAACACACACTTTGAGGCCTTCTAATCACCCTCTTCTTTCCTGTTTCTGCTCAGATCATTTCTTCCGGGAGATTTTCCCTAATTCTCCAGCCTCTAGCTTGGGCACCCCTTCTCTGGGGCCTCCTCATCTCTACGCTGGCCATTAAGATAGAATCTGTTTGTTCCTTCATGGACTCTGAGTTTCTTAAGGGCAGACGCTCTGGCTGATCCAACTTTGAATCCCCAGCACCTGCCTTTGGATCCGACATAAATTGGGTTCTCAATCAATGTTTGTTAAATATGCAACACACCCTAATTCTCTCAAACACTTTACATTCAAAGCTACAACTTCCGCTACACACTGACAAGGTGAAATTTGTATGTACTCTGGATTATTAGTTTTACTTTGTAGAAATGGGAGATGAAAAGATTAGAACCTTAAAATATTTATAATGACTTTGTATCTCCCTCCCCTACAAGAATCACTGTTTTATTAACCACTTTGCAAATTATCCAGGACAGAAACTTCTGTGTTGGAAAACTTTGACCTTGGGAAATCCCTGGTGCTCTCAACCTGAGCCTTCCTAGCCGTGCAGAGAGGGGACGGGGCTCCATGAACCTGGAGTGGTCTCCTAGTTCTGGGAATGAACACTCATATCTGAAGCTCAGGGATCCTCACTTGTGTTCATAGAACCCTGAGTTCAAGTAAAGACAAAGGACAAATTTTCAAAACTAAGGACTTGGACTTTAGCTTCTGACCAAGATGGAATAATAAGGACTGGATATATCCTCCTTCCTTAAACAACCAAAAAACCTGACGAAGTATATGAAACAATAGTTTTCAGACATTGAACAGTTGGCATCACAGAGAATGATCCTTGAGAAAGGGGAAACAAATGAAGTGAGCCTTTTGATTGCCCAGTTATTGCTTAGAAGTAGTCTCCAGGGGTGCCTGGGTGGCACAGCGGTTAAGCATCTGCCTTCGGCTTGGGGCGTGATCCCGGCGTTGTGGGATCGAGCCCCACATCAGGCTCCTCCTCTATAAGCCTGCTTCTTCCTCTCCCACTCCCCCTGCTTGTGTTCCCTCTCTCGCTGGCTGTCTGTATCTCTGTCAAATAAATAAATAAAATCTTAAAAAAAAAAAAAAAAGAAGTAGTCTCCAGCCCATGGTGCAGAAAGAGAGAAGGAACCCAGGTGCAGACTGGTGGGCTCCCTGAGTTTATGAGACAAGAGTTGGGAGTTCATGGAGGCCAAGATAGCTAGTTTGCAGAACAAAATGCTGAAGAGAAGAGAGCTGGGGAGAGAAAGAGAAAAAGTGGGGAGAGAGAGAAAGGGAAAGAGAGAGAGTGTGTGCACATGATCAGAAGTTCTGCAGACATTCCCTCTCTGACCCTGTCCTGACCCTGTGTGTGAATACTAACCAGTGTATGCATGTGGGAAAGCTACTTAAGACTAGGAAAGCCATCACCTGAAAGGAGTTGACAGAAAAATTCCCAGGTGTCACACTGGGCTGGGAAGAGTTAGAGACACCACCAGTTACAGAGCAAATATACTTAGGGTGGAGGGTAGAGGATGAGGAGGTTACTGCTTCAAGAGTGAGGAATCACTACTTAGAATGAAAAATATAGACTAAAATCCTCTTAGGATAAAACTACATGGGCTCCCCTCAACAAAGCAAGCCTCCAATGGATTGAATTGTTTCCAAGTTGTATAACTAATACAAAACTGAAGGATATTTTTTAAAAAAGAAAAGAATATCCAGCATTCAACAAGGCAAAACCCACAATGTCTGTAATCCAATAAAAAAAATCGTCAGTCACATAAAGCAGCAGGAAAGTACAGCCCATAATAAAGTGGGATAAATCAGTTAGATTGACCCAGAAATGATAAATATAATAGAATTAGTAGTCAGGGGCATAAAAACAATCATTAAAACTCTATTCCATAATTTCAAAAAAATAAAGGAAAACGAAATTTTTAGAGCAAGATGTGGAAGATACAAAGAGACCCAAATCAAACTTCTAGAGATGGAAAATACAATAAATGTCAGAGATGAAAACTATACTGGATGGGATTAATAGATGATTAGACACCATAGATGAATATATTAATGAACTTAAATATAGGGCAATAGCTATTATCTAAAATGGAACACGAAAGAAAAAAAGACTGAAAAAAAGATGAACAGAACATAAGTGATCTGTGGGACAACTTTAACTGGCCTAATATATGTGTAATTGGAGTCTCTGAAAGAGAAATGAATTACCAGGCATGTCTTAACCAAATTGCTTGAAAGCAGTGATAGAGGGGCGCCTGGGTGGCTCAGTGGTTGGGCGTCTGCCTTTGGCTCAGGGTGTGATCCTGGCATTATGGGATCAAGCCCCACATCGGGCTCCTCCGCTATGAGTCTGCTTCTTCCTCTCCCACTCCCCCTGCTTATGTTCCCTCAATCTCTGGCTGTTTCTCTCTCTGTCAAATAAATGAATAAAATTAAAAAAAAAAAAAGCAGTGATAGAAGGAAAATTGTAAAAGCAGTTAAAAAAAAAAAGACACACTATGTAGGGAAAGAATCACAGTGACAGAAAGATCAGAATGACAGAAGATTTCCTACTGGAAATAAGCAAGGTGAAAGACAGTAGAAATTTATAGCAGCACTATTCACAATAGGCAACAGGTGGAAACAGCCCAAATGGCCAGTGATGAATGAATGGATAAACAACTGTGGTATGTACACACAATGGAATATTATTCAGCCATAAAAATGAAGGAAGTACTGGTAGATGCTACAACATGAATGAACATCAGAAACATTATACTAAGTGAAAGAAGCCAGACACAAAGAATCACATATTGCAGACTCCATTTATATGAAATATCCAGAATAAGCAAATCTATAGACAGAATGCATATTGTTGGTGGCCAGGAGTTAGGGAGATTGATGATTAATTTTATGTTATGTCAATTTTACCTCAATTTAAAAAGAAAAGACAGTGGAGCAAAATCTTTGATATACTGAAAGTAAAATTAAAGCCAACATACAATACTAAACTCAGAATATCTTTAAAAAATGAAGGTGAGATGAAAACTTTTTTAGGGAGCACCTGGGTGGCTCAGTCCATTAAGTACTTGACTCGGTTTCAGCTCAGGTCATGATCTCAGGTTTGTGGGATTGAGCCCTTGTATCAGGCTTGGCACTCAGCACAGAGTCTGCATGAAATTCTCTCCCTCTTCCTCTCCCTCCCTCTCTGCTTCTCCCCCCACTATCGTTCTCTTTCTTTAAAATAAATAAAATCTTTAAAAAAAAAAACAAACCTTAGAGGGAGTTAAGATGGCGGAAGAGTAGGGCACCCCTTTTTCAACCGGTCCCCCGAGTCGAGCTGGATAGGTACTGGACCAGCCTGAACACCCACGGAATCAGCCTGAGATGCAGGAAGATACATCTGGATCTCTACAAATGAACATCTCCAGCGCTGAGTATTGAGGTACTAAGCGGGGAGCCGTGAAACCGCTCACAGATATCGGAAGGTAAACGGAAGGGGGAGGGAGCCGCCGCGTTCGGGCACCGGGAAGCAGTAGCCACCTGCACAGGGGAGCAGGCGGACTCGGGGACCGTCACCCGCGAGAGAGCAGACTGGGACCGTGAGCCGGGAGCGCACGCCACCAGGCTTCTCATGGAGCTCCGGTGCGCTCACTGGAACCAGACTGAGACCGGGAGCTCCGGGAGCGCACGGAGGCGACTGGCGGCTGGCGGCTGGCAGTGTTAAAAACACAAAGGACAGAGACGCACCGGCCCGGGAGTGAGGGCTGGGACGCTGGGTGTGGGGCGCACATCCCGGACGCTGCAGGGTTGAGTAGCACCAACAGTAAGGGAGTTAAAATGGCCAGAACATAAGTGGAGAACGGTCCGTGATCCCTCTGTTCTGAGACAGAGGCTGAGATTCGGCCACTGCTGCTCTGACTCTCAGAAGAGGCACAGCAAACCGCCAGGGAAAGCCACCGGAGAACAAAAGCCTGGAAATACCGGCTCACAGTGTGCCCATCCCCATCCCGCCTCGCAGGGGACACGGAGACTCTACCCAAGCAGGGTTGCCTGAGTATCGGCGTGGCAGGCCCCTCCCCCAGAAGGCAGGCTGAAAAATCAAGAAGTCCACATCCCTAAGATCCCTATAAAACAAGGGCGCACGGCCTGGGTCCCGGTCAATAATTTGGGCTCTGGACAACCCCGCAACCTCTCCTCATCAGAATGACAAGAAGGAGAAATCCCCCCCCAGCAAAGAAAAGACAATGAGTCTGTGGCCTCTGCCACAGAACTAATGGATATGGATATAACCAAATTATCAGAAATGGAATTCATAGTAACAATGGTCAAGATGATGTGTAGACTTGAAAAAAGTATTAACAAAAATGTTAATGAGAATATAGAATCTCTAAGGGCGGAAATGAGAGCGAATTTGGCAGAAATTAAAAATTCTATGAGCCAAATGCAGTCAAAACCAGAGGCTCTGACGGCCAGGGTGAATGAGGCAGAAGAACGTATCAGCGAATTGGAGGATGGGTTAGTAGAAGAAAAAGCTAAAATAGAATCTGGACTCAAAAAAATCCACACTCAGGAATGTAGGTTATAGGAGATTACTGACTCAATGAAACGTCCCAATGTCAGAATCATCAGCATCCCCGAGGGGGTGGAGAAAAACAGAGGTCTAGAAGAGATATTTGAACAAATTGTAGCTGAAAACTTCCCTAATCTAGCAAGGGAAACAAGCATTCATGTCCAAGAGGCAGAGAGGACCCCTCCCAAGCTCAACCATGACGAACCTACACCACGTCACGTCATAATGCAATTCGCAAATATTAGATCCAAGGATACAGTATTGAAAGTGGCCGGGGCAAAGAAATTTCTCATGTACGAAGGCAAAGGTATCAGAATTATGTCAGACCTGTCTACACAGACCTGGAATGAGAGAAAGGGTTGGCAGGGGGCATTTTTAAAGCTCTTTCAGAGAAAAACATGCAGCCAAGGATCCTTTATCCAGCCAGGCTGTCATTCAGAATTGATGGAGAAATAAAGACCTTCCAGAATTGCCAGTCATTGACCAATTTCATAACCACGAAACCAGCCCTACAGGAGATATTAAGGGGGGTTCTATAAAAGTAAAACGGCCCCAAGAGTGATACAGAACAGAAAGTCACAATCTATAGAAACAAAGACATTACTGGCAACATGGCATCATTAAAATCATATCTCTCAATAATCAGTCTCAGTGTAAATGGCCTAAATGCTCCCATAAAATGCCACAGGGTTGCAGATTGGATAAAAAGACATGACCCATCCATTTGCTGTCTACAAGAGACTCATTTTGAACCTAAAGATACATCCAGACTGAAAGTAAAGGGATGGAATACCATCTTTCATGCCAAAGGACCTCAAAAGAAAGCTGGGGTATCAATTCTCATATCAGACAGATGGGATTTTAAACTAAAGACTATAGTTAGAGACACAGAAGGGAACTATATTATTCTTAAAGGATGTATCCAACAAGTGGATATGACAATTATAAATATATATGCCCCCACCAGGGGAGCAGCAAGATACACAAGCCAACTCTTAACCAGAATAAAGAGACATATAGATAAAAATATGTTAATAGTAGGGGAACTCAACACTCCACTATCAGCTATAGACAGAGCACCGGAGCAGAAAACCAACATAGAAACAAGAGCTTTGAATGCCATACTCGACGAGTTGGACCTCATAGATATATATAGAACACTACACCCCAGAACCAAAGAATACTCATTCTATTCTAATGCCCATGGAACATTCTCAAGAATAGACCATGTTCTGGGACACAAAATAGGTCTCAACCAATACCAAAAGACTGAAATTTTCCCCTGCATATTCTCAGACCACAACGCTCTGAAATTGGAACTCAACCACAAGGAAAAATTTGGAAGAAACTCAAACACTTGGAGACTAAGAACCGTCCTGCTCAGGAATGACTCGATAAACCAGGAAATCAAAAATCAATTTAAACAATTTATGGAGACCAACGAGAATGAAAACACAACGGTCCAAAACCTATGGGATACTGCAAAGGCAGTCCTAAGGGGGAAATATATAGCCGTCCAAGCCTCACTCAAAAGAATAGAAAAATCTAAAATGCAGTTTTTATATTCTCACCTCAAGAAGCTGGAACAGCAACAGAGGGACAGGCCTAATCCACGCACGAGGAAGCAGCTGACCAAGATTAGAGCAGAAATCAATGAATTAGAAACCAGGAGTACAGTAGAGCAGATCAACAGGACTAGAAGCTGGTTCTTCGAGAGAATCAATAAAATTGACAGACCACTGGCAAGACTTATCCAAAAGAATAGAGAAAGGACCCAAATTAATAAAATTATGACTGAAAAAGGAGAGGTCACAACCAACACCAATGAAATTGGAAGGATTATTAGAAACTTTTATCAACAGCTTTATGTCAATAAATTAAGCAATCTGGAAGAGATGGAGGCCTTCCTGGAAACCTATAAACTACCAAGACTGAAACAGGAAGAAATTGATTTTTTAAACAGACCAATTAATTATGAAGAGATTGAGTCAGTGATAAACAACCTTCCAAAAAACAAAACTCCAGGCCCGGATGGTTTTCCTGGGGAATTCTACCAAACATTCAAAGAAGAAATAACCTATTCTCCTAAAGGTATTTCAAAAAATAGAAACAGAAGGAAAGCTACCAAACTCATTCTATGAGGCCAATATTACTTTGATCCCCAAACCAGGCAAAGACTCCATCAAAAAGGAGAATTACAGACCGATTTCCCTAATGAATATGGACGCCAAAATCCTCAACAAGATCCTGGCTAATAGAATCCAACAGTACATTAAAAGGATTATCCATCATGACCAAGTGTGATTCATCCCTGGGATGCAAGTGTGGTTCAACATTCGCAAATCAATCAGCGTGATACATCATATCAACAAGAAAAGACTCAGGAACCATATGATCCTCTCAATTGATGCAGAAAAAGCATTTGACAAAATACAGCATCCTTTCCTGATTAAAACTCTTCAAAGTGTAGGAATAGAGGGTACATTTCTCAATCTCATAAAAGCCGTCTATGAAAAGCCTACAGCAAATATTATTCTCAATGGGGAAAAGCTGGAAGCCTTTCCCTTAAGACCAGGAACACGACAAGGATGCCCACTCTTGCCACTATTATTCAACATAGTACTAGAAGTCCTTGCAACAGCAATCAGACAACAAGAAGGTATAAATGGTATCCAAATCGGCAAAGAAGAAGTCAAAATGTCTCTCTTCGCAGATGACATGATACTCTATATGGAAAACCCAAAAGAATCCACTCCCAAACTATTAGAAGTTATAGAGCAATTCAGTAATGTGGCGGGATACAAAATCAATGCTCAGAAATCAGTTGCATTTCTATATACAAATAATGAGACTGAAGAAAGAGAAATTAGGGAATCCATCCCATTTACAATAGCACCAAAAATCATACGTTACCTTGGAATTAACTTAACCAGAGATGTAAAGCATCTATATTCTAGAAATTATAAATCACTCTTGAAAGACATTGATGAAGACATAAAAGGATGGAAAAATATTCCATGCTCATGGATCGGAAGAATTAACATAGTTAAAATGTCCATGCTAACCAGAGCAATCTACACTTTCAGTGGTATCCCGATCAAAATACCGAGGACATTTTTCAAAGAACTGGAACAAATAGTCCTTAAATTTGTATGGAAACAGAAAAGGCCCCGAATCTCCAAGGGACTATTGAAAAGGAAAAACAAAGCTGGGGGCACCACAATGCCGGATTTCGAGCTGTACTACAAAGCTGTGATCACAAAGACAGCATGGCACTGGCACAAAAACAGACACATAGATCAATGGAACAGAATAGAGAACCCAGAAATGGACCCTCAGCTCTTTGGGCAACTAATCTTTGATAAAGCAGGAAAAAACATCCAGTGGAAAAAAGACAGTCTCTTCAAATAAATGGTGCTGGGAAAATTGGACAGCTACATGCAAAAGAATGAAACTTGACCACTCTCTTACACCATGCACAAAGATAAACTCCAAATGGATGAAAGACCTCGATGTGAGACAGGAATCCATCAAAATCCTAGAGGAGAACATAGGCAGCAACCTATACGACATCGGCCAAAGCAACCTTTTTCATGATGCATCTCCAAAGGCAAGAGAAACAAAAGATAAAATGAACTTGTGGGACTTCATCAAGTTAAAAAGCTTTTGCACAGCCAAGGAAACAGTCAAAAAAACTAAGAGGCAGCCTACGGAATGGGAGAATATATTTGCAAATGATGCTATGGATAAAAGACTGGTATCCAAGATCTACAAAGAACTTCTCAAACTCAATACACGAGAAACAAATAAACAAATCATAAAATGGGCAGAAGATATGAACAGACACTTTTCCAATGATGACATACAAATGGCTAACAGACACATGAAAAAATGTTCAAAATCATTAGCCATCAGGGAAATTCAAATCAAAACCACACTAAGATACCACCTTACACCAGTTAAATGGCAAAAATTGACAAGGCAAGAAACAATTGCTGGAGAGGATGTGGAGAAAGGGGATCCCTCCTACATTGTTGGTGGGAATGCAAGTTGGCACAGCCACTTTGGAAAACAGTGTGGAGGTCCCTTAAAAAGTTAAAAATTGAGCTACCCTATGATCCAGCCATTGCACTACTGGGTATTTACCCCAAAGTTACAGACGTAGTGAAGAGAAGGGCCATATGCACCCCAATGTTCATAGCAGCTCTGTCCACAATAGCCAAATCGTGGAAGGAAACGAGATGCCCTTCAACAGATGACTGGATTGAGAAGTTATGGTCCATATATACAATGGAATATTACTCAGCTATCAGAAAGAACGATTTCTCAACATTTGCTGCAACATGGATGGGACTGGATGAGATAATGCTAAGTGAAATAAGTCAAGCAGAGAAAGACAATTATATGATTTTTCTCATCTATGGAACATAAGAACTAGGCAGATCGGTAGGGGAAGAGTGGGATAAAGAAAGGGGGGGTAATCAGAAGGGGGAATGAAGCATGAGAGACTATGGACTATGAGAAACAAACTGAGGGCCTCAGAAGGGAGGGAGGTGGGGGAATGGGATAGACTGGTGATGAGTAGTAAAGAGGGCACATATGGCATGGTGCACTGGGTGTTACACGCAACTAATGAATCATCGAACTTTACATCGGAAACCGGGGATGTACTGTATGGTGACTAACATAATATAATAACCATTAAAATAAAAAAAAACACCTTAGACTGGCAGATCTGTACTATAAGAATATTAATGGAAGTCCTTCAGACAGAAGAAAAGTGATATCAGATGGAAATCCAGATCTACACAAAGGAATAAAGGACACCAGGAATGATAAATATGTGGATAATATAAGCTTTTCTTATTTTAAAAACCACGTTAAAAGATAATTGACCGCTTAAGGAAAAATCATAATGACGTACTGTGGAGGTTATAACAAATGTAGAAGTTAAAGGTATAGATAATAATCCAACAGAGGAAATGAAATGGAATCATTAAAAATAACCCAGAAGAAGACAGAAAAAGAGGAAAAGGAGGGGAATGAAGAGCAGAAGGAACAAATAGAAAACAAATTCCAACATTATGCTATATACAAATCTAATCATATTGATGACCAATTAAATGTAAATGGTCTAAACATCTCCCAATTAAAAGGCAGAGATTAGCAGACTGGATAAGAGAAAAGGAAGACCCAACTAGTCCCTCCTTACAAAATCTTACTTTAAATAAAAAGACACAAATAGGTTAAAGGAAAAAGAATGGAAAAAGATTTCTCTTAGATACATACATTACATATACATGTCAACACTAATCAAAAGAAAACTGGAGTCATTATTACAGATGAATGAGACAAAGCAGAATTCAGAACAAAGACTTTTACCAGGATAAAAAGGCCATTTCATACTGATTAAGGAGTTAATTCAACAAGAGGGCACAACACACTCTTGGGCACCAAATAACAGAATTTCAAAATATGTAAATAAAAAATTGATAAAACTCCAAGGAAAAATGGTCAAGTCAACAATTATAATCAGAAATGTCAACAACTTCTCTCTCAGTAATTGACAGAACAAGTAGAAAATGAATAAGGATTTAGAAGGCTTGAACAACACTCTCAGTGAACTTGACCTAACTGACATTCACAGAACACTCCACTCAACAAGAGAATACACATTTATAAGCTAGAGTATATTCTGATACATTACACAAGTCTCATTAAATTTAAAAGGATCAAAGTTAGATAAAACATGTTCTTTGAACACAATGAAATTCAATTAGAAATCAACAACAGAAGGATAGCTGGAAAATCACCAAATATTTGGAGACTAAAGAAAAACACTTGTAAATAACCAATGGGTCAAATAAAAACCAAAAGGGAAATTTTAAAGTATCTTAAACTCAATGAAAATGAAAATACAATATATTAAAATTTTTAAGATCGTTGCTAAATCAGTATCTAAAGGGAGATTTATAGCACTAGACACTTATAGTAGAAAAAGCAGAAAGGTCTCAAATCAGTGACCTAAGCTATCGCCTTAATAAACTAGAAAAAGAAGAGTAAATTAAACCCAAAGGAATCAGAAGGAATAAAATAATAAAGATAAGAGAAAAATCAATGAAATAGAAAAGAGAAAAACAACAGAGAAAACCAATAAAAACATCCTTTGAGAAAAACAATACATTTGACAAACCTCTAGCCAAACTGGTCAGGAAAAGAAAAAGACACAAAGAACTAATATCAGGAATGAGATAGGGTACATGGATACAGATCCTACAGACATTAAAAGGATAGCAAGAGTATATGATGAGCTTAACGGGGCGCCTGGGTGGCTCAGTCAGTTAAGCGTCTGATTTCGGCTCTGGTCATGATCTCAGGGTCCTGGGATGGAGCCCCATGTCAAGCCCTGAGTCAGGCTCCACGCTCAGCAGGGAATCTGCTTGAGGATTTTCTCTCTAAATCTCTCTCTTTCTCTGCCCTCCCCCACGTCTCTCTCTCTCAAATAAATAAATCTTTAAAAAATGATCTCTAAATAGAACTACTACTCTTTGTAAGCTATTTATTTAAAACAAATGTGAAAATCTTTCCTTTTTAAAGTAAACACCAATACTGTGATTTTGAGAGGGAAATGTCTAAAGAAAAAGAACAATATTATTCCAATAGATGCAGAAAAAAAGCTTTGACAAAATTTAACATCTGTTCATGGTAATAAAAGCTCTCAGCAAATTACAAATAGAAGAAAACTTTCGTCCCTGATAAAGGCTATCTATAAAAAGCCTAGAACTAACTTCATACTTTATAATGAAAGACTGAATGCCTTCTCCTTAAGATCAGAGGTAAGACGAGGATGTAAGGGCTTACTCCCTGAACATCACATTCGAGGTCCTAACCAGTGCAATAGGCAAGAAAAATAAGTGAAAAGAGCATCTATTGAAAAGGAAGAAATAAAATTGTCTCTATTTAAAAAATACATAAACACCTATGTAGAAAAACTGGAAGAATTTACAAGAACTAATAAGTGAGTTTAGCAAGGTTGTAAGATATGAGATAAATATGCAAAACTCATGTGTACACACACTCGGCTAACTGAAAACCCAATGGCAATTCCTTTTAGAAAACGCAAAAATCAATTGTATTGTATATATCAGCAATGTGCGATTGGAAAGTGAAATAAAAAGAACAGAATCATTTACAATAGGATCAGAAACATGATATTTTTAGAGATAAAGCTAACAAAATATGGGCAAGATTCTTCACTGAAAACTACAAAACACCAATGGAAAAAAATCAAAGAGGATCTAAACAAAAAGATGTATCATGTTCATGGATTGGGAAACTCACTCATGTTCAGGTTGTAATTCTCCCCCTAAATAATTACATATGTAATGTAATTCTAACCAAAATCCCAGCAAGGTGTTTTATAGAAATCAATAAGCTGATTCTAAATGTATATGGGAAGATAAAAGAATTAAAATTACCAGCATAATTTTGAAAAGGAAGAAAGTTAAAAGACATATAACTGATTTTAATAAAAATTTTATACAAAAGCAACAGTTATCAAGACAGTGTGGCACTGGTGAAAAGATAAATATATAGATTAATGGAATGATATTAAAAGTCCAGAAATAAACCCAAACATTAATGGTTAGCTGATTTTCAACAAAGGAGCAAAGACAAGTCAATAGAGGCAGGATAGTCTTTTTAACAAATGGTGCTGGAACATACGGGTGTCCATATGCACAAAAAAAGAAAGAAAGAAAGAAAGAAAGAAAGAAAGAAAGAAAGAAAGAAAGAAAGAAAGAGAAAGAAAGAAAAGAAAAAAAGAAAGAAAGAAAGAAAAGAAAAAGAAAAAGAAAAAATATCTCCCATATCTCACACTATTTATAAAAATTAACTTGAAATGCAACATATACTTAAAAGTAATAACTAAAACTATAAAACGTCTAGAAGAGAACATAAGATAAAATCTTTGAGACCTTGCATTAGGCAAAGGTTTGTTAGATAGAACACCAATCGTGGTCCATAAAAGAACGAACTGATAAATTGGACTCCATCAAAATCAAAACCTTCTGCCCTTTGAAAGACACTTGTAGGTGAATGAAAAAAACATGCCACAGACTGGAAGATAATACTTACATCTGATAAAGGGCCTGTATCCAAAATATATAAATTTCTCAAAATGCAATAAAACAGATAACTTAATATTTAAAGTGTGCAAAAGATTTGAACAGACACTTCACCAAAGAGGATATACCATGGAAAACAAACCCATGAAAATATGTTCAATCATATCAGGAATTAGGGAAGTGCAAATTAAAATCACTATGAGATCTTATTACAGAGTAATCTGTTAGAGTGACTTAAAACTCAAAGCAAAAAAAAAAAAAAACCCAACAAACAAACAAACAAAAACAACTTAAAAATGGGCAGAGGATCTGAATAGATATTTTTCCAAAGACAACGTACACGTGGCCAACAAACACATGAAACGGTGCTCAAAATCACTAATCATCAGGGAAATGCAAATGAAAACCACAAGCTAGGGGCGCCTGGGTGGCACAGCGGTTAAGCGTCTGCCTTCAGCTCAGGGCGTGATCCCGGCGTTCTGGGATCGAGCCCCACATCAGGCTCCTCCGCTGGGAGCCTGCTTCTTCCTCCCCACTCCCCCTGCTTGTGTTCCCTCTCTCGCTGGCTGTCTCTATCTCTGTTGAATAAATAAATAAAATCTTTAAAAAAAAAAAAGAAAAAAAAAAAAAGAAAACCACAAGCTATTACCTGACACCAGTCAGAATGGCTAGAATCAAAAAGGCAAGAAATAACAAGTGTTGGTAAAGATGTGGAGAAAAAGGAACACTTGTGCACTGTTGGCAATGTAAATTGGTACAGCTACTGTGGGAAACGGTATAGAGGTTCCTTTAAAAAGTAAAACTAGAAATACTGTATGATCTAGTAATTCCACTACTGGGTATTCACCCAAAGAATACAAAAACACTAATTCAAAGGACTATAGGCACCCGTATGTTTATAGCAGCATTGTTCATGACAGCCAAGACATGGAAACAACCCAAGTGTCCATCCATAGAGGAATGGATAAAGGACATACACACAGAGACACACACAGACACACAGACACACCCCCCACACACACGCTGGAATATTACTCGACCATAGAAGAATGAGATTTTGCCATTTGTGGCAACATGGGTGGACCCTAGAAGGTACTGTGCTATGTGAAATAAGTCAGACAGAGAAAGGCAAATGGTGCATGATTTTACTTACATGTGGAATCTAAAAAACAAAAGAAAGAAAGAAAGAAAGAAAGAAAGAAAGAAAGAAAGAAAGGGAGAGAGAAAGGGAGGGAGAGAGGAAAGAAGAAAGGAAGGAGGGAAGGAAGGAAGGGAGGGAGGGAAGGAGGGAGAGAGAGAGGGAGGAAGAAACGAAGCCAAGCAACCAACTAAAAAACAGACTTAAATACAGAGAACAAACTGGTAGTTGCCAGGGGGAAGGTGGGGGGTGGGGGAATGGTGAAATAGATAAAGGGAATTAAGGGGTACAACCTTCCAGTTATAAAGTAAGTCATGAAAATGAGAAGTACGGCATAAGGAATACAGTCAATAATATTGCAATAACATATGGTGATAAATGGCGTCTACATTTATAGTGATGAGCTCTGAGTAATGTACGGAAATGCTGAATCACTCTGTTGTACACCTGCGATTAATATAACACTGTATGTTAACTATACTTCAACTTTTAAAAAAGCCTTTATGTAAATGCTTATTGCAGCTTTATTTGTTATCACCCCAAACTGGAAACAACCCAAATGTGTTTCAACTGGTGAATGGATAAACGAACAGACATGTGAACATCCGTATAGCGGGATACTACTCAGCAGTAACAGTCCACGAGCTCCTGGTACACCCAGAGCGGACGAATCGCGCTACGTACCCTGATTCCGTGTATATGACATTCCGGAAGAGGCAAAACTATATGGACAGAAACAGTGGCTGTCAGTAGGTGGGAGAGGGCTTGACAACAAAGTGGCTCAGGGTGACGATTGGCTGATGGAGCTGTTTTAGATCATGATCCTGGTGGTGGTTACGGGACCGTGGGTGTTTGTTAAAACCTGGAGAATTGTACACTAACAAGGGTGAATTTTACCGTAGGTAAGTTGTACCTTACATATTTTTTAATGGAAAAATGTAAAAACTTTAGGGAGGAAACCCAGGGAGTTTTTTGTGTCAGCCTCTATCTGATGGACAGTCCACTCCCCTAAGCCCCGTTCCCGAGGGCTCCACAGGGTGTGCTGGCCCTTTGTTCGGTGTTCAAGGGCATATTCCAACAGCAGCTGCAGGTCTTGGCTCAGGAACGGGTGGGGAGAGTCGGGACTTTCAGACCAGAGGAGGGGACAAATCAGCCCCTTGCACGCACCTGCTGGGAGGTGCAAAGCAGATCCTTGGTTGGGTACCACCGGAGGGGGGGGGTTGCTGCAGTTGGATACCAACCTCCTTGGCAGAGGTGAGCTTCATGTGAAACTAATGAAGTTTAAAATCGGGGGTCCTCTCATATACAGTCTCCTTCCTGGAAGGGGCTCTAGAAATGTGTTCACATGGCCACATATTTTTATAAAAACTGCAGAAGCAGATACTTTAACCACATCATTTAAGGTCAGTGTCTCTTGCCATTCTAACTTCCTCTTGTTCACAATATTGCTTCCGGTACACGTCCTCCTCTGACATTAGAGTGGCCACAAATAGTTCAATTAAAATCCCTTACAAACATATCAACTTTTGCATTTTTTTTCTTTGGAAGGGTCCCTCCCCACCCTTGCCCCCAGTCATGAGTAAGCCTCAAGACCCCTCCACCCTTGGATGCCTTGCTCCTTGCCTCATTGCAGCCCTAGGAAGACTGGCTCTTCGATGCACTCACCTTACGGTTGAAACGGTCAATGGTGACCTGACGGGTCCCGTGAGTCACATTCAGCATCACCAGACAGAACGGGGGCCAGTTCAGGTGCCCCTGCAGAGAGAGCCCAATCCTCATCAACTTGGAGCCCAGTCCTTGTTGTCTCCTCCTCCTGGGGAGCCACTGTGAGCACACTTTCCCTACCACCCCCTCTCAATATGCCGGGGGCACTCGTCGGGGCTGTGCAGATGGAGCACAGAATCCCATGGAACATTTCTGGTTCTACCTGACCCCCTGTAAGTCCGGCCAAAAAAAAAAAAAAAAAGCAAAAACAAACAAAAAACCTGCCTGCTTCCACCCAGGAAGGGCCACAAGGTGGTGCACTCCACGAACCCTTTCTCCACACGGCCATTCCCGGAGACCCCGTCAGAGGGAGCGACTGTAGAGGTTTCTACATCTGTCCTCGCCTCTGGCACCCCTTAATACCCAATTCACTGCTCAATCTCCCCTCTTCAAACCTAGTCAAGTCCCGAGGCCCCAGCAGGAAAGGGAGCAGGGGCCAGTCACCAGATTGGCACTTTTGCAGTCAAGGACGTGGACGGTGACCATTTCTTTGGGACTCTGGGTGAGGATGTAGATGGCCTCCTTGAACAGGGCTACGTGGCTCCCATCGAAGGTCACGAAGCTTAGATCAGGGAAGATTGAGCATCGGCCTGGGGGAGGCATGAGAAGATTAACAGATGCTTCTGGGGCCAAGGTCTCCCAGGAACAAAGGGCAGGCACCTTCACCTTTTCCTGGGGGACTCAGAGGCCCTGGGGGCTGGAGAGCAGGCATCACAGAGATGAGGTTGCAAGACTAGGGGATCTGAGTTAGAATGGCAAAAATAGACAAGGCAAGAAACAACAACTGTTGGAGAGTATGTGGAGAAAGGGGGTCCCTCCTACATTGTTGGTGGGAATGCAAGTTGGTACAGCCACTCTGGAAAACAGTGTGGAGGTCCCTTAGAAAGTTAAAAATTGAGCTACCCTATGATCCAGCCATTGCACTACTGGGTATTTACCCCAAAGATACAGACGTAGTGAAGAGAAGGGCCATATGCACCCCAATGTTCATAGCAGCTCTGTCCACAATAGCTAAATCGTGGAAGGAGCCGAGATGCCCTTCAACAGATGACTGGATTAAGAAGTTGTGGTCCATATATACAATGGAATATTACTCAGCAATCAGAAAGAATGAGTTCTCAACATTTGCTACAACATGGACGGCACTGGAGGAGATAATGCTTAGTGAAATAAGTCAAGCAGAGAAAGACAACTATCATATGATTTCTCTCATCTATAGAACATAAGAACTAGAATGATCAGTAGGGGAAGAAAGGGATAAAGAAAGGGGGGGTAATCAGAAGGGGGAATGAAACATGAGAGACTATGGACTATGAGAAACAAACTGAGGGCTACAGAGGGGAGGGGGGTGGGGGAATGGGATAGACCGGTGATGGGTAGTAAGGAGGGCACATATTGCATGGTGCACTGGGTGTTATACACAACTAATGAATCATCGAGCCTTACATCGAAAACCGGGGATGTACTGTATGGTGACTAACATAATATAATAAAAAATCATTATTAAAATAAAAAAAAAAAGAAGTTGTGGTCCATATATACAATGGAATATTACTCAGCTATGAAAAAGAGCGATTTCTCAACATTTGCTGCAACATGGACGGCACTGGATGAGATAATGCTAAGTGAAATAAGTCAAGCAGAGAAAGACAATTATCATATGATTTCTCTCATCTATGGAACATAAGAACTAGGAAGATCGGTAGGGGAAGAATGGGATAAAGAAAGGGGGGTAATCAGAAGGGGGAATGAAGCATGAGAGACTATGGACTCTGAGAAACAAACTGAGGGCTTCGGAAGGGAGGGGGTGGGGGAATGGGATAGGCTGGTGATGGGTAGTAAGGAAGGCTCGTATTGCATGGTGCACTGGGTGTTATACACAACTAATGAATCATCGAACTTTATATCGGAAGCCAGGGATGTACTGTATGGTGACTAACATAATATACTAATTAAAAAAAAAAAGACTAGGGGATCTGCCAGGTCAGGGGTCACGTTGAGACAAGAGGTCCCACAGGAGAATGCATTCAGGTCAGAGTTACCCTAAAGCCAGGGAAGATACAGGTAAGGGGCCGAGGTCACGCTTGGGGAGGATCTGGTGGACCGCAGGACTCACAGGCGCATTCCCACAGGGGGCAGCAGCGGTCCCCGCCCACCCTTACTGCGAGGCCCAGGACCCCGCAGCAAGGTGGAGTGACACTCTGGGGACAGTGCTGGGACTGGTTCACTCGGATGAGCTGGCCCTCCAGGCAGATGTGGCGGACGCAGTCCTGCTCGGCAATTGGCTGGGGCACAGGGTGGAGACACGGCGTGAGTGCCCAGCCTAGTGCTGCAACCACTCGGGACCCCCCACCCCAAGCCTAAGGGTATAAGCCCCTTTCCAACGTCAGTGTAGCAGGGCAGGGGGACCCAGAAGTAAGACTACTAGGGATGGTGTCCACACCCTCCACCCACCCAGCATGCCCCTGGGGGCCTGGGGATGGGCTGAGCATGAGATTGGGGGTCAGGGGACTGACTCCCAGGGACTTCCGCGTATCTACCCAGCCCTTGTGGAGAGCTCCAGGTACACAGATGTGCAGACATGCTAGCTCAGACTCAGAGAAACCTGAGCATACCACGCATGCACGTGAGCACACACACAGAGACACGCACGCACAATCTCTGTATCTCTTTCTTACAAATGCACATACAGTTTTGTGACACTACACAGCACACACACAGATACGTGATTGCTCACCCTGAGTCTCACACATGTAAGCTATGCACACACACTCCCACGTGGCTCTATAGACACGAACATACACACACCAGCACACTCGTGTTGTCACACTCTGGTGTCACACTGAGTCATCCAATCAGCCCTAGGGGAATGGTGAGACTCTGCTATGACATCAGGGGCCCAGAGGAGCCTGGAGAATTTCTCAGGCTCCAGAGTATGGGGCAAGGGTGAGGGTGGTGACTGAACCCCCATCTTGCAGCCTGGCGGCTGGTGAGGGAGAAGCTGCTGCAGGCCATGAGGGATGTGACGCCATGTTGGTGTCCCAGCCAAGACGCCCAGGAGAGAGGGGCGTGGAGGGACCACAGAGGGGTGGCCTGACAAGTCACTCACGACACAGGTGGCAGGGGCACCGTCCTCAGTGATGGTCGTCAAGGTCTCGGCCGAAGTCGCTGCGATGCTCTGGGCCAGGGCTGAGCGCCCAGACTGCATGGTGGTGGCCTCTGTCCCCGGCTCTGCTGGGAGCTGAGGTCCCGCCGAGGTTCCATGGGCCTCGGCCAGCTGAGGGAGCAGAACAAGTGAGCTCTCTCGGGAGGCGGTCCTGGCCGAGACGAGACTCAGGGGATAGGATGTGGGCACCAGTGGCGCTGGGACGGCCCAGAGGCCATCGGCCTCCGGCGCCAAGGTAGCAAGAGTGTGGGCCACAGCAGGCGTGAGTTCTGTGGGCACCCTTTGGGCAGGGCCATATATCCAGGTGGGCAGAGACACTTGCTTGGACAGGATGGCCATCTTCTCTGCGGTGCTCTCTCGTGGGGCAGCAGAGAGCGTGGAGGCTGCCCCCTCAGCCATGGCCACAGCTCCAGAGGCCGGCAATGTGGCGCCTAGAAGCCGGCCTGGCGCCGTGCCTGCTGCCTGAGGGGCTGTGTGACTGGGTAGGTCTACCTGGGCCACGACAGCAGCGGTGAGAGGCGGTGCTGAGCTGAGGGTGTGAGTAGGCAGAGTTGTAGCAGTAGTGGGGGATGTGGCCTGTTGCTGGAGTGGAAGGGTGACGACAGAACCCTTGGACCCGGGCGTGGTCACTGGGGCAGATGTGCCCACCTTGGCTAAGGGCAGGCTGGTATCGAGAGGCAGGCCGGAGAGGAGCTGGGGTGGCCGAGTTGAGTCCACAGGCATGAAGGGTGTGACCCCCAGCCCGTGAGCAAGTGTGGACTGGCTGGTGGCAGCTGGGGTCCCCGGGGGCAGAGCCGGAGGCCTGGCGGCTATGGCGGTTTGCCGGGTGGGGTGCATCGGGGCCGTGGGGGCGGGTCTGGGAAGTGAGGGTGCTGGTGTGCCCGTGGGCTGGCCGGGCCCAGGCTGCTTCTCTGTGGGAGGCCCCGTCTCCGCTCTCTTGGTAGCCGGAGCACTGACAGGAACCTGCTGTGATGTTATTCTAGCCTCGGCGAGCGGGCCGCTGGGACTGGAAACGCTCTGGGCCAGTATGGGCTGGGGCATCCCTGTCCTGTTCATGACCTTTGTGATTGCAGGTGTCAGCAAAGCCTTGTGGGATCCCAAGGAAGTGGGAGGCCTAGAGGTCACCGCAGGCGAAGCTACAGGCCTGGAGGAGGAGCTTGCAGGCAGCTCCAGGCTTGGGAAGGGCTGGAGGGGGGTGGTCTTAATAGGCAAGGAGCCGGGGCCTGGGACTGTCACAGCTTTGGTCATGAGTGGGAAGCGAGGTGCAGGGGGTGACCGGGAGGAGACTGTGATGTTGGGGCTCCCCACGAAGGTCACAGTCACCCTCGTCGTCTTCACAGCCCCTGACCCCATGCTAGGTGTGGGTGTCTGCTGTGAAAGGGAGAGGGAAGAGGATTCTGGGGTGAGGGGGGTGGCCAGGTGGCTGGCAGTCACTCCCATGCTGGCTGGGGCCTCTGTGGGGCGGGCAGGGAGATTAGATGTAGTGACCCCCGACAGCTGCTGCAGAGTGGCCTGTGTGGGGCCTGGAGTCAGCATGGGCCCCTCGGTAGCTGCCATGGGTGGGTTCAGGGCTGTGGTGAGCGGGGCAGCTGGAGTGTGCGTTGGCCTGTGAGAGGGGGCCTCGGGAGCTTCCTGTGGGAACTGTAGCTCCTTGCCACTGAGAGTGGGCAGCTCTTGACTGGAAGGCAGGGTCTCGTTGCCAGGAGACTCTGTGGGAACCAAAACCACGGGCTCCACACCTGGGGCGGAGAGAGGAGAAGCTCAGACAATGGGGTGCCTGCTGCCTGCCCCAGGGGGTCCTCGCTGGGCAGGGCTGTGAGGTAGGGCTCCTGAGCAAGCATCCTAGGTGAGCTTCCAATGGCCAGTCAGGCTGCCTAACCAAGCCAGGGGCCTCTGTCGTGTGGTACTGGATGACTCCACAGGTCTGGACTCGGCCCCATTCCTCAAAGCCTAAGCTCAGAGCCAATGGACTCAGGTCTACCTATAACTGTACTGTGTTCCTACCACCTGACCCCAAGCCAGTCCCCTCTCCACTCTGGACCTCATTTTTTTCTCTGTTTAATGGGAAGACGGGACTGGATGAGGTCCCTCCCTGCTCTAAAGGTCTCTTCCAGAGGCTCCAATGCTGACCCTGCTTCTCCAGGGACCTGGGGACTCTGGGCATGATTGGACAAAGGAGACGCCGGAGATTTAGAGGAAATCTGAGGGACAAATGAGAAATCTAGGCCACTCACAGTCCTCCAAGTAGACACATCTCTGTGTGACTTCATCTAGGACCTTGGGAGTGGGGCATGCAGGCACACAGCCTTCCACCCTGAGGACAGAGCAGGAAGCCAGTTAGCAGTCTGAAATACGGGGGCGTCATCTCTTTGACCTAGAGGGAGCACAGTGTCATCCCTCTTTATGACACATGTCCCGTGAATCCCCAGAGACACTGTGTACAGGTGCACATATACCCAAACATTCATGTTGCACGCTGTTGCACACTCCTGCGCCTCAGACCCAGAAAGAAACATGAACAAGGTCTGGTTATGCACACACTTGTGCACACACGCACACACGCTCCCATGAGTCTGCACTGAGGCACGTTGTCACACCTGCAAGACTCGAAAACATTCATGCAGATACACATACATCCACACGGACTGTCACACACGAGTGTATCCACCTTCGTGCACACACAGCTGCACCAACACCCAGAGGCATGTGGCTCACACACATGTATGCACAGCTGTGTGCAGCCCACGGACACTGGTCTACCCACACGAACACGCACAGCGCCCAGCTGCAGGCACATCGTACACAAATCAATACTCACACCCACGGAAGTCAGCTTCCCTCTGGTACACACACCCACGCACACCCACAAAACATGCATTCACAAGCACACGTGAGCACACACTCACACCCTCAGCACATGCCCATGCCTCTGCCCACAGACTACACACCCATTCACACACGCGTATGCCCAGATGCACTCATGTGCACACCTTGACTCCACGCCCCTCACCTTGGCACGTCCCGGCAGCTAGCCGCCTGTGGGTCCCGGCAGGTCTGGAAGCAGGGGCTGGCGCAAGCATCGTAACGCCACTCACAGATGGGGTAGGCAGCCCCCAAGGGCTTGGCATCTGGAAAGGTGACCCGCCCCAGAGCCCCGAGACTGAGTGAGACTGGGTGCCAGCTCAGGGTCAGGTGACTGAACACACAGGTAATCCCAGCATGGCCCATCCCCACCCTGCTCCACGGAAGAGACAAATGGACACGTGCAGGGAAAGTAAAGAAAAATAAAATAAAATATAAAATACAATAAAAGCCAACTTAAGGGGAAACTATTCCTGGAGCGGGAGTCAGTGTCTGGGGGGATGCTTGGGCTGGGGCTGTGGGAACGTGGAGTGGGGGCTAAGAACCCAGGGTGGGGGGCTACAGAGCAGGCAGAGGCCGTTGGGCTTTGAGGGTTAGCCAGAGAAGGTTGGGACCCCCTGATCCTCTCCATAAGGTTGCCCTGTCACCCTGCTCCCCTGGGACCCTGATGGCCAGGCTTGCCCTGCAGCCTTGGTGGCTGAGAATAATAGTAACAGCAACAAACACAACAGCCAACTCTTAAACGGCACCAACTACGACTTTAAGCATCTCACAAGTATTTCCTTATTAATGCTCACTGTAATCCTATGATGTAGCACTATCATTATTCCCCATGGATGGATGAGGCACAGAAGATGCTGGGAAAATTAAACTCTCCCAGGAGAGATGCCCTCAAAAAAAAAAGGTCCTGTGGCCAGTGCCCTGACGGACGAGGAATCCTCAGGGAAAGCTGGCAATGGGGGACGTGGAGGCAGACAAGACCCCAGACCATCTTAGCACGCGCAACCAGTCTCTGAAAGCATGATCTGAGCAGGGAGGCGTGGGTGGGCTCTGCAACAGGCCGTAGGGAGCAGCCCCACCTGGCAGCCCCTTCCTGAGTCTTCTATCCCCCTGCACTGACGACTGTGAAGAAACCTGCTTTTCTATATCCTTGAGACCAGACCTGAGAACTTATATTTGGGAAACACCTACTATGAACCCAGCCCGGAGCAAAGCCCGTGAGATGCCATCAATCCTCACAACAATCTTATGAGGCAAATAGCCCCACTGTACGGAATTGGATGGTGGGGAGCTCTCCTCCAAGCGCCAAGGACTAGGGTCAGAATTTGAAACCAAGGCTGTCGGGCTTCAAAGTCTGGCTTTATTCTACTCTACTTCAGTGTCTTCCAGAAAGGGACACAAGTTCTGCCATTATAGCCAGTGATGAATCCATCGTGGGCGGGGCTCATCGGTGGACTCTCTAGATGGCCACGGAATGGAAGAATGAGCTGGCCCAGGCCTGGCTTGTGGGGGAGGTGATAAATGAAGGGGTTGGAGATACATTTGTGCACGTGTGGAAACAGACCCATTCATGCAGCACAAGGCTCCCTCACAGGCACAAACATACACGTGCCCGTGCAGGACAGAGAGGCCTGCCTGGAGTGACAGAGGAATTGCGAACACTTCCTCCAGGGTATGAGCAGAGTACAAGCACTTGGGGGCAGACCCACTTGGCGGGGGTATGGCAGAGCCCTAGAACCCACAGGCCTTAGCTGGAAAGGGGGTGGAGCTGGCCCATCACTGCCCAGGGTGCTGGGCCTCCCATGGGGGACAGAGGGAGACTGCTGGCTCCTCAGCCTGGTGCCCGGGGGGCGGTCTTTGAGCTCACAGGGTAGGCATGTGTCCCCATCAGCAAGAAACCTGAGCCAGTGGGCCCTGCAAGCCACAGCCAGGAGCACTTCTTACCTCGCGTCCACAAAGGCTGCCCTATTTTTAGACCATGTAATTGGCCTATGGGTGTAGGCAGGACCCAGGAAGCTGGCTGGGCCCCAAGCCCCACAGCCCACGGCTCCCTAGGCCGCCACCATGGAGGTCGGGCCACCTCCCATCTGAGGGGCAGTACCCAGGGGTGGCCTCCCCATGCCAGGAGAGTAAGAACTCTGCGTCTTGAGGGCTGCTGGGAGGGTGTGGTGGGAGGGGGCAGGAAGGGCAGTTTGGGGAGGGGCTGAGGGTGATGGCAGGGTGGACACCTACCCAGAAGGCGGAAGAACGTGCCCTGGCGGAACACCTCCGTGTGCTCATACAGCCGCAGGACCAGCGTGGGGCCCGACACATAAAGGAAGGAGCCCGGCTCTGCCAGTGACTCCAGGGCCACGAGGCCTGCCTGCCATGTCCCCCGGTGCAGTGAGAAGGAGGCATGGTGGTGGAAGGCAGTGCTGCCCTGCCACTTGGCCAGCTCCAGAGACCCATTGGCTGTGACATGCAGGAAAAAGTTGGGTCTGTCCGCTGCCTCCAGGGACACCACATCCGGGTCTGTAAAGAGTCAGGGGGGTGAGGTGAGCGCAGAGAGGGGTCCAGATGAGGGCCAGAGCCTGGCATGCGTCTGCACTCAGTGACTAAGTAACCCACCCTGCGGCTTAGCTGGGCCCTGCTCCTCCGTGCCTGCCGACCTACTTCTGCCTGCTGGAGGCCCCTCTGCACACCCCACCTCTCCCTAAGGGAAGTGGAAGGTTAGAGAAGCTGCCAGCTGCCAAACCTCGGGGAGGTGTCTTCCTCCCACCTTCCTTCCCTCCTCCCTCTGTCCTTCCTTTCTCTCCTTTCTCCCCACCCCCCCTCCCTCTCGCCCTCCCTCCCTCCTTCACCCCCTGTAAACCTTTGGAGGACCCTCTGCATGTCAGGAGGGATTCTAGATGCTAGGGATACAGCAGTGAATAGACTGACAGAAACGGCTGCCGTGGAAGAGTCACGTTCTATTGGACACACTGGACAGGCTGGGGGGTGCTGATTTGACAGGTTTCAGTGACCCCAGCTTGGTCCTGCTCCACACCGAATCCCAGAGGGTCAGAGCTGACAGGCTGAGGGGATGTGGAGTCCAACCCACAGATGGGAAAACGAGAGATGAAGGGGCTAGCCTTGAGCCCCACAGCTGGTCTCCGCTACCCTCTCTCCTGTGTCCACAAAGGCCCAGTTCTAGAAAGTGGGGCTTGTTGCTGGGTGGATAACCCCCAGATCCACACAAGCAGGTGTCCAGGAGTCCCGGCCCGCCATGGCTGGTTGTGAGGCGGGCCAGTGACTTCACGTGCCTGGGCTGTTATGAGGGGCAAACGATATGGTGCAGGTGAAAGGCCCAGCATGGGGCTGGATGTGTCTTTCCTCCCCGCCCGTGTGGCCCTGTCCCACCTCCCTGAGAAGCTGTGAGGAGACAGGAAGCAACCGGAGGAAGGATTCGTTGTTGACGGTAATAACAGTAAGTGCCATTTATCAAGGACTTACTATGTGCCAGGCACGATGCTAAGCAAGCCCTCTACCTGCCGGGTTATTACATTCCAAGAGGGCCCTGGGAGATGGCAAATTCATTCATTCAGCAGCTAGTGCTTTCTGAGGGCCTATCACGTGCCAGGCGCTGTTGCAGGCATACTAGGAAACAAAACGACCAAAATGCCTGCCCTGATGGAAGTTACAAGTGGGAGGAGGAGAAACATCATAAACAAGTAAATCTATAACAGGTTAGCGGGGGTGATCTTGTTACGCCCATCTTACAGACCAGGGAAGTGAGGCCCAGAGTCACACCGCTGGTGGAAGAGGGAGGTGGGATTAGGAGAGCAGGTAGGCTAAGGCCAGAGCCCAGGGTCTTAGCCTCCGCACAGTCTTCCCCAGGGATGGGCTCCAGGAGCAGGCACGGTCATATCAAGCTCATATCGTGTCCGTCCCCTGGATGGGATTGCAGACTTCCGATGGACAGGGATGGGTCTCTTCCATCCCTGAGGCCCTAGTGTTCAGCTCTGTGCCTGGCCTGGGAGTGGGGCTCATTGAAATGGAGGAAGGGGAAAAGGCAGGGAAGGAGGGATGATGGGGTGGGGAGAGGTCCTCATAACCAGGTGAACTGCAGACCCTGAGAAATTGAGAACTGACTTTCTGAGACTGGGGTGAACTCCATGAGAAGTGTCTGGGTCCTGGTTCCAGCGGATGCTGGGATGGGCCGCATCCTTGTGGTTAGGGAGACACTGATAAGATGGGGCCAGCAGCATGCGGAGGCAGAAATGCTGATTACAGTGGTCACGCACACTGCGACACACACAAACGGCCCCGGGAAAGACTTCCCAGCACTGGCTGAACTGAGGCCTTGGCTGGTCCAAGGCCCAGCAAAAATGCCATCCAGGGGTCCCTCTGCCCTGGGTAAGGTTCCTGCCCCCCGCTTCATCACTACCGAACTCTGAAGGGAGGACAGTGCCCACTAAAGCGATGCCAGTCAGGTCTGCGGACTATGTGCGGCCCAGGAGGCTGTGGCTGGTTCCAGGCGTGTGCCAGAATTCAGGATCATAACCTGAGCCGGTCAAGAGCTGCTCCTCCAATCCCAGAAGCGAGCCCTGCAGCAGTCAGTGTATCAGCCAGCTCCTCTCTGGCACTTAGAGTCTATCCAGTCTCAAAAATGGAGGGGCAGGGAGGGGAGGAGGCAGAAGAGAAGAAGAAGAAGAAGAGATGAAAGAGGGTGGAAGGGAGGCAGAGAGGGGGGGAGAGGGGAAAGAGGACTGGGGGCAGGAAGGAGGGGAGGAGGGGAGGGAGGGGAAGGAGCAGATGTCGCCACCAGGCTTGATCGGAACACAGCAACGGTATAAAGCAAGATACAAAGCTACATCTGGACCTTGGCCTCCCTGCTTTTTCCAGGGAGAAAATGGAAGGTGTCTCTTTGAGGAGACTAACAGGTTGACCCAGAGGCCTGTCTCAGCTGGGAACGGGGCACCTGTTGGAGCCCCACGTTTCTCCAGCGACTGCAGATTGCTTAGGGCCTCGGCATCCTGCCCTCCTCTAGTAACTGCCTCCCTCCACCAAGGGCTGCTGTGGGGCTGGAGGTAAGCCTTACCGTGAGCCTTGGCCTTGTATAGTGCAGCCGTCAGCAGGAAGTTCACAATGTCCCCTGGAGCCACGTCGTCTGCGCGCACGAGGACCATGGCACCGCCTGCCGCCTTGCTGGCCACCAGGGCACTGCCAGCAGCCAAGCTGGACAGTTGGTAGGGACCCTTACCTAGTGCTGGAGAGAAGGGGCCCAGGCGTGAAGCCTGCCTCCCTGGGCCTTAGCCCACCTCCCATCCTGCCAGAGGTGGGGAAAAGAGGGTACAAGAGCTACTCTCAGTCGCTTCCCTCACCCCAGGGCCCAGGGAGCTTGATTCCATAAGAAGGAAGGGGCAAGAACTCCAGGCTGTCAGTCCCTGATGGGAAGTGACCCTCCGCACAGTGCCTGAATAATTTCACAGGAAACCTGGGAACAGGGCCACCCACAGGAGACCTCTGTCTCTGCCTGAGGGATGAAGGCCGGCAAGTCCCAGGCTCAACATCACTGTTTACCTACTTGTCTCAAATGTGTCATTTTTGTGTCTCTTGGGTTCCTACTGTTGTTGGTATAGGTTGGGGAGGGCCATGAGTTTCCTAGACAATTGCCTTAAACCCAACCTCCGTGCCTCCAGTGTGCCCCCCAACATCAGTGCTTCCTCCCCACAGGTACCCGACTCCCTTTTCTAGCCACACTCCCTGCTGGGACTCATCAATGGCTCCCCATTGCCCTCAGGATGGAATCCAAGAGCCTAGCTTGAATTCAGGGACCCCTCACACCCCAAACCCCAGCAGCCTCCCCACACCCTTGCCCCGCCACATTGAACTTCTCTAGCTCTTCCTTGAAAGAGCTGTGCTGCGCTCTATCTCACGCCTGTCCTCATGCCGTCCGCCCACTCAGAGTAGTCCTCCGTGTTTTGCGCCTGGCAAACGCCTACTCAACCTTTGGGGCCCAGCTCAAATGTCACCTCCTCGGCGAAGCTCTCCCTGCACCCTCTCCTGTCACACACGAACGTCATCCCTCCTCCTCTGCGCTCCACCAGCCCCTGGAGCCCGGCGGGCCCCGAGCACAGCTCCTGTGATGAGGACCTTGATGGTGGGTCCACACCTGTCTCCTGGACCAGATGGGAAGCAGGCAGCGCTGTGCTAATACATGCGTGACAACAAACAAACAAACAAAACCCCGCTTTGTAGCGGTTGCTGATTTCCAGGGACTGAATGCTCGCGGCGGTGGTCGGTTTCAAACTACCAGCTGGATGTGGAGTTAGGAACAGACCGCGGCTTTAGGGGGGAGTGTGAGCCGGCTCCAGCCCACCACCGGGACAGGCCTCTGACCATTGATTCCCCAGCACCCAGCAAAGGGCCTGGACCAGAGAAAGTGTTGGTAGAAGAGCAGAGCAAGGAATGGATGGGTAGGTTATGAGTAGGTGGAGGGTGCTAGAAACAGCCTGTCCTTTGCCAGTTACTGCCACCCAAAATGCCACAGAAGGGAGAAGACTCTTCTCAGAGCTGTCTTGCTGAAATGTCTTGCCTGATGTCAGACAGACCTTGCCTGTCCCGGGGACTGCGATTCTCCTGTTACAGATTCATCCCTAAAGGGAAAGCTTCCTCACAGCCAGGAGGAAGCCCTTGGCCATCCAGAGTCCCTAGGAGCTCCCATTCTGGAGGATCTGTTGTCCCTGAATTATCATGCTTCACCCTGGTCCAGCTCTCAGCTCGCAGACCCCCTAACCGGTATCCTGGTCTCTAGTCTGTCCCCCTCCGTTTCACCTGCTGTACTCTGCCAGTAGGACACGTCTCAACCCCAAATCTGATAATGCAGGTAACTGAGGACAGAGCCTTGGGCCTAGACCCACATAGGCCTGTTCCTGGCATGGTGCCTGGAAGGGGATGGAGCGGTGCTCAGAAGTCAAAGGTGAATGGTACCAAGGACCTGATGAGCGTCTAACTCTGCCAAGATCCGACTTCCCACCCTGTTGGCCATGACCCTAGTGATTAAACTGAATAATGAGCTCTAACATTGGACATTAGCCTTTCGGTCTTTAGATGCGACCCGTGCTTTCGCCCTAGCTAAGGCAGAAGTTGGAGCCTAGCCTGGAACCCTGTGACCTTGCTAAATCTGAAGATGAATCTGACAGGCTGAGAGCCAAGCTGTAGGTTTTGCCCCAGCCGTCCTCAGAAAGAGCAGTTTGCAATTGCCTTCCCCACTCAAAACTTCAGGAGACCCAAGACAATATTCCATGAGCCTGATGAGAGCGATTGCGAAGGCCCTAGGATGGCATATGGGTGGGAATGGGGTTTTTACTTCCTGGTGAAGCTGCCCTGGGCGAGAACAACTTCTGGGAAGCTGGCATGGCCTGGACTTGAGAGAGGGGCTGCAGGAGCTTCTAGAGACAGAGCTCCGGGGCGCCCCCGGCCTCTGCACTGAGTTCTCTCCGCACAGTGTGGTCCCTCCTCGCACCATGTCACAGCTCTTCCAGGGCCAGCTGATGCTGTCATGGCAGCAGGGTGGGGCAGGCAGTACCTCACCCCCTAGGCTCCACTTGGGGAAGATGGGCTTACCTTTGTTAAAGAAGTCACAGTCATACGCTGCAAGAGAGAGAACAAGACTTCTTGAGACGCCTGGAACAGATGGGCAGTGCCACGGCCCCTGGCATCCCAGCTGTCCCAGATTTGGCCTGCCTCCCAAACTCCAAGATCTAGGCATGGTCATTGGACTCAGATATCTTAGAGTGCAGGAAATACCACGGATCCTGTCTGTGTCCCCGGCACAACGCTCAAAGCCTGGCCTAGAGCAGACACTCAGCATGTACTGAACAGAATGGATGAGTGAATGGGCGAATGAGTGAATGAGTGTTGGACAGAATGGGGCATTTTGTGTGGCCCCAAAGGGCAAGGTTAGAATCAAGGAGTGGAAACTCCAATCACAAATGTTTTAGCAGGTCCTGGAGGAATGCAAGCACAAGGTGGAAGTTGGTATTTCAAGAACATTGGGTGGAAGGGAACCAGGGGCTTCCAGGATCAAAGGCTCTTTCAGGCCCTAGGGTGTAGTTTCCATCAGGTTTCCAGAAGCTCCTCCAAGTGTGCTCCGCGCACCCTCTAGTGGCCCAGCCCGGCACCGCAGCCTGTTGGGCGGGCGCCTCAGCCATGGACTCCTGAGTCCACTGGGGCGAGCTGGGGACCTTGAAGGGGCACTGAACGCCAGAAGTAGGGCCATGAGAAGCCGGTTGGGTAGAGCGGGGATGAAGGCTGAGGAGGACCCTCCCTCACTCTTAGGCATGGTCCAAAGAGCGCCACCAACTCCGCCCCATACCCCAAACGCTGTGATCAACACTGTCTCTTGGCCTTTGGCACTGGCCTCCAGAAAGAGCACTAGCAGTGAGATTGACCCGGCATGCGGCTAGGGGAAAGGACTCACTTCTCATGTGCTGACTCAGAAGACGGAACGAGAAATTTAGATCTCGGAGTCTGTGCTTTCAAGCGTGTACCAGGTCAGTGGGAAGAGTCAGACCTGAGGTCCAATTCCATCTCTCTCACTCTTCAGCTGTGCAACCTGGGACAAGTTACTCAGCCTCTCTGAAATTTAGCATCCTGCTCTATAATATGGGACCACCCGGTGTATCTGCCCACAGACTTGCGAGTCCCGGCCTAGAGCAAGGAAAGTGCTCACCTTGCGTGCAAAACCCTCAGTAATGAAGATACATACTATTTTAATACCCTGTTTCAAAATTTTTTAAATTAATGCAAAATATCCATGATGAACAAAATATCAAAAATTTAAAATAAGGACAGGATCGATGATAGCGCCTTGCCAAGCCACACTGGATCCTGAGGCAGAAGGGAAAATCAATACTATCGACCCTGTCATTACTTAAAACTTTGATATTTTGTTCATCAAAGCCACAGATATTTTTGCATTGTTTGATTTTTTAAAAATATTACCTTAAAATGTGATTTATCTCCGTTACTGAGTTTTTGGTGCCCCCTTACATCTTGTGTCCTAGGTGAGGTGTCCCTAGCCCTAAATACGAACGAGCTAATGCACAGAAGGCACGGGCGCGGGCCGGGCACAGAGCAGATCCTCGGTGAGTCTGTGCTCCCTTCTCTTTCATGAAGGATTTCTCTCTGAGACACAGAGCATGGCCACAGAACCTCCGTAGTGGAAGGGTCTCAGAGGACACCGAGCAAAGGGAGGCCAGAGACAGAATTTGCTCCATCTTCTTCCCAGGGTCATCGTGCCTGGAGCTCTCGGGGCTCAGGACAGTCCAGCACCCGCGTCCCCGTGAGAAATGACAGCAACTTCAGCAAGAGCACAGAGCGCATGCCCAGTGCCTCGCGTGCGCTAGCTCAGGGATCTCACAGCACCCCGCAAGGGAGGGACGGGTCCCTTAACCCTCGGGTACGAGGCAGAGTGTGAAGAACGCGCCCCAGGTCACCCCGCTGGGTGGGGCTCGGGCCTGAACCCAGACAGTCTGGCCCGAGAGCCTGTGTGATAACCACTGCACCCCGAAGTGAGGCGTGCTGGTGCAGGAAGATCATCGGTGTGCGGGATCGAATAAGAAGGGAATGAATAATTTAACTTTCTATATAGTTTATTTCATTTTTAAAATATTTACTCTTGTATCTGTTTTATGATACACATTTATACTACTAATACATATATATGTATATATATATATATATATATATATATATATATATACTACTAATACATATATATACACACACACACCTATCTATGTATGTGTATGAATGCATGCTTGAAGTATTTTTTCCTGGATGGAGCGTGCAGCCCAAAGCTTTTGCAGCCACCAGTGCTCTAAATAAACTGGTGTCTCATGCTGCCTCTGATGGGGCCTGTGTATTTGAGCTGACAAAAGGCTTTTAATTCACTCTTCCATGTGATCCTCACACCAAACCTGGTGGGACAGGTCTATTCCTACTTTTCAGTTGAGAAAACTGCCCCAGAGAGGCGGGGTGACTTGTTTGAGGCCACACAGCTTGCAAAGGGCAGCTGTGGGTCTGAAACCCGGGGCTCCCGACGCCCCTGGTAAAGTGGTTAAGAGCCCAGATTCGCAGCCAGACCATCTGAAGTCGAGCCCGGGCTCCGCCACTCAGCTGTGTGACCTTGAGCCTGTTACTCCATCTCTCTCTCTGTCTAACCTGTTCCCAAGTGTGGAACAGGGTGGAACTCCTACCTGATAGGCTATTTTAAGAATTCAGTGAAAGATACAGGCAAACCAGTCAGTGCCTGGCACGTACCAAGTCATCCATAGATGCCAGCCAGGGTGATGGCAGCCCCAGGCCTGCCCACAGAGGGCCCCGCACCCCCCCACGTTGGGCAATCGGTCTGCATACTCACGGCAGAGGCGCGGGGTCCGCCAGTCCACAGCCACCCCGTGCTGGCAGCACTGGTGGGCATAGGCAGACACGCTGGCACAGAAACACTCACAGTCACCGCCCCGGCTGCACCCACAGGTGTCTGTCAAGCAGTTTGAGTAAAACCAAGTGACATCGACCTGGGGGAGGTCAGAAGTCAGAGGTCAGAGGACAGCTCCCGAAGGTTAGCCCTCCAGCTTCTCAGCTGATGCCTCCTAGCGTCAGGGAGCAGCATCAACATGAAGGGACTGCGGGCTGGGGTGAGCTGCCTGAGAGGGGTGAGGACAGACAGGTGGCCAGCTCAGAGGGAAACAGCTCCACGGCCCAGGCAGACCCCACTTTTGAGAACTAGGCTCTCGCCTTCCCCAGGCCTGTGCTGTTGGACCCAGAGGCTAAGGGTGAGGCTGAGAAACAGACATGGGGCATGAACTCTCAGCCAGGGCCAGAGACAGCTCAGGCCAGGCCGACGGCAGCCTCCGAGGCCCTGGGCGGTGCCGTGCAGAGCTAAGCCCCATCTCCCATCTGTCTCCACGGAGGGCAGAACAGGCCTCAGGCCGATGCCACGGCATGAGGGGTTTGTGTCCACTGTGCAGAATAACTTCCTCACCAGGAGGAAAAGCCAGATTGAGATAGGTTTGAACAAGACATGGAAGCTGTTTGGCTGTCTGGCTGTCCTGGGTCATCTGGGGAAACAGGACAGGCTCATCTGAGCAGGCTGGAGGCAGGGGACTGGCGGAGGTGGCTCTCCTTTCTAGACCTCCCCAGGCATGGGGGGTCGGTCTGAGAACAGAAGGGATTTCGGGAAGGTGGGAAGGGGCTCAGGGGGGCTGAGGCTGGGGTCCACTCACCACAGGGTGGCAGGTCTCAAACGCCTCGCTGAGCAGAATGCTGCACTCCTTTCTGGCAAATGGTTCTCGAAGAGGATTCAGGACACATGTGTCCCAGGGGTCAGGGGTGTCTGGGCACTGAGAAGCAAAGGCAGGACTGTGGATCTCCCTACCCCCATAATGCCTGTTGCCTGGTGTGGTGGACAGACTCTTAGAGTGGCCCCCTTGATCCCCCAACTCCTGAGGTTCAAGCCCGTGTATAATTCCCTCCCTGGAGTGTGGGAAGGGCCTATGCCTTGCTTCAAACTGACAAAAGAAGGCAAAGGTGATAGGATGGACAAGGTTATGTGTCTGCGACTGCATTTTTATGTTACATAAGATGATAGAGCCCATCTCACTGGAGTCTCTCCCTTGGTGGCTGTGAGGAAGCAAGCAGCCATGCGGGGAATCTCACATGTAGGAATGGTGAGTGGTCTCTAGGAGCTGAGGGTCCCCTCTGGCCAACAGCTAGCAAAAACACTGAAGCTCTCGGTTCTATGGCTGCAAGGAACTGAATGCTGCCGACAACCACCCAAGCAAGTGGGGAAGGAGATACCTCCCTGGCCGAATCTCCAGATGAGAACCCAGCCCTGGCTGACACCTTGGTTGAGCCTGTGATACCCCAAGTAGAGAACCAGTCAAGCCCCACCCCGACTCCTGACCCACAGAAATCACGTGAGCGGTTAAATGCTGCCAAGTCTGTAGTAATGTCGTTGCACAGCTAGAGGTAACTAATAACTAACACAGACGGCCCCAATGTCTGCTGAACCTCCTCCATCAGTCCTACATTCTCACCGGAGCCCCCAGGATATGCCCAAGGGGGTTATCAAGAGAGGAACAGCAGGAGGTCAGAGGAGGGGATCAATAAAAGTTAGTCATCTTCTCTGCTTCTCTAAAATGGGGGTGGGCCAGAGCATACTCTTCTGAGGCGGCAGGGACAGTCTTGTCCCACCTCAGGATTACACTGGGCTCCAAGCCATGACTGTCCCCTGACCCCAGTCTACCTAAGCTCAACTTTGGCTACTCTCCAACAGAGAATTAAGGACCTAAGATGACTCAGTCCAGGAAAGACAAATATGTAACACTCATATCACCACTGTCTGCTGCTGCACCCGTGGCAGACATAACTAATCAATCACAGTGCTCCTTCTAGCTGAGCCTGACGCAAGTCTTAGATATTTCTCAACACAGCTTTCCAGGCCACCTCTTGTCACTGATCAGAGTTGTCATGAGGTTAAATCCAGTCTCTATCCCTCTCCTGGCACAGCTCCCTCAGAAGACCACGGAGAAGACAGAACTTACTCAGGTTCACCCAGCAAATCACCTGATCACCCAAGACAAGAACCTAGGTCTCTTGCTGTCAGTTCAGTTGTTTTCCCCCATAGCTCACAGCTTGGGAGCCTCAGCCACCTCCCAAGCCCTAGGGATACCCTCCTCATTTCTGCCTCTGCTAAAGTTGTCTTCCCTCTCAGAGGCCTCTCTGATACATTCATCTTTCCAAATACAGCCTTCAAGTACCAGTCTACTCCCACCTCCTTCAGGAAGCCTTCTCTGATTGCCTCAGTCCACATGGGTCTCTCTTGGACTCTCCTCTGGACCAGACCTAGTGCCAGGCACTGGAGGCACAGAGATGTTTAAGATGGTCATGTTTCAACAAGCCTCATCTTCCCCCAGTAGGTAGGTGGTCATCTTTCCTAGGACAAAGACTTCGTCTCCTTCTCAGCCACCAGCCTCCCGTGAGGGCTTGATCCAGGGCGCAGGTGCAGCCCGATTTGTGAGATGGGTGGTACCTGCCCTCAGGCCACAGGACAGAGTCAAGGCTGGGGATGCTGGGTCAGAGGCCAAGAGAGCAGTTGCATGAGCAGTCACACCAATGTCCCTGACCTGGGGCCAGGTCCCCTCAGCGCTGGCCAGGGCCCATCTGAGTGAGGGAGGGAGCCAGCCTGGGAAGGCTTTACCTCAACTGCAGCCCAACTGCTACCAAACTCCTGGGGGTTAGTTAACTCTAAATTCTCCGGAGTCCTCATCTCATTGATGGTTTTTAAGTCAAAGTTCCCACAGAGTCCCGCAAGCTGGCCCTAAAAGGAGAGAGGACACTGTGGTCACCTGCAGGAATGCCAGGGACGAACCATTAGCAGGGCAGCTGCCATAAGCCCAGAAGTCTGTCATGGACCTGAAGCAACTTCTGGGGTCACGATGTAAAGAGGGATAGGAGAAGAGTCAGAGGAGAAGGGCATGGAATGGGGTGGGGGCAGACAGGACAGGAGTCATGCTACTCCAGGCTCCTTGGCGAGCCCATGCAAGGATGCCCAGTGGCCCCTGGGTCAGCTCCAGGCAGGAGCAGAGGGCCCTGTGAGGGTCAATGCTCATGCAAGTACCTGCCACTGGGGCCCAGCCTGGATGTGCACTGTGGTTCTCTGGTCCCATAAGAGGGTGATGTGCTCCCCTGGGAAATGCACCAGTGTGAAAAACCCTGCTTGCCACGTGTGGACCTCCTGCTTCTCATCCAGGAAGCTCTCAGGACTCTAGAGGGACAGAGATGGTCCTTCCTGAGGCCCGAGTGTCCCCCAACACCTGGGTCAGTCAGCTGCCCAGCCCCAGGAACTCACGCCTCCCTCACGCTCTGACATTGACCTCTGTGTTCCTGACTCTGACCAAGGAGTTCCGTCTGGGCTGCTGACTCAACAGCTCCAAGGAACGGAGGCCCCAGCCCTCTTCTGCCCCAGAGCCTGTTAACACACGAACTGTCTGCACACCCTGAACCCACACCGGGCCTTACAGGACTTCCCGAGTCGTCATCAAAGATAAGGAGTGAGTTCCCGACGTTTATGGAAATAAACTTCCTACAGATGATACCAGAGCTGTAGCAGTCTACATTCTCCATGATCACAGAGAAGCTGAGGTCCGACGTGCTCTGAGGAGAAAGGAAGTTCATTCAGTAAAGCCAGGGAGAGGAAAGAGCCTGTGGACAGGCACAGAGGTAGTGGGACATGGCCTCTGAGGTGGTTGCAATCCACTTATACTTATTAGCTGTGTGACCTTGGGCAACTTACTTCAGTTCTCTGAAGCCCAAGTTCACAGTTGGGTGTCTAGTGCAGTGTTTAGCATGTAGCCAAGCTCCAGAAAGTATTGGATGCATGGATGCATGGATGGATGGATGGATGCATGGATGGATGCATGGATGCATGGATGGATGCATGGATCGATGGATGGATGGATGGATGGATGGATGGATGGATGGATGCATGGATGCATGGATGGATGGATGGATGCATGGATGGATGGATGGATGGATGGATGGATGCATGGATGGATGGATGGATGGATGCATGGATGCATGGATGCATGGATGCATGGATGGATGGATGCATGGATGCATGGATGGATGGATGGATGGATGGATGGATGCATGGATGCATGGATGGATGGATGGATGCATGGATGGATGCATGGATGCATGGATGCATGGATGGATGGATGCATGGATGCATGGATGCATGGATGGATGCATGGATGGATGGATGGATGGATGGATGGATGGATGGATGGATGCATGGATGCATGGATGGATGGATGGATGCATGGATGGATGGATGGATGGATGGATGCATGGATGGATGGATGGATGGATGCATGGATGCATGGATGCATGGATGGATGCATGGATGGATGCATGGATACATGGATGCATGGATGCATGGATGGATGGATGCATGGATGCATGGATGCATGGATGCATGGATGGATGGATGGATGGATGGATGCATGGATGGATGGATGCATGGATGCATGGATGCATGGATGCATGGATGCATGGATGGATGCATGGATCGATGGATGGATGGATGGATGGATGGATGGATGCATGGATGGATGCATGGATACATGGATGCATGGATGCATGCATGGATGGATGCATGGATGGATGCATGGATGCATGGATGCATGGATGGATGCATGGATGCATGGATGCATGGATGGATGGAGAGATGGCTATATATTAGGCGTATAGGGCAGGGGTACTGTCTTATATACATGATGGCAGTACTGTAGGCCTTTTTGGGGGGCAAATCACAAGCACTGAATAACATTTTATGTGTATCTAACTTTTTATGGCAATTCCATGTCTAAGACTCTAGAGAAACATCTACAAAAGTATTCATTGAGCGTTTAAATATCAGCAACAACTTAAACGTCTATCAATGGGGACATAACAAAACAAACTAGAGCATGTCCTCTCTGTAGAATTTTACAGAAAGAAGAAAGAAGTGTGTACTGATTGTATAATGACTAAGGGATGTAGCATTATGTGAATAAAGCAAATTGCAGAATCCTATTCATATAAACAAAGCACATGTGTGCATATGTGTGTATCTGTCTGTCTCATGGAAGATGATCTTGCAGGATTCACACCTAACTGTTAGGAGCAGGGAATGGGAACAGAAGAGCTGTGAAGGGAAATATTTGTTTTTAACATATGCTCTGTATTGTTCTAAATGTCAGTGAAGAGCATGCGTTACCTTTGAAATTTAAAAATTAAAATAAGGTCAATTATCTGTCTCTTGGAATTACAGAAATTACATGAAAGAGCTCCCTACCATGCCTGCCCCATAGCTAGGACTCATTTCATAAAAGGTTTGTCATTGTTATTGCTCTATTATATAATGAGACAGGCCCCTAGCAAAATCAAGGTCCCTTGGGTGTGTCTCTGGCACTCTCCCACCCGCCTTCTCGGTATCCCTTTTCTCCTTCCGGGAGGATCCTGTCTCTACTTGTGCCCCCAGCTCCACATCACCATCCCTTTCCTTCGCAGGAGCTGACACTTTCGCCAGCAGATTTCTTGGTTCAAACCTGACACCAGCTCTGCCACCGCCCAGCGGTGTGACCTCTGGCAAGACACCTAACTGGCCTAAGCCTAAGCTGTGGCATCTATAACACGGGGTCAGTAAACTCTACTTCATCGGGCTGCTGTGAGAAAAGTAAAGTAATCCATGAAATTGGCTCAGGAGACCACCAGACTTACAATAAAAGCTCAAAAAACATGAGTGCTTACTCCAGACAGAAAAACCTTGGGACCCAACAGGGCAAGGCTATAATGGTGAGTGGCCAAGCAGTGGGGTATATTCTATGACTGGTGAGCTCTGTCTGGCCCTGAGCCTACTCCTCAGCCCTTCTTTCAGTCTCTAGAAAGCCCCACCCCCCAGGCTTAGATACCTCTACCTGACCAATTATGCATCAGACTGGAGTCTAGAACGTCACCGCACCAGACAGGTCCTTGGCTTCAGCTGCCCCGGGTCCCCGTACAGCCAGCTGGGCAGACACATTCGGGAGCTCACCTTGACCAGGTGCACTTTGCACGCCCCCACGAAGTCAAACGGGAGCCCATCGAATGTGCGGTAGTGCCGGTCACCATAGGCCGTGCAGGTGGAGGCGCAGGGGTGGAGCGTGCACTGGAACGAGCCCCGCCGGCACACACTGAAACACACGGGCTCAGACCAGCTCACAGGGCCCACGCCACACAGAGCCACTGCCTACAGAGGGCCCTCTGTGTGCCCCTGGCCTAGGGGGTCACAGACACCATCAACCTCCAACGGAAGCCTGGAGGTCACAAAATCACATTCATGTACACATTTACAAAAGCATCCCCCAAATTTCTGTCTACGCATACCTTGTATATAGACACACAACCCTGTATGGCCCACAAACACAGCATGGGTGTGAACATGTGGGAAGGGTGAATTCTAGACGGCGCTCACCATCATGCTTCTCGGATCCATCCTCACCCCCAGCAGAAAGCAGAGCCTGAACGGTACCCTCACTTACCAGGTATGGCAGGGAGACGTGACCTGGTCCCCGGGGAAATATTCCTTCCCCTTCCAAGTGCACGGGCAATCCTCTGGCAGGAAACATGCGTCCCCGTGTCTGAGTAAGCTGCAGGGACACGGCAAGCAGGTGGTCAGGAAAGCATGCTTCCCGTTTCTGCCATCTATGGCGGACCCTGCATTCACATGGATACCATGCTGTAGGGCAGCTCTCAGCATTTGCTCCAGAAGAAATTGACCATGTATCCACCTACCGTCCTGCTGCTCAGAGGTACCTGGTAACTGGATAAACCAAAGACAGACTCAGCCCACCTCGGAAGCCTCTGCCATCCATCCAGAAAGCAAGACTCAACTATACCAGCCACAGCCCCCACCCCCAACCAGGCTGGGGCTAGCTGTATATTGATAAACAGATGATGAATATGGGCATTGGCCCTCTATGAGCAACCAGTAGACTGGCACTAAAAAGAAATGCTAGGGATGCCTGGGTGACTCAGTTGGTTAGGGGTCCGACTTTTTTTTTTTTTAAGATTTTATTTATTTATTGGACAGAGATAGAGACAGCCAGCGAGAGAGGGAACACAAGCAGGGGGAGTGGGAGAGGAAGAAGCGGGCTCATAGCAAAGGAGCCTGATGTGGGGCTCGATCCCATAACGCCGGGATCATGCCCTGAGCCGAAGGCAGACGCTTAACCGCTGTGCCACCCAGGCGCCCCAGGGGTCCGACTCTTGATTTCAACTCAGATCATGACCTCAGGGTCCTGAGATTGAGCCCCTCATGGGGCTCTGCACTGGATGTGGAGACTGCTTAAGAGTCTCTCTCTCTCTCTCTCTCTTTCCCCCTCTGCCCTTCCCCCACCCTGCTCATATGCATGCCCTCTCTCTCTCAAAAAAAAAAGAAAGAGATGTTAAAGGAAGTTTTTCAGGAAGATGGAAACTCAGATTCACAGGAAGGAATGAAAAGTTCTAAAAATGGGAAATATGTTGATAAATAATTCTAGAAATTGTTTCTTAATTCCTCTAAGAGGTAACTGAGCATTTAGAGCAAGGTTAATGTCAATGAATTGTGAGGTTTATAAAATATGTAGAAGTAAAACGTATGAGAATAATAGCACAAAGGACAAGAAGTAAGTAAATGAAAGTATACTGGTATAAATTCTCCACAGAGAGTCGTAAAATATTAATTCATGGTAGACTGATAAATGAAAGATATATATCGTAATCTCGAGAAAAACCACAAAATGCCAAGATATACAGTTAAAATGAAATAAAGGAAATAAAATAGAATATTAAAAAATAACATCCAAAAGGCAGAAAAGACCAAAAAAAAAAAAAAACCAAAAAACAAAGAACAAAACCCAATAGGACAGATAACAAATAACAAGATGGTAGTATTAAATTCAATCCGATTACATGAAACCCAAATGCATAAACTCTTCAATTAAAAAGGCAAAAATTGTAACATTGGCTAAAAGAGCAAGATCCAACTGCATTCTGTTTACAAGACACAATTGAAATATAAAGGCACAGATAAATTAAAAGTACAACTATAGGAAAAAATACCATGCAAACACCAGTTGTAAGAAGGATGGAGCAGCTTTATTAACATGAGACAAAGCAGGCTTCAGGCCAAGCAGCCTTTGCAGAAATAGGAGGGATGTTTCATGACAGCAAGAGTCCATTTATGAAGAGAACATAACAATCTTAAGTGGGCATGCACCAAGTAACAGAGCTGACAAGCAGAAACAAAAACACACGGAAATTAAAGGAGAAAGAAACATCCACAATTACAGTTAGAGATTTCAACTCTCCGCTCCATTAATGAAAGAACAAAATATTCTCAAAGATGCAGATCTGAGCAACTCTGACAACGTTCTTGACTTCACTGACAATTTAAAAACTCTCTGTAGAGAACAAAATGGAGTCACTCACGTCAAGCAGTGGCCTGTGTCTAACAGTGACCCAAGCAGCTAAGAGCATTGCAGCTAAGACCAGACATGGCTGAGACCAGCACCAGCTGATGACACAGTCAGAACTGATGACCAGCAGAAACAGAGGAGGCCCATCTACAAAGGTCCAACACTGATTAAATCTCTTTTTTTAAAAGATAGGATTTTTATCATCGAGCCTTACATCGAAAACCGGGGATGTACTGTATGGTGACTAACATAATATAATAAAAAATCATTATAAAAAAATAAAAAAATAAAAGATAGGATTTTTGCCACAAACTGTCGGACTCCTCAGATATGGACTCCTCTATGTCTGACCACTTCAAAAAGCAGCTGCCACCGAAGGTTCTGTCTGATTGATCTCTGAACAGAACAGAGATCCTTCACTCACTGCTTGAACATGATAAGCAAGAAAGGCTGAGAGCTGACCTGGACCGGACCAAGGCCTTATCTCAACTGTGCACCCCCAGGCTGACTTCACGTTTGGTTTGTTAAGATCCTACCCCCTGTTCTATCGCATTTGCTTTGCTTGGTGCGACATGCAGGAAGCTAAGTTAATCGTGTGGTGAAATATCATTGAGTTTGGAATCCTGAACCTGCTTTATAATTATATTAACCTTGCTTTACGACTGAAGAAAGCTGACACTGTGGAAAGACACAATCCGTGTGTGCACCTTCGTGGCGTGCTCACAACACTATCCAGTAACAGCAAAGTGCGTATTATTTTCAAGCATTCCTGGGAGATTCACCCAGGCAACTAATTCTGGACCATAAAATCTCAATAAATTTTAAAGTTTTGAAATCATATAAAGTATATTCTCTGATCATGGTGAAATTAAATTAGAAATCAGAAACAGGGGTGCCTGGATGGTGCAGCTGGTTAAGCATCCAACTCTTGGTTTCGGTTCAGGTCGTGATCTCAGCGTCATGAGATGGAGCCCACATTGGGCTCCTTGCTCAGCACAGTCTGCTTGAGATCCTCTCTCCCTCTGCCCTTCCTGCTTGTGCTCTCACTCTCTCTCTAAAATAAACAAATCTTTTTAAAAAATCAGGAACAAACAAGTATAGGAAAAATCTCCAAATATTTCCAAATTTAGAGTAACATTTCTAAATAACTCATGGGTCAAAGAAGAAATCACAAAGGAAATACCACACTTTGTAGAATGAGTAAAAGCAGTGGTCACAGAGAAATTTATGGTTTTAAATGCTTGTATTGGAAATAACAAAGGATTATGATAAAATATCTGAACTAGAAATACAAGAGCAAGTTAAATCCAAAGTAAGTAGTAAGAAGAAAATAATAAAGATAAGAGCAGAAATCAGTGAAATAGAAAACAGGAAACAATAGAAAAAAAAATCTGTGGAACCAGAGGAGGGTCTTGAAAACATCAATAAAATTTACACCCACCTACCTAGACTGGATAGTAAGAAAAAGAGAAAAGATTCAAATTACCAATGCCAGGAGAAAAGAGAAAACATCATTGCAGATCCTACAGATATTAAAAGGAAAATAAAGAAATACTTTCATGATGTAAAGCCAATAAATTTGACAACTTAGATGGAATGGACAGCAAAGATATCAAATACCTACGAAGAAATTCAATGACATATATGCAAACCCTTCCCATGAAAAGTATGAAACCCTGCTGAGAGAAATTAAAGAAGACCCAATAAATGGAGTGATGCCGTTGTTGTGCATTGGAGAACTCACTACTGTGAAGATGTCAGCTCTCGCCAAACTGACTTCTAGATTCAACACAAAACCAATTAAAATCCCACGGGCTTTTCTGTAGACATTCCCCACATTTACATGGAAATGCAAAGACTAGAAGTGCCCCCCAAAAACCCTGAAAGAGAACAAAGCTGGAGCACTATCACTTTCTGATTTCAAGACTTACTGTAAAGCTTCAGAAATCAAGACTGTGTGATACTGGCCTAAAGATAGACAAAGAGATTAATGGTACAGAATAGAGAGTCCTGAAATAGACCCACATTTATACAGTCAATTGATTTTTTTAACAAAGCAATTCAATAGGGAGAGAAAAGTCTTTTATTAAAATGGGGCTAAAACCACAGGATATCCATCAGAAAAAAATAAAATGAAATTTGACTCCATTCTACAATACAGAATCATTTCAGATAGATTATAGACCCAATGTAAAAGCCAAAATTGTAAAGCTATCAAAGGAAAACATCAGAGAATGTCTTTGCAGCCTTGGAGTTGCAACTACTGAGGACATGGAGAACACTGATCTTAAAGGAAAAAAATGATAGATTAGATATAATCAAAATTCAAAACTTCTGCTCATCAGAAGCTTTTAAGCTTACTAAGATATATTAAGTAAATAAATAGGCAAGCCACAGGCAGGGAGAAAATATTTGCAATGTATATATTTGATAAGGAAAGAACTATAACTCAATTTAAAGAAAATAGTCCACCAAATAAGACATGGGCAAAAGACTTGAATGGACACTTCACAAAGGAAGTTATACAAATGGCCAAAAAACACATGAAAAAGTACTCACTGTCATTAGAGAAAATTACAAGTTAAAATTACAAGTTAAAATTACAAATTAAAATAATAATGAGATACAACAAACAATGAGTACCTTTCATGGGTACCTATACGTGAGCATTTAAATTTGTCAAAGCTTAGCAAACTGTGTGCTTAGAATCTATACATTTCACTATTTATAAATTATGCCTCACTTGAAAAAAAATAAAAGGGAGAAAAGCAGTGAGGCACCAAAATTTGACTAGAAGCTGCATAATTAAGGGGAGCCGCCATTCTGTGGGGGGGAACCCCTAAAATGTCAATCTCTGTAGATTTTTTTTTTTCTCTTGGCCCAGCCCATTTTCAAGAGAAGAATCCTCTTCATCTCCAGCCTGGGAGGCAGAAGCTTTGTTTGATGCCACTATTGTGGGAACCAAGCTGGGGAAGAGGGCTAGGGTCTCACTAGGCTTTCATTTAATCTGCCTGTTTTCACGCTGCATCTCATCCCTCCTGGTGCTCCTTAAATCAAAGTCTCTGATGTGGCTTCTGCAGACAGTTTTACCACCTTTCTCTGCTGGTTGGGGTTAGGGCAGTTTTTGTTGGACCCCAGAGCATGGGAGAGGAGGCTGGGGGTTGACTGCTCCTTACACAGACTTGCATGAGACGTCTTCCTATCTCCCTCCCGCCACCCCACCTTCTGAGATGCCTGGAGCCTCCTGTCCCTGAAGCTGTCAACACAACAGAGGCTGTTTCTCCCGGGCCTCCTCCTCTGCAAGCATCAGTTGTCAAGTGCTGCTCTGCAGGGTCCATTTCCACACATCCACCCTTGTTCGTTCTTCAAAAACTACTGACCCATCTTGTGCCACTGTCATTCCCATGCCCGTTCTCTTTGTCCCTGGGGACTCACAGGTTGTTTGTTTGTTTTTCTTTACTCCATTACCAGCATTTCATTGTGGCAGGAAGCAGGGGAAAAAAGCATGTGTTTAATCCACTGTTTTCCCTGAAGCCACTTAACCTTTCTAAGCCCCTGTTTTTTCATCTGTAAAACAGGGGTAATGATGCCTTCCTCAAGGTCATTACGAGAATTTCATTACAGACCTGGGCACACTGCCTAGCGCCTAGTAGATACACAATAAATATTGGTTTCTTGTCCCTTCTCTACCCATAATTGCATCAGACACCAACAGTGGGCTGACTCACGCCTTCCACCTTCAGCCCAGGCCTTGTCTCTTGCCATCTCCTGAGGGGTCTTCCCTGCTGCCCACCATTCACTGCTCCCTCCGGGCCCCATGCAGACCTGTCTGCGTCACCGAGCACCTGCTGTGTGCCCAGCACAGAGAGAAGCTTTGGCCTCTGTCTTCAAGGTGCTCTCAGTCTGTGGGGCATCCTCTCCTGACCTGCTAAGGGACCCTCTCACTTCACGGTCCCCTCAGAGGACATCTGCAAACACGTGGCACCCAAGTGAGGATGACGATGCTTGTCTGCTCACACACAGCGCTTACTCTGCGCTACTTTACAAATAAGGAAACTGAGACTCCAGGAAGTTAATTAACTCCCCTAGTAAGTGCTGGAATCAAGATTCAAGCCTGACTCCAGAGTCTGTGCTGACAACCACTGTACTATACCGCTTACTGGACCCAGGGCCCTTGGCTCAGCAGCCAGAGGCAAAGAAATTTAGAGTGTGGCAAACAGCCTTAGTGGCTCCCGCAGTGGCTCAGGGTCCTTTGGAGCAATACATGGCACCCAGAGAGTCTTATCAATGCCACGGAGTGGGGTATGGGGCCCAGGGGCCCAGAGGGCCCCAGGCAGAGGTTGTTAGGATAGTACTTGGGCGTCTTTGGAAGCCCTATCCCAGCTCCCAAGAGGACATTCCAGAATGGCAGGAAATGTCTGTCCTTTCTTTGCAAGTTGAGGCTCTAATAATTTCCCTTTGACAAGCTCCTGTGGAATGTGTGTGAGCTTCTCACAGGGCATGTGATACGGCATACGAGCCACTGTGGCAAATACCCCGAGAGGTGATGGCATTCAGTGTTAAGGAAGGGAAGGGAACAAGTCTTTACGGAGCGCGTACTACACAGTGCCTGGCTCCTCGCAGCCGCTGCCTCCTTCGAATCTCGTAAGAGCCCTGCAAGGTGGTATCGCTCTCCTCAATTCACAGTCGGGGAAACCCAGGCTCAGAGAAAGGAAGTGATTTGTCTGATGGGCCGTAGCCAGTGACAAACGTTCCGGTGTCTGGGCGGGGCCTGCCCCCTCCCCCCAGCCCTCTGGACTGTGGATGTTCTTAGCACAGCTCCAGGACCCGAACTGAACTTTAAAAGGCCTAGAACAGAGGAAGCGGGTTCAGGTGCTGCCCTGCCCAGACTTGGCCAGCAACCAACCAGCAGCACCTTATGGACAAGAAAACTGATGCCCAAGTGGCCACATAACTTGTCATAGGTCACCCAGCCCAGTAGAAATCTTCACATTCTATCCATCCCTTTGGAACCTGGGGATTGAAAAGGGAACCGCACTCCGGCTTTTCGACCTGAGTTAAACTAATCCCTACTGTTGGATAATGTTTTAGAACCCTGCTGTTCAAATTGTGGTCACCAGACCAGCAGCATCGGGATCTCCTGGGAGCTTGCTAGAAATGCTGAGTTTCGGGCCCCCCCCCCGCCCCCCAGATCTCCTGAATCAGGGACAGGTCCCTGATGATTCATGTGCACACTCCTGTTTGAGGCGCATAGCTGGAGACCACAAAGCATGTCCTGAGAGGGATGTACTGAATCCTTCATTCCCAAGCCCCTCTTGCAGGGAGTCATCAGCTCTCGTTGTACAGATGAGGCCACAAAGTCACAGGGTGGGTCACTGGTACAACTGAGCCTAGCTCTCCTAGTTCCACCTGGCCTCTGTGGCCCTGCCACTGTGGCGGGCAGCGGGCGACCCTCAGTTCCTGACCGCAGAGGCCATGGCTCTCCCTGTCCTCGGAGAGGCAGGCTTGTACGCACAAGGCCAGTGCCACCAGAGGCCTTCGATGGCAGACACTCCTCACAAGCTCCTCTGGGCCTATGTGGCAGCAAATCCTGCCCGCCCCCTGCCGGCTGGGCCTAGGACCCCGCGCAGGCTCCGGAGACCACACAGCGGTGGTCTCTTGCGGATGCCCTGGCCTGGGAAGGGGAAGCTCCTCACCCACATGACGACCTCTGTCGAGGGAACCAGACCCCTGGCCTCCCGGAGCTGGCAGGCTCTGGCCTAAGGGCAGGATCTGCAGTAAGCTGCGTTGGGTTTGAATCACGGCTCCCAGGCCGCCCACTTCCCTCCACCCTCTCCTTGGCCTCGGTTTCTTCATCTGCAAAAGGCGAGTAATGATCCTTCCCTCCTTCCTCCCAGGGAGGCTCTGAGATCGAAGGAGGTGATCGCATCAAGTTGTTTTATAAACAGTAAAGCTCTCACGGACTATTCCCTCCCCTTCCCACCCTGACCCCCCCTCCCTGCCCTTGACTGCCAGGCCAGGGCCAGAACTGCCAGCGGACCACTGATCTCTGGCCAGGCTGAAGGACACAGCGCTGGGCTGCCAGGTCATGGGATCAGGCTCCCAAGTTCTTTTCAGCCCAGATCTGAAGTAAGACCAGAGTCAGGAAGGAGAACTGGCAAAGCAGGCTGCCGGGCCCTGGCACCCACGATGCACAGCCACAAAACTCAGCTCATGTGGCATCTCAGGCACCTGGGAGGAAGACTCTTTCCACTGGGTGGGGCCTTGCTTTTTGGAGTATTACAGGGGCACCAGCCCTCCACCTGAGGGCTCCAGTCAGACCTCTGCAGGGAAAGGGGCTGAGAGGTGAAGCATGGTGTTTCTCTCCCGGGCTTCACCCCACTGACTCTGGAGCAGGCTACATACCCCATTCAGCGCTTCCACTCCAGGAGCTCATGTAGTCCTCGTCACAGCCTGGTGAGGTGGTGGGCATTACTGTTATTACTCCCATTTTACAGATGAAAAACTGAGCCTCAGAGACGTTAGGCCTTTTCCTTGTCCCAGGTCACACAATGGTAAGACGCAGGGCCGGGTAGGATCCACTCCGGGTTGGATCCCCACACCACCGTTCTTTCTCAGACTCTGTGCTGGCCATTCCACGATCACAGGCCAGCCCTGGGCTGCTGTCGCCCTGCGTGGCCGTGGGAGGAATTCCCTGCCCCTCCCTCTGCCTTGTGTTCCCTGGCTCTGCCAGCCTTCAGGAGAGGGGGACCATGCCACATGCCTACTTACCCTTGGGGACAGGCACAGCCCGAGAGGCAGGGGCCACGGGCAGGCACGCTCAGGTTCAGCAGCTGCTGCTCACACGTCCTCTCTCTGCTCAGCTCGGGGGCTGTGTGCATGTCACTGCAGTTCACGAAGACCTGGCCCAGTGGGCAGGCGGTGGCTGGAGGAGAAGAGGGGGCTGCTGGCAGGGGCTTGGATGCCCAGCAGGATGTTTGAAACACGGTCCTTGGGGTGGGATCCTGGGTGCCAGGGGTGGCCAGGGAGACCTGGGGACCCGACAACTGGAGGACGCAGGGAGAGAGGGGGCTGTGCTGCTTTCAGGGCCTTGCTTGGGTTCCCAGATGCACATCATAGAGGGAGGGGGGCTGTGGGCTGTCACACACAAGACAACCCCCGCCTCTACCAGCACCGAGAGTACCATGTTCTCTCCACCAGAGACTGTTCCGGGCACTTCACATGCATTTTCTCACTGAGTCCTGCAACAACTCTGGGAGGTATTATCATCTCCCATTTCCCATATAATGGAAGGAAGTCCCTTCTGCTTTCCAAGGCACGATAAGGTGAGAGGTAGTGCCCCAAAGAGACCAGGAGAAGAGCCAGGAGGGTAGTGATGCTGTGTGGCAGGGTGGCCAGAGGACTTTAAACAACCAACTTCCCATTACCTATACTTCCGTGACATAAACTCCCTCTCTCTCCCTGAGCCTTCGCTCAAGTCGGCTGTGCACACTTATACCTTGTGTGACTGATCTTTTTTAGGAAAATCAATAAAGGGGAGGTGAGTTCCATGCCCAGCTTAGGATGGAGCAGAGAGAAAAAACATAGCCACAGGAGATGAGATAAAAGTCCCAAAGAAGAAGCAATCTGAAGCCAGGAGCAACAAAAAGAAAATCATAGAATTCTAGGTTGTATACAAAAGAGGAAGCGAAGGCTCAGAGAGGTGAAGTGAGTTACCCGGGACTGCACAGCTTACAAGCATGGGGCAACATTTCAACCCAGGGCTGCCAGACTCTGGAGGCCCTACTCTGTGCCACTTGCTGTATGATTGCTCTCTGACCCCCCTGTGCCAATCCCCGTCCGTACTGGCCTCCTCTGGAGGCCCACCTTGCCCTCCTGCTCCCATGCCCTCCCTACCACCTCCGCATCGCTCACAGGCTGACCCACTGCCATGCCACCCTACCCCATTTCTATGGCTTGGGACAGCCTCAGAGACTGACTGTCCTCCCCATCTCTGTGACCCCCAAGTCTAGCACATGACTGGGCAGAGAGTCAGCCTTAGTAGACGACCAATAGCTCCGACCAAGGAAACTCAGGACCCAGGGGAGGTCGAGGGACTGTCCAAACACCCCGCTGGCTGCCCCCGAGGGAGACAGTCTCAGCCTCTCCTTCTTGAAAAGCAGGAGGGACAGCCGCTAGGGTGGGGCTGAGGATGGGCCGGGGTTTCTGGATGCCACTCTCTAAACTGGAACCTTTCCCAAGAAGGCAAGGAATACAGGAGGCTCAGTGTGGGGCAAGATGTGGCTGGGTTTTCCCTGCTCCTGATCTATCCTCAAGCTCCCCACTGTCTTCTCCATAACCCCACTACCATGGAGGAGACCCCAGAAGAATTCTTCACCTTCCACCTTACCTGGGGCTCTGCTATCACAGCTCATGACTCCATCTTTGCAGTGGCTGCAGAGAGGGGGGAGAGGGGTGACTGGGATTAGCTGACTCAGTCACTGCAGAGCCAGAGACCGCAAGCCGCTCTGCTCAGACCCCTGCAGGGTTCAGGGAGCAGCCCCACTCTGCCCCTGGCCCCCTGTGCAGAGGCAGAAGGTGAGCATTGCCTTGTGGAAAGATCTGCTCGGCTGTATTTTCTTCAGTCAGCAACTTCCATTTAAAGAGAGGACACTAACGCTGCTATCTAGGGAGCTCACCAGTGGCCCAGAGATGGGATGTCGCTGTCTCCAGGAGGATAGTCCATTCCTTGAAAGTGGCAGGAGCACTGGTTCCTGTAAAACCCAGGAACGGAGAAAAATGAGCCGACTCAGGAGCTGGGGCAGCGACTGCCGAGGACGAGGACCCCACCCATCAGCAGCCAGGGGCGTAAGGACACAGAGAGAAGTAATGGCGCCTGCTGTGACAGGTGACACACCTCCCAGGAGTGGGGAAGCCACCAAGGACAGAGGTTGGGGCCATCCAGTTTCACTGGTCTCTGTCCACCCAAAGCCAGCCTCCCTTGGGCCAGGGAAAAGAGAGGTGGTAAGAACAGGGCCACGCTTCCCGAGCCCGCGCTGTGTCAGGGACGGACGCAGGTTGGAAATTCTCATACTGCTCATTCACACCCAGCATCAGTGCCCACACCATAACGGCTGTCAAATATTTTGAACACCAGGCTAGGCCCTCCAAATACGTCATCTCCTCTATTCCTCACAGAGTCCCTTACGCTGTCTTTCGGCTCCTCTCTGTAGGTCTGCTGGGGGCAAAGACTGTTTCCTCCTCACGCACCTCCCACAGCCCCTGCCAGGGCCGGAAGTGCAGGCCTTGCAGCAGACCAGTTGAGGGCTGGAAGGGATGTCTGAACTCATCCGGCCCCTGTGTTTCTCGGTCACCTTCTCCCTCTCCAACCCCTCCCCCCATATAAACCTCAGAGGACCCTTCGGAGGCAATATTCAACCACAAGGGGGGGATCTCAAAGGAGGACCCTAGTTTGAAAAGGCCCTGAATGATTCCAGTATACCCCCAACAGGAGCCTCTCTCCAGCCCCCACCCCTCAGTGGAATGCGATAACATTTTAGGGGAGAAACAGGTCAAGAGGGGACCAAAAGCTTTGCCAGTCAGCTCTGGGATCCAGTGAGGTCACCACCTCCCACCTCCGCCTCCAGCCACACTGAGAACACGCTACAGTCAGCCTTGGGGCTGTCCCTGTCCCCTCGGCCTGGAGCACTCTTCCCTCACTTGCCCCCACCTCTGCTCACATGTCATCTCAGCAGAAAAGCCTTCCTTCCATGCTCACCTCATGTAACCTAACAGTAACCCCTCCCTGCCTGTTCATAGCTTGTGACCAGCAGACCCTTTAAGCGTCGGTTTATTTATTAATCTGTCTTGGCACAAGAATGTGAGCTCCATGAGGGCAGGATTCTGTTTGGTTTGTTGCTGAATTTCCAGGGCCTAGAATTGTCCAGAACACACTAGGAGGTCAATAAATATTTGTGGAAGGAAAGGGGAGATGAAGGGAGAGAGGCTGTCTCTGTGGGGCTGTTATTCTGTCTCATGGGGAAGCCAGGCGGGAGTTCTAGGCCTAAGGAGCTGGAGCTGAGGAAAAAGCCCTGAGAGGTGGGTCCAGGGGAGGAAGCTCACCCACCCAGCCACCCATCAAACCCTGCCCTATGAGAGGTGCAGTCAGCCTCCCAGCCTCAGATGCCCTGGAGATCCTCAGCCCCCTCCCCCTCCCCACCTCCCCAGCAGAGGTCAAGTTAGTCCACTCACCTAGGGACACAGAGGTCAGCCTGGGTATCCAGATAGGTGTCTGGTGGGCAGGTGCAGCCTTCTACACACTCGTCCCCACTGAGGTCGCTGCTGCCACCAGCCCCACAGGCCACAGGGCTGGCCAGGTCCTGGCAGGTTTGGCCACACAGGGCCACACAGGGGCTGTACTCCTTGGTGGCCTCACAGGACAGTGCTGTAGTGGGAGATGAAACCGTGGCCTTCGTCTCCCTCATCCCCACAACTGTGCGGGGGTGGGGTCATCATCTTGGTGAGGAGAACCGAGAACCAGAGAAGATGTCTGCTCAAGGTCACACAGTGGGGCAAGGTCAGCCTTGGGATTTGAAAATAGGTCTGACTTCAGAGTCCCGCTTCCTCCCACTACACTACAAGGGCAGAGTGGCAGGGGTGGGCCCCCCTTTCCAAGCGCAGTCTGGACCCTGCCATTGGTGTTTCTTTTTCTCTGCAGGACATTCCTCTTAGGTAGTGATAGTGGGGGAGGGTAGAGGTCACCACTCGCCTTGTCAGGGACACACAGCAATTACCTGCAGGTCTGGCACAGAATACAGGTCTCCTGACTCCCAGGACAGTCTTTCCATTTCTTCAACAAACATTTGCTAAGAGCTTACTGTGAGTGGGGTCCTGTGCTAGGGCTGGGGGCCCAGAGACCCCACTCGAGGAGTGTGGCCCAGGTGTGCAGGGGGGCGGTTGAGCAATGGCCAGCTCATGCCCACTGAGCCACATGTGCACCAAGGGTGATGGGAGCCAGGGTGAAGAGGCTGTGGGGGGGCCTACTGGGAAGCTCTGACAGGGGTGGTGGCCTTGGAGGTGGTGATAAGTGGGTGAATTTCCATCTCCAATTGACAGCCTTGATAGGACTTGGAGATGGGCTGGAGGTGAGGGTCACAGAGAAGCGGTCATGTGTCACACGTCCTGAGTGTCAGGCCCGGGTGGCCAAGGGGATGGAGAGCACAGAAGAGGGGTGAGGAGGGGGTGTTAGGCAGCAGGGGGGCAGGGGGACACTGCGGTCTGGAGCCCAGGCTCCTCCAGCCGCCCTCATGGGGGCGCACGTGCGTGGGGCACTCACCACACGCTGGCAGGTGGGCGCGGAAGTCAACGGGGAGCCCATGGCGCCGGCACAGGTGGGCGTAGTGGGCCAGCGTGGCACACAGGCAGGGCTGCCCGCAGCGGCAGGCGTCCTGGCGGCACTGCTCAAAGTAGGGCACGGGGCTCAGGTACACGGAGCAGGGCGCGAACAGCTCCCCGGTGAGCACGCTGCAGGACTGCCCTGCGTAGGAGGCTGGACACAGGAGGGACAGGGGCAGGGGGCAGAGATCTGGTTTGCCTGGTGCCCGGGCCCCAGCCTCTTCCTGGCCCCCTCCCCACAGTTCAGGGGGTTGTTGGCGTAAGAAGGTGGGTGGGAGTGCGTGTGTACAGGAGGGATGTGGGCAGGTACCGGGCGCACTGCTAGTTGGGAATGTGTGGGTAGGGTTGGCTAAGTCTGGGTGTCACTATGTGGTTGGCTCCGGGCATGGCTGCAAATGACTAAGGAGAGTGAGCGTGTGTGTGTGTGTGTGTGTGTGTGTGTGTAGTGCCCTCATGCAGTACAGTCCACCTTGCACAGGACATGAACCCACATGCTGCAAGGAGATACAGGAGTGAACAAAGCAGACAAAACCCTTGCCCTCGTGGAGCTTACACTGTGGTCGAAGGAGACTGCCAGGAAACAACTTCTCCAGCAAAGTAGGTGAAGACCTCCAAGAGAGAGGAGGAAGGAGGATGGGCATTGGAGGTGGGGTGGGAGGGTCAACTGCAATTTTAAACCAGGCGGTCGGGTAGGCCTCTGTGGGAGGATGAGGTCTGAACAAAAAGTTGAAAGAGGTGAGGGAGTAAGGCCTGTGTGGCGTGAGGGAAGAGCATCCAGGTGGAGGGAATGGCAAGTCTAAAGGCCGGAGCGGAGAGTACACCTCGGTGTGTAAGAAGAACAGCGAAGAGGCCTGCATGGCTGCAGAGAGTTGGGGGGAGGGGCAAGGGGGATGGGCAGAGAGTGTGGGGCCTGGAGGGGCCACTGTGAGGGCTTAGACTTCTGCCTCGAGACAGGGGAGCCAGTACTGATGTGTGTCTACAAGTCAGTGGTAGCGCCTGAAGCGCGTCGGCCTGACCCTTACCAGAAGGGAACCACGGTCCACTCTCTGCAGCTCCGCCTTTTCTCGTCACATCTGCCCAACCTGACCAGCCCCCGCAGGCCCAGAGTTCCCATCTCATCCCTCTCAAACCCGGCCCGCCGCAGCCCCTCCACCTCCCCTTCTCCCCCCACCTCACCTGCTTGCAAGTGCACATCGCAGGGGTCCAGCGAGGAGCCAGAGACCAGTGGAGAGCAGGCAGACAGCGTTTTCCAAGAGTTGCCAAAGAGTTGTGGGGTGCTCTCAGGCACACCCACTGGGGACCTGCAGTCATGGCATAGCCACATTCACACCCTTGCCCACGTGGACTCAGGCCCAGGCATGTACAGCATACACCCAGAGCACAAATATACGCCAGAGGTGCAAACAGCCAAGGGGGTCCACACAGTCACATACAAACACATACAATTATGGATGTGCACATGTGCACGCACCCACACACATCATGTTTAACAGCCTCCAAAGGGACCCAAAACTGGCTTGGGGCCACCCATTACACGATCTTCACCCCCCACCCCAGCTCTTCGTGTCAGAAAGAGAGAAACAAGGACACCATGTGAACCAAACTTCACCGGATTAAGACTTCTCCTCCCTTCTCCATGAGCAGTTCCTGAAAGCTCCTTTGCCCTCCCTTTCGCTCTAGGTAGGAAATAGTCATACGAGGGGCAATAAAGGAAGAAAGGGGGAAACGCATGTTTTCTAAGTCTCGCCGATCTCCAAGAGTCACCAAACCCAAGAAGATGGTAGATTGGAGAGATCATGATGTGCGGGGGGGAGACGGGTTCTGCCTGACACTCACCACGCCCACATTACTGCTCCTGAGCAGTGAGAGCACTCAAGCTATGCACAGCAACTTTTCCGCCCATAGTTCACATTTAGGAGGGAGGCAAGCAGCCCACACACTAAACCAGGGTCTGTCCCCACGACCCTTGGCCAGCTGCCCTAACATCAGCCCCATCAGGCAAGACAGAGTAGAATGCTACATTTTCTCATGTGCATGCATTTAAAAGCTCTCAGTTTCTTCTGATTCTTGTTTTTCTGAAAGAATCTGAATTCTCTCTTCTGGCTGAAGAAAGCCTCTCATTTACTTCTATATCGCCTAATGCGGGTAACTTGAAAAACTGGCCAGAACCTCTAACCTTCAAGATCAACCCTTTATTCTCCTTTCTGGAAAGTCTGACTTGTCCTCTCCCAAGTTCCTAAACAGTATCCATGCCCAGACAGTCTTTCTGTCAATTCTCCGTCAGGGAGAGTGCAACCCTCGAGTATCAGGCAGGAAACATACAAGGCTTAGACTGGCCTGGGGGATTGAAAGCAGGAGTCTGGGCATCATTGGCTCACTGGGGGCTTGCAGTCATCTAAAGGTGCTCACGGTCAATTAAGACAAGGAAAACCATGAACCAAATCAAGCCCAGCCTGAAGTCTACCAGTTTTAAGACCTCACTAGAAAACGGTATTTCTCAAGGTATGTCCATAGATCTTTTATCCTAGAATTGCGGCGGTTACTTATTAAAAACAGGATTCTTGGGCCCCAACACAAACCAGATACACGAGAAGTAGAACCCAGGAGTCAGCATTTTAACAAGCTCCCCAGGTGAGTCTTCTGCACAGAGAAGACTGTGAGCCATGGCCTTAAAGAAATATGCTTCGATTTAAATGGAGAGGAATCAATAATTAATGGTGCATGTGTGGCCCAGTGGGAGACCAAGAGTTTGCAAGAGATGTTTTCAATAAGAGCCTCCAGGTACTCAGCCTTCAGGGACCCCCCCTCCCTTCTGCTTCCGGGGCAGGGGCACGTACAGGAAGTCATCCTGCGTGTTGCCGTTGAAGGTGCCGCAGAGGCCCACGGTGTCCTCCGCCCATCGCTGGTCCACCTGTAGGTAGAGCCGCAGTCCTTGGCGGTCGTAGAGCACCCGCACGCCCACGTTGGTCCTCACCCGCAGGAACGTGGAGGACAGCCTCCGGATCTCAAAGGCGTCTGGGCACAGAACCACAATAGGGATGAGGGAAGTTCTGCCAACACGCACCCTGCCCACCGCCACCACCTGCATGGCCCTCATCGACCCTCATGCCCAACCAGCCCAGCCTTCACACCAGGTGAAGCGCTGCCAAGGGGTTGGCTTTGGAAGCCTTGAGAAAATCCTGCTCAGGGATGAAATCAGGACCCAGGGATAACACCATGGCAGGCCCGGCTAAGAATTTATTTTTTTTAAGCATCAAGTACCAATTAAAGTTTTTCCTCCATAAGGAACTGATAGTATTCCCTCCTGCAGCAAGGGAGAATTCTGTAACTACCCATTTTTCCACAGTGACCCACCAGGAAGCTCACGATATGATTTTAGATTCAATTGCAACAATTTTACATTTTTAGATTCAATTGTAGTGGATTTTTCACCTTTTGTGACTTATATTTCTTTGGTCTCTTTACACCCCCTGCATCCCCACTCCTCTCAGTCTTGAACACTTACTCTTTTTTTTTCTTTACAATTTTCTCTGGCACTATTGTATTGCTTAACTGTTTTGCCGTTTTTGTTAGATGTGCTTCCTACAAGCTACCGCAGATCCCTTGTGGAATCAGACAGGATAATAAGTAATTAAAAAACAAATGGGGGCACCTGAGTGGCTCAGTCGGTTAAGCGTCTGCCTTCAGCTCAGGTCATGATCTTGGGGTCCTCGGATCGAGCCCTGTGTAGGGCTCCCTGCTCAGTAGGAAGTCTGCTTCCCCCTCTCCCTCTGCCCCTCCCTCTCCTTCTCCCCCCCCACCTGTGTGCTCGCTCTCTCTCTCATTCTCGTCTCTCAAATAAAATATTCTAAAAAATAGAATAGGGATAGAAAACAGCCCCATTCATATCCTCATGTTAGGAGAAACCATCACGCTGCTGTAAAGTCTATTGTCATGTTGGGATGGGGACAAAGACCATCTTACAAGTCCAGAGTCCACGTTCCTGGGACCAAGGTGCCCCTCGGGCCTGATTCACCCAGTATCAGAGAATGTGAGCTCTTGCCCATGTGGCAGTGCCTTTGGCCAGAGGCAGTGCCTGGAAGAAGAGGCCTGGACAGCCAGCTCCCAGCTAGCCCTCGCCCACCAAAGCCGTACCATCTGTGTAGGGTGGGGTAACCTTGTACTGGTCAAACAGAAGGACGTCTCCCGCTTGGGTCAGGGTCACCTGCCTCCGAGGGTCCTGATGCAGAATCACTGATACTGACTGGACACAGACTCCATCCTGGTTCTGGAGAAAGAGGAAGACAAATGAGGCAGAGTTAGTCTGTCTCTCCTGCTGGTCCCAACAGAGCCCACAGGAGCAGGGATTCTAGTGCAGTTTGAGGTCAGGAGCAGGAGGAGACGCAGCCCCCAAAGGATATTAGGAGTCCTCTAACCAAATGCCCTCATCTGGGAATGGGAAGGCAGAGGCTCCGACTGGAGAAGGTTAGTGGCAGAGCTGGGAAAATGCAAATAAAAAGATAGTCAACTCTTAGACCGTCTACGACACAGAGCAGAGATAGACCCCCTGGATGGCCCAGAGTCTAGCCTCAGAAACGCTGACCTCCCCACTCAAGTACAATATAGGATTTAATTTCATCCTTTCATAGGTATTTGTATAGTTCTTTCCATGGGTCACATCCTGCAGAGTACCAAGCCCCACTCACAGGCAGGCAGCCAATGAGCTAATACTATCTGGGCCTCAGGTTCTCATCTCTGAAATGGGTAGTACACATCAGGCCCATTCATACTTCCCTTCCACAAGAAGACGTCCACACAACCATACAACGACGGACATGATGGGCATATTCGGGGAGAGTACATATTTGTGTGGGACGCAAACATTAAACAAGTAATTACAAAGTTGGCTTTTAAATTATTATTGGGATCAGCGATGCAAATAGGTGTAGGGTGCTAGGAAAGCGTATAGTGAAGGAACAAGACGTAGTCTGCAGAGGTAGGAAAAGCCATCCTAAGGAAAGATAATGATAATGTAAACATCATAAAGCTTTTACTACTGCTATATTTATTATAATAACTGCTAACTTTAATATAGAATTACTATGTTCAGGTACTAATCTTTTTTTTTTTTAAGATTTTATTTATTTATTCGACAGAGATAGAGACAGCCAGCGAGAGAGGAAACACAAGCAGGGGGAGTGGGAGAGGAAGAAGCAGGCTCATAGCAGAAGAGCCTGATGTGGGGCTCGATTCCAGATCGCCGGGATCACGCCCTGAGCCAAAGGCAGACGCTTAACCGCTGTGCCACCCAGTCGCCCCACAGGTACTAATCTTTTGACATGTATTTACTCCCTTAATTCTCAGAGCAATCTAATTTAGTAAGTATTACTAACAACCCCATTGTGCAGATCAGAAGACTGAGGCACGGGAAAATGTGACAGGTGAGCTGAGTTCTGAAGGGTCCATAGAAGGTAGCTGGGCAAAGAAAGCAAGCACGGAGATGGACATCCAGGTATAGTGAACAGTCTGCCCAAAATCCCCTGACACACGAAGGCATTTAATGCATCCAAGCACATAAAAGAAGACCAGAGGCCCAGAGCCCACTGAGCGAAGTGGTTTAAGAAAAGGTTCAAGAGTAGGCAGGAGGAGCTCAGGCAGAGTTTTGTAAAATTTTTGGACTTTATTCTAAATCCAAAGACAGCCAGAGAAAGTATAACCTGAAAGTGATATAATCAAACGGTGAAATGAGGAAAGGATTAGAGCTTGAAACTTTTCAGAAAGACATTGTACAACAAACTATGACCTTCCAAGCTCCTTCCCAAGGAGATGTAAATTCCCTAAAACAGCTCAAAAGCACTGTGTCTAAAGCATCGCCTTTGTCAAACCCACTCATCCTCTGGTCCCCTCTGGACACGCCATTGGTGCAGGAAGAAAGTCTGCGTCCTTTAGTCAGAGTCTTAGGTTCAAGTCTTGATGTCACTGAAAGCTGAGACCTTAAAGAGCTCAGTTAACTTATCTACACCTCAGCTGTCTCCTTTAGGAGTAGAGCTACAATAGTTAGTTGGTCCTGACTGGTTTGATACAGATAAGAAAGGTGCATGGAATACTTGGGAGGTTGCATTTGTGGAAGCCCAGAGAACTTTACAGCACAAAGAGTGAACCCTAATGTGTACAATTAATAAAATATCATGTAGGAGGTCAGGGGGTCCCAGGATGCAATGCAGATTGTGACAAAAGAATCGAACTGTATTACAAATATATAAAACAACCTCACTGAAAGGGGGGTCAGGGAAAGTGTTGACCTAAGTGACTTTGGATATAAGCGGAGTTTGAGAGACTAAAAGAAAAAGGAACTGTGCATAAGCACTGTACTCTAGTTGATAAAGTCCTTTCCCATGGGTATGGGTTAATTATTCTAATACCTGTATACTGGAATTGAACATGAGATACACGGATGATGGATGGTGGAAACCAGATTTCTCACGGTCAGGGTGGACGGTTCCGGATAAGCAAGGGGAGAGGCTAGAATGACCCGTGTGATAATGGGTTAGAGTGGGAACATCAATATGAACTCTGTTTAGCACACACAGATATAGAAAGCTATTGATAGATTATCTAGAGATACACGTATCTACGTTAGTCATACAAAGATAGTCATAGGTCATACCTAGTATTTCCTTTTTCTGTCAGCTGAGAGGCTCTAAAAGAAATGATACCCCAGTAGCAACTGAGCCCACCCAGTACCCCAGATCTTGGTTTCTAACACCACTCTCCAATCAAAAGAGCCCAGAGCATCTGATAATATTTTTTCAGAAATGGCTGATTCTAGGAATAGAGCAGGAAATATGCAAGATGAGCCTAGTGCATCTTGTAGGACCATAAAGTAAGGCAGCACACACACACACACACACACACACACACACACACTGATGGGGCTGTGTCAAAGGGACCCAACAGCCAACTGAAAGATTGCTCAATGGTCAAGTCAGAAAAATTTGAATTACAAATTTTGGATTCTACCCAAAGTATAAAATAAATATCCCTGGGTCCATGCTGACATATACAAATGACTGAAAGAAAATATGTGAAGGAAAAAGGACAAACCTCCTGTGCAGAAAAATTCCAAATAGTGTATGTAGACTTTCTGTCTTCAAGCAGAGGGAACATAACTTGCCACTTTTTAAGTGTGGGCTGAACATAGTGACTTCTTTCCAAAAAGAACAGTATGGTAAGGGGGGGAAAGAGGGGTAACGTTACAGTGGAGAATGTGACAAACACTACCTCAGCCAGATGACCGAGGTCGACCTCGACAGTGATAAACCACGCTGATATATGTACCCTTGATAAGATGTGATGAAAATAGCAATTTACCTCTTTCTCCCAAAATCCATAACACCCCTATAACCATGAGAAAAACATCATGCAAGTTCCAGTAGAGGGGCATTCTACAGAATATCTGACCAGTACTCCTCAGAACTTTCAAGATCATCAGAAATAAAGTCTTAGAAACTGTAACAGCCTGGGTGGCTCAGCTGGTTAGGCATCTGACTCTTGATTTCAGCTCACATCGTGATCTCAGGCTGGTGAGATCAAGCCCCATATGGGGCTCCACGCTGGGCATGGAGCCGGCTTAAGATTTTCTCTCTCTCTCTGCCCCAGGCTTATGTGTGCACACTCTCTTCCTCCCTCTCTCTCAAAAAACAAAAACAAAAACAAAAAACACACACACACACAAAAAAGAAAGAAAGTGCAACAGCAAGGAAGAGCCTAGGAGACATGAAGACTAAATGAAATGCGATGTATTGGAACACAGAAAAATGATATTAGGATAAAAAAAATAAGTAAGAAAATAGGAGTGAAGTACAGGCTTTAGTTAACGTACAAACATTGGTTCATTATTTGTAACCAATGTACCATATTAATGTATGATGTTAATAATAGGAGAAATTAGGTATGGGGTATATGGGAGCTCCACGTATCTTTGCATTTTTCTGTAAAATCTAATGCTACTCTGAAAAATAGGTTTACTTGAAAAAATACTTCAAAGGGCTTAACCACTACCCTGATTTGGGGGTGCGTGTATTAAGAGGCCCTGACAGGCTTTCTGGACTTCCAGCCTTGGGTCTGGCTCAGCTCCCCCTCCTGCTGGGGAACACCCAAGCCTCTGTAGGCCTGTCTTATCATATTTTAACTGGGGAGAATAATAATGACTACTACATGGGGGCATTTCGAGCCTTAAACTAGATGTTCTATGCAAATGTGATTAGCCAAAGTTCAAAGTACCGTGCAAACACTTTATCGTCATCATCCTCACCTTACCCCCTTGTGTTTACCCAGGACTGAAGTCACAACTTCATCTTTGGCTCCTCCTGCTTCTCTCTCACACACCCTGCACTTTACCAGCCAGTCAGCCAGTTGCCCGGTCCTTCTGCATCTGCCTTAATGTATTCTAGAACATTCCAACCTCGTTGCTTTCTTTCATATGACCTAATCCTCCCAGATTGCCCTTCCTCCCCATCCTCAAATATACGTATCTTATTTCTATTTATTTTTTAGGCCCACTTTTTAGGTCATTCAGCTCAAATGCCACCTCTGCCTTGACTCTTTTCCTGATCCTTTCTTCTGACCTATGGGACTATTTCTTCCCCCACACAGCTCCCCTCTGACAGCACTGCTCTTGTATCTCTATAGTAAAGCACCTGCCCTGAGGACGTGACTGACTCCCTCCTCGGGCTGTGAGCTCCCGGTGGCTAGGACCAGGGTCTGACTCATCTGTGTAACCCTCACTGTGCCCTGCGCAGAGCCGGCAGAGGGCTGGCCTTTACCGGTTCATTCACGTGGATGAAGTCACGAGGAGGAGACCTGGCTCATGGTAAAAGGAAAGTGCTACCAAGAGGCACTGTTCAGCAATGAAGCAGGTTACTTCAGGCCGAGGCCGGCCAACCACCATTCAGAACACGGTGGAGAGGGGTCTGGTAAGGGACCTCCGAGGTCTCATAGCCCCAGGTATTCTAAGACTCTAGAACTTTGTAAATAGGAAGGAGTCCCACTGGGCGGTGTCTGCCCGCTTTGCCTTTTCTTTTGCCGCCCTCAGGATGAGAGCAACCCTGCTTTTGAGGACAAGTATTCTTCTGATTCAGAGAGCAGCCAAGGGCAGATCCAGGCCATTCTCTGGCAGAGAGAGGGGAGGGGGTCACTCGGGCCTCAAAAGGAAGAAAGCACAGTCCTCTCTCTTGTCCACAGCCTGAGCCTGGGTCCCCAGGGCCAGGGAGAGGCGCCTCTAAGTGATGTCTGCTCACCCACTGACATCACTGGGGGAGAAGAAGGCAGGCAGGGAGGTGGGATTTGGGGTGGCTGTCCTGGCTACGGGTGTGAACCCCTGCTTTATGTGCAGGAAGGAGCTTGAGTGTAGCCCAGACCAGGGCTTATGGGGTCAGCTCAGTATGCTCAGCTCAGGGAAAAGGCAGTCACTGAGAGAGAAACTCACAACTACACCCATTCCTGCATATTGGCCATTTTCTCAGTTACATTCACAAGTGGTTGACACAGCTCGGGCTCACCTCCTCTGGGAAGTCCCTCTGGACCCACCCCTCCTCCCACTGGACATCCAGGCAAAACAACAATAAGGAAAAGCTTCTCTGTGAACACCCACCCTGTAATGTCCACATTGTCCCAGCGCCGATAACACAGTGGATGGTGGGGTCAGTTATCTGCCTCACCTACCAAACTGCATGGCCCGGAGGGCAGAGCCAGATCCAATTCATCCCAGCCTCCAAGACCCAACATAGCTTCTGGCACAAATAGATGTGCAGGATTTGCTGAATGAATAAATGAATGGACGAATGGATACAGAGGTGTTGAAGGTACACTCCAAGGAAACAGAAAAGATTAAGTTGAATTAGACCCATTTTAGAGATTTAAAAAAAAAACACTGAGGCCCGGAAAAGGGAAGTGCCCCTCAGCTAGCAGATGTTCTAGACACAGAACCTAGTCTCCTGTTCCCCGGCTCTGCCCAGAAAGAATAGACATCAGGGTGAGAGGGCTATGGCAACCCTAGGGCCCTGCCCTAGGAGGCGGAGAGCAGGGGCGGCTGGTTGGATTGGGCCTGAGGTCCCCAGCCCTTACCAGGCCACATGGGGCATTCTGCAGTGTCACTGTGAAGGTGCCCGAGGAGCGGCTCTTGGCCAGGATGTACTGACACGTGGCGGGGAACGTGTAGCGGCGGCCGTCAAAGGTCGTGAAATGGATGTCGCCAGTCACTGAACACTCAGCTGAGGGGCAGAGAAAGGTGGCTGACACATGGGAGCCATCCCATGGGCATGGCCTCTGCCCTGCAGGCTCCGAGCGTGAGGAAGAGACAGCACCCTGTCCTCAGGAGTTCCGGCAGTGTCTGGAGCCCTGGTCCTTCTTTTGACACTCTGTTCACTGGGGAGAAGCAGCCCTGTCCCCCACCAGCCCATCTGAAGGGAGATACAGCCCTGCCCTGGGCATCTCCCCCTACCAGGAGACCAGGGCCTGAGCTTGGAGACTGGTCTCCGTCCAAGCCCCCCAAGCTTAGGAAGGTCCTTAGATAGACCCCACCCCCCCATAAAAGCCCTCGTAACCAGGCAAAGCAGCTCTGAGGAAACAAAGTGGGTCCAGCTGGGAACTGCAGGCCTGGCCTCCAGAATTTTCCTGCCCCAAAAAGCTGTGAGACTAGACGAAGGGGGTAGAGTCCGAGGCAGGAGTCAGACATACCTGGGCAGACAGCCGTGCTGCACACCCACTGGCCTGCAGCGCATGTGCTGAAACACAGAGACCGGGGAGGCAGGGCTCACTTCTCCAGGCCTAGGATAGATGCTGGAGGATGGCAGGGTCCACAGAGTTCCTGTCCCCAGCCCTCAGTCTTCCCGTCTCTACAATGGGTTGTAGAGATTTCCTCCATCTCCGAGGGTTAGCTCGAATGAGATCTCCAGGGACTTAGAGATGCTGAGTGAGTGCCCCCATGTCCCCAGGGCTCCCAGACAGATGGGTAGCCCTGATGGAAAACCCTGGAAATCCTCACTGTCCCACCCCCCAGCTGTGGACACAGACCAGGCATTGCAGTCTTCTTTCACCACAGAGCCAGTCGGGTACAGGGTCCCATGGAACTCACAGGGGCACTCAGCTGGAGCCACGCAGTCCCCGTCCTCAAAGATTAGCCCTAGGGTGACAGCAGAGGCCCACTTAACTCACCTCCACCCCTGTTCACAGATAGTTCGTGGCTGCCCGGGGTCTGTGACAAAGATCCCCTCATCCAAGCTTTCACCACTGAGCCCACCGTCAAGCTTTTTCCTGCATAAATCCTGGCAGCAGGCCAGATCTGAATCCCCTCTGGGCAATCATCTCACCTCCAGACCTTTGCATAATCTCACCTCACCACCCCAAGCAACCCGCATACTGACTAGCTTCTCAAAAGCCTGTCACTGCATCTAGAACCAGCTTAGGTACCACCTCTTCCAGGAAGCCCTCTCTGACAATCTCTCCCCCCACTGAACTCCTATATCTCTTCTTGTCTGAACCCCTGAGCCCGTCCTCACTACATTATGCCTTAGACTGGAGTCGTAGGTATATGTATCTTATCACTGCAACCAGATTCTGACCCCCAAAGTCAATGGCCGTATCTCCATGTATTTTTATCTCCACCTCTGCCTAGCCAAGTGAGCTGCACATTACAGATGTGCTGCAAATTTATACCCCCTAAAAACGTGGATGAGTGTTCAAGCAAATGCGTGTGTGATAAATGAACAAATGAATGAATGAATGACTTGTCCTGGTCTACACACCTTAAAAGGCTCAGTCCCGATCAAATGAAATACTCCGATGGACTTCTCGAGAGCCACAGTGCCACCCCCATCCTCACCTCCCTGAAGCCAGTCATTCATTTATTCCCTTACTAGTTGTGTGTTCCTTCCTTCCTTCATTCCACAAGCAGGCAGCCTCTGCGCCCCTGCCTCACGGTCATCCGCGCCAGCCCAGGAAGACGCTGCCAGGCCCCCGCTCCCCCACCCCCGCCCCGGCATACCGTCGGGGCAGTAGCAGCCGTCCACACAGGCAATTTCACTGTCCACGCAGGACGCCCGGGACTGGCAGGAGGCGGGGCAGCAGGCGATGCACTCGTTGTAGGTAAAGGCCTTCTCCTTGCAGTGCACGGCTGCGGGGGAAGGGAGCAGTCCGGCCCCAGCTCTGCCAGGACAGACCCAACCCCCACGCCAGGCCTTGGGGTAGGGGGCGGCAGGGGGCTGTGATTTTCCTGTTTCCTTAGTCCCAGTGGGAACACTGGGTGGCCAGAAAGCTGGCGAGAGCCTGGGAGGCTCTGAGGCCCACCCTTAGCTGGCTCTGGGACCCTAGACCCCCGTCCCTCCGCTCTGAGCCTGTCTGCTCCTCGGTCACATGAAGATGGGCCTCAGGCCTTACAGCTCTGACAACTGTGGCTCTAAGCAGGGCAGGACATTGAGCTGAGGCCCGAGGAGGCCACCCGGAGTCCACCCGGAGCCCACCCGGAGCCCCAGGACAGAGCTCGTGTGAACCCTCCCTGGCCGCCAGCAGGGTGCGCCTACCACATTGCCGAAGCTGGGTCCTCCAGTCTTGCAGGGCCCTCCCCGCCTGCGCACACGCTCGGGCGTACTCCGCCAGCGCCCGGCACCAGGTGGCTTCGTCGCCCACCGATCTGTGCCGGGGAAACCCAGCATCACGCCAGAGCCCTAGCTGCCGTCCGCCCTCCAGCACCCCCTAGAGACTTCCAGGGCTCAGAGCACCCCTCCTTGTCATGCAGCTAGGAAAGGGAGACTGCGGAGGTACCCAGATGGAGGCAGGACACCTGGGTTCTAGTCCCAACATTGCCATTGACTCGCGTGACCCTGAGGGCGCCCGTCCCCATTTCTGGACTTCAGAGAATAGGGAAGCTCTGTCCCACCTACGCAGATGAGAATTTCCCAGCTTTGGGAAGCCTATCTGTCAGGGCCTGGGATTATCAGGCTCAGGGGCCCACATGCTGAGCCCGCTTCCCCCATCCCCACAGTACCGGGACAGGTCTCCCCACCACCCAATACCAGCTCCACGCCTGGCTGCCTACTCACTGGCAGAGATCACTGGTACAACTGGCCGTGAAGGGCAGAGGGCTGACGTAGGCATGGCAGGCATCGAAGGGGGGCCGCAGCAGTGCCTCACACCGGTCGTACACACCCTGGGGAAAGGGCCAGGAGTCAGAGCTGGGGGCTGGCAAAGCCACTGACAGCCCTCTGACGTCACCATCCCCACACCTAACCCCAAGTTGAGCTCAAGACAGAATGGTGGAGAAAAAAGGGGTGGGGCCATAAACACAGACAAGTCTGGGCCCCTGCAGCCAGTGACTTTCTAAGAGGTGGACAGGAAATGAACCAAGGTCAGACACTAGGATGGGAGGGGGAGGCATTCTCCCCAGGGTCCAGACCTGCATGGTTCCTGGGCTCTGCTGCAGACACGGTGGGCGAGACAGGGAGGAAGTTGTAGGCCTTGGAGGCTGGTTGGGGGCCTGCTCCTGCCAGCTGTGCACAAACTCAGCCACATCGTCGGTCAGCTTCCCTGGTGGGGGGGGGGGGAGAACTAGCATGACCACCGGTGGGTTGTGGGGAAGGGGCTACAGAGGGCTCTGAGGGAGGGTAGATGGAGCCAAAGCGATGCCAAAAGGTGGGCAAGGAGTTGAAGAATTCAGCCTCCCGGCTCCCATCCCAGTCTGCATTTCCCAACAGAGCCACTCTCCTGAAAAAGCTGGCGATAATAGGCAAGAATGTTCCAGAACCTGTAGTAGCTCCCTACTGCCCCAAACTCGGCGGGGGGGGGGGGGGGGGCAACACCATGCAATCAAAAGACAACTAGTCTGTGAGCCTGGACAAGCTCCTGCCCCTCCCCGAGCCTCAGTTCTCCCACATGTGAAATAGGGCAAATAGCCCCCCATCGCAAAGAATCGCAAAGACTGTATGTTAAGGGCTCAGTATGCTGTGGGGCTCAAAGGGGTCACTTCCCTTCTTCTGGCCAGAGTCGCCAGGACTTGGCCCTGTATGCTGCACTCTTACTTCTTACCACGGCTTCATAGGGATCTTCAGCTCCCATGGGGCGCTTTCTCTTCCTGGCTCTCTCTCTGGCCTTCTGCTCCCTGCCCCTGGCACGTACACCTCTTGCAGGGTCAATCCCACTCAAAGTGCCCTTTTGGATCCTTACACAACCCTAGTAGGAGTTCTCCTGATGACTGTTTCACAGACGAAACTGACGTTGAGGGGTTAAGAACATGCCTGAGGCCACACACTGGCTAGGGAGGGGCCCCTGGCCTCCCGCTGGGTCTTCAGTACCATGACCCCAGGGTTCTGCCCCAAGGCCTCTCCCACCCCTCCCAGCCTGACCCGTCCCCCACCTCCGGCCAAACCCTTCGGAGGCCGCTTGCCCCGCATCTCACCAGAGCTGGTCACCAGATCGTCCTGGGGGTCGGCGTTGTTGTTTCCACACAGCCCACGAGTCCAGCCCAGGAACTCCGGGCTCATCTTGATGTAGACGGCCGAGGCGCCGTCCCAGGCCAGCGTGAAGGCTGACTGCCGCCGCACCAGGACGTAGCCAGCAAGCCGCTGCAGACGCACGCTCCCCACCGCCTGTGGCAGCTGGACCCTGCAGGGCACAGCCCGGAGCTTCAGGTCATTCACACCACCTCCACTCATCCCGTCCCTTCACCAAAGGACCCGCCGTCCCCTGCCCGCAGGACCCATCATGTACCCGGCACCTCCCCATCCACATGCCCCTGGTACCACGGGATCGGGGGGGGGGGGGCCCTCCCCCGACTTCCCCATATCTGAAGTCCACCATTAGAGCGGGATTCTTTTGTCTGCAGAGTTTAAAACTGGCTCTTAAAATTGCCATTTCCCTGGCAGGGATAAATCTTAGAGTGTCTGGGGGCGCCTGGGTGGCGCAGTCGTTAAGCGTCTGCCTTCGGCTCAGGGCGTGATCCTGGCGTTATGGGATCGAGCCCCACATCAGGCTCCTCTGCTATGAGCCTGCTTCTTCCTCTCCCACTCCCCCTGCTTGTGTTCCCTCTCTCACTGGCTGTCTCTATCTCTGTTGAATAAATAAATAAAATCTTTAAAAAAAAAAAATCTTAGAGTGTCTGAGGTTGCCAGATCCTTTCTCCTAGTTGGGAGAAATGGTACAAGCAGACACTACCTTGGTTTGTTTTTTTGGGTGGGGAGCAAGAAAGCGGTAGGACAAGAAAAGAGCTGAGGGGTCAGGGAAGCTGGGAGTGGAAGAAAAGATGCAGGGCCATAGCCGTCCCGATCGCATTCCCAGTTTTACTGGGACAGGGTCTCCTAGCCTGTCCGGAATTTGGCAACTTTCAATCCACCTGAAAATCAGGAAAGAAAAAAGGGTCTAACCCGCCAAAACTGGTAGCCAAAGATCCATATGCCAATCTTTTCTTCACAGGAGAAACCCTTGGGCTTTCAATTTTACACTCAGCCCCAGAAAACTTGGTTACTTAGTTTCCAGATCTGAAGCAGGAAATGAGAACGGGAGAAGGGTCCTCGTGGGACAACTCCTTTCCCCAACCCAGCAGCAACGCGAAGCGACAGCAGACAGCAAGGGAAGGAAAGGACAGTGAAGACACGATACAAGAAAGATTTCAGAAGAACCACCGTCTGGGCCATCTGCTGTGGGGGCAAAGAGTCCTCATTCCTCTGGTCCCAGGCGCCCCTGATATCCCAGCAAGATAAGTGACATTCAAATAACTCTTTGTCATCAGAAAAGGTGACAGTGTGCTCAATATCTACTCTGGGGAGGCTTGAACTGTGTATGATCCATTGAGGAAGTTTCCCTCGAAATTGTGAAAGAAAAAAAGTAAGCATGCTTGTAGTGGTATACTCTCAACTATCTGGAAAATTCTGCTATTAGCACAAATACCCACTCTCTAGAAACCCACAGGGCCTGAAAGTCTCAGAAAATCTTGAGGGACTCATCTTTCTGCAAACCCAGATGACAAGAAACCCGGCTGGCCTGCCAGTATGTTCCTGCCCTGATGGTGGAAACTCTGCTGCTCGCCCCCAGAAAACAGTTTTTTTCAGGCTTGAGAAGGAAGGTGCTCACATCCCCCACCAGTGCCAGGGAGCTGGAGAGCTCAGGGCAGGGGCTATAGTTACCTCATGCCTCCGTGGGTCACCTCCTTGGCCAGACGGATCTCCTGCTCCCCCGCAAAGAAGAGGCTGACAGACCTGGGGCAGGTGTAGGGGGAGGAGCCACACTGCGGGTCGTTGTGCACCTGATTGGGGGTTCAGAGGCCACTGTGCAGGGTTCCTGCCACAGAGCTGGCCCTGAGCTTCCATTCTGAGCTCCGTGACACCCCGTGGAGCTTCTGCTTAATGCTGATCGCCTGCCCTCTGCATGCCAAGCACCTTTCCTCTGTGATGCTTGATGTCCCCCAGTCCCCACAGCCCCACGGGAGGACAGAGCAATGACGATCTGTAATTCCCGGAGGAAGCAACTGATACTCAGAGAGCTGAAGTGATGCAGGTCGCACACACATGCAGACTGAAGGCTAAATTTCAGGGCTCTTTCCAGGACGTCGTGCTGTCTCCCTATATCTGCATTTTTCGTTTTTTGCAATCCAGGTTATCCCATCAGATTCAAAGCCAAGGTATACACTCACACCTTCTGACACATAGAACACCCCCCCCCCACAGATTCACTGGGCACTCTCAGTGCACACACTATCCGCACCCTCCTACCGTGACCCTGGCAGGCACAGTCTTGTCCTTCCCTGCCCACCCAGGCACACGTGTCACACCTGTGCTGACTGTCACGTGCACAACTCCCCTGCCCTCTCCTCAGACAGAACCCACACCTCAAAGCCAGAAGACCCAAGAGAGGGAGGAGAATTGAGGCTCCCAGGGCTTAGGGAAAAGTCTGCAATGCTTCTCTTCCCAGTGTAGAAACCCTTCCACTAGATCACCGTTAAACGTGTTTAAGCGGGCTGGAGTCACGTCAGCGGAAAGTGGGGCCCGTGAAAGCCACCCCACAGTCTAATTGAATTTTTCAAACCTTAGATCATGACCCACAGTAAGAAATACAAATATATAAATATATAAATAAAACAAAAATTTTACAAAATAGTATTTACCCCATGAATGTGTAATGAATCCACATTATATTTTCCATTTTTAGTTTATTTCTTTCTTCCTTTCTTCCTCTCTTTCTTTCTTTCGGGGGGGATACTAGTTATAACTCATTAAGTTTATTTCATAATCCATGAATGTGTGGCACCCCATCAGTCTAAGCAATCAGAACATATCCATCATGAAATGACAGTCATGAAAACCCCTGATGTGTGATATGCCGAGGTAGAGAGGGCAGAGTTGGTCAGCCCATCCAGGCCATGACCCCCAGGTGGCCCGTTGGCAGGTCTATGCCTGAGACAGAGGGGCATGCCTGCTGGCAGTGGGGTGACAGTGAACATTAGGATCTCCCCAAACTCCCAAGCCCCTGGCCCTAACTCAGTCCTAACCAAGATGCCCCTCAGCAGAGCTGGCTCCCCAAGCAGACTTTTCTCCAGACAGAGGTGTACTGACCCCCACTCAACACCCGGGGTAAGCACGGAAATCAGATCTACCTGACAGTGAGTCCCACACATGTGTTCGTAGTTAGGACAAACTTTTACTGAGCACTAATCTGGGTCCTGGGAACACCAAATGGAAAGACATGGTCCCTGCCTAGAAAACTTCTATCCCGTAGAGAAGACCAACCTGGAAACAGACTTTGTAAGAGAAATGCACAATAGAACAATGCAGTAACTTGCATTGATTTGGTTACACAGAGAGGAGCCCCTGAGCCAGCTTAAGAGATCAGTGTATCCGGGAGGGCTTCTTGGAAGAGGTAACCCTGAACTGAGTCACCCAGGATCTCTACCATTTTCTCAGAGGCACAATGCTCTTTGTTATCTCAGGTCCTTAGCACCCAAATTCCCTTTACCTAGAATATTCTCATGCCCACCCCTCACCCCTGTGACCCTTCACTTGGTTAACTCCAATTCATTCTTCAAATCTCAACTTCAATCTCACTTCCTCCAGGAAGTCTTCCCTGATCATCATCCATCCCAATAAACAAGGTTAGGTTTCCATCACATGCTCTTCTAACATTTGGCACCTCTCCTTGGAAGCACTCAGTTGCCCTTGAAATGATTCATTCGATTTGATGTCTGTTTTCCCCATTAGATGTAAGCTCCACGAGGACAGAGACCACACTTGTGTTATTGTCCACAAGGCCACCACCAAGCCTTGTGCCAGGAAGAGTACAGGTAGGTACCTAATACTTAATGATGAGTGACTAAACGAATGACTGGCCAGGGGCAACCAGGAGTGAGTGGGTGAGAGAGAACTGTGGAGCCCCAGCTCCACAACGGACAAGGAGAGCCCTGGCCAGCACAACCTCCATAGGCTCTGGAACCTTCCTAGATTGGCAGGGTAAGGAAAGCCTCACCTGGATGGAGAAGGTCTGCCCCTCAGGCTCATGGCGCCCCACCAGGGTGTAGCTGCCCTTCCCAGAGTGGTAGTAGTAGAGACCGTCAAAAGTCTCCACGTGGTGCTGTCCCCATGCCCGGCAGATGCTGTCCCGCTCAGGGCCGGCATTGTACACTGTGCCAGAGAAAAGAGAGCCTGTCTGTGCAGCTGCAGTGGGCCTCAAGCCAGAGGTTAGCAGGGCCCCCCCCACCCCCCCAGCCTCAGGCCCACAAGCTCTCCCTGTACCCGTGGCCCGTCCCAGGGGTGGGAGAGAGCTCAGACGCACCCATCTGGCAGCGTGGCCCGGTGGCATTGAAGCGTCTGCAGTCACAGAAGGCTGGGTACACGCACTCGCCCCCGTTGAAGCAGGAGAACAAGTCTGCAGGGGAGAGACAGAAGGCACCTCCCCCTTGAGCCAAGACGGGCAGAACCCCGTGATACAGCACCTCCCTCCCACCAGGGCACCGGACTCAGCTTTCCCAGAGCTCCGTGGAAGTCAGATCCCCCCACAGGTGGCCCCAACATTCCTCAGTAGCTAGCCTTAATGGGGGCACGAGAAGGGTACCTCAAACCTGGCTACCTGGCTCCTTCCCTGACAGGCAGGTGGCGTGGGGTCTCAGAGTACCTGTCCTCAGTGTGCATCAAATGGCCCCCAGGCCATCCCCACCTGGGCCTTCAGCTCCCTCCGCTGAAAGTTCCTGGCTGCCAGACAAGGCAGACTGAGAATACGGAGCATGTGGGGTGAGTAGGGAGACTGCCCAGAGATCTTCAAGTACCATTCTTCCTCACTGCTCCTTAAGCTCAGGGGAAGAGGCTCAAGCATGACCCAGGGAAGGGGAGACGCCTCACATTTAGAGTACAGTAGACAGAAAGGCCACAGAGCACAGAGCACAAGAAGACAAAGTGGAGTGTGGTAAGGGAAGGAACCTGGATGCAAGAGAAGGGGCCACGGACACAGGACAGGGTGAGGGGAGAGGCCGCAGACAGAGGACAGGGTGAGGGGAGAGGCCACAGACAGAACAGGGTGAGGGGAGAGGCTGCAGACACAGGACAGGGTGAGGGGAGAGGCCGCAGACAGAGGACAGGGTGAGGGGAGAGGCCACAGACAGAACAGGGTGAGGGGAGAGGCTGCAGACACAGGATAGGGTGAGGGGAGAGGCCGCAGACAGAACAGGGTGAGGGGAGAGGCCGCAGACAGAGGACAGGGTGAGGGGAGAGGCCGCAGACAGAGGACAGGGTGAGGGGAGAGGCCGCAGACAGAACAGGGTGAGGGGAGAGGCCGCAGACAGAACAGGGTGAGGGGAGAGGCCGCAGACAGAACAGGGTGAGGGGAGAGGCTGCAGACACAGGACAGGGTGAGGGGAGAGGCTGCAGACAGAGGACAGGGTGAGGGGAGAGGCCGCAGACAGAGGACAGGGTGAGGGGAGAGGCCGCAGACAGAACAGGGTGAGGGGAGAGGCCGCAGACAGAGGACAGGGTGAGGGGAGAGGCCGCAGACAGAACAGGGTGAGGGGAGAGGCCGCAGACAGAACAGGGTGAGGGGAGAGGCTGCAGACACAGGACAGGGTGAGGGGAGAGGCCGCAGACAGAACAGGGTGAGGGGAGAGGCTGCAGACAGAGGACAGGGTGAGGGGAGAGGCCGCAGACAGAACAGGGTGAGGGGAGAGGCTGCAGACAGAATAGGGTGAGGGGAGAGGCTGCAGACACAGGACAGGGTGAGGGGAGAGGCCGCAGGAACAGGAGGAAGTAGAGGGGGAAAACAACCACTAAACAAGGAAGCCCAATCTCACTGGCATCAGACAGTGTGAGAGGGAAAAGCCATGGGGCCATGGTCATAAGAACAGGACACTGGAGAGGAAGCTCTCCTCAGCCAGGAAGGAGAAAGCAAAATAGAGTTGGAGGCCAGGGCTGGGGAAGGTGGAAAGAGACCCCTTGCAGGGCAAAGAGGTCACAGGAGGCCCGAAGGGAAGCCTGGCCTGTCCTCACAGTCTTCTCTGTGGGTCAGGGGTCTTCCATAGGCCACAGGGAGGGGGCTACTTACAAGATGGTGCACATTTGGCCCGATGGAGCCGCCTTTCCCATGAAGACATAGCCACGGAGTCCAGGACTTCAGCCTCCTTTTAAAGACAGAAGGGAGAGAACACGGTCAGGGAGGGACTTCCTAAAGGTCATGGCCCTTCCTGTCTATCACCTGGAGGAGGGAGGCCCCCAGCCACTCCACCTCCCCAGGCCCACCTCTGAGAGGTCTGGGAGAATTTTCAGGCCTGCCCTAAAGGAGTGAAGGCTGGTTTCTACCCTCCAAAGTGGCATCTTGGTGGCCTGAACACATTCCCTCCCCTCCATGCTCCCCATGCTCACCCTAGCCTCCCCTCTCTCCTTCCTTCCCTAGTACACTTTTGAGTCCTCCACAGCCCAACACAAAACCCCCTTATCTGGAGAATAAATACGTTTCCTCCTCACCACAGAAACCACACGAGGCAGGCCTAGGAAACAAAGGCAGGCCCTTGCCCCAAGGCAGGGGAACATCTCACCCAATCTTCCACCCCAACCTTCCTCACAGGTCACCACCCATGGTCCTCAGAACTCAGCTCCAAGCCAGGACTCTCCCTGATACCACAAATCTGAGGAGGACATAGGCAAAGTGAGCTGAGAAATCCTATCTTCCAGACCAGAAATCCCAACAAGTGGTGTCTTCATATAAACCATCTGAAGTTAGAACTGTCCTGAACATCAGGTGTGCCCAGTCACCGCACAGTTAGCTGACTTGGATACCCGACCTCTCAGGACCCTAGTCTGAGGTGGCTCATGTCATCGGTCACGGCAAACTCCTCCCCACTCAGAGCCCTGGCCTCCCCATTTATACAGCTTCCCAGTGTGAACAGGACAAAGTCCCAGCCCTCAGGGAGCTTATGTTCTTGTTCACAGGGCCAACAAGGCACCAACCACACTGTGGGTATCTGTCTCGCGTGTCTTCCTCCCTCCCTATCATCACTGCATCCTCGGGCAGAATCTCCAGCCTCCAGCCAAGGACTTGGAACATGGAGAGGATTCAGAACCCTTGGTCCCTGGAGCCCAGTCTCAGATCTTTGCCCCTCCTTGGCGGGCCCAATCTCTCTGCCTCATCCCTGGGCACTCACTGCCTCCCTTTTCACTGTCCTGCTGACCCCTGAGAGGTCACTACCTGGACCTTGTCCCACTTTGGCCTCTGGTTCCTGGGTCCTCCCTGGTTCCCCTTAACTTGCATACCCAGCCTGAGCCCCAGGAGTCAGGCTTCCCACCCTGGTCGTAATCGATCTCTCGGGGCCTCAGAGACCACGGGAAAACTACCACCTCACATCCCACAGGCCCCAAAGAGCTCTTAAGGAAACCTAGTCTTTGTGTCTCTCCACTCCTCGCCCCCACCTCAGATGTGGCTTCTGAGATCGGTGTTAATGAGGGCAAGATGGTGCTGCGGAATCGAGGCCGTTCTCTGCAGAAGTTTTTAAATCCTGCCCAAATGATTCATCTTCAGTTTAGATCAGAAGTTTTTAGCCATTTCAATGCCAAGAACCTCGGATAATCAAGCGAAGCCTATGGCCCCATTGTCAGAATGTTATGTATAAATACTTAAAATAAAACATAAGATGACAAAAGACATCAGTTATACTGCAATATAGTTATGAAAATATTTTATAAAAATGTGTGATTTAGTAATATTTGTGCTTGTCTATCACTACATTAAATAGTAAGATCTAGCAGCAGGTCTTATCACTGCCAGAGTTTTGAGGTAGTGAGTATAAATGAGATCTGGAAATACCACCAAGTATAAGGTGATAGGACAATGTCTGTGACTTCTCCTGGTGACAGTCACAGACACTGCTACTGCTGTATTGTGGTTTGTAGCCTGCCGGCGTAATTAAAGGAAATGCTAAATTTCAGTGAAATTAGATAACACTGCATTTGTCCCCCATCCTGGTCTATAGCATCAATTCTCTGGGAATGGCTGTGCTCTACAGGAATGTGGCAGCACCGAAATGTAGGTTGGTTAGCGGCTGGTCTGGGACCCCCACCATTACCCGTGAGGTTATTCTGGGGAGAAGCCCTGGAAGGATCCCCAGGTTCACTTTCTAGCTAATGACCTCATTCCTCCACGCTCCAGTGGCTTTAAAGGAAGGCCATTCCAACCCCTTATTTGCTCTAAGGAGTAATGTGAGAAACCTACTGGGGTCGTCTGGTCCAGACGCTTCCCCAAGGAAAAGGGAGGGAGGCCTACCCTGGAATCCAGCAAGGAAGGAAACCTACAAGGGGAATGAGGTGCTTGGCTAAGGGTTATTTTCCACTAAAACACAGAGATTCCTGGAGTTCTATGGGGCATTTATGTTGTGGGGCAACAGGTTGGCTTATTTCACCTGCTTCCTTGGGGCCCCTACAGGTCACCCACCTGCCTTGATTTCATCATATATAAAGAGTAACGGGGCACCTGGGTGGTTCGGTCAGTTAGGCGTCTGACTCTTGATTTCGGCTCAGGTCATGATCTCACGGTTGTGATGACAGAGCCGCATGGCAGGCTGTCTGCTTCTCTCCCTCTCCCTCTGCCCTCCCCCACCTTCTCTCTCGAATAAATACATAAATCTTAAAAAAAATAACATTATCTTTCAACTCAAACTGTATCTGACTATGATTCTAAAACTTCAGGCCTGCCTGAAAAAGTGGACAAACAAGAAATCAGAAGCCTAGGTAATCCACCCCTTCCAGAATCAGCATTTTCTCCTCCTGTCTTGGGGTCTTCATACCTATTTCCAAAAGGCAGGTATTTGGAGCACATTGTTTCCTATTATAAATGATACTCCCCAACCTGCTGGCACAAGGAGCTGCCCAGAGCTGATCCTTAGGGCCAGGGTGCATGAGTTGAGGTTCGAGATGTTCTGGGGGATCTGGCTGTGGGTAGGCCAGATTTGTAACGTGTCTGCGGTTGCAGACAAGGGAAATGCAGGACACGACTGGAAAGAGAGCTCAAGTCACCCGATCCAAAGACCAGAGAAATTTGGCAAAGGGAGAAAACAAACTACCCCCTCTCCTGACAGCAGGGAGGACCCCAGGAGTGTGGGCAACAAGGGGTGGTGTGGACTCAGAGGATAATAGTTTGAGGCTCTCCTTCCCAACCAGCTCTTCCTCCCAAACCCCACCAAGTGGCCCAATTTTCGTCTCTCTTCTCAAGGCATCCTTGCTGGAGTGGGGCCTCTTACGGGGTTTTGTACCTTCCTAGACCAGGCAGGTAAGAGAGAACTTCACTTGCCTAAAGCCTCACCTTTATGCTTAACCCCAGGGCACGGGAGAGTTCAGCTGTGCCCTGATGGCTTCTCAGTGCCCTCCTCTCCAAATAAAACAAAACGAAAACAAACTGAACCAACTACAAGGTCTCAAGAGATCAGTTAAGTGGGAATACAAGTGCCCCGTGAATTTGCATACTTCAGACATATACTGGGAACACTATTCCCTTTCAAATAACCGCAGAGACAACCTTCCTGCAACCTGCCGAGCTCCCAGCCAGCCCCAGTCCCAGACAGAAATAAGCCCCTGCCCAGTGATGCCCGCCTTCCAGGTGTCCTCTTACCTGGCTTCCCATCACTGTCGTAGCATCCTCTATGGTGAGGGGCACCTCCTGATGTCTGTGGCTAGATGAGAAACAAACCTAACATGGGGGAGGGGATAGGAATGGGCCATGCCTCCCCACCACCCCAAGTGCACCCCACCCTCTGTGCTAAAACCCTGGGGTCATCCACACCAGAAATAAAGATGGGAGGTGCGGGCGGGGCAGCCACAAGCTTGCCCTTGCTCACCTGGGCTCCTGGGCTGGCTCAGGCTGCTCTCCATGGCCCTGGGCTGTGGGTGCTGCGCCTGGGGAGGATTGCTCTCCGCTCAAGCCAGGCCTCCCTTTGTTGGCTCGCCCACCACCTGCCCCCACCTGCTAGGAAGCCTCTTCTTCAAACCCCTGCCCCCCCCCACCGTTCTCTCTCCCTACAGACTTCAGTCTGTTCTCCCCCTCTCTGGCGACCTCTCCAACAGCGGTCTCCCTCTTTTCTCCTACTCTTTGTCCCCAGTTCTCTCTAACTCCCCACCTTGGGTCTCTTCCATCCTGCCTAGCTTGTTACCCATTCCCGCCGCTGTCGCTGGACTCTTTTTCCTTCGGCGCCCTCCTCTGACCCTCTCCTTGGCCGTCGCCGTGCCCTCCCTTAAACTTCTTTTTCCTCCCTCTCTAGAACCTGCCCCACCCGTTCCCCTAAACATCCCCCCAGCCCCCAGTCTCCCCTAGTCCACATCCTTCTCACCGAGAGACTGCACCCGCAGGGACTGGTCCGCAGGCTCACCCCGGGGCAGCCAGACGCAGGCCAGTAGCAGGCAGAGCGCCGGCGTGGGGGTGCACGGGGCCAGGGACCCCATGGGGCGCACAGAAACTGGGAAGCCTGAGCGCAGGGCTGGGCCCTAGTGCCTGTCCCTGTGAAGGCAGGGTCACACCTCCACTCGGTGGCCGTGGTCCCTTTCGCTCTCTGGCCCCAGGGCTCCTTCAGCTCCTCCTCCTAGGTGCTTGGCTCCTCCCCGAGCTAGAGGGACAGGACTGCCCAACTCATTACCATAACTTAGGCGCCAGACAGTGGCCCAGCCTTTGTCCTGCTAGACCCCTGGCCGCCCCTACCTAGAGGGGGCTGGATTCAGATCACTGGACCCTAAGTACCCTGGGGGAGCAAGGAGGTGGCCATGCAGCCCCCAACATCCCTTACTCCTCAAAGATCCCCAGCTTAGAAGCCTGGGTCTTGCTTGGAAGGCCCTTTCACCAGACACGCAAGATGCTGTGTGAGTCTGGTCTTCCACTCTCCTTTCACAGGGGCCCTGGGACATGCCACTCGGTGGCCAGTTGTCAGTGGCAGAACCAAGGCTCAAGCCTGCAGAATCCTGGCCTGTGCTCCCACCCCTCACCACTACAGCTTCCAAGGCGCCAAGGCCCTACGTTACATCCAGTTTTGAGCACCTCTAGGGAGTGGATTGTGACTTAGTCCTCTGTATGACCAGCACTAGCTCAGGCCCCAGCTCAGAAAGTGTTTACTGAATGACAGAAGTGTGTCACACTCCCAGGACCCCGAGATTATGACCTGAGCCGAAGGTAGACGCTTAACCGACTGAGCCACCCAGGCGCCCCGGGAGGAGAAGCATTTAAAGAAGGAGAGAGTCTGTGGGGTTGCTGGTCATGGAAAAGGATTGAGGTGGCTAGTGAACTGCATTTCCCTTGTAAGGCCATTTGCCCCTCTGCCTGGACCGTAACTAGGAAATAACAGATATGACTTAGTTAAGAGATGTAGAGAATCAACAAAGTAAGCTGGAGGGGAATATATTTTGAGTGTCTTTCCCGGACCTTTGAAAATCCCACAAGTCTTCCCCCTTTTATCTCTGACTTAACTAGTTAATATTAAGGTGAGAACATGGGTAATATTTCAAGGTTCTTCTCCAGGAAGGATTTATATCCTAAACTAGGCAATAATTGAGTACTAATAAGAATAAGTCTGTTGGCAAAACTGCAGCTATTAGGGATAAGATGAAAAGGACGGGGGTCTTTAGGTGTCCCTGAAATTACAATTGTAAGTGGTTCACTATTTTGGGTTGCTGTCCACCTCCCTGTCCCCTGCCCCCTGACATGTTGCAAACAGGTCAGGCCTCCACCCTGGATTGAATCCAGGCACCAGCTCCATGATTAAAGGTCCCCACTCTCTCCTATTCACGCCTGTTTTTATCACCCCTCTCCTGACCCCCTCTTCCTTCTCAGTCTGTCCCAGGCTTGGTTCCTCATTGTCTGCACACACCAGCACTAGACCTAGGAGTTGAACAAACTTCGGTTGAATTGAATCAAATGAATCACATGGGGTCTGGGCCCTGGGTAAAGGTCAGCAGTAAATCAGGATGTCCCTGCCAGGCCCTTCCACGCCTCAGTGAGTGTGTGTGTGTGCGCGCACGCGTGCGTGCATTCATTCGTGTGTGTGTGTGTGTGTGTGTGTGTGTTTGAAGTGGGGCTGATCTAGGGAGGTGGGAGGGGAAGTCGGTTCAGAAGGGACAGTGCCTACCACCCACTGGTTCAGGCCTCTGTGAGCTGCATAAGACCCAGCCCCAGATCAAAGACTTCTTCCGACTGGGAACAGGCCCGCGGAGGAGGCCGTTGTAGGATGGCCGCGGAGGTGAGATGCCTGGCAGGGGTGAAAACCGCAGGAGCGCGCAAATGCGCTTCTATTTGCGTGTCCGTAGGTTATCCCTACCCACCTTTGTGAGAATCTCAGGACCTCCTCAAAAAAGTATTCCGACCTCCATGAGAAAGTCCCAAACCTCCTGCCCACGCCTCCCAAGATCCTCTCCCTCAACCGTTTGTGTTTGGGGATCATTCCAAGGAGAGCGCCGGACTCGAGTCCAATCACCGCCACCGCCGCCACCACCACATACACACACTCCAGGACCTTTGCGCCGGGGTTGTCGGTGGGAGGTGACAAGTTGCAGGACAGGTGTCTCGGACCTCCCGCCAGCCCCGCCCAGGCCCCGCCCCCACCGCGCTCAGGCCCCGCCCCACTGCTCCCCGGGCCGGCGGATCTCTGTTGCGGCTGCTGCCGGCTTGGGGCTGCCGGGTATCCAAAGTAGCGAGTTGTGTAGCGACGCGGCTCGATCTGACCCAGCCATGGACCGGAAGGTGGCTCGAGAATTCCGGCACAAGGTCAGAGCTGCTAGGGACCCCTAAAGCGTTCAGGACCCTGGAGTCCTGACAGGGTGGTGGGGGATGGACATACCCCGCGCCGACCCTCCCTTTTGCGGGGGGAGGGGGGAGGCTTAGGGCTGTGGATGGACTAGGATCTCTGAGGGTGGTTTGGTTTCCAGCAGGGGTACCGAGTAAAATAAGGGAGGGGACACTACGACTCCAGGTGTAGGAACCCATAAACCGATCTTCAGAAAGTGTCCTTTCTCCTTCCGCCTTCCAGGGCTGGGACTTCCCTGGGGTTGGAATGCCTTCCGGCCTTGGCCTGAGACAGGACGCTTCTCTGACACGCCCCAAGCTCAGGGCCATTGGAGCATATGGAGAGGGTATGGGACAGTGTCTGAGAGGTGGGGATTGGTGGGAAGGGAAACTGGTTGCCTCCCTCTGTACTTTGACTTCAAAAAAACGAGTTAGAAGCAATTTCGGGAGCCCCCTCCCTGCTTCAGGGCATTTCTTAGGGCCTGAGAAGCAGCTGAGGAACTGGTGCTGACCAGAGGGCAGTGGGAGGAAGGGAGGAAGTAGGGAGAGTCAGACAGAGTCTTCAGACAGAGCCACATCACCCCTGGTGTGTCCCAATAAGGGACCTTAGGGATGGTCCAGGATTCTCAGAGGCCCTCATTGAAAGCTACTGGATTTCACCCAGGATGTTTCCAGAACTGTTTCCAGAGCTGTGCAGGAGCTGCTGAGGCCCTGAGGCCAGAGAGGACCATTGGAGGTAACCCAGTGGACCTCCCCACCAGGACTCATGATGCTTCAGAGCCCAAGGGTGAAGCCAGGGGTTTCTAGAGCTACCCACAGGCTGCCTGAGGGATAGGTGACTGGGTGCCCTGACACCCTCACATTGCCCAGAGGAGCAGTGTCTTTAGACTTTTTTTTAGCAGTGTCTTTGGCGTTTAGACAAGCCAAACCTCTTATGAAGCCTGAGGGGGTAGAGTTCAGGTAGGCAAGGTCAGGGTGCTTAACCCCTCTCTCCCCACAGAGGGAACCCAGGGGAGCCAGAGTAGCCAGCCAATGTGGGGGCCACAAAAGCTTAGGGTCACGGGGCAATCATTCGTCTAATAAATGTATTTTGAGTACCTACTCTTGTGCTAGAAATCGTCTGTGTCCTCAAATTGATTACTGGGCAGGTGGGCGGCAGACCTTACACTAATAATTATCCATGGCTGGGTGCTGAGTGTTGGGGGTCAAGGTTTGGTAGGGTACAAAGGGGGAAGCTCATACCTGCAGAAGTGTCCTAAAAAAAGAGGCCTTGGGTAGTCTAAGAGTGAGAGGTAGCCAGAAGTTCCACAGGAGTTTGGGGTGAATAGCAAGGGAATCAAGAGATAGTGTCCACCGGTGCGGGGACATGAGCTGAGAAATTTCAGCTGCTGAGGGCATTTGGTGAGTGTAGATTTCAGGCAACCCACTTTGAAGGAACACGACCTCCCCATCCCCTCCCCCAAGATTCAGGCTTGAATTTCAGTTTCCTGCCCCTGGGCAGAAAGTAACATCAGGTCCTCTTTTGCCTTTTCCCTGTGGGTACTAGTCTTTGCCTCTTTTTCGAGAATTACCTCTGGGGTCCCTGGTCCCTGGTGTCCGGGGGCCCTGGAGTTAGCCTCTGTTTCTCTTCTCCAGGCCCTGCAGGCTCCAATGGGCCTCAGGCCTCTGTATTTCTACTGCCACGCTCTTCCTCATGACAAGAGTCATTACCTATTTATGTCCCTGTGTGTGCAGGCGGGGCAGACATCAGGCTGGGCAAGGCCCCGGGGTTGGACTTTGTGCCCTGCTGCTTCCGAGACAGCAGCAGCCTTGCCCTCCCAGGTTGGAGATCATCTAGGACTGGGGAGAGAGGACAAAGCAGCAGAGGATACAGATGGGGGCACACAGCCATACTGGGTGAAATATACAGCTCCTGTTGATTGCTTTCTAGCTGTCCCTTGTTTAGCATTACAGGGCACATATACTCTGGGGAATGGTTTGTAACCTAAATCTTTCATTGTTGGAGGTAGCATGACAAATGGCATATTGTCGTGGAACATGCTGTGTGGCCTTGAGCAAGTTATTAGCCTCTGTTCTTTGATTCGTTAAATGATAACAATAATATTTAGCTAGTAAGGTTCTGGTGAGGCTTGGATGAGGTCTAGATACGCGTAGGGAGTTTAAGTGGACCCTGGTGTTTAGGGAGTCCTCAACAAATGTCCATTGCTGTTGTCTGTTACCTGGAGCTAGGCAGAACTGGGGTCAAATCTCAGCCCTGCCATTCACTGCCAGTGAGACCTTGGGCAAGTCATTTAATCTCTCTGAGCTCTCATTTCCTCCGCTGTGAGATGAGGTTCAGAGTGCTTCCCTCACTGGGCTGTTAGGACTAAATAGGAATTCAAGGACTGGCTACTCTGGACCTGTAGTAACCATTTGGTCCACAGCCACCAGTGGACACCTGCAGAGCATCTTGTCGGATGAGCCAGCAGGCTCCAGGCCGGTGAGCAGAGTCTGTCCTTCTGCGCTTATGCAGTTTCCCAAGGACATCAGCAGCACTTGCAAGCCCTTCCCAGCAACAGCCTTGGATGGATACCGAGGAGCAGGGAGGGGAGCAGCAGAGACTAAGCCTCTTCCCTGAAGAACCAGATTTTCAAAAGAAGGCTCCCCCTGTGCTCACTTCACCTGCACGCGGCAGGAACTTGGTTACACATTTGCTTAAAAAAGCTCGTATTGCCTGGTCAGCAATCATGCATTTATGGATCTCTGTAGTGTACCATGCCCGAGGCCAGGCACTTGGGGGTGGGAAGAGGAGATAAATAAGGAGATCAGAAAGAGCCCCTGCCTCCCAGTGTTTTTGCTAATCCTGCATGCTTGTAATAAACATTGACTGAGCTCCTAAGATCCGCCCGGACAGTATTGTAACCATTGAATAGTAGAACAAAGTCCCTGGCTCCTGAGTGGGGAAGACAGACAGTTAACAAGTAAACCAACACAAGTATCATATAATGCAAAGTAGTGACAAATGCTCTGAAAAAATAAACTGGGATGAGAAGATAGAGGGCAACCAGATGGTGGTCAGGAAGGTCTCGCTGAAGAGCTGATATTCGAACAGACATCGAGAAAGAAGTGAGGGAAGGAGCCATGGGGATATATATGGAGGAACATTCCAAGAAGAGAGAACAATAAGTAGAAAGGCCCTGCTTTAGGAACAGCAGATAGGATGGTGTTTCTGAGAGGAATTACGGATTGAAGAGTAATGGGGGATGGATGAGAGTGGGGCCGGGGCCTCGAAGGCATTGGTCAGGACTTTGGGTTTTCAGAGTGATGGGAAGCCAGCAGGGGAGTGACATGACTGCTTTACGTTTAAAAGTGATGGTTCTGAGTGCTGGTAGAGAGCAGACTGAGGGGACCAGGAGCAGAAGGCAGACCCCAGACAGGAGGCTCCTGCAGCAGCCCAGGCCAGAGGTGGGGGCTTGGAGCAACATGAGGGGCAGTTACAGAACACAAGAAAAGGTAGATCTGACGGGCTCTGCTGATGGGTATCTGTGGGTGTGGAGAGAGAGGCATCAAGAGGGAGTCTCCATTTTGGGAGGAGCAGGTTGGTGGGGAGGAGAGCTGGCGGAAACCAAGAGCTCCATTTTGAATGTTTTAAGTTTGAGATGCCTGTTCAACCATTAAGTAGAGAGGTGAGTAAGAAGCCAGTAGCTGTGGGAGTCTGAAGATGGTAGGGAGAGGCCTGGGCTGGAGCCTCACTGAGTCCCTGAGGAATAAGTGGTAGTTCAACCTCGAGATGGATGAGGCCACTTAGGGACATGGTGCAGAGGAAGAGAAGGCCCAGAACAGGGCCAGAGCACCCCAACCTTTAGGGGAGAGAACGAGGAGAAGGAACCGCAAGTGAGGTAGGAGAAGCAGGGCAAGGAGGGCACGATCAGCTGTGCCAAGCACTGGGTCAAATGCCACCAACTAGCTAGCAGGACACAAGTGTCTTGAAAAGATGAAGAATAATAAAACAAGAGTCAGGTATAACTAGTACTACCCAGGATGCATGCTGTGAAGGCCTGGGAAGAAGTGTGGCTGGATCCATTCATCCCACCAACATTTACGGAGGGCCCAGGGTCCGCCAGCTGCTGAGAATATAGGATCTGTAGTCATTTATTCTCACTCACTCATTTAGTTAAATAAAACTAAACAAACACTGAGAACTTACTATTTGCCAGGCACTGTGCCAAGCATTTAATGATTATTAACTCAATGAATAATAAAAAAAAAACAATGATTAATCCCTCATAGAAGGATGAAATCCTATGAAACAGGGACTTTCCTCCCCATTTTACAGACGAGGAAAATGAAGCACAGAGAGGTACAGGGGCTTCCAGACGGGGAAGGGGCTTGTTGCCCTCCCCCTGCGCACTCCTCCCAGGCCTGGGTCTGGGCAGACGGGAGAGGAAAGAGAGAATGTACGACACAGCTCGGCCAGTGCCATGGCAGAGGTGAGAAGAAAGTGGTGTCTCGTGCACAGAGAATGACAGGACAGGTTTTTGGGGGAGTGTGAGCGAAGGTTGGCCAAGGAGAGCTGATGTTTGAGGTGTCTTGATGGTGAAGGAAGAGTTCACAGAGAGAAGATGCTGCTGGCTCCACCACCGCTGAGAGCCCGTGTTTCACAGCAGCCGGGCTCGAAGCAGCATGCGGCTCATCCAAATGGGAAACTGAAGAGAGTTTTATGAAGGGCAGGGACACGTGAGCCAGCAAGGTGTGCTAACAGGGCCTGGGGGCAGCAGAAGGGGGCCGGGTGCTCCTGAAGGGGCAAAGGAAGGGGGGCCCCCAGAACAGGGGAGAGCCACGGCTGCAGAGAGGAGCTCCGACCTGCATGTAAGGTGAGCCAGCAGAGAGCGAGCTGGGGAATTGGAGCCCCATTTCCTTTCTCCTCAGGCCCTGTCACCACCAGCCGGGTGTCAGGGCAGGGAGCCCAGGCCAAGCCTCCCGGGACACAGGGCAGCACGGAGCAGGCTGCAGAGTGGGTCCTGGGGGCCCAAAGGAAGAGATGCGGCACGTATTTCCCAGCCCTTGACGTCTTGGAGCCCTGGGCACTGTGGAAGTGCTTCGTATATATTCACTTGTTTAATCCCCACAACAGCCTGAGGAGGGCAGATGTTCCTCGAGCGGAACAACATGCATTATTCAATTCGTTCTTGCTCCCTTTCTCACTTGTTGGCTGGGTGCACACGTGGACTTGTATTTGCTCGAGCTGAATGCTGTTTGCTTCCCCTGCACAGCTGTCCTGAAGGGCCAGTCCATATGGAGGAATGCTGGGAAATGAGGCTGGAAAGGGCCCAAGTTGCTAAACCCAGAATTTACCTTAAGTACCCCAGACAAGGGGCCTGCACCCCCCTACCCCCCACCATACAGACTGATGGCAGAGAGACGGTTGACCATCAGCCAGAGAATGCAGCTGTGGGACGGAGGGGACAGACACAGGGTGGGTGGGGAAGGAGGCATTGAGATGATAAAGTCTTCGTAGGTGGTGGGCTCCTTTAGGATTTCTGTGCGCATATCAAGAGACATCCAAGGAAAGGAAAAGCTTTTTTTTTTTTTTAAGATTTTATTTATTTATTTGAGAGATAGCGTGCGAGAGAGAGAGAGAGAGAGAGAGAGAGAGAGCACAAGCGGGAGTGGGGGGCAGGATGAGTGGGGGCTCCATCCCAGGATCATGACCTGAGCCAAAGGCAGATGCCTAACCAACTGAGCCCCCCAGCTACCCTGGAAAGGAAAAGCTTTTTAAATTAGAAAAAGAAGATACAGTGTCTTGCACACAGTAGGTGCTCCATAAATGTGTATTAGACAAACGCATACAAAAAGTTATATCTGGTAAGTGGATACTACGTGGTGGTTAGAAAAAAGGCAGGGGTTTTGGAGCCAGTGGGCAGGAGTTAGAGTCTCAGCTCTGCTGCTTCTTCGGGCCCGTCTTTCCTCATCTGTCGCTGGGGACGATAATGCCCGTGCACGTCAGAGGTTTGTCGGAAGGCTCAAGATAATTCACGTCGAGTTCCTCAGACACAGCTGGCAGTCAGTAAGGGAGAGTATGGCCTGAATGAGCGAACAAGGAGCTGTCCAAGGACTGGCTGCAGGGACCGCCTGCGCTAGGGTGCTTTGTGCCGTTCCCCTGATTCCTGGCGCTCAGTGTGAAGCACCTGGCACACAGTAGGTCTTCAACATCACCGTGCCGCGCAGAGGCGCACAGTGCCCAGCGGTGTCTGCCGAATGATGGACGCACTCCAGCTACTCTGTCTGCAGCCTTCCTCTGTCCTCTTGGCTCAGCCCTGGGTCACCACCTTCCCCACACTCCTCAGCACACGTCTGCCACAGCTCCCTGGATCTGTCCCTCTTAGTTGGTTCTGGCTGATCATAAAAGAGTGGGTCACAGACTCATGCAAGACCGCCCTGCCTCCTCGCACCTGAACTTCATTTAAGGGGAGTCCGAGCCCTGTCTCGTAGTCTTTCCTGACCATGTGCAGCTCAGAGCCTCCTTACCCGCCTCCCAGCCTGAGGCTCTTCTTGCCCTCTTACTCAGTCTTGAGTTAAAGAGACAGCCAAGCATATGGCGTGTAGAGATTCACACTGCACGTCCCAGGGAGTGGAATTCGGGGCTTCCACCCATCCCGTTCCCCTGGGATTGAGGTGCTAATGAAACAGCTCCTGACCCTGACCTTGGAGTCCCAGCCATTGACGTCAGCAAACTTGAAATGATGTAACTTGACTCTTCCCCTGGGGGGGAGGGGGACTGAAGGAGCCTGGAGAGGTGAAGGAGTGGCCAGGAGGCTGACTAGTGGGCAGAAGTCGGGGCCAACCCAGCCTAGGCCAGGGCAGAGTTGCCCCCCACATTGGTGACACAGAGGACGGTAGGGGGCTTCTGGCAGGTGGGATGTGCTATCTGATCGAGTGGCCCAAATCCTTTCTGAAAGCAGTTATCCGGCACTATAGCCACCATCAGGTAAGACAACGGGCTTCTTCCAGACCGGGGAGCTGACCCTGGCACGGCCACTGTAGACGCTGGTGACATGGCCACGGGGGTGAGCGGCAGCACTGCTGTCACGGGGCTGCATCACTGTCATGGGGAGGGGCACGTGTGTGCGTATGAATGTACGGATACCTGGGGGTGAGGGTCAGCTTGGCCACGTCTGGATGGGCACAGGTACTCCTGTCGGGGTGATCTGCATGTGGCTGCTGGGGTCCGAGGACCAGCCTGGCCCCTGGCTGCCCTCCTCTCACAGCCCCAGCCCCAGCCCTGTGGAGACGCTGCGGGGAGAGTGGCGGTGGCCTCCCCCTCCCTGGGGTCTGCTATGGGCGTGCTGGGCCTGGGGCTAGAATTCTGCCCCCGGGTTTTCTAGGTGGACTTTCTGATTGAAAACGATGCAGAGAAGGACTATCTGTACGACGTGCTGCGGATGTATCACCAGTAAGTGTGCGGGACCCCTGGGTACCTCCATCTCTAGGGAGGGATGGGTTGTGCTGAGACAGGGGAACCCCCCGGCCCATCCTGGGGAGCTCTGGGAGGGGGCAGATGCTCAGTGCTCCTGGATTGAAACGGACACGCTGTTCTCTTGACTTAGCAAATACCGACTCTAACACTCTGTGTGCGCTGTGTGCTTGGAGCTGAGGGTGCACGAGTGAACAAGTCGGCCTGGTCGCTGCCCTCAGGCTGCTCGTATTCCGATGGGGGAGGCTGTCAAGCATCCGGATAGGTTCCCTAGAATGTGATTGGTGAGACGGAACAAGAAATGCCAGCTGCCCCAGCCGCACGTCCGATGGGCCTCTTGTCGTTCTCCTGCCTCTGTATTGGGTCAGCATATGTTTATAAGCTCCTGCCACTTGCTGGGCACCATGCAGAGTCTGGAAATGAATAAGATCTCCTTTCTTTCTGCAAGTAACTTGTGGTCGAGTGGGGGAGTAGCCAGACTCTACAAACACCAAGAACTCTGATAGAAGTTGCAGTAAAGATAACTGCTAAGGGGAACTAGAAGCCAGATGTGAAGAAAGGAGTTTTGCTTCTAATCGTGGGGGGAGGACCAAGAAGGCGTGATAGGTGGAAATATCAGAGAAGGACATTCCAGGCTGAGGGGTCAGTATGAGCACAGGTGCAGAGACATGAAAGCACAGGATGCAAAGGGGAAGTGACAAGTAATCTGGGGGAGTAGAACTCGGGGCACACAGAGACCGTAAACAGCCATGAGCCTGGAGCAGCTCCGAAGAGGCAGGTCATGGAGGCCCTGAGCCTCCCGAGGAGCATGGAGTGTGGCCTCTAGGCAGTGGGGAGCCCTTGAAGGGTTTTGAGAAGGGGAGTGACTTAGGTTTAGAAAATATTAGACGAGCATGAGCAGGTCGGTGACAGCTGGAGAAGTGCAGGCTGGAGATGCTGAGGGTCTGAACGGGGTGAGGAGGAGTCATGTGAGATACGATGAGGGCAGACTTGACAGAGCTTAGCCGTGGAGCAGAAGTGGGGGTCCAGGGTACGATTGGGGTCACCAGTGTCTCCCATGAAGTCTTCTGGCTGGAGAGATCCCGGGCTTCAGAATTAGGCAGAGCTCAGTTTGAATCCCGGCTTGAGTTCATCTGTAGAATGGGTTAGCAATCCCCACCTCGCCAGTTTCCTTGTGACATTTAATGGAACAGAATGAAGCTCTTATGAGGCACCTGGCCCAAAGTTAGGGTCTCCGGGCTTTTCAGGAGCGTTCTCTCCATTTCCAGGGCCTGGACCCAGGGGGTGGGGACTCAGCCTGGGACTGCTTCCTCTGGGAATCCTTGGGTGTCAGAGGCCACGGGCATGGGTGAGGCTCCTGGTATTTCCCGTGTCTCTGCAGAACCATGGATGTGGCCGTGCTAGTGGGAGACCTGAAGCTGGTCATCAATGAGCCTAGCCGCCTGCCACTGTTTGACGCCATCAGGCCCCTGATCCCGCTGAAGCACCAGGTGGAGTACGACCAGCTGACGCCCCGGCGCTCCAGGTACAGGGGGCACCACCAGGCCAGAGGCAGGGGTGGCAGAGGTCACCTGGGATGGACAGGGTCACTCACTAGCGAATGGGCCATCCCTGACCTCTCCTATGGCAGGAAGCTGAAGGAGGTGCGTCTGGACCGTCTGCACCCCGAAGGCCTCGGCCTCAGCGTTCGTGGGGGCCTCGAGTTCGGCTGCGGGCTCTTCATCTCCCACCTCATCAAAGGCGGTCAGGCAGACAGCGTCGGGCTCCAGGTGAGCGAGCAGAGTCCAGCGGAATGGGGGGTCAGGGCCTCAGGCTTCCTGCCTCCCCACAGAACGTGGTCGCCTCACTTTCTGAGACTTCGGGCAAGAAAGAAGCTGACACATCCTGACAGATTTTCCTCGGGCCCATAGAAATCAGGCTCAGGCAATTGCCTGTTCTCTTCAGTCCACCTGGGAAGCTGGCTGCTGCATTTCACACCCCCTTTCCCTGCTTCCCGAAGGAGGAGTGTAGTGATGTCCTGGCAATTGAAGCTTTGGACGTGCGGCCTTTTACTGGAAGAGAAAAGGAAATCCCAGTGTGGTGTATAGACCCCAGAGCCAGACTGTCCTGGCTTTGCTACTCATGAGTTATGAGACTGTGGTGAAATTACTTAACCCCATGCCTCAGTTTTCTCATCTATAAAGTGGGGATAATGATAACACTCCCTACCTCATCGGGTTGTCATGAGGAGTAAGTGGATTTATATTATAAAGTACTTATTAAAAGTGCCCCACACAGAGTGCTATGTGTTTGTTAAGTAAGCAGAGAGGGAGATTTAATAAACACCTATATTGTGCCAGGCAATGTGCTCACAACTGGTTCTCACTATATCTTCCCCATCTGACGGGGTTATAGAGGCTCAGAGACTTGACTAGAGTTACAGCCAGTAAGTGGCAGAGTCGGGATCTGAACCCAGGTCTCCTGACTGCCAAGCCCAGGGATCTCTCCTCAGCACCCCAGCTGCCTCTCCCGTGGGGTCCCACACCTCCGTGTCTGAGCAGAGATCGGCCGACCTCCAGATCTCGCTGCTGCTGGAGGCCAGAGCTGTGTTTTTGTGTGCCCAGATAGAAGAGGCCCTCCCAGCCCCTCCCAAAGCTGCCTCCTTTGTTTGTTATCAGGCTGCCAAGACAGGGGCTTTCGGGGGGCCCAGGACTTACGGTTCAGACCCCGTGGAGCGGGAGGTGGGAAGTGGGAGCTGACAGACATTGCTTTGTTCTAAATCCCTGTCTCACGGCTCGCCGGTGGCGGCTGAAATTTCAGCCACTCCATTACCCCTCTCCTGTGGGGCACATTTTCCAGCCCAGAAACACAGCCGGAGAAAAAACATAATGAGCTCCTCTCTTGGCATCGACTGAGGCCCTCTTTTTTTTCCAGGGCGAACTCACCTCCTAGGACAAGCATTTCTCAGCGATGCCTCCATGATTGGGGACATCAGGGATTTTAATGAAACTTAAGAGTTTTACCTTCCCACCTGTTTCTCAGGCTTATAAATTATCTTCTCTTTCTTGGGCTGACGGGCTCATCTGTCCTTTGTGCCCCTGTCCCTCAGATCGTCATCTCATTGTGGCCTTTGCACAAAGGGCCTTTTGCAGAGCTCCGCGCTGGAGCGAGAGCTAGAGGAAAGCTGATAGTGTCGCCTGAGCCAGGAGTTGTGTGGGAATCATTCTGACTGGGGTCCCAAACGGGTTCCCTTTAGGAACAAGACAGGGAACCTCACTCAGAGGAGCTTGGGGAAACGTCTGCCTCCATTCACCTGTCTGGGGCTCATGTTTCTGGGAAGCTCTCATGCCTGAGATCTGAAGAGAGGAGAAGATTCTGGAAGGCAGGGGAGAGACTGTTCAGACCCAGCCTGGCTGGACTGAAGGCCCTGCTGATTTGACCAGTTTGGTCTACCCCCTGGATATATATTAGGTTTTTTTTTTCAGGTGTGTCCTCTCTGAAGCTAGGCCCTCTGCTCTGCACAACATGCTCTGTCATCCGGGGCTAGAGGATGGTTCTGTGTGCCTGGGTTGTCCCAGCTGTAAAATGGACAGAGTAATCTCTGCCTTTCCTATGGGACTTGAGGTCACCCGTGACAGGTGGCAAGAATCCGGAGAGGACAGGATGCGGGGGACTGCAGCCAGGCTTGGCCAGGTGCCCTTCCTCTCTGCTTCCTGATGCCCAAGAGACAGCACTCGTTGTCAGTAGGGGCCTGACTGCGAATCCCAGCAACACTGTTTATTAACCAGGTGACCTTGAGCAGATCACTTTGGTTCTCTGAGCTTCAGTTTCCCCATCTGATTAACAGAAACAGAGTTGCTGTGAAAAGTGGGTGCAAGGAACTAGCCCAACTGCTCTCCTCACATGAGGTGTCCCCAGAAACCTAGAGAGTTCTTTAGTGAAACCTCCCTCTGGCACCTTTTTGAGCCCCTTGCCACTCTCATCAGGCCCCTGAGAAGACTGGGGTCTGTGTTGGGGTGTGGAACGGAAGCATTCAGATGGCAATATTGAGAAGGTTACACTGTAGGGGTGTTGTAGACCATGGGAGTTGGCCTAGCCAAACCCCTCACAAGGCTGTGTGCCCACCCAGCTCCCGGACCCCACAGAGTCAAGTTGCGTCCCCCACATGTACCAACAAGTCCCCAAAGGACGGTACATGTGGTGTGAGTGAAGCCGCCAGCTGGCTTAGGCCGTCCTCAGACTGGAGAGGGGCCTCCAGGATCCAGTCCCTGTTTGGCAGCTAATGGCCGGTGACCTTACACAAAACATCACCTCCCTGGGCCCCAGTTTCATCCAATGTCTGAGGGTCCTTCTAGCCCCACAGCTATGAGGTGAGGAGCTTCTGGACTGATGCCCAGAGCCAAGGCGCTCGGAGGGGTCCGCGGCAGCATCCCGCAGGGGCTGAGCTCACCGCAGATCTGTGTCCAGGGCTGGCCCTGCAGGCCTGTGAGCCCCTGTCTGTCCCAGTCTAATGACGCCTGAAGTCCTGCGAGGAGGGTGGGAGTATGTAGGGCTCGGGCCCGACGAATGAGAATAATAGTGACCATGTATTGATTACTGACCGTGTGCCAGGTGCTGGCCGGCTTTACACGGACATGCTTATGTAATTCTCACAGCGACCAGAGCATTTCCTGTTTACAGATGAGAGGAACTGAGGTTCAGAAAGTTCAAGAGACTTGCCCAGGTCCTTTTTCCCTCTTCTGGGGACAGCATCCATAGGCATTCCGAATGCTCCAGCGTTTGGCATATCTCCACAGGCTTTTCTACAGAACAGCCTCGAACAAAATGAGGTTGTCCTGAGTCCCTGCTAACAGAATCGTTGACCTTTAGACCAAGACGGTTGGGAAGGCACCAGACTCCGCATGTGGCGTGTGCCCAGGCCACCTCCGAGGAGTTTGTGCTGTGACACCTATAGTTCTTTTTTTTAAGATGATTTATTTATGAGAGAGAGAGGAGAGCGAGAGAGCGTGGGGGTAGGAGCTGAGGGAGAGGGACAAGCAGGTTCTGTACGGAGCGCAGAGCCCAACGTGGGGCTCGATCTCAGGGCCCTGAGAGCAACACCGGAGCCAAAACCAAGAGTCGGATGCTTAACTGACTGCGCCACCCAGGCGCCCCAGCACCTACAGTTCTTGGGAGGTTGTCTAAAATGAAAAAACACGCCAGCAGGGCCGGTGGTGTTCCAGGTGTGCTAGGTGTGTTTGTGACGGGCTCAAGCGTGCTTTCCTTAGTGGGAGCAGAGCAGCAGTGTGAAAGTGTTGAAAGCCCAAGCACAGAGTCAGAAAGCGAACTAAAAAATGATTTTTTTTGAGTAATAAAAATTTTAAAAAGAGAATTACCCAGGGTACTTCACTGAAGAAGAATAGAAGCAGGGGTTTGAATCCAGGTCATCCGATGCCAAAGCCTTGGGTTTGTTCCCGGATCTTTGCTAACGCCCAGCCTGGGAATTCGGAGGTCAGGGCTGGGGCAGAGTTAGGAATCACGGAGGAATCACTTGAGTCAGGAATCACGGAGGTTCCCCACCCTGACTCAGGTGCGGTGTTACAGTGATGACCAAGGACAGGAGAGCCTGCTCCTTGGGGCGGGGTGGGACAAAGGTCAAAGAAGAGCTGCTTGAATCTCGGTGAAGGATCGCCCTTTGCATGGGTTCCAGAACCTGACGGTGACCCAGTAGGGCAAAGGGGGCACTGGAGTGAGGGGATAGAGTCCTGAGTTCTAGCTCCAGCTCTGCTACCCACTCTCGGTGCCTCTCACCTCCCGTGTGGGTTCTCCCATCTGCAAAATGGGCCAGAAGGGCTGCTTGGACGTGGCACCACCGTGGGACCCCTCAGGCTGATGGAGGGTAGGTTGGTCATAACAAGGAACTAGGGTACATACCAAGGTTTCTTCTGAGGGAAGGCATGGTCATCGTCCCTTTTCCTGGAGAGCAGGCCCAGGGCATCTGGGGGCACGCCTGCCCAGCTGCCAGATGCCCCCTCAACCCGGTGCTCATTCCCTCTGTCTGTGGCCAAGGTGGGGGATGAGATCGTCCGCATCAATGGCTATTCCATCTCCGCCTGTACCCACGAGGAGGTCATCGACCTCATCCGCACCAAGAAGACTGTGTCCATCAAAGTGAGACGTGAGTGAGGCCAGAGGGCAGCGGGCACTGTTAGAGGGGCGGGCTAGGCTGGGGGAGGCAGCGGGGTCCCCAGCTCCTGGGGGAGGAGGGGAGGGCGGAGGAGCCGTCCTAACCCCCATGCCTTTCTCCCACAGACATTGGCCTGATTCCTGTGAAGAGGTAAGCAGGACATTCCTCTGCAGACAGACTCTTTGCTGTGGGCTCAGGGTCCTGGGATTGGCCGCAGGGTCTGGCTTCAGCCAGGCCAGCACTGCTCCCGGGCCAGCGGTGGCTGGAGGCTCCAGACGGGCCGATCTGGATTTGGAGCCTGGCTCCTCAGACATCTCTCTCTAATGACTGCTCTTCTCCTTTCCCTTCCCCCCAGCTCTCCTGACGAGCCCCTCAAATGGCAGTATGTGGATCAGTTTGTGTCAGAATCCGGGGTAAGGGCTAGGGACACCTGTGATGCGGCCTGGATGGGGTTGTCTTCAAGGAGGGGCAGCCGGTCCCAAAGGGAGGGCTTGCCCCAGAAATGTGAGTTCAGGGGTTTCGGGCAGGCCCCCAGGGCATCCAGAATGTCCCTGAGGGTGGTGGGCCCTCAGCCAGGCCCAGCGGGTGCAGACATAGCCCCCAGGGACAGAACGGCGAGCGGTCTTATGTGGGGACAGTGCTTGCTCTAAAGGGCTTTATGAAGTTAAGAGGCCACTTGCACAGACGTGGACGCCCAGTGACCCTTATCCCATCCTTCCTCCAGGGTGGACGGAGTAGCCTGAGCTTCCCTGGCACTCGGGACAGCAAGGAGAAGAAGGTCTTCATCAGCCTGGTGGGATCCCGGGGCCTTGGCTGCAGGTGGGGGGGCAGGCATGCCCTGAGGCTCACTCATGGCCAGTGACCCCAGTAGACCCCTAACACCGCTCCCCTTTCTCACTTCTGCTTCTGAGGGGATGACACTTCCTCGGGGCCTGATTTCTTCCCTGCGCTTCACAACAGCCCTATATGGCCAGAGGGACAGCTCTAACAGGCCCATTGTACAGATGAGGAAACTGAGGCCCAAAGGAAGAGCCATGTTCCTTGGGTGGGCCCTCAAGTCACTGCAAAAGGAACCTGTCCAGCTGGTCATCTCTGTTACAGTTCCCTTTTCATTTATTACCTTGTGGGCTTCCTTAGGTCGCAGCCAGGGAATTGCAGACGGGCCACGTGGGGTGTTCTTATTAAGCACACAGGCGCTACCGTTATAGGGCTAGGTTCCAGCCCTGCTCGCCATCTACGAGCTCTCGAACCTCGGACTAGTCACTTAGCCACGCTGAGCCGAGTTTCCCCCCTATAAATTGGGGATAAGAATACCCACAAAGCCAGTTGTTGGGAGGAGGGATGAGGTGACAGAGGTAAGTACCAGCTTAGTGCCCAGCAGGCAGTAAGCGGCTGTCAAACAGTAGCTGTTACTATGTAAGTTTTTTGTATTATTTCCATCCGTTCACTTTTATTCAACACTTCTCGGCCAAGCGTAAGTGATAAAAAAGTCCCTCCTTCCTAAGAGATTAGACTATAGAATATCGGGAACATGGAAGCCACTGAATAGTTACAGCAGTAAGTGGCAAGGACTCTGACGGAATTGTGTTCTGCGTCAGAGACGGCAGACAGGTCTCCCATCCCGTGCTATTTCTAATCAGTTAGTGGTGGCTGCCTGGAGTACTGCAGTTGACCCTTGAATAATGCGAGGGTCGGGGTGCTGACCCCCTGCCCAGTCCAAAATTCATGCATAACTTTTGACGCCTCCCAAATTTGACTACTGTTGACCAGAAGCCTTGCCAGTAACATCAACGGTTGCTTAACACATATTTTGTGTTTTACATATTATATACTGTATGCTTACGGTAAAGTAAGCTAGGGAAAAGAAACCGTTGTTAAAAAAATCATAAGGAAGAGAGGCGCCTGGGTGGCTCAGTTGTTAAGTGTCTGCTTTCAGCTCAGGGCGTGATCCCGGAGTCCTGGGATCGAGCCCCACATCGGGCTCCTTGCTGTGCTGGGAGCCTGCTTCTTCCTCTCCCACTCCCCCTGCTTGTGTTCCCTCTCTCGCTGGCTGTCTCTCTCTCTCTCTGTGTCAAATAAATGAATAAAATCTTTAAAAAAAAAAAAGAAAGAAAGAAAGAGAAAGAAAGAAAAAGAAAATCATAAGGAAGAGAACATACGTTTACAGCATGTACTGTAAGAAATCCACATATAAGTGGACCCATGCAGTTGTAACCCGGGTTGTTCAAGGGTCGACTGTGCTTTGAAAAGAACTCTAAGGCTGTATCTAGGTTTGGTGGAAAAGAGTGCTGTGATCAATTAGTGATGTCTGGCACAGATGTGGGAGGGGAAAATGACAATACAAATGCCATCCTTGGTGTAGGTATCTTGGGAGCACTGAGGAGGGAGCAACTAGCTGAGTCTTGGGGATAGAATAAGGAGTTTGGTGAGAACCTTGTAGAAGAGATAGCATTTGAGTCTTAAGAAATGAATAAGAAAGTGCTAGAAAGAGAGAAGAAACAGCCTGTGCCGTATATTGGGTGAGGGATGGGACAGCTTTTGCCATGGGGAAATGAGGCTGGACAGGTAAATGGTGGAGCACCATGGGTAACTGAGACTCATGGGTGACCCGGATCTGAGGGGCCAGAGCACCGGACATGCAAGCAGAGGGGACAGGACACTGAGAGTGAACAATGCTGCAGGGATGAGCAGAGCCTCACCAGCATCTCCCATCTCTTCCGCAGCATCTCCAGCGGGCCTGTCCAGAAGCCCGGCATCTTTATCAGCCATGTCAAGCCTGGCTCCCTGTCTGCAGAGGTGGGGTTGGAGGTGAGCCGCCCTGAGACGACCCCAGTGGGGGCATGGGTCAGACGATGATCACACAGCGACAGAGGCACAGGCCTTCCCACATAGCCCTCTGTCGGCAGCCACTGGCTGCTGAGTCCTACCCACCCCCGAGGGAAGGCTTCACACTTGATCTTTCTACAGTCGTCTCCCAGCTCCGAGAGCCTTTGGTCCCGAGCTTAGCAATGTAGTGATAATAAGAACTGACATGCACTGCTTGTTTACTGGGAAGGTCTTTGTTCTGAGCCCTTTAAAATTTATAAGAACGCTGAGAATTAGGTACTGTCATTATCCTCATTTTACAGATGGAGAAACGGAGACCTGCAGAAAGTGTGTGATTTTTCCAAAATCATATACCTAGTGTGATTGGGCTGGAATTCAAACCTACGTGGTCTGGTGCAAGACCCAGAACTCTTACTCTCTACTTTGGACAAGTTACTCCTGTTTCTGTGCTTCAGTTTCCTCTCCTATGAAATGGGGGCACTAGCCTTCCTTCTAGGGTCATTGTGTGGATTAAATGAATTAATACCATATGCTTCCAACTGTGTGTGGCACATAGTAAGGGATTGACGAATGTTAGCTATTATACAAATTATTATTATGGCTCAACACAGCCTCTGCTATATGAGAAACCCAAAGGCTCCTATGTCTACAAATTGAGTTTTGAAAGCAAATGTCATAAATTCAGCCAAAGGAATGAACCTCTAATGGTATAATATTTGAGAGCTGATAAAAGAGATATGAAGTGGAGGTGCCCTGGGAAGATCCCATCAGAGCTTTCTAACTGCTGTGTTCATCAGGAACACAGTTGAGGTGCAGCCACTTGAAGACTCAACCTCTGACCCTGGCCGCCAGGGGAAGCCCTTCCTGCAGATGAGTGGGTTTACAGAGAGTGCAAACACGCTGATCCCTCTCCATTTCTCCACCAGACAGGGGACCAGATTGTCGAAGTCAATGGCATCGACTTCTCGAACCTGGACCACAAGGAGGTGAGATCCGGGGTCTTCAGCTGCTGGCCGTTATCCCGTCTGCCCTTCACGTCTCACGCCCCTCCACCGGCCACGGGGTCTGAGACCGTCTGTGCTCTCTGGAGGCCTCGAGCTGCTCTGGTCTGTCCCCTTGTCCCCCCAGGCCGTGAACGTGCTGAAGAGTAGCCGCAGCCTGACCATCTCCATCGTAGCTGGAGCCGTAAGTCCAGAATGCCCTGGTAGGGGGCCCCGTGACCCCTGACCTCCAGCCCCAGCCATTCAGACCCTTGATCTCTGCCACACACTCCTAGAAAAGGCCGGAGGGTCTCCATTACGGAAACTCTGACCGAGCGGAGGGAGAGATCTCTGCCCAGCCAGGAGAAGCTTGTCCAGAGACAACGGGAGCCACGGTGGCTGACACGGGGGCCACGGCCATAAGAAGACAGCCTGCGTCTCGGTCCCCAGGGCTGTGGCCGTGGGTGCCCAGGTTCCCCGGGACACTGAGCAAGGGGCCTCTTTTCACTCCCTGAGGGCCGGGAGCTGTTCCTGACAGACCGGGAGCGGCTGGAGGAGGCGCGGCAGCGCGAGCTGCAGCGGCAGGAGCTTCTCATGCAGAAGCGGCTGGCCATGGAGTCCAACAAGATCCTCCGGGAGCAGCAGGAGATGGAGCGACAGTGAGTGCAGCGGCCGCCGGGCCTCCCGTGCCCCTCCCCCGCCCGGTGTCCTGGGCCAGCGTCGCCTGCCCCCCTGAGGCCTGTCCTCAGATCACATGGGTTCAGGGGGGCTCGTGCATCCATCCCTAGCCTCCAGACCACCAGCATCTTCCCTTGTAGCTGAGGAGAGCCCCTGACTTCTAAAACCCAGGAGCGTGGAAAATGGATGCTACTAGCAGTAGCTAACATTTGTTGAGTATCAGTCATGTGGCTGGCTTGGTATCAGCCTCTTGTTTATGTTTTACTTAATTCCCAGCAGAGCTCTGGAAGATAGGTGGTATTAAGCCATTTTAGAGGTGAGGAGACTGAGAGGTCTTAACTCAGAGAGGTTAAGCCACTTGCGAACAAAGTCATATATGGCCAAGCTGGGATTCACTCCTGTCTGTGGTAATAAGGCCTGCTCTTCCTGGGGTTGGTTGAGATGATGGACTGAGAAAATAAATGTGGTGAGCAAGTCACACACAGGAAAAAAGCCATACTGTCAAAATCCAAATCCAGGTACATCCTAGGAGTGTAAAAAGAATTTGGGACAGGAAGGTGGACAGGATCTTCGCCTCTTCCCCATCACAGAATCAGCCTGCAGAACCAGCCCCGGTGGTACCTCGCCCCATTGGCCTGGCCTTGGCCAGCAGCCCTGACTACCTGGGGTCTGGGGCCCTCCTCCTGAAGGACCTTACGCCAGCCAGGCCCTGCCTATCCTCAGCCACTTTATCTAAATATTTGCAGGTCGACGCACAGAGTGTGGCCTGCGTCGATCTGCCTCCCATCCCTGGCAGCACAGAATCTCTGCTCAGCAGTGCCAGACGAAACCACACCAGAGCCCAGGGCCCAGATTTTGTTGGACCCGCTTCCCTGGCATCCAAATCTGGGCCCGGCATCCTTGGAAGGGAGCCTGGAAGAAAGATTTTAAACCTTTTTCAAATCAGGAATTAGCTACAAGAAGAGTTCGCTTCTCTCACATGGACTCCAACAGGCCAATCTGAATTTGTGTTTCAGAAGGAAAAAGGAAATTGCCCAGAAGGCAGCAGAGGAGAACGAAAGATACCAGCAGGAGATGGAACAGTGAGTGCCCGGGTCCACATGTCTGCACACACCTGTCTGTGTCAGGATCGTGGCTGGACAGAGGCTACCTCCAGGCCCACTTTGCCTGGCCCTCTAGTCCCCTCGTGGGTCCTCCTTTATCTGTAGCCATTCAGTAGCCCTAGGAAAGTCCTCATGTTGGGGTAACTAGAACACAGTCTTGTAATCCCCAGGCTGGCGTTCCCACTCGACGCAGAATACAAGTACCAGGGTCTGTGTCTTGTTCACTGCGGCTAACGCTGCGCGGCCTCTCCCCAGGCTGTGTGGGGTCTCCCCGTAAGCAGACGGCGGGCCTGCGAAAGTCCTGACCCCAGTCACAGGCATGGGGATCTTATTTCAGGATTATAGAAGAGGAGGAGAAGTTTAAGAAGCAGTGGGAAGAAGACTGGGGCTCAAAGCAACAGCTGCTCTCACCTAAAACCATCACCGCCGAAGTGCACCCAATACCCCTTCGCAAGCCTAAGTGTACGTATCGTGTGCCGGGGGAGGGGGCTTCCTTCTGGGGCTGGGGGTTTGGGGAGTGTCTAGACAGAGATGCCGGTCTTCCTCCACTCACCACCACCTCCCCGGGTGAAGAGGTCATGACTCCCTGGGATGCATTTTCTTCATGGAGGGGCAGCCGTGTGCCAGGGCCCTGGGGTGGGCGGGATCTGTCTGCCCCCTTGTCCTCAGGGGCCTGCTGCCAGGCTCTCCCCCACAACACAGACTCAGGCAGATGGATCTCTCCTGCCCTTGGGCTGCTGACCAGGGAATGGAAAGCTGTGGCAAAAGCGAGTGGCTCATGGGACCGTCATCCTGGCTTGCTGGGTGTTGTGTCCACGTCCCACCTGGCCGTGAGTCAGAGCTGGGGGCAACAGCAGCCAGGAAGAGGGGAAGTGCTCATGTTGGAGAGGATCGGTGGTCCAAGGCTGAGCGGTAACTGTGGGGAGAGCTTACCTGAGCGCCCCTGCCACCTGCATCCCTGTGTGTGGGCTGTGGTCACCCCCCTTCCAGGATGGAGGCAGGGAGAGGACTGACCCCTCCTAGGCCCACACTGCAGCCATCCTGGGGCCTCAGCTCCCTCTGCCCTTCGTACCTCCTTTCTTCGTCTGTCCTAGGTTCTTACAACCAGTTTCAGGGCAGGCCTCCGCCACCTGCTCCCCAGTCCACCTCTCAACCCCAACTGCCAGGATGTCTCTTCACAGGGCAGCTCACACCACCAGGCAAAGTGGGGGCTCAATCTCTGTGCTGCCTGGTGGGCTGGTGGCAGGAAGCCAAGCAAGGTAGCTTAGGGGCCGTAGCAACCACGAGTCCAGGTTTCCAGATTGAGCCTAACTCACTTTACGTGACAAAGGGCCAGTTCTACTGCAGCCGATTGTGCTCAGATGACCTGAGAACCTCTAGATATGGGGTTCCCCGTCTCTGCTGTGTCGCAGCCATTCGGGATCTTATGATGGGGTCTGGACAATTCTGGCCCCGACTTTAGAGCATACCCGAGCCCTAGAGGGACATCATCAACTTGCCAACACAGGCCACTTGGGTCAACGAAGAGGTTGGGCTGGGCTTCTGGGCTTCCTCCCTGGGTGCAGGGCAAACATCTGCTAGCACATTCCTTCCTGGCAGCAGGGCATGGTGTCATCTCCGGGTCCTCTCTGAAGGACAAAGCAAGCTCTCATCAGCCTCCCCCCTGACATTTGGTATTAGTTGAGGATGTGGCCAGAGCTAAATTCCTGGTGAATAATCTGTGTTTTAGACAGGGAGCTAATTTGCTCTTATGAGTGAAACAGGAGCTTCAGAAGGAGAGAAATCGATTTTAATTGCTTCTCGTGAAAGTAATCCCAGTCAATTTAGTACCTTTCTAGAAACTGGGTCTTGGCTTCAGAGCAAACACACCCTCTCAGGAGCTATAAAAAATAAAAGCCCTTTCTCTAGCTAGCTATTTATTTAGTGCTCTTAAACCAAATCAATCTTCTTGAATAAAAGGAGCAAGAACTTTCCCTTTGCTTGAAGATAGAAGTGTTTTCTAAGGGAATGAGCAAAGCATGGGATTGATGCCCCAAGCCTGGCTGCCTGACCTAGGGCAGCTGCTGCTTCCATCCATCTCCATCTCCAGATGCACTGGCCACTTCAGCTCGTTTGGAAATAAGTCAGGAAATGCAGGAAGGTCTCCACCGAGCCAGCTCAGTTCCTGCCTCTCTCCCCATCCCTGGGAGGCTGGACCAGTCCCTGTTGTGCTGGGCCCACAGGGACCAGCCCACCGCCGGCTCCTCCCTGGCCACTCTTCAGCTCTGGGGCCCAGTTAGCCAGTAGGTTATACCTGACTCGGGGGTTTGTGCCTGTGAGGGAGGGACCACACATTTTTGAACAGACAGGAAAGAGTGTGGAGCATCTCTTGCCTGGAAAAGGGAGCCCCTCATTCTAACAATGTCGGTCAGACTGGCTGCTTCTCTCACCACCCCCTGTCCCAGGGGCACTGCCTGCCTCCCCATGGCTGACCCAACAGAACCCCAACATTCTGCTGAGGCAGGATAGATTGTCAAGAGGCCCCCAGAAGAGCTTTCTTTAACCCCAGCAATGAGGGAGGGGGTTGTTAAGGATCCTAGAGCTGGAAGGAGCCTTGGGAGATGAGGTTTTAAATAAGATATTTCTAGGCTTTTCTCTCCATCAAGGACCCCATCAATTAACCTCCACCCCCAAGAGACCCCATGGTTTAGAAGTGGAGGTTTTTCCTATCATACCATTAATTAATCATTTGTTTTCCTATTGTTTTATTAAGTAGTCATTCTTGTTTGCAAGAAAGCGTCAATGTTCCACTGTTGAGTAAACCTAAACTGAGCCAAAAGCAAAGGAACTTAATTTACAGCCTTTTCATAAATGAATGGGCAAGCTCTTCTAATTAATATTTGAAATATTAATAAGCAGCTCACAGCAGACTCATACACTACCTTCCACAGTCATAGGGAGGCCAAAGTCCAGGTCGGAAGGCACTGGAAGGGATGATTTGCTATTCTCCACGTGATGTCAAAATTCATGTCTTCCTAACCACATGTCTCCCCTTTCCTCTTTGGAATCTCCTCACCCCCTCTGGATCCCGGACCCTGCCCACATAGCTCTGACATCCCCCAAGGACCCAGAGTTCCCACGGCAGTTAAGAAGCAGCCAGGAGGATCTGTTCTTGCATCGTAAGCCCTTGGCACTGAGCGTGTGTAATACTCAGATACTCCCATCCTCTGTCCCTCACTTCCCAAGTATCAACGGAATGCCCTGCAAAAATTTCTCACTTGACTGTCAGATCAGAGGCCCCTGTTGTTACCCCGTTTTACAGGTAGGAAAACTAAAGCTTCCGAGGTTGAAAGCACTGCATGCACCATCCCAGAGCACAGCAGTTTGGTCTGGGCGTCTGGGCCCTGTTCCTGCCCCTGACCTCACAGTTCCTGTAGAGGAAGCTGGCCGTAGGGCATTAGGCTCCTGGGAAGCACCTCTGGCCTTGTGGTCTCCCGAGTGCCTCTTGGTTCACCAGCTTCGTCCTCTTTTCCCGGGTAGCTGATCAGGGAGTGGAGCCCGAGCTTGAGCCAGCAGATGACCCGGATGGAGGCACGGAGGAGCAGGGAGAGCAGGTTTGCAGTCCCCGCTTCGCTCCCTGGCCTTGCTGCTCTGCTTGCCCTGCCCACCGCCTACTGCTAGCCCTGCAGACACCCAGCTCTAAGGGGCCAGCACGTGGTGGGGACCACGGGAGGGTGCAAAGCTCCTGCAAGCCCAGCCAAGAACTTAGTCCAAAACCGGAGGACAGGACCGGTGACCGGGCTGGAAGGCCCACAGATGCACGCCAAAACAGCTGGACCAGTGGTTCACATGTTTAAGCCCTGCCCAAGCCCAGCTCCTTCCTTTGCTGCTCTGGCCCCTCCGTCAGGACTCCCTAGATATCCCCTAAGATCCAGCAAGGAAGTGGGTAGTGCTTGGTGCAGCAGAAGGCTGTCAAGATCCTGTTCTAGAACTCAAGCCGGGCAGGGTGGGTGATGATTTAAGGGGTCGCTGCTGGCCCAGGGAGCTTGAGGTTCGAGGTGTTTCCCTGTCATGCTGTCGCCTGGGGAAAGCAAGGGGCTGGTGCCCTGGTGATCTGACCACTGCTGCCTGAGCTGCCTTTCCCAGAGCCGACCCCGGGCATGGCCTTCTCTCTCAACATCGACAGGGGAGCACGTGGGCTGCGCCATGAGACAAGGCCGTGTTGTTCTGTGTGAGAGCCGTTCTAGGCAGAGCCCCAGGCTTGCTTTTGTCTCGAGCCACTTCTTGGCCGGAGGGACGAGCTGTCAGGAGCGGCCCCGTTCTCTTTCAGCAGAGCTCTGTGTTCACAGACGGCAGCTGTGATTTGGAAAACCTCATCCTCCCACAAGGGCCATCTCTGGTTTTCTGGCACTGACTTCTGAAGCCAGTGTCCCCGGGAGAAGCGGGTTGGCGGGGCCCTAGGAAATCGGGGCCTTTCTCCTGCTATGTAGCCCGGGAGGGGGCGCAGGTGAGTGCAGAGTGGGACTGAGGGTGCAGTTTGGCTGTTGGGGCTGCCAGCACTGCCGTTCATCTCCCAGAGCCACGTGCTCCCTGCGATCCCGACTCTGGGCTGCCGCCTGTGGAACCTGGCTGAGCGCAACTGTGGCTCATCTCTTTGTTCTCTGTGTTCTTATAGCCTTTGGGTGGTTTTATCGTTACGATGGCAAATTCCCGACCATCCGCAAGGTAGGACTGAGGCTGAGTGCTGTGCCATTTGCCACTGAGTTTGCTGTGGGTTTGGGCCTTTCCAAGCCTCGTTTCTTTTCCTGTGAACTCTAACTGGTGTGACCCGACCTGCTCACTTGGAGGGCTGACCCTGTCCGCGCCTCCCTGTCACGCTGACGTCAAACGCCAGGGCGCTGTCACAGAAGCGTTGTGGGGGTAAGGATTCAGGGGGTGAGACCCGCCCGGGTACCATCTGGCACCGCCTGGATCAGCATTAGCCCCAGGAGGCACAGGGCAGGGGCAGGGCCATGGCAGGAAGCTTCTACCTTGTTCCTCAGTCAGTGAGAACCAGAGGCCAAGACAGAAGCCACGGGCAGACAGTGGCATAGCAGGCTGGGTAGACACAGCACGGGTTGCGAGACCAGCCGTGCCAGACAGAGACTGGCTGCCAGGCAGGGATTTGCTGCATCGGGTTGAGACGAAGAGCCACACCAGTCCTAACTCTCTCCTGGAAATATCTACACGTGCCAGGATAATGCGTTCTTCTGGTCTCTGGGGCCTTGAGCTTTCTCTCTAAATCTTATTACTGCATCTCCAGGCCCCATAAGACTCTCGTTCTTTTTCTTTCCAAATCACTTTGGCATTTGATTATGAAACCGCCGCTGTTAATATCTGTAGATTAGATATTTGAGATGACTTGGCATTTGGAAATCAGGCATCAGCATAAATCTGGGTGAACTCATTTAGGTGTTATCACTCGACCGGGTCTTTCTCAAGGGATGTCAGTTCCCCTGGAAACCAAAGCAGTGGCACCTGGGTGACCTTGATGATACGTAGCTTTTCCTTGCCTGTAAAATGGGGATACCGGATGTTCCAGAAACATCTACCCCCTTCCTCCAACACAATACTTTTAAAATAATAGACGGCAATATTATTGCTGACAGAAGTTGACGTCTTTACCTAGGAACACAAATCATGGTTTATATGACATTGAATCAACTTAGGACAGAGCACCACGGGGGATTCCTTTCCACACTGCCATGGTCTCAGAAAGGACCCGGTCTCAGGAGACTGTCTTTTTCATCCTACAGTCTGACTCTGTGACTTAGGATGTCTCATTACGTTAGATTTCTAATTCTTCTCTATGCACTGTCTCTATTAGAACTCACCTAGAGAGGACATTGCATGCGTGCACACACACACACACACGCGCACACACACGCACACACACACAGGATTTTACTAGAAAAAATAATTAAAAGAAGATGGAGAGGTAAAATCTTTTCCAGGTACTAATAACCAGCCAAATGTAAGAGAATGAGCATCTCCTCCCCACACACACCTCCCACAGGAAATCACGTCACTTGGAAATTGCTGTTGGTAAAGGAGACCCATTTTCCTCTATTCATTAGCTCAGTATCACTGAATAGCTGGTATTTTTGTTTTCATTTGATTTCCAAAAGAGAGAATGATTGCATCCAGGTAGAAGCAAGAGCACATACCCCATCTGCCTTTCCTCTCCGCCCAGACCGGAAGGATTATTTGCCATGAATTTAACTGACAGCCGAAAGGACCACAGAATCACATCCCTCATGCTGGCTCTGGAAATCCATTATCACTTTCTCTAGAGCATGTGACACCCCTTGTGTCCCAGCATCTAGAACACCAAGTCCCCAAGTAATACATGTGACTATCTACAGCCATGATCGTCCATGCACAAAGTTGCCCTTATTTTATAGATATTTTTAAGATAAAGAGTCAATGTCTTTTATTGCTAAATTGGCAGTAAGTCCCGCTGGCACTCAGGGTTCCCAGGCCTGTGGCCCCATCAAGTCTGCGTCAGTGCCTGAAGGGCACATGGTTCTAAGCCTTCCACTAGGACTGCTAGATCACGCAAACCAGCACTACGTGCAGGAGCCCCCTGTCCCATGGGGGGGGAGGGGGGTCCCACGCAACTGAATAACCGGTGTACTGGGCACTAGTATGAGGTCAGTGGACAAGAACCTCCTGCATCAGTAAACAGGTGTTGCTTTCTTGGAAATGGAGCAGAAACTGTCACATCTGCCTGCCCCATCCAGGAGCCCTGGCCCTAAAATCTTAGCACTGATAGTTTTTTGGGGTGGAGGGGGTGTTTGTTTGTTTGTTTTTTTAACCAACAGAATGACCATTCCTATCATGGTGGTCCCTGTGAGAAGTCATGCCCTTATTCTAGCAAGCTGCCATTGGGCAGAATGTTCTCAGCTCCTCTTGGGGGAATTGTCTGATCTATAATATGATGGCAGGGTTCACCTATCAACTGAGCCAAGAGTCTAATGAACATGGTAGGCGAGGAACCAAGGAGGACTCTGCAACAATGAGAATCATTTCTCAAGTAGTTCATAGACTGCTCTGGGGGTGGGCCTCTATCCCCAAGATGGGAGACCATCTCCAAAGCATATTACCTGCGCATGGAAGTAGGTGTTGTCTTTAGGAGGGGAGCCAGGATGACTCAATCATAGGACCATAACGCCACCCCCAAGCCTCTCCAGCTGTGGACAAAGTTGTATGTCCAGTGCTGAGAAACTCAGTTCCTCATTCCTGCCCTTAGGCTCTGGGATGATTCAGGAATTCCGAGAGAAGACCCCAGGAAGGCTTGTTGGGGGTGGGGGTGAGCTCAGTGCACAGGCAGATTTCCCCCTCCCCACAGAAATACTCCAGAATGCTGACGCTCTCTGCTGTCCCCTCTCCTGCGTGCTAACTCTGTCCTCTGTGCTGTGTGTGATGGGGCTGACGCTCCCTCCTGCCACACCCCCCGGTGCTGCCAGCTCACCTGGGCGCAGGAGCAAACAGGTAGGACCTGGAAGACTCAGGTCCAGATCCTGGCACCACCACTTACTGGATGTTTCACGCTGGGCAAGGACCTTCACCTCTCTGAGCCCTGGCTCCTTCATCAAGAGAGTGGGGATAACACCTACATACGAGATGATCAGCATAAATCCCTAAGCACACAGGCAGTCCTTCCTTTCTCCTTGGCTTCCTTGCAATCCCATGGGAGAAGCAGCCAGGAAAGCAGGTTTTATGGGTCCGGTTCCACCAGGAAAAATAAGGAGTCTGATGGCTTTGCGTCTCCTATCCCAAATCCTCTTGAACCCTGGCAGTCAGTATAAAGCAGTTAGGCCATCCTCGTCCCCCGCCCTCATCTCCTAGGCCGCTAGTTTCTGGCTAATTCTCAGTTCAGGGGCCTGGTTTAGAGGGCCTCTACAGGATTAAATGGTCTGCAGCTTAAGCATCAGAGCAAACTCTGATGTCCCTGGCTCTGGGCTCCTGGGTCTGAGGCTGGCTCCCACCTCTTGCAGCTTGGGACAGAGGATCTCTGCAAATAAGGCTCGCCAGCTCTCCCAGATTTTCCATAGAATCTCCCAGGATGTATCTCTGTTGCCTAAATATGAGACACCTTTCTTTCCAGATGATGGAGAAGGCATGTGCCCAGATACTAGGACATAAATACAACGTATTTTATTCATACAGTGCTTTCATGTTTATAAAGCTCTTTTACAGATGTTATTTTATTGGCTGTGATGGCAAGCCCATAAGGCAGGTATTTTCTTCTGTTTTGGAGATGAGGTGAATCAGGCCCAGAGAGGTTAAAGCACTTACCCAAGGTCACATAGCTAGTGAAGTAAGCCAGTTCTTCTGGCTGACACGGGGCATGTGTCTCCCACTCCACAGTGGGGAGCAGCAGTTCGCCTGCCCTAAACCCGAGGTCCCGTGCCCAGTGCAGAGGGGCAGAGCTGGGGGAGGAGCTTGGCACAGGGTGGGTTTCTGGCCTTGTTGTGGACTGAATGCCCTGTTTGCCGTGCTGTGCCAGCGTCAACACGACCTTGTAATCCTTGTCGTGTAAACACTGCCACATCTGCTCAGAAAGGAAAGGATAAGAAGAAAGCCAAGTATGACAGCCTGCAGGAGTTGAGAAAGAATAAGAAGGAACTAGAGTTTGAGCAAAAGCTTTACAAAGAGAAAGAGGAAATGCTGGAAAAGGAAAAGCAACTGAAGATCAACCGGCTGGCCCAGGAGGTACGCGTCCTACTCGCAGGCCGGGTGAGTCACCCCGGGCACAGTTTGGTGGTTCCCCACCAAGCTCCCAGGGAACCAGCTGGAGTTGTTTTCCCCAAGTGGAGTCCAAGGATGGAGTAGGCCCTGCCCTTCTGCTCATTCTGGAACGTGGGATCATCCCACCTGCCCAGGATCATGGAGAACTAGCCTCTGGCTTCAGTGTATGTTTGGAACGGAGACTAGACTCCTTGCTCAGGTATGGGTCTGAGGCTAGCCTCTCTGCCCAGATTGTCACACTTAGGTTAGCCCTTCACACACCAGGCTAGAGGTTTGAGTCTGTCCCCTCCATCCAAGCCCCGCCAGAGTATGAGTCCATGGCTAGGCCTGTCCAGCCTATGTGTGGCTATGAGGTCTCTCTCCTTACTTAGGGTATAACCCCAAAACTAACCCTTCTGCCTAGATTGTAGAACTGAAGTTAGCTTTCCATCCACCTATCATCAGGTCCGAGTCAGTTTGGCCCCTCTACCCAGGTTATAAGTGCAAGACCAGATTTCCCCATCGTGCCTTGGCTCTGAGAGTATGGTTCTGAGGCTAAAACCCCTTTGTGCAGATGTGGTGTCTGAGGCTGCTTCCATCAACATAGGATATATCCAGGGGCTCCCGGGTGGCTCAGTTGATTAAGCGTCTGCCTTCGGCTCAGGTCATGATCTTGGGGCCCTGGGATTGAGCCCCACATTGGGCTCCTGCTCAGTGGGGAGTCTCCTTCTTCCTCTGCCCCTCGCCACCCTTCGTGCGTGCTCGCTCACACTCTCTCTCTTACTCTTTCTCTCAAATAAATAAAATTTTAAAAAAACAAAAACATAGGACGTATCCGAGGCTAGACCTCTTCAACCTGGAAATGTATCTAAGGCTGTCCTCTTCAGGACATGAAGAAAGCAATCCTCCAGCATGAGTAATTCCTATTTCCTAGGTGAGCTGGGTGACCTGAACTCCCTAGCTATTGGAGCCGTTATTCATTCTGCTTCTCTTTAATGCTTCCATGAATCAGAATGCCAAGCTGATTAGATTACAAAACCAGAGTAATCCTGGAAAATGTGAAGTGCATTAGGTCTGGCATTAGGAACGAATAAGCTACAAAATTAAAAATAAAATCCAACTTGTACTTCTGAGGACAAGGCAGCCTGGAGAGGGGAGAAAGAGTAAAGTCAAACTTTTGGAACGTGCTTGGAGCTTAAAAAAGGACCATTCTTGGAGAATCACAAGAGCCTAAGAGTTCCCGGGGACTCTGGGAGCCGCATCCCAGCTGGTTCTGCACAAAGCACGAGCCCCTCCTCTGATCTGGCCTACAAGTGCTGTTAGCCCACCTGACTCCCCAGCACCCTCTCCCTCCTGATTTGCACCTCTCCTGGGGCCAAGGCGGAACAAGCCAGGGTTTTCGCGCGGAGAGTGGACACACCCAGCAGCACGTGCTACAGAAGTGCTGCTCGGCTACTGATTTGAGTGTGCCACCACGTGTGACTCGGTGTGCCCTCTGTCCTCTCCTTATTGCACTGTCCTTGGGTCCTAGGTGTCCGAGACAGAGCGGGAAGACCTTGAGGAATCGGAAAAGATTCAGTATTGGGTGGAAAGGCTCTGTCAGACGCGCCTTGAGCAGATTTCCTCTGCTGATAATGAGATTTCAGAGGTAACAGAGCCCTTCTTTCCACAGAGGCCCTCCTGCTGCCTTCAGAATGACCCACTCTGGGGACAGCGGGAGGCAAGATGGCCACCGGCAAGCCTCAGTGTCCAGGGCCGCCCCTACCAGCCCACTCTTCCTTTGTCTCTTGGGGAGGGGGACAGATCTGTATTTCTGGGCTTATCTCCAGAGTGACCACTAAGTCCTAGCTCATCTGAGATGGTCTCCGTTACGCGTGTTGTCCTGGAATCATTGCTAAGAGTACCTCTCTCACTATCAAGTCTGTTCCAGTTGGATGATAACCTGTATGGTCACCTTACTTATCACCCACATGTGGCATAACTTGGGACTATCCCGCATTTGGGCACTCCCTCCTAGCCACTTGGTGTGGGCTGACCTGAGCACCCAGGTGACAGAGAAGTGATACCTCCCATGATTCTAGTTTGTGGGTGGTGGGTCTCCAGCTGCAAAAGAAACAGAAAAGCATTATACTTGATGTATTGTGAAGTGGAGCCCTAGTCAGATAATTACAGAACCTCCTTGCAACCCCCCAGATGACCAGGGGGCCCCCGCCTCCCCCGCCTTCTGTGTCTCCCCTGGTCCCACCCCTGAGACGCTTCGCAGGCGGGCTGCACCTCCACACCACTGACCTGGATGACATCCCCTTGGACATGTTCTACTACCCACCCAAGGCTCCCTCCGCCTTACCCGTGATGCCCCACCCTCCACCCTCCAACCCATCCCCCAAGGCCCCTGCACCCCCTGTCCTTCCGTCATCAGGCCACGTGTGTGCCTCGTCTTCACCCTGGGTGCAACGCACTCCACCCCCCATTCCCATCCCTCCCCCACCGTCTATTCCCACCCAAGACCTGACTCCTACCCGCCCGCTACCCTTGGCACTGGAAGAGGCACTGGGCAACCACCCCTTCCGTGCTGGGGACACAGGAAATCCAGCAGAGGACTGGGAGGCAAAGAACCACAGTGGGAAGCCCACTAACTCCCCTGTTCCTGAACGGAGCTTCCCACCCACCCCAAAGGTACTGCCCCGGGTCCGCATGCTGAGCTGGGAAGCAGAAAGCGTGGGCAGGCCTGCTGCTGTTTCCCCCATCCTCCACTGCTCTCACGAGTGGGGCCTGGAAGAAACATCACTCCAACCCATTTTCGGGAAATGAGCTCCCCATCCGCGTGTTGTGGTCACCCTGCATGTGCCTGCTTTCTACTGGTTTTGAAGTGCTGTCCTGTATGGTGACCTGCCCATGATGCTTGCGGTGAGCAGCTCTGTCTCCATGTCTGTTGGTTTCTCTTTGCTCCTCTTGGCTCGTACGGGCTGGTAACATTCTATATAGTACTTGCAAGGCTGTGTTACTCAGTAGCCAGAGCTCTGTGTCACAGCCAGTCACTTTCTGATACAAGCTCAGAAAACGGTGAATATGAGAAACGAATCCCCAAGTTAATGGGAGAAGGAGGGGAGGCGAAGCAGTGGAGCGGTATTAGGCTCTGTAAATGCAGGGATAACACGGTCCGGTGCTGTTAGGACATTACAGTGCCATTTTCTATGGAGTTTGCCAATTACATTGGCTTGAAGTATAATACCCAGAACTTTCCGGCCAACTTCCAGATACAGAAAAAAATGAAGACAGAGAGTTCCTAGAAATCTTCAAATTTACTATAAAAAGAGTAGGTTTTTTTTTTTCTCTTGGATGTCAGGAGGCTGAACAGTGATCTTTCTCAAAAAGACATATTTCTTATTAATTGTTCTTCATCCAAAGACTATTTTGGAAGAGGCAATCCCCAAGGAAGATCTGGAGCTTTGATCCCGGGGGGGGACCAACCAAATATTCCTGTGCTGCAGTAGCCCCGGGGCCAGGCTTGAGTCCGAGCTAAATGAGCTCATGCCAGCCAAGGGTAGGAGCTTTGAGAGAGGGCAGTCAGTGGTACTGATCAGTCGTTCTCGTTAACCTTCCCTGCATGGATTCAGGGCCCAGCATGAAGAGCAGAGTAAGCATTTCAGAGCATTCAGGAGAGCTTGGGGGAAGGTGGAATAAAGAAAGTCCCGGGTGCCTACAAGTCTGCAGCGTCTGGGAGGGGACTCTCGGGGGACTCCTTCTAGACCTCTGATGGGTCCCGAGCCTTGCAGCTCTGACAGAGAGATGTCGTCTGTCCCAGAGCGCAGCCAGGAGCGGGTTTACAGGGAGCTGAGTTAGCCTGGCACAGAGGTCATATCCTTTGAGTGAGTCCCTCCTATCAAGGTGGGCAGCAGCTTTTCCTTGACAAGTTTGACTCAATAAGCATTGATTGAGCCTTGCCTTGTGTAGGGGAGCAGTGGAGCAGTGCTGCAGGGGACAGCGAGGAAATTGGCGCTCCCGTGCTTTCCTGGACTTCGCCATCTGAAGGCTGAGCAGACACGATTCAGCTATAAAATGGCACAGGCCAGGTGCTCTGGGGAGGATTCATTCTAACGGGAGGTTGAAGGCGCCTCTGCAGAGTAAAGGGCTGATGAGCTGGGGCTTAGAAGGATGACAATACATGGAGGCTGGGAGGAAGGGCATGGAAGGTACAGGGAACAAAGGTGGCGAGGAGGAACCGCCGGGGTTTGAACCCTGGCTCTACCGCTGGCTGGACGACTTGGGTCTGCATGACTTCACCTGTCTGAGCCTGGGGCTTCTCGTTCGTAAAATGGGAATGCTAATGGCACCTGCCTGTAGTGAGGATCACGTGAGTTAATCCATGAATTCATTCAAAAGTAATCCTTAGGAGAATGGCGGGCAGGTGCTCAATAGGCATTAACCATGATCAGTGACAGCTCAGGATACAAGAAAATGTGGGTGAAGCTGCAAACACAAGATTGGAGGTAAACTCTATAGACTTATTTTTTTTAAGATTTTTTTTTTTTTTTGACAGAGCGAGAGCACACAAGTCAGGATGAGAGGCAGAGGCAGAGGGAGAAGCAGGCTCCCCTCTGAACAGGGAACCCAACATCGGGCTCCATCCCAGGACCCTGGGATCATGACCTGAGCTGAAGGCCTCAGGTCTGGAAACACTCGTGTTGGCTTGGCTTGTATGCCTGCCACACCAGACCCGCCAGAAGGTTTTCAGGGCCGTATCTACCCCCAGGCACCGTCCTGTGTGCCCACCATAGTACTAAGTCCTTCATTCATTCAACACGTTCAGTGAGCACCTGCTAGATGCTAGCCACTATGCCTGGCACCGGAGAAGCACCACAAAATGGGCAGCCTAGTCCCTGCCCAAACCGCCTAGTGGGGACAGGAGATACATAAGCAGGAGACTACCGCACTCTCTGGGGAAACATGGGGGCACAGAGGTGCTGTGATGAATTGGGGTGGAGAGAAAAAGCTCAAAGAGGGCTTTTGGAAGGCAGTGACACCCAAGTTAAGACCTGAGCAGGTAAAGTAGTGGGAGAAAAGAGCACGTGCAGAAATCAAGGCCAGAAAGACTGGCATCTTGGGGGCTGACGTTAGGTAGTGTGAGGAAGGTGAGGAGTGAGGGATGGGGTCTCAAGGGAAGGTGAAGAAATTAATGAAGGGGCTTGCGGGTCAAGCCAAAGAGCTCAGCAGTCAGTGGGGACCCAAGAAGAATTTGGACAGGGTTGTGATCCAATTCGATTTGTGTGGCCCACAATGATGGAGTGTGTTAGAGCAATGCAGACAGGTTGTGTCAGCTCTCCTGGATGCTGCTCTTACGGGTCCCCCCCCCCACCTCGGTGCCCTCCCACCAGGGACAGCAGATGCTTTGTGTGCAGTCTGGGGAATGGAACCGTGGCCGGAAGGAATAGCCTGCAGGGAGAGAGGAGGCTAGATGGCCCCCACGGCCGCAGAGAGAGAGCCTGGAAAGTGTGTCCCCTGAGTGGCAGTGGCTGCGGGCGTCCCCCGAACTCAGCTCTGGCTCAAGTTCCTGATTTCGTAGAACCACCCAGTAGTTTCTGTGGCCTCAAAACACACCGTGGCCATGGACTTCTTGTCTCTCTGCTGAAGATCACACCCCTGGCACCTCCAACAGGGCGACTGAACCAGGGAGTTAGCCTGTGCATGGTGTGGATGTGCATGTGTGTCGTAGTTGGCCTGGGCCACTCCCGCCACGCCCTCATGTGGGCTTCTCTTACGCTAACCCTTGTAGACATTTTGCCCAAGCCCACAGCCTCCACGAGGCCCTGGCGTGTCTACTATCTCCAAACCCGTCATGGTCCACCAGGAGTCCAACTTCATCTACAGGCCAGCTGTGAAATCTGAGGTCCTGGTAAGCCCCTCGGGTCCCCTCCAGGGCATCTCCAGCGGAGCAGACGAGGGCTGTCTGTCTCCTCTGGCTTCTGCTGCCTCTGGAGGGAGTGAGGTGGGACACCACCTGACATTAAGAGCTAGCTCTTGACTTCTCGTTGACCAAAAGATGAATCCATGTGGGTCCCAAACAGGCTGGAGATCCCTCTAGAAGTAAGAATGATAACAGCTCAGGCTGCTCTCGAGCCCACCGTGTGTCAGGAGACTGAGGCTTAGAGGGGCTGAGTCGGTTACCCAAGGCAGAGCCAGATCTTACCACTTACTCCAGAGTCAGACCCGAGAGCTCAAGCCCTTACCTACATTGCCATCTTGCCAAACGCCCAGTGATTCCACTGGCCCTGGCCTTGGCCCCTAAGGCCTGGCGAGGCACGACGCGAAACACCCTCAGATGGGGTACCGTCCAGAGCGGAGCCACTCACTCTCTCCGTCTCGCCCCTCACTCCTCACTGGACTGGGAGTGTGAGGCGTGGTCCTGGGGGAGCAGTAGGGTCTGCCCATCCCCAGTCGCCTAAGGCTGTGGGAGCTGGGACTCACGTGGAACCCCATGCCCCGGGGGGTGCCAGGCACGGACTGGCCTCGCACCCATGGTGGGAAGAGAGTCAGGCCAGAATTTTTCTTCCCCTTTCAAGGAAACCCTATCCAAATGTCAGGGCAGGACAGCTCAGAGACTTATTTTGAGCTTTTGCTGTCCTGTCAGCTCCCCAAAGAGCAAAGTTCATGCCCCTGGGATCACCTGCCGGTGCATCTGAGGGACGTTCCCTGGCCCGTGACAGAGGGTGGTGTCTGCCTGACTAGAGCCGGGTAGCTGCCGTGTCTGGGGGCGCCGGGCCGGCACTGTGTCTGCCTGGAGCGGGATGTTGGCAGCCCCAGGCTGGCAGGCCCAGAGTCTGGCACCAGAGGGCAGACGAGGCCTATTGGTAACGTCCAGCATGGAACTTTTTTTTTTGTTTCTGGCAGCCGCAGGAGATGTTGAAGAGGATGGTGGTTTATCAGACAGCGTTCAGACAAGTAAAGCGATACCCGTCGTGTGTCTGTAGTCCTTTCCGCCACCCCGTCCCTCCTGCTCCGACTTCTCTTTCTGGGAGTACCAGTTGGCCCCGAGGCGGCCCCAAGGGCCCTCTGCCAGAGCCGCAGGCCAGAGCTGTGACCCTGTTGCCTGCCGCCAGGAGTGGGGAAGGGTCTCATAGCAGGAGGGCACCCTGGCTTTATTAGACCCCATGCCCCAGCTGAGAAAGCAGCAGGATCCCTGGGGGCTCTGCTCTTTTGCCACTGTTTGTCCAAAGAGGAGAGGACAGAGGGAAGCCGCGGACGGTCGCAGAGGCCAAGATGGGTCCTCGCTCCAGCCCTAGGAGAGAAGGTGTCTCCCTGCCTCTTCCCCTGTCTTGTCCCTTCGAGGCAGATCACAGCTTTGCCTGAACCTGAGCCAGTCAGGGAGGAGTGGTGGTCCAGGTCCTCCACCTGCCCGGGGTACTCCTGCATGCAAGGATATGGATGTCCTTCCTGGTCCATGAGTGGTATCAGGCAAGCAGCCCCTTACTTTCGCACCTCCTGGGGGCTTACGTTCACAGAGCCAGCCACTGGGCTGGCAGTCTCACCACCGGTGAAAGAGACCCCCAGATAAAGAAAGATCTTGCCGCCAACCCCACTGCTAACCCACTATCACACCGCAGGCTGATTTGACTACAGGCAGAGTGCCGGGGAGGTGTCAGCTTCACAGGGATACATGGGAGTTTGCAAAGGAGGCTGCTCCCAGCCCAGGACTGGGGACTGACAGGCGACAGCTAACACTGGGCCAAGCACCGTGTCTAAATACTTTATGTATATAAACTCGTTTAATCTTTTTAGCAACCCTAGGAGGTAAGTAGATGAGAAACTGAAGCAGAGAGGTTAGAAAGGTGCCCATGATGTCACAGTTCCTGTCAGGCCCTGGATTTGCATTCAAGAGGTCAGGCTCCACGGTCGGGCTCCTCCCTGCTCCACCATCCCCACTGTCTATCATGAGATAGACATTAAAGGCCTTTTGTTTAGGGCATAGACAGCCCTCCAAGGGAGAGAGGCTGGAAGGGAGGAGCCCAAGGACCCAGACTGGAAGTCAGACTCTCGCTCCACTACCCACTGGCTGGGTGACCTTAGGGGCATGAATGTCACCTTTCTGGGCCTCAGTTTCTCCATCCGTTGGATGAAGGGTTGGGCTCCCTCTTCAAGAGCTGACCAGCTGTAGTGGCTTAAGTCTACGAACTAAATTCACACAAGACACAAACCCTTGCCATCATGCCCATTCTGAGAGCGGATTCTCACAGGGAGAGAGAAGGGGAAGCCCATAGCCAGCACTGTCCAGTTTTCTAGAAGAAATAGCCAGAAGTAGTCAGGGCCCTCAGTGAAAGAGCATTGACTCCATATCCTGCCTAGTGACCTCTCCTGCCCATGGATTTGCTGCATCCCTTCCTCTGTCTGCTGCCCTGATGCCCATAGACTGACCTGGGAGTGGCCTCTGAGCGGGGCCAGCCTCCAAACTCCCAGGCTCTGTGGGGCTGAGCCTGGGTGACAAAGCCTGGATGAGGAGGGAGGGCAGACTAATGCCCAGGGAGCCACCTGCTGAGGTCTGGTTGCCATCTCGTGCCCAGAGCTTGGTTGCTGCATGCTGGGCATAGAGAAAGCAGTGGCCTCCCCCTGATGCTGACAGTGGGGACACTTGGTGTGGCCCAGGGAACTGTGTGCTGGGGATGGTTCCACTCAGTCCAGCAGGGCCTACCTGTGCCCCTGTCACAGGGCCTCTCCTCTGCTCCCACCTGTCCATGGGGACTAGGCTTTGCTGCCTAGGACTTGGCATGCCTGGCCCCTGAGTCTGTGGACACCCGGCTCCCGCTCTCTGTGGGGGATGCCTAGGAAGGCAGGATGCTCCCATCTTCCGTCTTACCACTTTGTTTCTACATCTCGGGGACATTGTTTCCACAGCCCTTGCCAAGCCAGATTCCCTGAGATAAGTCTTCTCCTTCATCCTCTCCTGGCTAAGGGTCTGGGAGGCCTCTTACATTCTAGAAAGCATTAAGGACAGTGCTAGGCACTGGGCAAGCACAGATGCCCCTGCTCCTCTGGGACTGCCCACTGCCCTGCACCCCAGTCATCTTGTGGCCGGATTCCCCAGGGAGAGCTGTCTCTTGAGTAGTGGTGTCCTTCTTTGGGGTCAGAGCACGGGGTGAAGAAAAGTGGGCCTTCACCCCCAGAACCTGAACCTGGCCTCACATAAGCACTTGGAGGAACTCAGGTAGGACCTAAAGGACCTGAGGCTTTGGGTAGATGACAGCTTCGGCAAGGCTGACACGGGCCGCTCAGACCACCTGGACATCAGCGGGCGCCCCACCAAGCCACAGACGCCCACCCCGCAGCAACAATGCAGGGTCCAGGGCTGGGCTCCTTCAAATGCTTGCATAGCTTCCTGCTTCTCCCCGGGCAGGGCTGCTCAGGCTACTGGGGCTTCCAGCCTCCTCCCTACATCCCCATCCAGGCCACATCTGGCCCCCGACTCTCTCCCTTACATCTGACCCATTCACAACTTCTTCCTCTGCCCTAAGCTTGCTTCCCGCAGTGACCCTCAGGGAACTCTACTCTGTGGCCCTAACACCCTCCCTTCGCTTGCAGGATTTCCGGAAATATGAGGAAGGCTTTGACCCCTACTCCATGGTGAGAGAGAACTCTCCTCCCCCAGGGAGTAATCCCAGGAATTGGGGGGGGGGGGACGTTACAGTGTGCTCCGTCGTGATGCATTCTGGGCCCTGGGGGTCCCAGGGATGAGGTGGGGCACATGAGGAGCCCCAGGGAACCCCATCTGCTCTTTCCTGTGAAGGCTCCTTGCAAACAGCATTCTAGTGTGACCCACAGGCCTGGCGTGTGTGTTGGGGCCCTGTGGGATTATGGGAGCAGTTACACTTGCTCAGCACTGACTATGAATCACGTGCTCTGTGGTTTGCTGGGTGCTTATAGGGCATGTCCTCGCCCCGCCCTCACAATAGTCTCGGGAAGAATGGATCTGGGATTTCTGTGGGCAGCTCCGTGTGTGTCCATGTGGCCTCCATGAGGCCTGGGACCCCCAGGTGAAGACCGATGGGTGTGGGGCAGGGAAGGATCCCTTGTCCATGTACTGTGTGAGACCCCCCAGCCTCATCCTCTGGTCAGACTCAGAGCTCCCCACTGTCTGTTCCCTCTAGTTCACCCCAGAGCAGATCATAGGGAAGGATGTCCGGCTCCTGCGCATTAAGAAGGTACGTGGGCACGTGGAGGCGAGGCGGGCCGCCACTGTTCTCTGCCCCAGCCCCCTCCCATCTTGGTGCCCTGCTCCTCCGACTCTGGAGAGGACTCCTGGGTGACTCCTCAGATCCCCACCCTTTCCTCTCTCCCTCAGGGATGTCCCCTCCTGTGGTGGGACCACACATCCTGATGGCACTGTCATTGGCCCCATGAATTCTCCAACCATCTTTGTAGCCCTGTCAAGAGGCTCCTGGTTACCCAGGTGTCCACAGTTTGGCTCTCGAAGACCTGTTTTTCTCCAAACAGGAGGGATCCTTAGATCTGGCCCTGGAAGGCGGTGTGGACTCCCCGATCGGGAAGGTGGTCGTCTCAGCTGTGTACGAGGGGGGAGCTGCTGAGCGGCATGGTGAGTGGGGACAAGCCATGCCCCAGTTTGGGGATGGTGCAGTGATTGTACAGGGTCCCAGGAAAGCACACGGCTGCCCACTCGGAGTGCACCGACTGTTGCCCAAGAATTCCCCCATCTGGATCCACCCGTCCATCTACTGAGTCCCACACATTGCCCGTGGGCATATGATGGTGCCAGGACTATGGGCATACAGCCAACCAGACCCCACCCTGCCCTCCGGGGCTCCCCATTTAGTGGAGAAAACATGCTCAGAATTGCCAGATTCGGGCCAGAACAGCGCAGTCTGCTAAGAGCTGACAAGAGGACTGGGGGTATGGAGGAAAACTGTGGGACCCTCAGGGGCCCCAACCCACCAAGGGAAAGGGGGCCCCCGGGAAGGCTCCCTACAAGCACCATACCTGAGCTGAGCCTTAAAAGATAAGTCAATATTAGCCTCATGATGGTGGGAAAGAACTTTCCAGGAAGAGGGCGCAGCACATGTAAAGGCAGGAGAGAAAGCATCCAAGCCTTCCCTGTCCTCTTAATAAGGGTCAACATCTGTCAAGAACTGACCATGTGCCGGATGTGATTCTAAGTACGTGCACCTCTCTGTGTCTAAAGTGTTCACGTGTATCATTAACTCACTTAATCCTTATGACAGCACCAAAAGTAGTGCTGTTATTCCTCTCATCTTACAGCTTAGGAAACTGAGGCACAGAAAGGTAAAATGCTTGTTCAAGGACCAGCTGCTCAGTGGTGGAAGCAGGACTGGCCCCCAAGCAGTTTGGTCATTTTGCTCTACTCTTGCCTTAAGCCCGCTCACCTGCCCGAGAGTGTCCGAGACTCACCATTACCAATTTCTTCTTCCAAAGTCAGGAACCTTTGCAGTAGCTTTGGGTCTTTCGTGAAGGAGTCAGTGGCCTCGAAGGAGGAGCCTTGGGCCCCTCACCCTTCCAGGCCTGAGCGGGAATCCCATGGTCAGGTCCTTCCTGGGCAGCGCTAGGCTGCGGTCGGGAGAATGGCAGGTGGGTGAGCACCTGAGGCAGGAGGCGGAGTGACAGGAAAGTCACCTGGTTCTGTGGGTTACAAAGGCGAGTCCAGCTCGGCCACCATGGCCTTGGTGAGCTCAGGCCTGCCTCTCACAGCCACACCTTGAGCTGTCATTTCAGCTGTGGAGGGGGCCCCACTCAGCTAGGCAGCTGCCATGGCCCAAGGCTGCCCTCCCGGCCCACACCGTCCTCTGCCTCTGTCCTCACTTCAGGGCCAATTGAGAGAAAGACAGCTGTCTGCTGTATCTGGCAGGGAAAGAGGACCGGAATAAATGGGTGACTTTTCCGGGACCCTCCTCTCCTTACAAAGCCCCAGCCCAACCACTGCCATATTGCTCCTGAGGCTCCATCTGGAATTTGTACAACAGGAAAGAGTGAAAGTCACCTCACCCCAGGCCCACTTGCCAGAGGAAACTGCTGTCTACAGGCTGGCCCCACGCTGCTTTGGACACACCAGCAGCTGGCGACATTTTCCCCAGGAGCACATGTGCCACACCATCCTCAGTATCATATGCTATATTCCTACAGCCTTCTTGCCTGCGAGACTTCTGGGTGATCTATTTCAACACAATCCAGAGAATGTGCTGTGGACACCAGAACTAAAAAAAAGTCCTTAAAAAACATTTCTTTAAAGATTGTGAAGTTGAAGATGTATGAGAAACTATTCACAATCTACCCACTTCTTGGAGAGCCATAATACATAATTAGCATATTCAAGGCTCTGACAAGTTCTGCAGTGAGTAACTGCTTAGCTTATAACTCAGCTTTTCCCAAATTTATTAAACTACAGGTCATTTTATCCAGGAAGACCTTTAACATCATTCACTTATTCAAGAAATATATTGAGTTCCTATTCTGTGCTAGGTATTACGTCAAGTGCTGTGGATATAGTGGTCAACCAAAGAGACAGCCCCTGACCTCACGGAGCTGACAGTCTGGTGGGAGGGACCATCAGTCAACAAATAGATATATAACCACAAATTGTGACAACGCTCTGCAGGAAGAGACTGGGATGCTTTGAGAGAACAATAGGAAAGACCTGCTCGGGACTGCGTGCAGGTCAGAGCAGTCCTCCCTGAAGAGGAGATGTTTCACCTCAGCCCTAGAAGCAGAGAAGACAGAGGGGGAGCAAGTGTCCCAGGTGGAACAACATGTGAAGACTCTGGGGTAGCAAAGAGCTTGGCCTGGTCGGGGGCCTGACGCAGACTGGCAGGGCTGGAGCACAGACAGGGACAGCTCACAGAACTAGCTCGTGTTTCTGATAACCTCGTGGGTAATGCAGGCCTGCCTCCCTCTGTAATAACAAAGGCTAGGGTAACAATGGTTCCTCAGTGGTGTCCACATTCTACTGAGCGGGGGTGAGGGAGTGTGGGCAGGCTGCGTAGGAAGCGCTCTTTGAGTAAATTGGTGGATTGTTTCCCCTTGTGCCTTCTGAGCCCATCAGAAGCTGGGAGTCAGGCTCCTTCTGCAGCCCTACAGTGACCTCCTGTCCCCCGCCTTTGCCAAGTCCTGGGCCAGGCACACGCCACATACGGCCCAGCTGACCAGTCCTCCTCATCTTGTAGGTGGCATTGTGAAAGGGGATGAGGTCATGGCGATCAATGGCAAGATCGTGACGGACTACACGCTGGCTGAGGCTGAGGCCACCCTGCAGAAGGCCTGGAGTCAGGGGGTAAGAGGAAACCCCCTCCCTGCCTTCCTCCCCTTCCTGCCTGCCTTAAACCCTGGCCTCTGTGGCCAGAGCTTACAGTCAGGATGCCCCATCCCAGGGTGGGTATCCAGGGGCCAGGACATTCTTGGGTGACATCCACATAACCCATCCAGCCAGTGGTCTCAATATGACATGATGGGATTCAGAAAAATAAATGTCAGTTCCCACCTTGAGTCCAAAGAGCAAGTGGCACAAATACAGACTCCAGAAGACCAGGTATGGCAGCCCATGCAAATAAAAGACTTCAGGTCTTCTCTAAGTGCACACTGATCAAGAATCAAAAATGCTTGGGGCTACTGGAAAGCATTAACAGAAGTAGAGTGCCCAAAATGGAGGAGGGTCTGGTGGTAGTCTGATCTGTACTCATCAGCCACAACACATAATCAAGTCAAGGCCACCACACATAATCTTCCAGGCTGTGCACTGTGCAATCCGAAGGGATGCCCTCCTACAGATTACGGTGTGGATGGTGCCCTCTTGTGTTGTGCAGTGCACAACCTGTGCAACTGTATGCAGGCAGCCGAGCCTGAGGTATTAAGTTCAGAGCCGAGCAAGCCGACCAGATGGGCCTGGGACCCACATGAAGGGATGTGGAGAAGAGAAGACTCACGGGTAACAAACATGATAACTGTCTTTGATTATCTGAAGGGCTGCATTAGGGTAGAGGGAGCAGGAGTGTTCTCTGTGTTTCTTGAGGGCAGAACTAGATTGGATGGAAGGAGCCCTGCGGAGAGATTTCAGTGCAATGTTAGGAGTTACTGCATGGTAGAGGGACCCAGTGATATATCACATACTTTTTATTGGATACACCCAAGCCAAGGGTGGACAATGATGGATAAGCCAAGGATGGCAATGATGCCAGTGAGGGGATTTAAGTGTTAGGGTCAGAAAGCTAAGCCTAAAGTTCCCTGATTGGATGTGCATCAGAGTGACCGCGGGATCTTGTTAAAAGTACTGTTTCCCAGGACCTACCCGAAATCTCCAGGGGCCAAGTCTATGAGTCTAGAGTTTTAAGAAATCCCCCAGGTGATTCTGAGGTTGCTGCCTGGCCCGTCCACAGATCAACATTTGGGAACTTAGTGTCCTTCGAGGGTCTGTAAATCTTGGCCTCTATGGTGTGAAGCCCCAGAGACTGAAAGCTTCCCCAGACCATGGGTCTGCACAATGAGGCCCATCCCCATCAGAAGGACCTCCAGCCCCTCCAGGGCCCACCCCCACCATGGGAAGAAGGCCCCAGCCAGCTGATCCTGAGCCATGGTGCCCAGGAATGGGAATGGAATGTCAAGGGAAGACATACCACCAATCCCTGAGCGTGCCCCAGAGTCACAGGGCTTCTTCCCACAGGACTGGATCGACCTTGTTGTTGCCGTCTGCCCCCCGAAGGAGTACGACGATGAGCTGTAAGTGTTTCAGCACCTGGCCCTCTGCTTCCTCTTTCTCCTCCTCCAGAATCTTGGCCACCTTCTCCCAGTCCACCCTCAGCCTTCATCCAGCCTGAAGGACTGGTCTGAGCACACATCTTCTAATAGTCATCGATCCTAAAAAGCTCCCAGGCTAGAGAGAGCCTAGAACTAAGTCACTGTGTCACAGTGTCAGCATCGTCAGAGCTGCCTCCAAGGCTGTCTTGTGCAGATTCTTCTTTACATATGAAAAACAGGCCCAGAGATAGTCAAGGTCCCAGACCTAGAAAACTGTGAAGTTGGGACAGACTCAGGATTTCTGATTTTCCACTCAGGACTTCATCTCCCACACCATCATCAGCTAGTTTAAAGATTTCCATGTCTTTTACTGTCTAGTGGTTCTTCCCGATACATGACCGCATTCCCTCGCGCTGTGTCCCTGAGCAGCCAGGACCACAGGATTTGGCCCCATCCCGCAGGATCTCCAGGGAGCTTGGGCCAATCTCCATCTTGCTCTACGATGCCCTGTATGTCTGTCTCTCCATGTATCTGATTCGTTCCTGTCTCTGTGTCTATATGGGTCTACCTCATTGTGTCTTTCTTCTCTCCATCTCTGTCTCTCCTTTCTCTCTCTCCCTCTCCTGCATCTTTTGCATCAATCTCTCTCTCCCATCTTCCCCTCTCTCCTTCCTGCTCTCCCCCTTCTCTCTTAACCTCTCCTTTTCTTGCTTCCTTGATACCTGGCCTGAGTCCGTGCTAGTCTTTGTTACTGTGTGTCCATTTCTCTCCTCTCTCTCTCTCTCTGTGCCTCTCTGGTGTCTAGTCTCCATCCTCTTCACCTTCCTACCACCCGCCCATGTATTCCTCAGCCCCTGCTTGCCTGTCGTGGCTGAGCTGGCTTTCCTTCCTCTGCCCAGCACGGGCTGAGTTCTGTGCACATCTCGGAGAAATCAAGGTCTTATAGCAACTAATTCTGGACCCAGGGCCTAGGCAGGACCCGGAGCAGGAGGCAAGTGCAGGGAAAGGTCTGATGGAGCTCTGCCTGGAAATAACCAAGCCCTGTTTTGTGTTTCCCGCTCTGCTCTGCGTATGTAGCTCTTCTCTTCCCTCCACTGCAGCCGAAAGCCCCCAGCCGGTCCGAAAGGTCCTTGAAGACCGTGCTCCCGTGCCCAGACACAGGCTCCTCCTGCAGCTGGAGCCCGGCAGCCCCCCACGGTGAATAGGCAGGCAGGCTGCAGGTCCCTGTCTGTCCACACTGCGTGCAGTGGCCGTCTGCTGCCCATGCTGGCGGGTTCTTTGGACTGGCGTCTGGAGGGCTGTACAAGGCACCATCCCTGAAGTGCCATCCAGGCCTGCTATGAGCCACCCTGGAATTTTGTCCAACTCAAAGACTGTCTTGCTCAGGGAAGGCAAGCAGAGCCTAGTCTGTAGCATGCTCGGGACCCGGGTATCCTAATGGCCCTTGAGACCTGCCAGGGGTCCCCTGCGGCACCCACAGGAGCAGGATGGGAACAGTGAGCCCCATTCTCTGCTGGGCACAGACAGTGCCTCAAACCAGGCATGATGGCCTGGGTGAGCCCAAGGGAGTACAGCCTGGATTCCCCCCCAGAGGTATCCTCAGCAAAATGTGCCTCCCTTCCCTGGGAACACCACCCCCTGGGAGCCCCTGCACCACCGGGCCCCGATGCTTGGGCAGAGCCAGGGCAATTCAGGCTGGTCCAAAGAACCAGGGTTGGCCTCTCAGAGCTGTTCATGTCCTGTTGTGACTTGTCATGGCTTGAGCCCGGCTTGGACCAAACTGTCCTCTGTGCCTTCTCTCTCCCTCGGCTCCAGCTCCCTTAACGGTGTCCTCTGGGGGACACTGTGGAGCCCAGTTTGGAGCTGTGTTTCCCACTCTGTGACAGAGCTGTGCTCACGGACAGAGCTGGCAGGTACCCATGGACTCATGTTTGGTGTGGCCTGAGGCCCACAGCTGGCAGTATCTGGGGCCGACCCAAGCCTGGACTTGTTGACTTTTCTGTTACAAGTTTCTCAAAACATTAGGGCCTCACGCTCCCAAGACAGTTGGCCTGCTATGCCATGGCTCCTGGGATGGCCTCAATGGCCCTGTGTTTTCTGCTACTTGTCATGTGTTCTTCATGAGGGACCCCAGCCCCCCTGCCTTCTGGTCCCCTCCTAGCTTATCCCACGTATCTCTCCTGCTCGCCCTGGCCTCCTGTGTGTTGTGTGGCTGCTTGGCACCCACCTGGTGCCTCCAGGGAAGGTGCTCCCTGGGGCGAGTGTGTACCCACAAGGCCTGCACCCCCCCTGCTCTGTTTCCTCTTCCCCACAGGACCTTCTTCTAAAGTCCAGAGGGAGAAACCAGATTCGCCCCGAGAAGCCACTGAGCCCTGGACCCACCCTCCTGAACACAAAGCCTGGAACCAGCCTTGAGAGAGGCCAGCGTGCAGGCACCCTGAAAGCCTACAGCCTACACCCCCGGATTTCGACTCCCATTGGCCCTGAAGTAGGGCTGCGTGAGGAACACCACAGGCCACTCCTCTGAAGGTCACCACGGAGGGAGGAAGCAGCAGTTTTGAAGAGGGCCCCTGGGATCCAGACTCTCATTTCTTTCTTCCAGTTCTGTGAATTTGGTCTCTCCCAGCCCTAGATCTCAAGAAGTCAAGGGAATTCTCAAGAAGTCAAGGGAATTCTCAAGAAATCAAGAGTCTCCCTTGATTTCTAACAGGACCTGATTCCTGGGACTCTCTCCCCCTCCCTCTCCTCTCGCTCCTGCTAATTGCTGCCACAAACTTGCCTCCGAACCATTAACAAAATAAACTGCTTTCATTTCCAGCTTCCGGGAGTGCGTGTGGATTAGGGCAGCAGATTCAAGACTCTCAAATAAAAAACATGCAGTCTTGGCCCTTATCAAGTGGGAAACAGGACCCAGTGCTAGGATCTGGGTCCAACATGAAAGACACGATGAAATGGCCATGGCTGGCTTGGGGCAGGGGGCTGGGGCCACAGGAGATGGCCTGGGCTGGGCTTTGTGTCTTCTCAGAGAAAGATGGCAGGAAATGAAGCCATGCGATAGGGACTTTGCTCAATTCCAGAAAGCACAGTTGAAGGCAGGAGCCCCAGAGGATTACCTCTAAGCACAGGATACCCCAGAATCACTCAGGGGCAGCATGACCACAGCTGCTTCTCCTGAGGTCACCAAGACAGGATGGGAGGGAGGGAGGTGCATGAAATTCCGTCTGGTGGGACCTCATGGAAAGAAGCTAGGGCCTGAGGCAGGAGGGTATAACTCCAAGGGGCTGGCATGAGGTAAGTCAAGGCCCTCCTGGTTACAGGGCCCAGGGATGCTCTCAGGCTGTCTCCAGGGAAGAGGGGTCATCAGAGGAGGGGCCTCGTGGAACTCCAAGACTAAGAGACATGGCATCCTGGGTCTCCTAAGACTTGGAAGTGGAAAGTGGTTCTGATTCAAGGTGTCTTAGAAGAATGGGTCTCTCAGCTGAGGCCTCCTGTCTCTGCCACCCCTTCCTGTGTCCTCAGAGCTCAGCCTGAGCTGGCTCAGTGTCCATTTCCCAACTCCAAATTCCCCAGGCAAAATCTGAGTGGGCGGCCCTGGCCACGGACCAGTCCTAGGTCCAATCAGCTGAGGCTGGGCAGGTGGCGGGTCATGTCCCACCCAACATGGCTGCTGAGGCAGCCAGGACTGTGGGCATCGAGTCGTGCTCAATGGGAGGGGCAGAGAGAGAAAGAGAAAGAGAGAAACTGCTGGACTCTTTGATCTCAGTGGAGACAAAGCCACAATGACCTTCTAGTAGCTGGCTCTCAGAGACAGCAACCACACCGAGGAATTCTCTGTGTTTTCTTACATAGCTCCTAACCTGGTTCCGGAGATGATTCCAAAATGTAGGTGAAAGGAGGGAGCTCATATTCACTGACACCTGCCACATACAGGGACTGGGCTGGACCCTGGTGCCTGCCATCTCAAACCGCGATGGCTGGAATTGGTGCATGGCGCCCCAAGAGCCTGGTGGTAAGAGCCAACACTGAGACAGCACTGACCGCATGCCAGCTACTGTTCTAAGCACTAAGCTCATCTACTCCCCTTCACTCTATGAGGAAGGTACCACTGCTATCACCAACTCCATTTTATTACGAGAAGCCTGAGGTAGAAATAGGTGAAGTGACTTTTGCTAGGTCACGTGTGAGGAAGCGGTGGAACCAGCATTTAAAACCCAGGCACTCTGGCTCCAGGGACCACACCCTTCTCCACGGGAGCCCGTGTGGGCAGGGCCCCCCTCACTGGAACGTCTCAAGTTCTAGACCGTTGGCAGAACAACTCTCCCCACAGTTGAAGAACAAATAGTGTTCTGCTGTTCAGTGATGGTTCCCTCCTCTTGTGACCTGCAAATACCGCTGCTGAAGCTGTGGGCTTGTGGGTGCCTGGAACCTCACCAGGTCCAATTCATCTCCGCTATTTTTAGTTATTGGCACCTCACAGTGAATGCGTTTATCAGTGCTTATCAAGACTTGGTGAGTGACACGATCAAGAAGGCTCCGAGCCCCTGGCTAGAGAAGAAGGCCAGGAGGGTGTGCCCCTGGGCGGGGCAGGAAGAGAGAACCAAGGGAAGCTGGGGACTTGGATGACAGAAGTCCTGAGGCATCCGTTTGTCTAGAGCTGGTGGGGAGTGGGGGCTGCAATGGGTTCCAGCTTCCTTTTCTCTGAGGCCTGACTCCCTCTCATCTATCATCAAGGAAATCAGTTCTCATGTATTGAAAAGTTTGTTCCATGTTGAATCCAAAGTCCAGAGCTCTCCCCAGCAGACACTGGCATTAACAAGGTAAGAAGTGGGACGGTCCAGAGAATGTGCACAGAGGTGGGGGCCTCAAGCAGCTCCCGACCTTCTGTGGGGGCCATGAGGAGCACTGCTGAAGCCAGAGTCCACCGAGGGGACTGGGCCAGGCATGAGAATCGACGTCAGTGCTGAGACTAAAAAACCCATCCATTCCAAGCACCGCCCATTCCCTTCCACGCGCACGGCCTTCGTTACTACTTCAATCCCGGGGCTCTGGCCAGCCAGCCAGGCAGCCACTAACGACTGATCGGATCCGGTCCACAAGGTGAACCCCATTTGCCACCTTGGAATCTAACCCCTATCGTTGGGTATTTGGGGAAATTGAGGCCAAGGGAGCAGTGACTTATCCAGGGTCCCCCTAAGTTGGTGGCAGAGCTGCCATTTCTACCGCACCATGCAGTGGGAAAAAACTGAAAAGGCTGGGAATTCAAGGATGCCTTCTGACTCTGGACTTCTGGCATTTTATCCATCTTATTGAAGCTGCTTCCCACAGCGAGTCCCTGGGGATGCTGAGCGGCTTTGAGCCTCTCACCTCTGCATCTGGAAGTCAGAGTAAAAGGACCAAGTTTACAGCCTCTGTGCTTCCGAGACACCCCCCTTTGGGCCTGTGCAGGGCTGGGAAGCGGGTTTTCACCCATTCCAGCAGAATTCCCCAGGCTGAGATTTGGATAAGAATCTGTTTCCAGAGCTAAAACCCTTTTCTTCTCCTGTCCCTGGTATGACCCTTCCCCGCTCCCTGGGGCCCCGGCTGGCCATGCCTCTGTGAGAACTGGAGGGAGCAGGAGTGACCCCTGGGAAAGGCAGGTGGGGCTGGCATAGGGAGAGGGCAGAGGGCCAGAGAGCCTGACATAGCTGCCCTCCTAGGACCTAGGGTTTGTAGCCTAGGGGCCTACACACTGGCCTTGGGAGGAGTAAGATAGCTACTAACTTCTAGATGTTTGCTATGTGTCAAGCACTGTGCTGAGCCCTAAGTGTGTAGTGACATTTAATCATTATAAGACATTACTGGGGCGCCTGCGTGGCTCAGTCAGTTAAGCGTCTAGCTCTTGATTTTGGCTCAGGTCACGAGGTCATGATCTCAGGGTTGTGAGATCGAGCCCCGTGTCGGGCTCCGGGCTAAGCAGTCTGCTAAAAATTCTCTTTCTGCCCCTCCCCCTGCTTACACTCGCTCACTCTCTCTCTCAGATAAATAAATAAATAAAATCTTAAAAAAAAAAAAGACATTACTAAAAGGTAGACAATCTTCACTGAAGACATTGAGGCAGCAAGACTTAGACCGTAAATGGCGGAGCTTACGGACTTGTCTGCAGAAGCCTGGACCACTAACCACCGTGCTGTCCCACCCGATGAGAAAAAAAGGACATACAGAAGACGATTTCAGGAGCATTAGGCAAAACTCCAGCCAGAAAATCATTCCTCTCTGCCTCTATCTTCTCCCTGTTTCACTGTGTCCCTCACACCACAGAGTGACCCAGCCAAAACCTGGCTCTCCTTCAGACTCTGCGCTGCTCTCCACGCTGTCCTCCGGACAAAGTCCAAACTCCTCTGCCTGGCATTCACGTCCTACGTTACCTGACAGTGTTTCCACTCCAGCCTTTTGCCCATCACTTCTTTCACTGCAGCCACACTGAACTCCAGATTCCCGGGCTTCCACGCTCTATCACTGCTCCATGTCTTTGCACGTGTTCACTCCACCCTGGCCTCCTCGTGCCCACGAACTTCTATGCATCCTTCAAGGCCCAGGTTGACTATAAAAGGAACTTTGGGTCTGGCATGGAAGGAGAGCTCAGTCAGTGTGTGCTCCTGCCTCCTCTTGAGATGGACCCTTTGGGTTATAAGTGATGGAAATCTAATTCAAGAGGACCACTTAAATGAAAAATCCAGGAGTACTTGCTGTCATGTCTGGCTGGACCGAATGTTTAAAGCAGTGACATCAGGAATCTCTTGGGCCATCTGTAATTGTCAGGGGTCTCCAGAGAAAGAGGGGGAGGTGGGAGGTAGAAAGAGAGATATAAGGAGGGAGATTTTTGAAGGAATTGGTGCACACGATTGTGGGGCTTGGCAAGTCCAAAATCTGCAGGGTAGACCAGCAGGCTGGAGACCCAGGAAAGGGGTGATGGTGCAGCTCAAGTCCCTAGGCAGTCTGAAGGCAGAATTCCCTCTTCCTCATGGATATTAGTCTTTCTCTATTAAGGTCTTCAACTGATTGGACAAGGCCTACCCACATTATGGAGGATAATCTTCTTTACACAAAATCTACTAATTTAAATGTTAATTTCATCTAAAAAATTCCCATACAGCAACATCCAGGCATATTTGACCAAATAACTGGGTGCTGTGGCCTAACCAAATTGACTCATAAAATGACCCATCACGCCACCTCTTGTCTCTCCTCTCCTCTAGTTGGCTACATTCTCAGATGAGCTCTTCCCGTGTGATGCCAAGATGGCCTCCAGCATTCACAACATATTCTTCAGCTCATACATCAGTAAGAAAAGCGTATGCTTATTCTAATAGTCCCAGCTAAATCTTGAGCTTTCACTCTGGTTAGCTTGACTTGGTGGTAAGGTCTTCCCTGACTGGCCAGGCCTGGGTCCCATGTCCACCCATGGAGTCCCACCAGCACCCCAGGCACTGAGTGAAGCAGAGTGAATTCCGAAAGGAATATTGGGCTGCTGTTACAGAGGAAGGGGAAATAGCTCTGGGAAGGCACAGAGCAGTAGCCCCTAAGGCCTCCACCAGCTCCCTCTCTCCCTGTGATCTACTCCAGGAGAAGCATGTGATTCAAGAGGCCAGGACCCTCCCGTGATGTGAGGAACCCTCACCAGCTCCCAGCTGTCAGGCCTGGCTCCTTGGCCATCACCTGGGGACAAGAAATGGGGAAAAGAAGAGTCTGCTGTGACCACAGAACTCCTGAGGGCCAAGAAGCAGGAGTTCCAACCCTTGCTTCCCAAATGTCCGGAGAAGTGAGAGCTGTGTTCTTTCAGCCTTACCTCCCTTTCTTCAACAATAAAAGGGATATAAATAGTACCTACTCCAAAAAGTGATAAGAATCAAAAGGAATATAGATAAGATGCTTAGAAACAGTTTTTAGATCCCAAATGAACGTAACGTTTTAAAAATCTGGCATAGACGCTGTAGAAGAGCAGCTTGGGGCCCGCGGCACCCCAAAGGTGGGGGCTCCCCAAAGGTGGGTTCTTTGTTCCTTACTCTGCTTCTGCGCCCCCCACACTTACAACCACAGCAGCTGGGAAGAACTGCCCCCCCCAGGCATGTAAATGCAGAAAGTGCTCCGTGCAACTTCCCTCTCTAGCGAAGCAGCACTGATCTCCCCAGCAGGCCCCCAGCTGAGTGTGTGTGTGTGTGTGTGTGTGTGTGTGCGCGCGCGCGTGCGTACAGGTTGGGTTTTCAATAGCCATCTTTATTCATTCTATCCTGAGTGTGCACATGAGGTACTCTATAACAGAGACCGATTTCCTATCAATTACCTTTCAGTAAATGAAAAGTCTGTTTGTGTCCCTTCCCCCTTCCCCTTGGTCCCAGACCTTACCCCAGGGTCACGTGATGAAAACCAGATGGAAAAATCTCCTACATGGGTGGTGGGTCACTCTATAGGCAAGGGATGGGAAGCAAGGGATTTTTTCCACTTATATACAGGAGAGGCAACCATCCCCTTGCCCTCCAGAAAAGGGAGGCGAGAAAAACTTTACTTCTTTGAGAAGCGATGGAAAGGATCGTAGATTCTCACCCTCCCCTTTTGGAATGTACACACCTAGGGAGATAGAGCTCTAGTCTTCTGGCATCTTAGGGGTTTAACCTAGGAACCCGGTCCTGGTTATAACCTTTTGGGCCTCTTGGGGAGATCAGAGAAGTTTCATTATCCTTTTTAAAAGTTGTGGTAAAATACACTTAACATACAATTTACCATCTTAGTCGTTTAAAGTGCACGGTTCAGGGGCGCCTGGGTGGCACAGCGGTTAAGCGTCTGCCTTCAGCTCAGGGCGCGATCCCTGCGTTCTGGGATCGAGCCCCACATCAGGCTCCTCCGCTAGGAGCCTGCTTCTTCCTCTCCCACTCCCCCTGCTTGTGTTCCCTCTCACGCTGGCTGTCTCTATCTCTGTCGAATAAATAAATAAAATCTTAAAAAAAAAATAAAGTGCACGGTTCAATGATTCAGCACATACACATTATGGGGCAATCATTACCACTATCCACTTCCAGAACTCTTTCTGTCTGGCAGGGCTGAATCTCTGGGCCCATTAAACAACACCCCACTCTCGCCTCCCTTCAGCCCTTGGCAACCACAATTCTACTTTCCGTCTCTGTGAATTTCACTACCCTAGGTGCCTTGTATAAGTGGAATCCTACAGTATTAGTCTTTGATTTCACTTAGAATAATTTTCTCGAGGTTTACCCATGCTGTAGCATGTGTCAGCATGTCCTTCCTTTTTAAGGACACAATGCTCCATTGTGTGGGTATACTGCTGTGCTCACCTGTTCATCGTGATGGACACTTGAGTCGCTTCCACGTTTGGCTCCTGTGAATAACGCTGCTATGAACATCGGTGTCCATATGTCTGTCTGAGACTCCGCTTGCAATTACTTTGGACATACGCCCACAAGTGGAATTGCTGGGTACATCTTATTATCCTTTTGGATGAGAGCGATTATCTGGAAAAATGGCTACAGACCTAATTCTCGGGGTGTGTGAAAGGCAATGCACTTCCGGGGAAAGTGAAAACAAGAGCTCTCCATCTTGATCTCTTATACATTCGCAAGTATCAGGAGGGCAGGGCATTTCATAAGAGCACTGAGAAATTGAAGGAATTGTGTTTCCCCCCAGTCCACATGCTGGTCACAGGTGGGCAACCAACAGAGGTTCTCAGCTGGCGTCACGGACAAGCAAGGAAGGCAGTCACCTCAGAGGAAGCCGAGTTTCACCTCTCTGCCTGTGAGCTGCAGAGCTGGTCACTCTGCCCACAGGATCTTCTTCGGCAAAGGACGATCCCGAGACCAGAGAGTCAGTGCAGACTCCACTGTTCGGGCCTCATCATTCACTTGACAGATACCATGGAGCAAAATTCTGCCTGATGTGGCCCCAAACCCTCAGCACAGTCCAACAGACACCCCCTCCAGCAGCCACCTCAGGCCTGCAGTTGCTAACTCAGGGAGCACGGATGGATTTAGGGAGAGGTTATAAACCCCGGCATTTGAATCTCCTTTTGAAGAAATGATCCAAAGCTTTTATCAGGTTTTCAAATGTATCTCCGGCCCAAAAGAGATTAAACGCACTCTCATAAAAGGGTGACGGTGAAAACAAAAAACAAAAAACTTACTAGCAAGCTGTTAGGAACTCTCCAGAGATTGAACAGTGAGCTCGTTTGGTGTCAGCCTGTACTCACTACTGTTATCTCCAGCAATGAGGAGGGCACCTAGCACACAGTATGTGCTCAGTAAAGATATACCAACAAATTAATGAAAAATCCGTCAAAAACAAAGAAAATGCACTTCAATGATGTAACGTAAGTCAATGGGAAAGTTGAGTCCAATTTATAGACATCAATTTTTCACTTAGCCGAGCAAGCACACAGCTGTTATGTCCATGGGTAAACATTACCACCGATTGATTCGTTTGCTCATTTGTCCACTCATTCATTCATTTATCAGATATTTATTGAGACTGAACACCTGCTCTGTGCTAGAACCAAAGCTACATAAGACTCGGTCTCAGCTCTCAAGCAGCCCCCAGCCCCGTGGGGCAGACAGACCTTGAATGAACCCTCACAGCACTGGGTGGTAAAGGCAGCGACAGGGACTGTACAAAAGACCCAAGGGAGGGACATTGAAGTGGCCCAGCTTGGAGGAGGCTCAGGGAAGTCTTTAGCAAGGACGTAACACTTGAGCCCAGTGCTGAAAGCTGGGAAGCAGGTAGTCAGAGGGTGAGAGAACCTGTGTTTAGCTTCCTTTGCCCAGTGCTGGGCACACACAACAGGTGCTCCCTCACTGTGGGTTGTCAAATGAAGAGTGGCTCTCTGTAGGGGCGTAATCTATGTGGGGAGCTCCTTAGCTGAAAATCCCAGAGAGCTAGCAATCCAGTCCTCCTTGTTTTCCATGACGCTTCTCAATGTGCCCTATCCACTGGATCACTCATGGCGTCTGTAAAGTCGTAGTCCAGCCTCCCCACTTTACACACGGATATCCCTCCCCAGCCAGTCTCCCCTCTTCTTCACCTGTACAGGCTGGGCCACCCCTCAAGACCACCTTTCCCCCAAAGCTTCCAGGAGTCTACCTCTCCAAGGTCAGTCACCTTTCTTTTTTTTAATACATGCGTTCATCTTGTGTTTTCCAACCAGATTGTAGGCCCCTGAAGAGAGGGACAATCTGTTATTATTCTTTATCAGAGGACAAGGTGGTAGAGAGCAATGGTTCTCAAATGTTGCGTGCATCAGAATCACATAAGACTTGCCAAAATAGACGTCTAAACTCTACTTCCAGAATTTCAGATTTAGTAGATTTCTAACAAATTCCCAGGTGATGCTACTGGTCCAGGGACCACACTTTGAGAACCTCTGGTATGGGAAGCACACGGGTTCCAGACCCAACTGAACCCAAATTTCAATCTAGGCTATGCATCGCACTGGCTGTGTGAGCTGGGGCAAGTCCCTTAGCCTCTCTGGGCCTCAGTTTCCCAAGGACTCAATAATACTTTGCAGGGTTACAAGGGAACCCAGCTGGCAGCCAATGGATATCTAATAAATGTCTGCTAATTTACTGGCTAGTTGCCTCAGTTACAGACCTGAGCATCCATTCTTGAGCCAGGTTATTTCTCCTAATTAGGGGAGCAAGCAACACCTCAACACTCTCTCCCCAACCCTCTCCCGCCAAGGGCCTGACCAGCAGAAGAATTTGATTTGAATTCTCCAGCTCTGATGGAAAAGGTGATGCTTCTCTCCAAGCCGCGGGGCTCACTTTCCTTAAACAAAACTTCTCCAGACTCTCTCCTTTGCCCAAGCCCCAGATCACCCACATCATTCAATGATTACCTTTAAGGGCACACTTGATTATCCGAAAAGCTTAAAATGAAACATATTTACCAATTTGAATTTTTAATGTACTCATTTTAGCTAAAAATAGATGTCGACTATGTGGAGCTGAGGGGAGTACTTTAGCAATGTTTCCCTAGAGCACGTAAATGTTAGGTAGCGGCTGTGAGTCTGTCTCTCTTGTCCCCAACTCTCCCGGCTTCCTCTCCGGGTCTCCGCTTGTTTGAATGGAGAGGTCTTGCACTGCCCAAGCACCAGAGAGAAGGGTCTTCTTCCCTCCTCTCTGACGGAATCACGGTCGCAGGCGTGCCCCACACTTACTTCCAGGGATGAGCTGAGTTTCTCCTGCGCACAAGGAAGTCACCCATACATGTTAAATGCAGGCACAGGCTCAAGCAGCCAAGTCTAAATAAGGCCCGTGGACTGGCTGTGCAGACACCACTGCCAGACAAGTCCCCATGTGCTGACTCACAGCCCCTTCCAATTAGATCACTTTCAAAACCATTTTCTGTCTTGCTCATTTACCCCACCCCTGCCCCCGACTCACTCATTTCTCAGCAGGATGCCCCAAGTAGGAACCGGGTTCGCTACCTAATTTGCTGGAGGTCCTTGTGCAAGTGGGTTTTCCTCTTTGCCTTATTCTCACCTGTGTAATGACAAATATACCACCTGCCTTAAAGGGAGATGACGATCAAGCCAGTTAATGCAATAAAGGGCTTGGCACTTTGTTCTGGCCCACTTAAGTTCTAGGTAGGAACTCAATCAAGTATTAAAAATCAGTAAGTGTTGCAGAATTATTTACAATAGGGGCGCCTGGGTGGCACAGCGGTTAAGCGTCTGCCTTTGGCTCAGGGCGTGATCCCAGCGTTCTGGGATCGAGCCCCACATCAGGCTCCTCCGCTATGAGCCTGTTTCTTTCTCTCCCACTCCCCCTGCTTGTGTTCCCTCTCTCTCTAGCTGTCTCTCTATCTGTCAAATAAATAAATAAAATCTTAAAAAAAAAAAAGAATTATTTACAATAGCCAAGACATGGAAACAACCTAAGTGCCCATCAGCGTATGAATAGATAAAGAAAATGTGGTCTATACACACAATGGAATATCACTGGGCCATAAAAAGAAGGAAATCCTGCCCCTTGTGACAACCTGGATGAAACTTGAAGACATCAAACTAAATTAAATAAGTCAAAGAAAGGCAAGTACTGTATGACCTCACTTACACGTGGTATCTTAAAAAGCTGCATTCAGAAACAGAGAACACATGGGGGGTCCCCAGAGGTAGGGGATGGGGTGGGGGGTGGGGGAAGTGGGTGAAGGGGGTCAAAAGGTACAAACTGCCAGTTCTAAGAAAAATTAGTTTGGGGGATGTAATGTATAGCATAATGACTGTAGGTGACAATATTATACATCTGAAAGTTGCTGGGAGAGTAGGTCCTAAAAATTCTCATCACAAGGAAAAAAATTATAAATATGTGAGGTAATGGGTGTTAACTGAACCTATATAGTAATCATTTATATATATATGTATATATATATATAATCATTATGTTGTATCTTTAATGTGTATGATGTTATATGTCAATTAAACCACAATAAAACTGGGATGGGGGGAAGGGGGGAAGAAATCAGTGTCTTGGGATCTGCTGATCTGAAAATGGAAGAGCCTGCCATGAGGGGTAGTGTGCCAGGCTTTCTCACACATGTGGTCCACGAGGGGGATTTTTCTTCCTCCTTACAGTTGAGGGTCAGGGAGGATGGCTTGCCTCTGCTCAGGCCTGGTCAGGGGTAAGCTGGGACCTGAACTTCCCCAGCACGGAGTCCAGGTCCAGGAGCCACTGCTCAGGGGACAGGAGCTGAGATCTTTCTGGGGGGAGGGGAGGAAGCTACAACAGTTTGTCCAGCGGCACCCACCTCACCTGGCCTCAGCCCCAGCTCTGGCAGGGCCCTCAGGCCCAGGCAGCTGAAGCCTGCTGTGCCTGCCAGGGGCACCTGTCGGAGGGCCAGCCTGTGCCAGAAAGAGGTGTCCATTTTGTCTGAGGCCAGACGAAGGTTCTGCCTCAGGGCGGCCTCGGGTGCGGACAGGAGCAGGCCAGCACACCTTATGGGGTCCCTGTGCGGCTCACATGCAGTCATTCCCGTTTGTCGTTAATGGAAGTTGACCAAAGCAAATCTCTGCAGGGTCATTTGTGTGCCCCCTTCACCCACAGGAAGAGGCCCCAGTCCACAGGACCCCGGGCTCTCAAGTCCTCCCATTCGATGCCAGTGACTGATGCTATGACGGGGCTGTTCCTCTGGTCTCTAACACAGAGAAAAGGCAGAATGTGCAGATGGGCAGGGAGGACTCCCCAAAGGTCAGTCCTTTGGGGTCTGCACTCCCTCCTCAGGAGATAAATTCTCAGGGACAGAAGAATCCTCAGGAGCCCCAGCATCCCTTTGGGAAGTGGTTAACAGCACACTCTTTGGAGCCGAGCATAACTGGATTTGAATCCTTTCTCTACCAATTCCCAGCTATGTGATCTTGGGGGAAAATCTTCCGAGCCTCCGTTTTCTCTGCTAATGGTAACTGCTGGCAGTTACTCTGTGATTTAAAACAGGTGAAGTGTGTGGCAATTACTACGCATTCTCAACAAATGTTGGTGAAACAAAAGGGAGACAATCTTATTCTCTTTCCCTATTCCCCCTGCCCCCGACGCCATCTGTCCGGAAAGACAGCAGGTTTGAGGATGGTCAGCAGTTTAGGAAGGGAAATGAGGCATGCCTGAGAAACGCTGAGTGTGTATGCAAGCTGCAGGCAAATGCTGAATTGTTCTGGAAGAAATGAGGAGCATGTCTTTTCGGAAAGGCTGTGTGAAAGAAAGGAAGAGGAGACATAAGATGTACAAAAGGGACCAGACCTTTGAGGGTAAAGAAATGATGGAATTTCACTAAGTTCCTTCTGTGAGGTATGAGAATCATGTCTTTCCCTCTCCCCATGGAGAGTCCAGTAAAGCCTCCACTTCTACTCGTGCGTTGGGGAGCTGGGCCTTTTCGGGGTTGCAATGAGAGAGTAAGTTTGACTCCAAGTGGCCTCAAGGATATAGAGTAACCAGGCCATGCGTGGACTCACCCTTCTGGGTTAAGCTACTATACTGAGCGTGATCCTGGACCAAACCTTCAGTGGGCAAGAACAAGAACTTGATTGAATTTCTATTTCAAGCCCCCGCTCCACCAGGCGGGCAGAAAATGTTAACATGGGGCTTTCTTGAAGTTTCTTCCACACCTCCCCAGTTACGTGGTGCCAAGAGACTTGGGGAGGCTCCATCCAGTTTCTGCAGCAAACACCCATGCCAGTACAGCTGAGGTTCCAAGGCCTCTGTCACTCAGGTGGCCCGGCCCTGGGGCAAGGGAACTTCTCTTCAAAATAGTCCTGGTGTGGATTTTCTGGCACAACCTACACACAGCCTTTCCCTTGCTGGGTACCTTCCCCACCTCCTGCCCTGCCCAGTACACACAGGCACAGCAGGCAGGCAGGGAGAGTGGGCACAGGTTTGTTCTCGAGAACTCCCTCCCCTTCCCTCCTCTTGACAATAGAGCAGGGTGTAGACCGAAAAGGGAACATGAACTTTCCCTTCCAGGTTCCAGCCATCACAGTTTGTCTATAATTCAATTCTTTCTTTTTAGTGATTTTACAGTCTTCTAAGCTCCCCCTGGACACAGGCTTTGACACAGCAATCGTCTGCTTTCCACTTGGCCCCAGTTTCACAGTCACCTGCCTGAAGTGGGGGGGGGGGGGGCGGCTAGTGGAGAAGGCATCTTCTCGGGTCTATACAGATACGCCGACTTTATTCTCCATACTTGTTGCATAGTATGGATGATACCATAATTTTTGTTTTTGTTTGTTTTTAATCAGCTCACTGTTGATTGGGGTTATTAAAAGGGTTAATTTCTTGAACTACCACCCCACTCTATTATGTCACCGTTATCATCCTGATGACCCCCTCTGCCATGGTCACTGACACACCTGGCTAGCCAGATAAAGACAGAGCACAGGAGCACCTGGGTGGCTCAGTCAGTTAAGCCCCCAACTTTTGGTTTCCGCTCAGGTCAGGATTTCAGGGTCCTGGGATCAAGCCCCACCTCAGGCTCCAATCTCAGCCTGGAATCTGTTGTCTCCCTCTCCTTCTGCCCCTCCCCCTGCTCTCTCTCTCTCAAATAAATAAATAAATCTAAAAAAAAAAAAAAAAAAGGCAGAGCACTAAAGCCTGAACAACATGGGGCCAGAAGGGAGTTTTTCTGAAGGTTTGCTCCAACCCTTTCCCTGCACAAAGGAAGGGAGGAGCCCTGCCTGCGGCCACACCCACCCAGTAGACTCGTGGGCGCAAGAATCCAGGTCTCTGAGAGCCATCCCAGGTTTTCCATGTTGCCGGAGGAAGGCTGAGAATTCTCAAAGGGGGAATACCTTTGCTTGGAGCTAGCTTTTGGTGCCTGCCCCTCTTCTGGTCCCCTGCATCAGAAGCATGCTGGCTTGTCCAAAGTGGGAAAGCATGAGACCCAGCACCTCCCCACAGAGACACGTGTAGCTCTGTGTCTCCTGTTGTAGAAATAAATGGTTTCATGCTACACAGGCTGCTCCGTATCTATGCCTTGGACATCTTTCCATGTCAGGATATATAACCCTACTTTATTCTCCGTCCTATCTCATTATTCCACAGTATGGATATTACCGTGTTTTTTGTTGGGTTTGTTTTAACCAGCCCACTACTGATGAACATTTGAATTGTTTCCAAGATTATAATACGTGCTACAGCAGAAGTCCTTCCATGCCTCCTTGTGCACCTGACTCCACACTTTCCAAAATAACTCTAGCACCCACATGGTGGGCAGTGTAATGAGTATCCTCTCTATAAAGCTAGGTATAGGAATGTTGGAATTTGGTCACAGTCACATGGCAGGTTTGCACTAGAGATAGCAAACATGGTGCTCCCTCCAGTCTCCAGACCTCACACTCTTAGTCCCAGCTGATGGTCCCTTAAGTCCTTTACACGTGGGTCCAGCTTGGGTTGAACCTGGCCTTTTGTTTATGTCAAATGTCCTGGAAGAGCAAAGTGCGTGGGTTGGGCCAAGCTGAATGTCAAGGAAAGGAGACACCATTAGATGAGCTGCAGTGACTAAGGGTGTCCCAGGTGTGGGCCCCCAGAGAATGAAGTGCCTGGACTATCTTCCTGGTTTACAAGGCATATTGATACCTCGGATTTCATTTCACTCCTCTGGGGTGTGTATGATTATCTTCCTCATTTAGGAAGGAGGAACTTGATGCCCAGAATAATAACTTGTCCCACATCACACAAACTCGTAGTGGTAGAGCCAGGATTGGGGACTTTTCTTTTAAAATACATAGATTATCACCACTAAGAGGAAAAATAGCATTCCTGAAAGTGTGAAAACTGAAATTGCTGCTACAAAAATAAAATGGCAGCCTCGCGGAAAGTCTGAAGAAAAAACTTGGAACAACAACAAAACTTAAAAAGAAAAATCGTATTAGGGGACCGTGGGCACATCGTCTCATCTCTCTGAGCCGCGGTCGTCTCGTTCTTACAGAAAGAGGATGGATGGTAAGAACAGTGGCACTAACTCGGCGGCGGTGGCTATCGCACCCCGCGCTCTGCTCCGCGGCCGCAGCCGTTTCCGTTTCTGAGCGCCCCCTGCAGACTTGCCTTCGAACATACATATTTCATGGGGCTATAATCACAGCAAACACACAATTTTGTTTCCTCGTTTTTCACCTGACATTATCTCATAACTTTTTCCCACTTGTCTACACGGATTCAGCAATCACCTTTGCAGAGGCTGTATCACCCAGATTGATTAACTCCCGCCGCTGGTGCTGGACAATTTACTGCCACCACGTTTTCATTATTTTGGCGGATACTGGAGGAAACATCTTGCGGCTTCAAAGACATTCCGGAGTCAGAGACTAAAAGAGGCCTTCGGACCCTGAGCTCCGCTCTCCCCAGGCTGTTCACCCAACCCCACCTGTCCTTTGCCAGAGTGCCTGGTTCTGCTCTCCCCTCTCCCAGAACCTGAGGCAGAGCTGAGACCTTGCCTGACAGCATCCTGTAAAGGCTAGGAGCCTCAAAGCAGCCTCAGAACAGGCTCTGAGAAGCTCCTAGGGAAATGGGCAGAAAAGAGCTTCCCTTGGTGTCCCCCTATTCCTCCTGAGAACATGTGTATTTATTCTCTATATCCCTAACTCAAGGCATTCTTCTAAAATCCCGTTTTCCCTTCTTTCTTCGGATGTAAACTTTTTTTTTCTTGGCCAGGGACCTGTGAGAATGTCTCCAAAGGTGTAAGAGTTCATTACATTATCTTTATAATTCCATCAGGTCCTTCCACTCCTCAATCCTGTTGGTATCAGATTAAGAATACAGCTGAGGGTGGTGTTCTCTTTTTCCACCCCTCCTGGCTGCCTCCCATTGCTTTTCCTGGATTTAATTCCCTAAGTGCCTCTTTTTCAGCCTTGGGAAGGGACCCATTCTACCCATTCAGCTGGAATGGGTCGCTGGAATGTTCGAATGTATTAGAGGCATGCCTGAGGGAAATGGGTGGGGGGTGAAAGAGGGGATCTGAGGAGTTGGGTTCAGTTATGCTTCCCCACTTGTTGGCGGTGAGACCTTGAATCAGTCAGGTAACCTCCCTGAGCCTCGACTGCCTCATCAGAAATACGGGAGAAATTATAACCTGTACTTAGCGGGAGTGTTGAGAGATCCCCTTTGTGAAAGCGCTGGATACACCGCAAAGCACCTATGAGCGCTCCGCGCGTGGGACCACTTTTGAAAAATATGCCAAGTGTTCCCCAAGGGAATGATCTTCACTGCTTTTCTTATCCATGTGGGGTGAGGGCTTGCTCCACTCTGCCCGCACTAGGACCCTCTGATCTAACGACACCCACCCTCGCCAAGCCAGTGAGCCCACTTCTCCGCCCCGAGGCAGTGAGCTCGCCCTCCAGATCGGGACCCACTCGGACCCTCCTGTCTTCTGTCCACCGCCTCCCACGCAGACTCGAGCATGTCCACCCACCCAGTCTGCCTTCCGTCTCTCCTCCAGCACACGCGCTCAGCGGGGCACTCAAAGCACCCCCAAGCACAGCTGGGCGCGCGGGCCGCCACAGCTGGAACGCGGGGGCCCGGCGCGGCCCGGCCCCTCCGGCTCCCGGCCGCCCCCCCACCCCCCGCGGGCCGGGCAGGTAGTGGAGCGAGGGCGGGGTGTGGGGGGAGCGGGAGCGCCGGCGGGGCGGGGCGGGGCCGCGGGGGTGGGGCGGGGGCCTGACTGCCGGGCCGGGCGCCGAGCGGCGAGGGACAGAGGCGCGGGAGGCGCGTGGAGCCAGCCGCAGCCGCAGCCGCAGCCGCAGCCCGAGCCCGCGCCCGCGCCGCCATGCCCTTGGCCTTCTGCGGCAGCGAGAACCACTCGGCCGCCTACCGGGTGGACCAGGGCGTCCTCAACAACGGTTGCTTCGTGGACGCGCTCAACGTGGTGCCGCACGTCTTCCTGCTCTTCATCACTTTCCCCATCCTCTTCATCGGTGAGCGCGCCGGGAGCGGGGGAGGAGGGGAGGGCACAGGCGGGGAGGGAGGAGGAAGAGGAGGCGCCGCGCGCCGCCCTGCTCTCTGTCCCCCTCCGGCCCCGCGACCGCCGCTCGCCTCCCTCCCGGGGTCCCCTGCTCTGTGTTCTACCCCGCGGTCCCCGCACTCGCACCCCCGCCCATCCCCTCACCCCGAGGTGCCCCCGAACCCACACCAAACACAGCGGACGCTCTGGACCCAGGGAACCCGCAAGTTTTCTACCGCAGAGCCAAAGCTGAAATGGAGAACCGGAAAAGGGCAGGTTTCTGCAGGCACTGGAAAGGTCGGGAGGGTCTCGGGCTGTACCCCCAGGAGTGCTGTGTAGGGAGCCAGGACACCCTTCCCCCAAGGCACCCTTCCTGTCAGCCGAAGCTGGGCCCAGGAGGAGCGCAGCCTGGCCTCAGAAGCCGGGACGGAGGCCCCGTGCACCCCTGTGTTTCCCGGGGCTGAGCCAGACAATGGTCAGTAGCTCCTCACGTCCCGCGCGCCCTGGGCGAGAAGAGGCGGGAACTAGGGCCTTGGTCCCCTTCCTCTGCTACCCCACCTGGGTCAGCGTCCCTGCCTGAAAGCCGTCTGCAAAGTTGGGCACCCCTGTCAGGACCATCCGACATGCCTCTTCCCTGGGGTCCCCTCATCTGTCTTTCAGACCTTGCATCTTCCAAGCCGGCTAGAGCTCTGTCAACTCATAGGGTGGTCCCTGGCTCTGCAAAACTTGTTAATTCACTCTAATTAAGAAAAAAAACAACAACAGATTTTAAAATTCTTATTCAGCTTTTGGGAAGAAAGGAAAGATTGTCACAAAATTAAAAGGGGAAGGACGCTGCCCAGGCAGAGATGCTAGTAGTTACTGGCAAGGATAAACAATTAGAAATTGGGAGGAAGCCTGTGTAACTTATGCTTATATGTGTATCAAAAATTGTACCAATACTTCCACTTCTGTTCTCAAACAAATGGTTTACTCACACGATAATTTGTTGCACGAGAGGTCTGCGTAGAAAGTGAGTACTTGCGTAGGTGGGCCTGGATGGTTCCAGGCTTCAAGCTTGGACACTTGGGTCGCAGGCACCAGACCCAGGAGTTCTCATGCACAGGCGTACAAATGGCTACACTCCCCACGGTGGACCCTATACCTAAGCACCCTCCTGGGGTTCATGCACCCCTTCCTGGAGAGCCAAGCATCCCCCTCTTCCTGTGTCTCGTTGCAGGATGGGGCAGCCAAAGCTCCAAGGTGCACATTCACCACAGCACGTGGCTCCACTTCCCCGGGCACAACCTGCGCTGGATCCTGACCTTCATGCTGCTCTTTGTCCTGGTGTGTGAAATCGCCGAGGGCATCCTGTCTGATGGGTGAGTGCCTCAGGAGGGTCGGTCGACCCCAGGGTGCTTCCTGGAAGGCCAGGGGAGACCCCAGCTCACCTGCGTTCCACGAAGCAGTAACGTTTGCTCGTAAATCCAGCAACTGTTGACCCAGCATGTCCCGTGTGCCAGGCTGTCTGTGCTCGGTGCTGGACGCAGGTGAGACCCGGGCCCTGGCCTCAGTGCAGCAGGGCAGAGGGAATACGGATCTCATGCCAAGACCCAGTGAAACAATCCTAGAACTTCTTAGGGTGCCCCAGCTCCGGGAGTTACCTTCTTGGAAAGAATAAAAACCACTCTTGCTTAAGACCTTTCCTTGGTTCCCAGTTGTTTTCAGGGTCCCAGGTACTCAGCCTGGCATCTGGGGTCCTCACAGTCAGCCCCCCCCCCCCACCGTCTCTAGCCTCATTGCCAAGGCCTCCCCTCACCCATCTTTCCTCTGGGCCTCACAGCACACTTTTCACACCCCTGCCACCGCACACATCATACCGTATTTAAAGTTTACGTTTATTTACAAAACTCTCTCCCCCTGAGTGAGAAAGGCCTCAGAGTTGGGTTTTATTCATCTTTGTCTTTATAGCACAAGGCACACAACAAAGCTCCATAGACATTTATTGGCTCTGTAAGAGCATACGTGAAATAATGGTCCAAGCAAGAACTCTGGTGGGGGGAGATAGGAAGGCAGGGCTGGCCAAGCTTCATGGTTGAGGGGGCTTCTGAGCTGAGTCTGGATGGATGACAAGGGTTCTGACAGCAGAGGAGGTGTCCAGAGAGGGAGGGCCAGGAAGGCAGGAGGGAGGAGGAATAAAGGCACGGGAAGGAAAGCAGGTTGGAGTGGGGACGGTTCCTGGGGGCTAGAGCATGAAACACATGCAGGGGAGTGATGGGGGCCCTGTAGATGGGGTTGGGGGCATCTCTAGAAGGGCTTCGAATGCCAGGCTGTGTCTGGGTTGGATTTTGTCCGCAGTTTGGAACAGAAGAGACCCATGGTCTGTGCAGCATGACGGGGTGTCCAGGGCAGGCTGGAGGCAGGCAGAGGCAGGAGGTAGAAACAGCACTTAGGAGCTGATTGCAGTAGTCTAGGTGAGAGATAACTGCAGCCGGAAACGACGTGTCAGCAGTGGAGGTGCGGAGGACGAGGAGACAAAGCCGCCATCTCACGGAGGAAGGCTCAGTGACTGCCTGGGTGAGGGGGTGGGGGGGGGTGGAGGGCATTTGGCTAACATATCCGAGATCCAGCCACTCTGAGCAGGAATCAGACTATGCCCAGATTCCACTCCCGCCAGCTGGCCAGAGGGGGATGGGATCCCCCCGCCCACACACACTACCTCAGCCTCCCACCGCCAGTGTCCCTGCTTGCTGCTCCAGCAGTAATCTCTGCAACAACTGCTTGCTTGGGGCTCCTGCTGCTTATCCAAGTCCCCCAGACCAGCAAGAAAACCAGAGTGCATGCTGCCACATAACTAGCAGGTGACAAGTCCACCTCCCACCCCCATCTGGACACCCCTTCCCTAAAGCAGCACAAACGCTCAAAAGGGAAAGGGTGTCTAGGAGTCCTTAGGCCAGAAATTCTCCCTGAGTTAGAATTAGTGGGGTGGCAGAGAGGAAAGCACCCTGCCGTGGAGAAGGTAGAGCTGGCTCATCTGCTGGGCTTCTGCTGCCTACCAGCTCTAGGACTTTGGACCAGCCACTCAGGCTTTCTGGGCCTTACTTTCTCTACCTGTGAAGTGATCTCATCATCATCCGTGCCTTGCCCGCTTCACAGGGCCATGGAGGATGAAATTAGAGCACAGACGGGGTGCAGAAAGAGAATGGCAGAGCCCTGGGCAGATAGAACATTCCCAGAACGTGGGAGACTGGAATGAATCAGGTCAGGGACTCCCTCCTGGGGAGGGGGCTGCAACTGTATCCCATATCTCCCCCAGCTCAGTGCCGACTGCAATTTCCTCCCCAGCAGGGAGGTTGGCTCTTGAACTGGACACTTGTCACCTGGTCTTTGTTGGCCTCCATCTGCAGGGACACACCCCTGGGCAGACAAGAATGAAGAAAGGGCATAGGAAGGGAGCAGACAGGAAGAGAAGGCACAGATCCTGCCCTTTGGCACCCCCAGCCCTCCCTGGCCTGGGTGCGCAGACCTACTTGGAAGTGTAAGGGCAGGAGGCAGTGGGGGCTAGTTAAAGCAGTGGTCTTCAAACTCTAGCCTGGTTTAGGATAAGCCTCATTTAGTGATTAAGGCATCTTAAAATTTATAGGTTTCCTCTCTTCCTTTGGGTATTATTTTTGTGTGATGCTCTGAATTTAGAACAACCAAAGCAGTACAAGTTAGAGAGGAAACACTGTTTTTAGCAATGTAACTAGAATGTTTTCCTAGATCACCATACACTGGAAAAAGCCCGTACCTAAAACTTTTACCTAATATCTAACCTAATTTAGTGCATATTATTCCGTAAAACATCTGAGGTCTATTTTGTTAAGTCATGTCATGAAATATTTATTTCAATTCTGGTTATTCTTCATCTTATTTAATTATATCAAATGTTTATCATTTCTACCTCCTATTGCAAAACATGAATTTATTCAGACTTATGATATAATATTTAAGATGTCACTTAAAAATGTGTGAGGGAGTATAGAGTTTTTAAAAAACTTACTTCAAGGAGTACAAAGACAGGAGTTTTGAAGACCCCCACACAGGGTGTTGGCTGCTCCCAGTGACCCCCACTAGTGACTGATTGCCTTGCACCTCCTGTATAAGTCTTTTGCTGAGAATATCCACCAATTAAGGTTCAAAGAATATCATCATTTACGGTCTCATTTAACAAGAAATTTAGAGGTTGCCTCTCTAGTTGGTTTGGGGACTTAGTGATGTCATCAGGGACCCAGCCTCTTCCCATCTTTCTGTGTGTCTGCCGTATCTTTCCCCATGGTTGCAAGATGGCTGCCTAGCTCCAGGTATCACTTAGGAAGGAAGGCAAGGGCAAAGGAGACATGCTCCCACATGCCCCTTCTTTATGCAGGATATCATCCTCTGCAGGCTTCCCTTTGCATCTCATTGGCCGGAATTGAATTATATGGGCGCCCTTCGATCAGTCACCGGCAAAGGGGTGTGGAATTTCACGGCTGCTTGAACCAATCACCATCATTCCCTAGGGCTGGGCACATTGCTGCTAGAACAAACTTATTCTCTTAGCAAATCAGAAGGGGAACATGTTATCTGATAAACAGCCCGTAATGCCTCTACACCTATATGCTAGGGCCCCCACATGGCTCTCCCCATGTCCTCCCTCCTTCTCTGTTGAACTTTTGTTCACCCTTCAAAGTCCGGCCTGGTGCCACCTCCCCTGTGCAGTTTTCCTTAGTTGCCTACCTGCTCCTTGTGCTCCCAGCCTTCGGTCCATCTGCAATATCACCTCCTTTGAAGCCTAGTTAGACAGTTAGCTCAAGCATGGCTGCCCCTCCTTACTGCCAGCTCCTTGAGGGACGCCCCAGGGCAGGGATGCTTGGCATGCTGGATAGAAGGAGCGATGCAAGCAAGGACATCCCTGAGGCGGGAGATTGGAGGGGGGCCTTCTGCGAATGGAGGGGGTCCCAAAATGGCTTCAGCAGGAAGAGAAGGCTGGGCAGTGCTGAAAAAGTGGTTTGAGGCCATATCACCTGGACCTTTGGTCCCAGTCCGAGCAATGTGAGTTTCGTTTTCTGTAGGAAACTATAAATGAGGAGACTAAGAGTACCAACTTCATGGGATTTCATGAAGATTAAGTGAGTTCCTATATATCACGTGCTTAGAACAGTGCCTGGCACAGGGTAAATGCTCAATAAATATTGATTACCAGTGTTGTCATTACACCACCTGGGGCCAGGTGCCAGGGCTGACTTACACTGCTCATGGGAAGTGAGGCTGTCACTGAGAGAGTTGTGGTGGGCAGGCCCCTGTACTGCTCAAGGGACCCCAGGGACAGAAACCCAGCGGTGTTCACTCCCAGAGAGGTGGTCCCAGGGTGGAGGCTCTGCAGCTGAGACTGCCAAGGCCGGCTTCCCCATGTCGGGTTCTGTAAGCACGAACCCAGAAGAGAAGGCCGTGAGTTCCAAAGTCTGGACACTGAGCCCACATCGCATCATCGTGTGGACTCCTGGACCCCTAACTAGTGGGCATGCTTGCGGTATGTTGTGCATGTGATCCAGAGGCCCTACTGTGTGCTGAGCCCTACGCACGGGGCCTGGGCTGTTCTGTTAGGGGACTTGGCACATCTACCTCCAATCTCTCTCTCTTTCTCTCTCCCTCTCCCCCATCTCAGGGTGACCGAATCCCGCCATCTCCACCTGTACATGCCAGCTGGGATGGCGTTCATGGCCGCTGTCACCTCCGTGGTCTACTATCACAACATCGAGACCTCCAACTTCCCCAAGCTGCTGATAGGTAGGGGCGTGGGAGGGGTAGGAGAGGGATAGTTACCCTCATTCGTTCCTCCGGATAAGGTTTACTGAGCATTTACTCTGTTCCAGACACTGTTCTAGGTAGCTAGAGGTTCAGAAGTGGGGAAGAAAAAAATCCCTGCCTTCTGGTGGGAGAACACCAGCAAGCAAAGACAGCGAATAAACAAATAGGTAGAAAAGATGTTATAAAGAAAATAAAGCCGGTCAAGGCTTTGAGAGTGATGGCAAAGTCGCTATCTATAGAGGGCGGTCAGGAAGATCTCAGAGTGAGCGTGCGTTTATTTCAGTGAAGAATTTTCCATGCTTTGGAACAGCAAGTGCAAAGGCCTTCTGGTAGGAACGAATTTGGCAAATGGGCCAGTGTGGGCAAAGCCGAGAAAGGGGAAGGATGGTAGGAGATGAAGTCAGGAGCCAGCAGAGGAACAGGGAAGATGCCTAGGCTTTGGGTGTGAGTGCCTGGGCAGAGAGTGGTAGTAATAATGGGCATGGCAAAGGAGCGTGGGTCGGGATTTGGGGAGTTGGCGGTGGGGAGGTGGGTTGGGACATGTGGAATTTGAGACAACCAACTCAAGTGCCAAGTGGGCAGTTAGAGAAATGAGGCAGGCACATGGGGGAGGTCAGGACTGGAGACAGACATTCAGAGGTCAGGGGCTTATAGGTGGCATCGAAAGCTTGAGCCTGGCTGAGGTCGCCTGGAGAGAGAAGAGAAAGACCCCAGGACTAGAGCCTGTAATCTGTGAGCATTTAGAAAGATTCAAAAAGGAGTGGCTACTTAGACCTCCTGACCCTGTGTGGCTGGGGTCCAGGCAGAAACACCAGCAATGAACGTTGATGTTTACTGAGCACGTAGTGTGTGCCAGGCGTGGTGCTAAGCTCCGCGCGTGCACTATCTCCCTGGATCTCCACAATCTCCACATTGGGACCATTGCTATCCCCATCCTACAGATGTGGACACTGAACTCAGAGAGGTCATAAAGAACAACAGCAAGCATCCGTTTAACACTTGCTATGTGTCAGGCATGCCCCTAAGCATTTTACACATATTAACTCCTTTAATCCTTACAACAACATTATGAGTTCGATATCACACCTATGTCCTTTACACAATAGGAAACTAAGACCCAGAGGGTAAGTGTTTTACACTAGTCTCCCCAACTAGTCAAGGGGCAGAGCCAGGTTTAGATCCCAGGAGTCTGGCACCCAAGCAGGCTCTTAACCGCTTCTGAGACTGTGCGTCTAAGGGTCTTCAGACTGCTTGGGCCAAAGGTCTAAATCTGGAGGTCTGCCTCTGTGTTTGGCTCCGTCTGCGTGTCTAAGGTCAGGGCTGTACTTCTGGCTGTCGGGCTGTGGTCAGACTGTGTATCATTAAGTCAGGCTATGATTTTTAGGAGTCACAACATCTAATTGACGTCTGGAGTCTGGAATACTGTGCTAAGCCAGAGACAGCTCAGTGTCGTGAGCAGGCGGAAGGGATTTGGGTGAAGCGATGAGAGTGTGGCTGGGGAACTAGGGAGCAGCAAGTTGAGAGAGAGAAAGGATTGGTGCAGACATCAGAGAGCCTCCCTCTCCTGAAATTTCTGCAGCAGCTCCTCCTGTACAGAGAACCCCTATGAACCCCAGGACCTGGCTGACCAGTGCCCCTAGAAACATCCTGTCTGGGCATCTGGCACGTTCATTTTCTCATTCTCCGGAAAGCACGTAATGTTCTTTCTTTAAAGCACAAATTACCACCCACAGATGGACCATTCTTTCTCCAAAGAATAAGGACTAACTCCCTCCATTCCCCTTTGTTAGAGCTTTGCTCTGCAGAGCCAGAAATTCTGGAACAGGTAAAAGCAGAGACGATGCACCCTATGAACTGAAGGGATTGAGGGCCGTGGGTATTGGGGGACTGCTGGCCCTCTGAGAAGACTCCTGTCTGGTCACAGGGCCAGAGTCCTGGAGAAAGGTGAACCCTGATGTGGCTTACATTGTCCCACAAAATAACCTTGGTCCCGAGGCCCCAGAAGAGATCAAGGAAATGTTCTGTGAAGAAGTCACATTTGAGCTGGGAACTGAAGGATAGGTAAGAGGAACTACTGAGAGAAGGGAGAAGAGAATGTTGCAGGTAGAAGGAACAGCATGCACAAAGGCCCTCAGGCAGGAGAAGCATGTTAGGAAATCTGGAAGAAAACCAGGGGCTGGAATGCAGAGAGCAGAAGAGGGCTGAACTTTGAAACCTGGAGTGGCAGACGGGGACCGTACCAGTCAGAGCCCCAACGGCCACACCATAAGCACTGATTTTTATCCCATGGGCTTTGAGGATTAGGGTGTTTGTGTGTGTGTGTGTGTGTGTGTGTGTGTGTGTGTGTGTGTGTGACTTATACATAACATAAAATGTACCATTTTAACCACTTTTAAATGCACAGTTCAGTGCCATTAAATACATTCACATTTTTGTGCAACCATAACCACCATCCTTCCAAACTACCCATCTCCAAAACTTGTCATCTTCCCAGACTGAAACTCTGTGTCCGCCAAACAATAACTCCTTGTTCTCCTCTCTCCCCTCAACCCCTAAAAACTACCATTCTACTTCCTGTCTCTATGAGCGCGACTACTCTAGGTGCCTTATATAAACGAAATCATACACTATTTTGTCCTTTTGTCACTGGCTTATTTCACTTAATCTGGTGCCCTTGAGGGTCCCCCGTGTTGTAGCATGTGTGAGAACATCCTCTCTTTTTAAGGCTGAGTACTATTCCATTGTATGGCTCTACTGCATTTCGCTTATCCATTCATCCATCAGTGGTCCCGTGGGTTTCTTCCGCCTTTTGGCTCTTGTGAATAATGCTGTAAGAACATGGGTGCATGAGAATATATTTGATCAGATTTATTGCTTTATAGAGGCTAGACTGGAGGCGGGCAAGAGGGAAAGTGGGGAAACCATGGGAAGCCTCTCAACGGGAGATAAGATGGCGGCCCCCCAAGAGATAGGATGGTGACCCAGCCGGCCCAGGTGTTTAGGAGGTAAAGGAGACAGAACTCGGTAATAGGTGGGTTGTGGGGAAGGGAAAGCACGACACAGGGGTAAGAGGAATTCAGAGCCTGAACCTCACCAGCAGCCCCTGTGTCATACCACCATGCGTTTCTGCCTTTCTCTCAGTCAAGCGCTAAGCTTTGGTTGAGGGCTGCTATGTCTGGCAGTGGGGAAATGACCCTGGGGCTCAGTCTTGGGTCTACCACTAACTCCCTGCGTGACCTTGGACATGACACTCGGCCTCTGTGTGCCTCAGTTTCTCTATCTGGACAGGAATAATAAGTCCCTGCCTATGTCACAAGGTTGTTATAAAGAGCAAATCAAGCCACATCTGTTAGGACTCTTGTAAGGTATATTATCAAGTCTGGGCCCCCGTAGGTGACCCTCATGAAGGGCCAAAGAGGTGGACGCTTGGGTTCTGTCGGGCAGTGTAGGCATGGAGGCAGCGTGCTGGCCTCCAGCTGTGTGATCCTTGTGACCTGGGGACCAGACCAAGCTTGAGGAGATTATCGTCCCAGTCCTGAGCCAGAGGCAGGCAGACCCTTCTGCCCTCTATCCTAATGCCCTCACCCAGGGACCTGAGAGAGGGCATTCGTCCCTCCCTGGGCAAGTGCACCATCTTGGCCTAGTTCCTAGCCCAGACCGAGCCTGGGGCAGACCCCAGCTTTGGTCTCCAAGAGATGCCCTGGCATTCATGTGACCAGGCCCACCTGGGGATGGAGGACAGGGTGAAGGTGTCTCCTTCTCTATGGTCCCACTAAAGAGGAGCTCTAGGGAATTTAGGCTGACCTTGTCTGCATATGGCTCTAGGGAGCCAGGGGGAAGGAGCCCCCCTCGCTAAAACGTCTCCTAAAGGGGGACTAGTTATTGCTGCTTTCTCTTGCTGCCAGCTAGCAGTGGTTATTAGCAGGTGGTGGTGGTGAGAATTTAGAGATTAGCTTCTGACATTTATGGTCCCGGGTCTGAAATCTGGAGATGATAGCAGTATTAACAGCTAATGTGTAAAGAGCACCTACTGTGTGCCAGACCTACTGTGCCAAATGCTTTCCCTACATTGCTCACAACAACCTTGGAGGAAGTGCTGTTTTTATCTCCATTTTATGGGTGAAGAGACTGAGGCCCAGATGGGTTAAATGACTACCAGCAGTCACATAGCTGTAAAAGCACAGGGTCTGAGCCCAGATATATCCGGCCGCAGGGCCCTGCCCTAACCGCCGTACTCACTGCCTCACCAAACTGTGCCTTACCTGTCTGTATCCCCCAGCCCCCCAGGCTCCACGAGGAGCATCATTGTGCTGTCGTGGGCTCGACTGGGCGCACCCAAGCTTGCAGTGAGCTTGGGCAGGTCACATCCTCTTTGGGGCCCCGGTTGTCTCATCTATAAAATGAAAGAGCAGATTGAAGAACCTTTAAGATCTTCCCAGCTTGGAAATCCCACAATCAAACCGTTATGGGATGGAGCCTCCGGACATGGGCTCCCGTCAGGCTGGCCCAGTTCCGCCACTTGACCGATCCGTTACCCAAGCCTGGCTTCCTTCGTCTCTTCAGTCAGGTGGTGGCAGTTCTCCCCTCACAAGGTGATTGTAAGGAATAAGTGAGATAATACTTAAAGTGCTTACTTGGCACAGCGCCCACAACTTAGTTCAACTGAAAAAATAATTTGTTAATTACTGTAAGGGGAAATTTGGCTGACCAGCTTGACTTACAAGATTATGAATGTTTCGCACATACCCATCATGAACGTTTCAATGTACGTACACCATCTCAAAATTACACACCTACAGATTCACACACAGTCCTTTACTCAGCAATGTGCACTCACACCCATCACGTTGGCTCGTTCACTCACACACACGCCTCCTCCCTGACACACTTCTTTTCTCCCCTTCTCTCCCACACCCTTGCACACACATGAGTGCATACGCGTGCGAACCCACACACACGTGCTCTCGCCTGCAGCCCTGCTAGTCTACTGGACCCTGGCCTTCATCACCAAGACCATCAAGTTCGTCAAGTTCTATGACCACTCCATCGGCTTCTCACAGCTGCGCTTCTGCCTCACGGGGCTGCTGGTGATCCTCTACGGACTGCTGCTGCTCGTGGAGGTCAATGTCATCAGGGTGAGGGTAAGCAGGCCACTCCTGGGCCACCCCAGCACCCACCTCTGGACACACCTGGGCCAGGGTGGGGCTTCCGATCAGTGTCCTGCCCCTGGGTGTGGGCCCCACCCCGCTACTCAGCCGAGCCCTAGAAAGAGTCAGACTCTCTCTGCTGCCCCCAAAGGGGAATGGAGACCAGTGGGAGAGGTTCAAGAGGAACGTTCCATCTGGTCCAGCTGCCCTCTCCCCCAAGCTCCCAGAGGGAATGGAAGTGATAGGAAGTGTTAGCCAAGGTTGAAAGATCAGAGAGGGAAAAGAGCTTCAAGTACTGGCTTCTCTGAGCTCTGTTGTTGTAGTTGTTGTTGTTGTTGTTGTTGTTGTTTTGGGGGAGGGGAGTTATTTTAATGGATTCATATAGTTACTCACATACCTGAATGAGTAAATGTGGCTGCACACGTGTCTTTTGTCTTGTTTCATTACCATTTTTGCTTGCCCCCTTTCCCTCTCTCCCCTCTCCCTACGCGACGCTCCCCGGACCTTTCCTTCCGCAGGTAACCCGGATTAGCAAACTCGTGTGCCCTTCCACTCTTGGTTTTATTAATAGAATACCATATATTTGTATCTATTTGAGGTTCTTTTTTCTCAACACGTATAAGAGTAAAGCTTTTTCTTCTCAATATTCATTTTATAAAAATAGGATCATATTATACACAGTTTTCTGCATCTTGTTTTTCTCACCCACCAGATCTCTCTTGGGACCCCCTCCAAGTCTGGTATGGCTAATTTAGTTTTCTCAATGGCTGCATAATATTCCGTCATGTAGATGAGCAGTAATTTCTTCAGCCATTACCCAATCGATGGCCCTTCACTTCATTGCCAAGTTTCTGCCTTCCCAAATAATGGTGTATTAAACAGACTTATATCTTTATGTATCGCTGCTTTTATTTCTGTGGGAGAGAGTCCAAGGAGTGGAGCTGCTAGTTCAAAGGGTCTGTGTATTTTAAATTTCAATCAGTATTGCAGATTGCCTTCCAGAAAGACTATAATCTACCAGTAAGGCATCAGAAAATCCTCTTCCTGCCTCCAACGAGCAATGGGGCCAGCCCCATTGGGGTGATGAGTGTGAAGTGCTCGTTACTTGAATTTGCATTTTGCTGACACCCCTGTTTTAGTTGGTGATGTACAGGGTACAAAGGCCAACTACATTCCCTGCCTCCACTGACCCTCACAGCACCCCTGGGATGCGACTACCACCCACTTTTTAGACAGGGGAACTTTTTAGATGAGAGTTGTCCAAAGACACCTTGCTAGTAAGTGGAAGAGGCAGGATTTGAGCCAAGGTTTGCATGACTCCATGTTCTGCAAACCCAACATGAAACATGGTCATGTCGTTAGGTCTGTGATACATGGGATGGTATATGGGAGATTCTGCTCTTCCCCAATCCAACTTCAACCCAATCCAACCCAGCCAAGGGGATTCACTGTAGACTTCAAGGAAGAGTTATAAGTCAGGAGGCCCTGGCACTGGTAGCCAACAGGTGCAAAGTGATCCTTCTCCTGGGAATAGGCAAGAGATGGCCCCATATGTTAAAGGACAGGGTCAAGGATGGGAAGTCACAACCCCAGATCTTTCTTGGGGCAAAGTGGAGAGGGGTGAGAAGTTGCATTTACCTGTCCCCAGTGACCTGTGTGTCCCGCAGAGATATATCTTCTTCAAGTCACCAAGGGAGGTGAAGCCCCCTGAGGACCTACAGGACTTGGGGGTGCGCTTCCTGCAGCCCTTCGTGAACCTGCTGTCCAAAGGCACCTACTGGTGGATGAATGCTTTCATCAAGACTGCCCACAAGAAGCCCATTGATCTCCGAGCCATTGGGAAGCTGCCTATTGCCATGAGGGCCCTCACCAACTACCAGCGGCTCTGTGAGGCCTTCGACACCCAAGCGGTCAGTGGGGGCCCTGCCACACCGTCCATTCCCCTCCCTCCAGGTCAGAGTCACAGACGGGGACCTTAGAAGGCATCAGGTCAAACCCCTGGTAGGGATGCCCTAAGTCACACAGTGAACCGGGGACAAGTCCAGTAGTAAAGATTCATAGGGCAGTCACAGCTAGAACAGCCCTTACAATTTAGGTCATCTGAGCTAACACCCTCATTGTCCGGAGGGGGAAACTGAGGCCCTGAGAAAGGAAGTGACCCCACCGAAGTCCCTCATGTCCCATGTTCTTCCTTCTAGAGCTCAGTGACTAGAAAGGTGGGAATTTTCACCCATTTTAAAGGGGGGCATTTAGTGGCCTGATACTTCCAAGAACTCTACAAGCTGAGCCGGGCAGGGGTCTCCCTACCGCACTGCCATGGAAATGGAGGCCCCTGCCCAGAGCCGGGCCACAGAGGTAGGTGGAGAACCAGTCTCCCAGCTCCCAGCCCTGTGTTCCTCCACTGCCTCTGCGCTAGCACAGTGGGGAGACACTGAGGCAGATGCAGTCGCAGGTGGTGACAAATGAGGGTGCCCCATGCCACTTCCTCATTGCAGTGCTGTGCTCATCACATCGTCCTTGACCGGCTATGTGACCTTGATCGAGCACCTGGCCTCGGTTTTCCCATCTGGACCATGTTGGTGCTGATAGGGCCCACCTAACTGTGCACTTGGCGACCCCGTGATTTCTTCCTGGAGTTCACCTGTTTGCAGCAAATGTGGCCACTGGGTTTCCCCAGGCAGCAGGAGCCAGGGACTCCCTGGGAGGCCGGGCCCTGCCGCGAACGGGCCCTCGGCCCTTTCTGACCTGGCCGTGGGCTCTCTCTGGGCAGCAGAAGGACTCGCAGAGCACGCAGGGGGCCCGGGCCATTTGGCAGGCGCTCTGCCACGCCTTCGGGAGACGCCTGGTCCTCAGCAGCACTTTCCGCATCTTGGCCGACCTGCTGGGCTTCGCCGGGCCACTGTGCATCTTCGGCATTGTGGATCACCTTGGGAAGGAGAACCGCGTCTCCCAGCCCAAGGTAGGCCGCCCCAAGGGGAGAGCAGAGCACCCTTTGGGAGATTGTCCCTTGGACATGAGAATGTGCGAGAGGCCAACATGTGTGCACTTTGGCTGCACGGGGTCAGCTCCCCACACTGGCACAAAGCCCTTGGCAGTATCTCCCTCTAGAACCCTCTGCATCCGGTTAGCAGAAATGCCAGGAGGCAAGCTGGTGCCCCAGGAAGATTTATGGCGCCGTGCTCGCCTCACCATGCCGTCACTGCCATAATACCTCTCCCAGGTGTTAGTCATTCAGAAAGTTGTAGGAAGTGCACTTGTTTGCCCAGCGTCTACGGCCTCTCTGACGTGTTGGGTATGTTGGCTTTCGTTTACGTCAATAACCTCTCACGGCTGTCTTCTTCTGTCTGTATATTGTGGCATCCAAGGTTCCACAGGTGAGTCTTGGAGGCTGCTATTGGGGGTGAGGGGGAGGGAAACCTCCATGGGTTTCTCCCCCCAATTCCAGATTTCACTCAAAGACTCCCCTGTTTTATCAGTATGTTAGACTCTCCCATTAAAAATTTTTTGACGAAAGGACTCCATGTCTTAAGTACTTGAAACTCATGGGACTGGATGATATCTAATGGCCTTCGCAGCTTTCAAGGTGCTACAGACCGAAATCTGTTGGACCAAAGAGGCAGGACATCTTTCTGGGGGTTTATTTTCCCTGCTTTGGGCAGTAGCATCCACTCTGGGGTTGGGGGTGGGGTACTGAATTCCTTCATCTGTTTCTTTGCCGCCACTTAGGTTCAGATGGTCACAAAATGGAAAACTTTTCACCTCTAACAAGACTCAGAGTTTTATTTTCCCAGCAGGAATATCATTATAAACTTTTAACCAGAAACAGTCCGAAAATGATGCTGAGAATTGCTAATTAGGGATCTTAATGATTTATGACACTCCCTTGTGTCACACTACTCATCTCATTGGCTCTAAGATCGCCGAGAGCATTTAATCCTCCGGTGGTTTATATTAATTTTTCCCAGGGGTAGAATTAATCCGCTGAGCACTTCTGGTCAGGAATACGAGACATTCCAAGTCTGTCTGATTTATTCAGCAAACACTTATTGAACCCTACTGTGTGCCAGGCCCAGGTTGGCTATGGGAATCGAGAGGCAGTGGTTATGATGGGGCCTATTAACTATAATAACAACCACGCACCGACCACCTAACACGTGCCTGGCTGCTTGTGGGAGTTACCCATGTGCCGTCTCATTTCTTGCCTAACACAACCTTTTAGGGTAAGTACTTTTTTTTTGGTAATAGCTCTGTTGGGCTATAATTCACATACCATACAACTCCCGAGGTAGATATTTTATCCCCATTTTACAGATGAGGGACTTCAGGCACAGAGAGGTTAAGTAACTTTCCCTAGGGTTTCTCAGCTCCTTTGCGACAGAGTCGGGATCTGAATGCAAGTCTCTTTCACTCCCGAGTGTGGGTGCTTAGGACTGTCATGCTAAATTGACTTACTATCATCAAGTCAGCACCTCTGGCTGCAACGATTGTGAAATCCACTGGAGGAGAGAAATCTAAATAAAAGATTTTTCTACTGTGTGTTCAACACTGCTATTACGGGGTATATACGGAGAACTGTGGGAAGAGGAAGTGACTAACTCAGCCAGTGGTCATGGACAGCTTCATAAAGGAACAAGTATTTGATTGGGGCCTTGACATAGGAGTAGGAGCTAGCCAGGCTCACATGGGCAGACTTCTAGTTCAACAAGGACGTGAGGACTCTTCTTGCCTATTTAGACCCTGATGGCTTTTGCGGCCTTCTCTGGCTTTTGAGCCTCTGAACTGTACTTGGCCTCAAGAGAGGAAAGGGCGGCTTCTCTTGTCTACAACAGTGTCACCTTCAGTTCTAGTCTGACCTTAGAGGATTCCAGAATATTCTACATTGATAATCCCACGGCAGCAAGAGCCCGGTGCTAGTATCAGGAGGGAAGCGACACTGGCCGGAGCCCTTCTCAGCTTGTGCTCACCGTTGTCTTCTTCCTGTGTCTCCCAGAACTCTGGTGGGATTCTCCTAGAGAGAGAACTCTGAGGCAGGATGTGCCGAAGAGGTAGGGAGGACAACACTTGGAGTTGTAGTTCATCTGAACGTCTCTTTTCTCTTTATTTATCTACCAACGCAGGGATTTACTGCCCTCTCATTGGAATGCTCTTGTCCTGGTTCTTTGTCAGTCCATAAATCCCCGAGGCAGATGGCTCTGCCTCAGTGGCAGCAGGCCTTATCAGATTTAATATTTGTTTCCTGCAGCCCAAATGCAATCAGCAAATTACAGACACTGAAACGAGAGGTGAAAGTAAATATAAGTCTCCAGTGTCAGCAACAAAGAATCCTCAATCGTGTGGTTGCCTGGGATATGACTTACTTCTCATTTGGGCTTCTGGCTGCAGAAAATGGGGGAAAGGGGTCGTTTACTGAGGTCCTTTGGTTCATCCCCCTGCCTCCCAGCAGCTCTCACCCAGAGAGACGGGTGGTGTTCTGGTCTTTATGAACGGAAGAGGAAGTTCTCCGTGAACAACCCTCTGTGAGAAAGCCCTTCTTTGGGCTCAGGCTCCATCCCTGCGGCTGCAGGCTGCACAGCGGGGCGCCATTGTTTACTTCATTGTCAGGCCCTTCCTGTCCTCTCTTCCCTCTCCAGGACACTAACAGTTGGCAAGAATCACACTGCCCTTGGCATCCGCGAGGACAAACATTATTTCTTCTTTAATTCCACGCTCCTGTCTCCTCTGTCACTCCCCAGGGAAAGCTGGGACCCAGGCTGGGTGCAGCCCATGACCTCTCTCTCTCCAGCCCCCTCTCCCACCTAACCCCCACCCACAATCTGTCACCTGCCATAGACGCCACTGATCTGGCTGCAGGGCCAGGGACCTGGATTCATAAAAAACTGCCAAGCTCTGCTCTAGGCTGTCAGCTGAGCAGAGAAAGAACAGTATGGGTTTGGTCTGAGGGCCAAAGCTCCCAACAGCCACTAACTTCAGAGGGGAAACGGGTGTGGGTTCGTGAGTGTGTATGTGTTTGTTTCTGAATGAGTTCTCCTGGGAACTGTTTCTAATTCTGTATGTATGTCCTTCTGTTTGTCCTGTGTCTCTTGGTTTATCTTTCTCCATGTGTGTCTATGTCTTCATTTGGGTACGCGTATTTGTAGCTATCACTGTGGGTGACTGCGGAAATTGATATGCATTTCTGTGACTTTGTGATGTCAGTGTGTGGGTTGGTCTCTTCATGACAATGCCCACGCAGCTGCTCTGGCCTGGCATGCCTCCCTTAATCTCACTAGCGCCTCTCCACCCCCAAGACTCAGCTCAGATGTCGCCTCCTCTAGGAAGACTCCCTCTGGTTGGATGAGATGCCCCTCCTCTGTGCTCCCATAATATCCTGGACTTGCACCATCCAACACCCTTGGTCTCTTTCCCAGGTCGACCCTGAGTCCCCTAAGACAGGAACTGCATTATTTGCCCTCCTTGTGCCCAGCACCCAGCTCCATGCCTGACACCCAGGAGACACAGGAGACATGATACTTCAGGGAATCATACAGAAGTTACCACCTGCTGAATGCTTATGCTTACTAGATATTTTTACCTGCATTATTGCACGGAATTCTCGCAACAATTCTCTGGGTAGAAACCCTTCCTGGCCTCATTTTACAGTGAGGAAACTGAGGCTCAGGGAGATTGAGGTACTTACAAAAGGACACAGTGGCTCGTATATAACAAGTCAGGACTCAAACTCAGATATGGCTAACCTCTAAGTCCAGGCTCTAAACCACCATGTTAAATGGTTAGAGAAGGATGGGTGGGTACGTTGGTCCATGAGTGATCAAAGATGGTTGTCATCGTTTTTTCCCAGAGCCTTCCAGGGCTAGGACCTATGAGCAATTGGCCTTCTGGCTCCTGCCCAAATAAGAAGCAAAAGCCCACGTGATCCCTGTCCATTAAGCTCTAGAGAACAGGGGAAGGGGGCCTTTCCAGTCATACCTCTGGCCAGGCAGGGGCAATGGGAGTCAAAACAGTAGAGTCAAGAGTCCTAGTTTCTAGTGGGGAAACCCCTGGAAACCAACAGTTTCTTCCCTGAGAGCTTGTGAAAGTGTTAGACTATGGCGTCTGATCTTCTGAAGCGTTTAACTCTCATGTCCAGTTGTAGGTCCTTGGTCTTTTCTCTCCAGCCTTCAAGGTGCTGGGCAGGGTCTGTGCCCTCACACCCATTTAGAGCTTCCCAGGGCCTGCCTTCCTTGGGCAGGACCCCGGGTCTCTTTGGCTAGTCTAGGACCCACTCCTTAATAAAAACTTAGCTCTTCTGGTCTCCATCTCTTTTAAGCTGTCTCTTTGAAGAGAGATCCAATAACGTCCCAATGACTTAGACCTGCAGGGAGATTTTCATTTTAAGAGTCCACAAAGTTCTTGATCCAAAGAAATATAGTTTCTGACAATAGCGTGTGTGTTGTTGGGGGAAGGGGCCCAGGTTTTGCCTTTAAAGTTGTCAAAAAGGAATTAGTTGCTTTGCTAAAAATGTACAAATAATGAGCCTATTTAATAAATGCCACCCATACTCTAACCAACATAACGTGATCAGGTGATTCTTCAAGTCCTCATTCTCCAGCCCATGTGTTTTCTGATCATTGTGAGACAGCACACGTGTGGCATTCCACACTGCTCGAGAGCTTTCGTGGTGGTCAGCGTTCCCACGAGCATCAGAATATTCCCAGTCATTCCCTGTGGGTGCGCGTGGACATGGCTTTTCACCTCTCGCCCTGCTGTAACCCAGAGATAGAACACCTTCATTTCCTCATGTTTAAGGATTTCTTGTGGGGTAAATTCCCAGAATGTGCGTTGTTGCTTTAACATAATGGACTCCATTCTCCAGAGCTGGGTCTCTGTCGAAGATGGTAGAACCAAAGAGTTCCAAAGTATGTTAAATAGGACGAGGTCTTCCCAAGCCTTCATCTTTGACCCGGAACCAGCCACGTGGCCTTGGGTCTGTCCCCCACAAACGTGTAGCTGACAATAGGGGTCTCAAGGTCAAGAGGCCGGGTGAGTGTTTTGGGCACGGTGATCTAGGGTAGTGTTTTGGCATCCCACAGGTTCCTGTTCCCGTGTTCTGCCTTATCAGCATGCGACCTCGAGCCAGCCCTGTAGTCATGCTGACACTCCATTTCCGTGTACATGCAATTAGGGTTATAATGGTGTTCTCACTGGTGTATTGCGAGGATGCAGTTCTGCCCCTGAGAAATACTGTGTCCTGCACCTTGCTTCCCTGCCAAGTCAGGTCACAACCCCGGCAGCCTAATTTTAAGGTCCATTTTGCTGCTTCCAACCCACCCTCCCCCGCCACACTTCCTACCTTCTCTCTCTGCCTTTTCCTCTGGTACTTTGACAAATGAGACAGAGTTGGGGACTTCAGGCCTCGGTAGGGTCTTCCTCTACGAGACTTGAATGGTCTCTCTGTGTCTGCTTCCTGCTGCCCCCAAAAGGAAAAGACTCCTGTCCCACAGAGCCAGGGAGAGATAGTTGTAAGTTCCACGAAGCAGTGAGGGCTGGTTGAGAAGGCCCAGTTGAACTAAGAAGCAAGATCTTTCTACTATCAGAAAGCCTTGTATCCATGATCTAGGAATTTCTGACTCTAGGAAAAAGACTCCTCTTGGCGTTCTGACCACTTGGGCCTGATCCTGGCCAGATACGTGCCCTCAGACTCCTTCTCATCACTTTTTCCCACCACCCTTCACCCTGCAGCTCCCACACCCTGCAAATAGCTTTCAGAGTTCAGGGCAGAGTCTCAGGAAGGGGACAGTGCTGTCTTCATGGAAACATTGATGTGGTTCTGCTGGGGAGCAAAGGACTTAATCAGGATCAAAGTTTTCCTGGGAGCTGTTGATGCTGAATTTGGAAACAGACATGCTGTTGTTTCCTGGTATCTTTAGCAACAGAATCAAAACGTTTGGGTTTTTTTCCCAGTGCTTATCATCTGGGATCTTGCTGGAAGTGTAGCAAGGGGACAATTTAAAAGGAGGTCCCGGCAGCCCACGAGACCGGGGGGCTTCTGAAATCTTCTCAGTCCATCATAGGTGATGAGTTTCCACCTCGCCTGGGAGCACTACAGTTTTCCCACTGGCCTTTTCTCCCCAGAAATTTCTACAGGGCAGGCTGTTGGTGAGTGTCAGACAAAACCCAGCTCATTCCAGGTTTTTTTGTAGCAGGGAACACACATTGTGGGATTTGTTCAAGCAGTTCTGGTTTGGGCTGCTCTGTGATTTGCTCTGTTTATTCTTGCTCCATTCAGAGTGAGCTCCCCTGGGCCTGGTGGCCACACAGCTGAAAGTCATATTTATGGGCACGAGGTTAGAACTGGGCCACACTCTGTTCTGCTAGGTAGGAGGATGAAGAGGGTATAGGCAACCCCCTCCCTGTGGCTAGAAGGATGTTTAGTTGTATTTAGCAGTCTAATTTTGCCCTTATACACAGCTGCACAGGCTTTACAAGCATGGAGGGTCCTATAATAGTGGCCACCGTGACACAGTAACAGGTATTAATGGCGGTCATCTTTCTGACCGTTCTCTTTCCAACAGACGCAGTTTCTCGGGGTTTACTTTGTCTCATCCCAAGAGTTCCTTGCTAATGCCTACGTCCTAGCCGTGCTTCTGTTCCTCGCCCTCCTACTCCAAAGAACATTTCTGCAAGCATCCTACTATGTCGCCATTGAAACTGGAATTAACTTGAGAGGAGCAATACAGGTACTTGGCTAATGATGTTTTCACTTCGCAGTAAAATCCACATTATTCGTCCTCACGGGCACTCAAGAATGATTCTGCGGTGAGTTTATTTTTTTTGTTGCCCTTCAGCAGTGCTTTGGAATAATAACTGTTGACAAAGCAGAGTGTAGGAGAGTGGAAAGTGCCTTGGGCTGGACTCGGGGAGTGTGGGAGGTCCAGCCCTGGTTCTGCCTGGCACTGGCTCTGTGATGTCACCTGCTTGGCCTTGAGTGGGACAGGCATCACGAAGGGCTCACCTCACTCTTTCCTGCTGAATGCACATGCAGACAGAATCCTCCAGATTCTGTTCCAGGGTTCTGCCACCAGTCTTCTTTGAATCCAAAAAAAAACAACAACAACAACAACAACAACAAAAACTGAGTTTGGCAGATCTCAATAGCCTCGAATATCAATTTGAATTCTTAAATCTTGGGTCCTAACAAGATTTATCTGGCCCACTAAGTCCCTTAGGTCTAGGTTCTTGCTTCTTCCCCCGGTGGCTTCCTTCTCAGTGTGGGTTGAAAGGATGATCAAAATCAGGAAGGATTCAGGGCAGTTTTAAGCAAGGCAGTGATGAGAGCTGTCTAAGCCCTAGTGTTTTCTTTAGAATTTTGGTTCCGCTGTTGGGATGAGGAGACCTGGTGTGATAGTGGTTTAAACAGGATAAAAGTTTGTTTTTCACACTGAGTCAGGGCTGGTATGGCAGCGGCGTGCTCATCAGAGACCTTGGCTCCTTCTGGAATGCTGCTCTCACGTGACTTTTGTCTTATGGTTGAAGGTGGCTATTGGCATTGTCACTATTGGGCTTACACTTAAACCAGCAAGAGCAGAAAGGTGGGGCAACAGCAGGGAATGCTGCCTTCTTTTAAAATCATAATGCGGAAGTTGCACACATTCTCTCTCACCCCATCGATGAGAACTTGGCCACCAGGCCATACCTAGAGAGGCTAGAAAGTGTGGTCTTTATTCTTGACAGCCATATAAGTCCTGCTAGAAATTCTTCTTGTGGAAAGGAGAGAATGGATCCTGGGGGACAACTAGTTGATTCTACCATACCCAGAAATTCCCATGAAGTCAGTAGAACACTTGGCAGTTGTGACTAAACCCAAAGCCACCTCATACTTCAGGACAGAAATGTTCCTCAGAATTATTAACACCAACCAGTCCTTTGGGAGCCAGGATCAGAGGCTTTACAGAAAAGGGCCTGAGAGAAGAAGGGGATGGCCTGGCCTGGGGACCGTGCCAGGGTCCAAACTCTGGTTATCTTAATACAGTCCTTGCGAATGGTGCCCCCTGGAGTTGTGTAGTGCACAACCTGTGCTTCTGTACATGACAACGCTGCCCATCCCCAGTGGTTTTTCACTGAGAAAACAGAGTCATTTCCTCAGGCATGTCATCATATGAGAATGGGGGAAAGAGCCCAGGAAATCTGAGACCCTCTGAGTTTCATAGGGGCTCAGAGCTAGGAGGAACCAAGCTATTCCTCAGTTCAGAAAACCTCTCTGAAAATTCCAGCCTCTGCACAGACCCTTCCATTGACTGGCAGGCCCATACCGCCATAGACGACAGCGAGTTTTGTAGTCAGTTTTGTAATTAAATCTTTCTGTTTATATGTCATAAATTACACACTGGCCCAGTATTTTCTAATTACACTAAAAGAGCCAAAAATGGGTTTTAAATGTATTAGCGTGTAATTGTTTTTATCAAACTGTCTGAATCCAGGAGAGCTAAATTCATATGCTATGAAAAGAAAATGCTGGCATTAGGGGCACCTGGGTGGCGCAGTCGTTGGGCGTCTGCCTTCGGCTCAGGGCGTGATCCCGGCGTTGTGGGATCGAGCCCCACATCAGGCTCCTCCGCTGGGAGCCTGCTTCTTCCTCTCCCACTCCCCCTGCTCGTGTTCCCTCTCTCACTGCCTGTCTCTCTCTGTCAAATAAATAAATAAAATCTTTAAAAAAAAAAAAAGAAAATGCTGGCATTAATTATGGAAACAAATTAGAAAAATAAAACTTCTTTTTTTCAGAGATTTACGTAAAATTATAGATATAGGTCCATGTCTTCATGAGTTTGAGAATAACCACAGTTCTTGCATAAGAAGTTATTAAGCAAAATTCTTGTATTAGTTGTATAATTTTTCGATACACCAGCTATTAGTTACATATTTCTGTATATTCTGGTCTTTACTGAATAATGCTTTCTTTGATAGATTATGTTCCTACCTCACTAAAACTAGATTTATTATTATTCTTTCTAGACTGATTTCACGTAACCTAGTTGTACGTAGATCTGTCAAAAAATGTCATTGCCATTATTTTAAATTTTACCCGTGGTGTATACAAACTCACAACAAGACATAGAATAGATTCATGCTTTAAGCAAACCTGACCCACAAAAAAGCCTGGGTTTCACAAAAGATGAATTAAGAGAGCTGGGCATCCACCTTACAACGAATGCACAATAGAATTTCATTTAAGAACAGGCGTCCCTAGGGCATCGAAGATGGGAATGCATTTTTCCTTGTTTAAGAGCACACAGCCTGAAAACTGCCATCTTTCTAGGAGGCATGCTCACTCTGCACAAAGAGCTTTTAGGCTCAGAGCTCTCCCATTACCACGGCTGCTCCCCTTCTGCCCTGGAGAGACAGAGCAAGGTGCTCCAGGTACCCGGCCTCCCAGTGGTGGTGGGGCTGATAGACACTTGTATGTCCTGTCACATAAGACCTTCCCCAGGCTGACCGCCTGTTCTGTTTCAAGGCTCCGTTAAGTCAGGACTTGGCCTCGAAGCATATCCGCCCCCCCCACCCCGGCTGAAGACAGCCACATGTATACAGACAGCTGCCCCACTTTATCATTTTTATGGCTTGGAAGCGTGTTCTCCACTGGCCTCTGGCTAGTCAAGAATACAACTGGACATGAAGATCTGCTTTTAAGATTTAAGAGCTAATTAAGTCCTGTCCCCAGGGGAGAGGTCTTGCTCTGCTGGGGAAGTAGCTTGCCATGCTGGCGTGGATTCCCCATTTGAATGCTGCCTTTCTGATTTACTTGATCTATAATCAAAGCCCTTTACCTCTCTGAGCCTTAGTTACCTCACGTGTGAAATTGGAACACTAATTTTCCAATTGGCCCCCTTACAGAGCTGCTCTGGGGCTCTGTGGAGAAACGTGTGAGAAGGTACTGGTACACTGTGGACACATGGCATCTGGGAGAGGGATTAGGATGATGATGATGACAAATGTGGAACACTCTACTCTCATTTCCAGACCAAGATTTACAACAAAATTATGCACCTGTCCACCTCCAACCTATCCATGGGGGAAATGACAGCCGCGCAGATCTGCAATCTGGTTGCCATCGACACCAACCAGCTCATGTGGTTTTTCTTCCTGTGCCCAAACCTCTGGGCTATGCCAGTCCAGGTAAGGGATGCGTGTCTGCGGTGGGGGTGGAGGGCACGACGTCGGAATCTTCTGGTACATGCCCAGTGACTAGGAGCTCACCATCTTCCATTCCATGTTTGCCTGCACCTTCCACCCTTTTGGGGTCTCCATAAGGTGTACCCCTGGCTCCCTATACGGTCTCATGCTCGGCAAGTGGTCTAGCCATCTCTCTTGTCATTAAGGTTTTTAAAAAGCAGTCAACTTTTAAAAATTATAGAATAATCATATGTGGAACACTTTTGCAGACCTTAAAAGTTATGTTGCAGCAAAGTACTTAATTACATTGAAAAACTTCATGATGTATATTTAAGCCAAAAAAGTTACAAAATAGTATATGCAGTGAGCTTCGCACTGAATTGGAAAGTATGTGTATATACATATTTGCACAGATACACACAGAAAAAAGAACTAGAAGGCCACATGGTGGGATTACAGTAGTTTTTAATTTCTTTATGCATTTCTAAGTTCTCCAATAAGTGTGTATTATTTTTGAAAATCAAAACCATGATTTTTTCTAAAGCCAGACAACCTTTGGGGCTGGCTCTGAAGGAGGTGCATTCTCCCCCAACGATAGTAGAATCCTCAGCATGGCTTACCTGACCCTTGGTCTGGCCTCAGTTTCCTCATCTATGAAATGGACATGATTCCTACCCTCTGGAGTTGCTATGATGATTCAATTAGATGACGTAAGTAAAGCACCAAGCAGAGTGCCTGGCACAGAGTAGTGACTAAGTAAATATCAGATCCCTCGAAACTGTACACTTTGGGGTGAGTGAGGACTCTATCATTCCAGAAGCCATTGTTCCTTGGGTTGCAAATTCCATAAGTCCCTTAATCTCAACTGATTTCTATTGGTCCTTCTTATCCATAAAGCTTATATTTGAAAGACATTAAAGGAAAATAGAAGGAGAGGCTTGCACAGGGAGTCAGCTAGGCATCTTGATGGGAAGGTAGGGCAGGGAATCTGATGGTCCTTTTTATGGGGACAGCCCTATATGCCCGTCCCTATTACCACTTACCCATGCCTAGACCCCTGTCCACCCCTCTTCTCTGCCAAAATGGATCAGTGACTATAGAAGCTATAGAAGGGCCTAGAGAGTTCATCTAATACAGTTACCAGCCTTTTTTTTTTTTTTTAAAGATTTTATTTATTTATTTGATAGAGATAGAGACAGCCAGCGAGAGAGGGAACACAAGCAGGGGGAGTGGGAGAGGAAGAAGCAGGCTCATAGTGGAGGAGCCTGATGTGGGGCTCGATCCCGGAACGCCGGGATCACGCCCTGAGCCGAAGGCAGGCGCTTAACCGCTGTGCCACCCAGGCGCCCCTAGTTACCAGCCTTTTATCCACAAGAACAGTTTCTGTTGTGTCCCCTTAAACCACCTCCTTTGAAAGAGTTTGTCCACCAAACCTACCGTATTGTCATCATTACTATTACTTATAATGCTTATGGCACACACATCATTGCTAACAATACTGACTAATAAAAACTAAGAACCCTTGCCCCAGCCTCTCTCGCTTGTGCAGTTAGCCCTCCCAACACCGGGGTGTGGTGGTTTTATCTCCACGAATCACTTACCTTTGCTTATTTATCATGAAGTATCATTTGGCTTTCCATTTTTAATTCCTTAAACACTGTACCCTTGCCACTGAGAAGAGCTTTCAGCAACCCTCAAGACCCAACCTTACCACCCAGAGCTGACCCAGTGCCTTCGACCTAGTCAGGATGCTCTGTGCAGCCCGGCCGGCCACAGGCCATGCGGCTTTCGAGAATACTGAAACCAGCTCAGGAGCTCCACTGCTTTAGCCCCAAGGTGCTCCTTCATGTCTAATCTCTCTCTTTTTTTGGTCACATATACTTTTTAAAATAACAGCTTCATTAAGATACAATTCACCCATTTAAAGTGTGCAATTCAGTGGGTTTTAGCATATTCGGAGCTGTGTGACCATCATCACAATTTTAGGACACTTGAATCACCCCAAAAGGAAACCTGTGCCATTGGCAGTCACTCCCCATCCCCTCCTGCAGCCCTAGGCAATCTCTGATTTACACATACTTTTGAAAATCTAATGAAACCTTCTCAGAAAACCAATGTGCATGCACACATTTGCCTACCATTTCAGGGGCTTTGCTGGCCCCCTGAAGCTTATGAACGCCGTGTGAAGGAACTTGGCAAGAGTGGGGACTTCTTTGATTCCTCATCCCGCAGGCACTGGAGGCCTGGAGATGGTGGGCCGCACAGTGAGCTGGTAGCAGCCCTATTCGAAGATATCTCCTTTCTGTGGTTCCCTAGTGACAGAGTTCCCACAAGGCCTATTTGTTTGTTTGTTTGTTTGTTTGTAAAAAGAGGGTTACCAACCTGGTCTTGATCTCTAATTATGTGCCAGGTGTTATTCTAATATATATGCTTATCATATATATTCATTTAATTTTCATAGCAGTCCTGCTCAGTGGGCATTAAAATCCCCATTATAGGGGCGCCTGGGTGGCTCAGTCGCTGGAGCCTCTGCCTTTGGCTCGGGTCATGGTCCCAGGGTCCTGGGATCGAGTCCCGTGTCGGGCTCCCCACTCGGTGGGCAGTCTGCTTCTCCTTCTGCTCCTCCCCCCCACTCATGTGTGCTCTCTCTCTCTAAAAAAAAAAAAAAAATCACCATTTTAAGGATGAAGAAGCTGAAACTCAAAGAGGTTGAGTGACTTGCCTAAGATTGCACAGCTAAGTGCTGGGACTGCATTCAAACTCAGGCCTGCAGACCCCAGGGACTACGATCTCCCCACTACTATATTAGATCACTTTCCTAACTTGCAAATAGGGGCTACAATAGCCCTTGGATTCCCCACACTTGCTTTGCATACTCAGAATCCCTGATTTCTAGTCTATTCTTCCTGGGGGAGGCGGGGGTCTCCTCAGACCCCTGCAGATTAGAGGACTGGACAGAAGAATTTGGGGAGCGTGACAAGGGGTGGGCGGAAGGTGAGAAGGAGCCCGGCAGAAGCAGCAGCTATGTCTCCAGGTCCTGGTCCAGCAGCTGCCAGCGCTTGGAGGTGCTGGGGATTCGGGCACCGACCCCCAGCAGGTGCCATGGTGGTGACTCTGGGAGTGCTCTGGAAGTTCCCTTGTTGTCTGGCTCTACAAGCTACTGAGCGAGGCCCTGACTGCCTCCATATGAGGACACCTAATGAAACGACCGGATGCCAGGGATAATTTTGGGGTTGGAGTGATGTGAGCAGAGCTGGGCAGGAGTAGGAGGTTCTTAATTTCCCAACACGCTCCTCTGCACCCCTGTGTCAGCATTTAACATCGGTGAGACCCTGGGAGGCAGGTGGTGAAGGGGTCACTTGCCAACCTCTAAGATCCCGCTAACACAAGAGGTATTCTGTGATTCATAGAAATTACAGAGCCGCCCACCCGCTCCTCTGTCCTTGAGGTAGTGTGAGGAGCTTACTGCCAATTTCATATAGGGCTCGGGGAGTACAGGGCCAACCCAGGCAGACTTTTTTTTTTTTTTTCCAATTAAGGAAGACAGCACATCTGTTCCTTTAGAATAAGCCCTGAATTTAGAGCCATCTGCCTTTGAAGGCAACCTGAGAAATTGTCATCTTGATGCTTCAGAGGCTGGCAAGAGTAATTTACACTTCTCATAAATATTCAGAAGCAGGCGGGCGTTTGCATAAAGCTAGAAACAGAATAATTCTCTTTCCAGAGAATACTTGCCAGATTCACTAAAAAAGTGAAGACACCAGCCTTCGTGTATATAATGTATATATGTATTATAGATTATAAAGTGTATCTGCCTCTAAGAATTATAAAAACTTCTATTTTAATCCAAAGGCCACTCTACGGTATGGCACAAATTTAAGAGATCATTTTCATTTTCTTATGTATGTCTTAGCTTAATAGAAGACAGTTCGTATTTTATCTTTAAAAAGGTGCCAGAAGCCTAAGAATGCACCTTGAGCTCTGAGCCCCTGGACCGGTTTTGTCCGGCTCAGACACAGCAGCGCCCCTGTGCTCATATGTCACTTTTCTCCCCACGGGAGGGACCTGTCAGCCTCACCAGCCAGCAAACAGAACAAAAGGTGCTGTTACACTCATTGTGCAACCTCAGCTCTGAGACGCCCATCTGGAAGGTAGATTTGGAGAGAGTTCACGCTTCAGCAGGCTGGCAGACAAATGCAGTTGGAGATCAGCCCAGAAAGCCACGGCTTGTGCGAGACCCCATCATGTTAGTCACTCTTTCAGAAACTGCTTTGTCACACCTCCCCCTCTGGCCCCCTGGGGACAGCCGGAACCCCTGGGCGCCAAGGCATGCCCCTCCCTAGGGGACAGCACCCCCTCCCCCGGGGCAGCCACCAGGTCAGAGGAAACTCAGCCCACGACCCTCCCTCAGATCGTCGTGGGGGTGATTCTGCTCTATTACATCCTCGGCGTCAGCGCCTTGATCGGGGCAGCGGTCATCATCCTACTGGCCCCTGTGCAGTACTTCGTGGCCACCAAGCTCTCCCAGGCCCAGCGGAGCACACTGGTGAGTGGGTGTCCCAGGTGTGCTCATGGCCCCTTTCCCCATCCTTTTCCCATATGGCTGCTTGCTCCTTCTCCCTGTACATCAGCGGGGCTTCTCCCTCTTCCCCCAGATGCCGCCACACAGCCATGCACAGGGGCACGTGCGCGCACACACACACACGCACACACACACACGCATGCGCAATCACGGACCTTAAGCAGATCACGTCACTGGCCAGGCCTCAGTTTCTCTGTCTGTGAACGGGGATGAATGGAGAAGGCAGGGGGCATCCCTGTGGGCACAGGAGCTGGGCATTGTCTGCGAAGTGGGCATCGACTCGGCTCCTTCCTCGCGGGCGGGATGGGGGCAAAGGAGACTCTTTTCTAACCTGGGGACGGCCGGCAGGAGTATTCCAACGAGAGGCTGAAGCAGACCAACGAGATGCTCCGTGGCATCAAGCTGCTGAAGTTGTACGCCTGGGAGAACATCTTCTGCGCCCGCGTGGAGATGACCCGCCGGAAGGAGATGACCAGCCTCAGGGCCTTCGCTGTGTACACGTCCATTTCCAGTGAGTCCCCCCGACCAGCCAGCCCCACTCGCGCTGCTACTTCTATGCTGGGAGAGGGTGGTCCAGGCTTGGGCGGGGGAGCAGAAGTGGCGGAGACAAGAGACCTTGGCATCACCCAATCCAGGGGAGCCTCACACTGTCTCTTGGAGCGGAGCCCCCAGAAGTCACGGTGTCCTCAGTCACTTACCCAGCAAATGTAGATCGCCAGCGATGTAGATCACACAGCGATGACACAGTGATTACAAAGACGAGGGAGGTCTTCTATACTCCAGCGAACTGATCTCTTATGGGGAGGCAGCCTTAAATGAATCAGCAGCAGACGTTTTGCCTTCTCCGGGGTGTGAGGACTCATTGCCCTGGGGCAGCTCCAAGGAAGCTCCCCTCTACCTGGGGTCTGAGAAGGAGAAACATTCTTCTTAAAGAACAGAAGTTCCAACATGAGGTACTCACAGATGTAGGGACTGAATCCAAATAGTTAGGAAACCCCAAGCCCAGAATATACACACAGGAAAAAAAGACCCAAACTGGTAAAACTCCTACGGTCCCAGCAGACACACATATTACAACTACTTTCCAGAGAACATGGGGCTCCACCAGCGAAAAATGTATCACCCGAGTAAGAGCCATCGCATGCAAGACAAGAAGAGAATTATTCCCTCGATACCTGGAAACGATAGGATGGTCTGAAGGACAGCATAAAATAAGCCTGTTCAAAATAATTCAAGAGCTAAAGGAGGGTGTAAAACCCATAAGGTAAAACAGAAAAGTATTGGGGGGAAAAGAGTCAAAAGGACTTCTAGAAATTAAAAATGTAGTTATCAAAACTAATTTGGAGGACAGGAGTCCCCAGGTCAGGCCAGGGCTTATGGAGGTCAGGTGACCGATGGAATCCTGGTCCACGTTGATCTTACAGTTGGTCAGGTGGCTTCCAAGGACCCACCCTGTTGTGCTTACTGCCCAGCTGCATGGCTGGGATGGAGGTCGTTAGCAGCTGGCAGACCTCACACTGGTTCCCTGGCCTGTCCAGTTGAAGAGCCAGTATGGTAGGAAGGGCCAAGGAGAAGCCCCCAGAGAGAAAAAAAACAAAAAACAAATGACTCGAGTGTAAAGCTTAAATGAATTAACACAGCTAAAGAGAACGTTTGTGAGTTAAAAGCTAGATCTGTGGAAGTTACATAGAATGTGGCAAGGAGACATGAAGAAAGTGTTTTCTGCCAGCTGAGAGAACTATTTTACAGATGTGAAATGGGGGCCTGTAGTAGGGTGTCTTCCTGAGGTCACTCCTGAGGTTAAAGGCATGGCTCAGACAGAAAACAGCTGGGCACCTACGTGGGGTGAGGAAAATTTAGGACACAATGGGGCACCATTTTCAAGCGATTTTCTCTGAATAGGAGACAAACAACTAAGAATGGTCTCTAATGGGAGTGGGAAACGAGGGAGAAAATTAGAAGAGACACACACGCTGACCAACTCCCTCAGCTGAAGTGGGTTCTTTTGGTGTGCCAAGAAGAAACACCACTGTGGGGGTCGCCGGGTAGGGGGCGGTAGAGGAGGGCGCACCGGGCGTGCCTCCCAGATAGGGCCATGGAGAATGAGACGGCCACTCTGGTCATCTGTGTGTTCCTGGTGTTCCTATTGCCTAAAGAGAGGGTCCGGTGGGGCCAGGTGGCCAGCATCCCACCTGAAGTTTCTCACAGGGCAGGGCTTCCACAGAGCACCCCAAGTCTCCCACCTCCCTGTGTCCATCCAGACCATGGTGTCTGGTGTGGCCAGACCATCCGCCATCCATGACACCAGTCATGGCATCTTTCTGGAGACAGTCCTGCTAGGGCCTGCTTTTCTCAGAAGGGAGTTGTGAACATGGCAGGCAGCCGTGGCTTCCTGGACTCCTCACCAAGACACTCCAGGTTACTGGTGTCTCACTTTGACCCTTAGCCCTGACCATGCGGTGTTCAGGGCCTCTGAGCACCCTCAGGCTGAGCACTTCACAGGACAGATAGGAGGAATTGGAAAGGAACATGTGGGGAGCCTAGAGAAACCAGTGTCTGCACCCCAGGTCCTCTTCACCCTCCTCCCTGCTGGCTCTGCCTGCCCCTGGGCCTGGTTGTGGTAACAGTAACCCCACACTGTGTATAACCCAGGTGAGGACACCTGGCTTCCAGACATCTCATCAATGGGAACAGCTGCTGAGGCGGAGAGGGATCCCCCCACAGCCAGGTGACTTCCTCTCCCAGCAACAGCATAACAGAGAGGGGTAGGCAGGCTTCCCATTGCTGCAGTAGGAGATAGGGAAGGGAAGCAGCAAGGAAACTGGGGGCACTAGGCCCCCAAGATTCCTGGCAGCAAAGTAGGGGCAGCCACAGGTCATACAGATGGGGGCAGCTCACAGCTACTCTGCTTCTAGGAGAGGTATGGTTGTTGCCTGCATTGCAAACTATGACCTGGGATGTATTGTATATAAACAATATTGTGTGATGCCTAGGTTCCCAGGCTAGCCCACTGAAGCCTATCTAGTAGGTGTTCTTTGTCCCATTGGGCCCTCAGAAGACAAGCCATGACTTTGTAAAGGTCCTGGAGCCAGCAGGACGTGGGGCAAGAAGATGCCATATTGCCAGGGACTGAGATGACTGTGTTAGGAGTGAGGGGCTCTAGAGCCAAGCAGGGGTCTGTCCAGGGCTCAGCGACCTAGAAGGATAAACAGAACATCCCAGGCTGGTCCCTGGAAGAGGGCAGTGGGAGGGAAAGGCAAGTGCCCTCTGGGAGGGCATTGAACGCTAAGTGCTGTTTACTCAGTGTTGGCCCTTCCTGGGATGGGTCTGTTAGTCAGCAGTGGGAGGGGGGAGCCAGGGCGGGAGGGGTGCCTCCTGGTTTCAGGTATATGCTTTGAGTGTGTTTTCGTTTACCTCCTCCTGGACTTCCTGCCTTCTGCTCCCTGTCACCAGGGATCAGGACACAGGTCATTAGGCTTGAGGTAATGGGGCATCTTTCATTCTCTTCCCTGGCGCCAGCCGTGGGGTCCTGGTGCCGCAGAAGCGCCCCAGAGCCACTCATCCTGATGGGGTCCATCCTGGTGCCGCCCGCTGGGCTCTGGGCACGCTCCTCGTCTGCCCGGCGGTCAGACTGCTGGGCGGATTAGAGTACCTCTGACACTCTATCACATGGTGTCCCCGTCAGAGCCCTGAGCTGGTGCAGGGAAGGGCAGGGCAGGGGGTTGAAAAGGAGATGGGTACAGTTTCCCTACCATCAAAATCCAGAATTGAAGGAAAAGAGATGCAGGTCCCTCAGCAGGGCTTGAGTGAGCCCAGCCCCAGGTGCCCAGCCCTGTGCTAAGCCCGGGGAGGGGTGCAAGAGACAATAAGTGGTGCTCCCCGTTTTCCAGGAGTTTCTGCTCTGCTGAGAAGTCAGAGCTGCCGTACATGAGAGAGTGTGGCAGGGAGTGCTGAGCGGCCTGGACCTGCCCTGCGCTGGCTGCCTAGAGAGCCTAATGGCACTCAGTCCTCACTGCAGCCTTGTGGGCTGTGTGACTCTACTGTCCCCGTGTGCTGAGGCTCAGGGAGGTGAAATGACTGGCCCAGGTCCTCAGCCAGTGAATGGCAGAGAACAGAGCAGAAGGAAGCCCCTATGGGCTGGGAGGTCATTAGAGCTTCATGCAGGAGGTGGCTTGAGCTGCCCTCGTAGAGTGGGCAGGATTTCAGTGAGTAGAAAATAAAGTGGGGAGAGCTGGAGGCAATGCTGGGGCCACTCCCCTGAGAAGTTGGTTCCTTATTTCCCTGCAGAAGCAGGTGACTCGAGGTGTCCAGCCCAGCCACGTATAGGAGGACGAGCTTTGCAGGAGTGACAAAGGGGTCCTGGGCCCTGCCAGTGGAACAAAAAACACGCTGCCAGTTCATGGTCCTTCCTTCAGCACCCATCCCAGAGCCTTCTGCCTGTGCCAGACTCTACCGGGGCTTTGGGCATTGAAGAGGGGGCAAGCACGATCTCTCCCTCACAGTTTCGAGAGAGACCGTGCCATGAACAGTGGCCGTGAATGAGGCCAGAGCCTGGGGCTCAGTTCCAGATGGTACTTACCTGACCCTGGCTTTTCTCTTTTGTGGTACTTACCTGACCCTGGCCTCTTTGTTTCTCTCATCACTCATCTGATAAGTATTTACTCAGCGCCCATGACAGGCCAGGACCTGTGTCAGGCACAGGGGATGTGGTGCTGAGAAGAAATTGTGGTCCTGCCTGAAGATTCCTCAAGCCTTGTAGGGAGGACAGACGAGCAACTGTGTTGTGAGTGACAGGAACAGAAGGGGTATTCTAGGTGCCCGTAGAGTTCGACCCAACCTACTCTCTACGGGACGTAGGTGTCAAGGAAACCCTGTCAGAGGCGCCCGAAGGATGACTACAGGTTAGCCAGATGAGGGGAAGAATGTGCCAGGCACAAAGGCCTAGAGGTGAGAGGGATGATGGCATGTGTAAGACTGGAACATAATTCGGTGGGGAGATGGTAACAAGACCAGACCGTGTGCTGTGTTCAGACCCCTGGCCTCTCCTGAGGCTGTAGAGCCACTGCAAGAGTTTAACAGGCATGTTTCCATCTCTTTGTTGTGGGATCAGGGGTCTTTGGTCTTCCCAGCTGGTCTGAACCACAGTCAGGTGGGCCCTCCTTGGAGGGATATGACTGGCCTCACACCATGTCCTGAAAAACAAAAACAAACCCCCAAGCCCAACTGTGCCACAGATGGGGGCGTGGAGTGGCAGGATGGTGCTGGTGAACCCCATTCTCAGGCCACCCAGCACCCACCAGGGCCTGGCTGTTCTTGGCGAGTCCTGCCCTGTCCTCCTCCGTGGAGGCCCTGACTCAGAGCAGGCAGTGTTGCAGGACAAGTGACCTCCAGACCTGGTCCCCCTTCTTCCTCCAGCTTCTGTGAATTTCTTCTTCAAAGTCCGCCGTTCCCGCCGCTGGCTGGCGCAGCCGCACTGCGCGGCCGGTGCAGATCCCGGCCTGCTTGGGCGGAGAGGTGGCCGAGGGAGAGCCAGGCAGGGGCATCCGTGAAGGGGCAGAATCAGTGTGTCTGTGGGCCCTCCTGCCACACGTCGTCCACGGCCAGCAGCGGACCCCCTTCCCTCCCCTCTGTAGACTGCGGACCAGCTCTCCAACTGGATGGGAAATAACCACGTGCATTCAAATACATTTCCCCCTCTGGCCGGTGCGCCTGCAGGTAGGCCCGCCTGCAGCCTGCAGCCACCCCCCCCCCGCCCCCGCCCATCGCCCTGCGTGGAGGCAAAGATGAGGCTAACCGGAGGCACGAATGGCTGGGTGTGCCTCCCAGACACATGGCCTCTGAAATGTTTATCAATGCGGTGGAAATGAAACTCTCCTGGTGGTACTGGGGTGCAGGCTAGGGCACCCACAAGGCCAGGCGGCATTCCTTGAGCAAAGCCGGGGGAGCGGCTGATCAGAGCCCTGCTTTGGCTTGGGCTGATTTGTTTTTTGCTTTGTTTTTGGAGGGGTGAGGTATGAAACGCTGACGCCACTGTTCACTACTATGCCCCCGGGACCCAGCACAACACCTGGGACAGAGAAGATCCTCAACAAGTCATTTTCGGAAGAATACTTCTTACAGGATATTTGGAGAGGAGGCTGTTAAAACAGCACGGACCCATATGACTACACCATTACAGAAAGACTTTCACTTTCAAAGGTGGCATGGCAGGCCTGCCTACGTGCGGTTACACTTTTCCAAGCCGGTACCACACTCACTCAGGATTTTCTCATCTTCTGCTTTCACTTAGAGCCGTTTCACAGTACTTCTTGCTCCCTAGCATTTACGATTTGAGCACTACCATGTTCTTCTCCCCCTCCCCACCCCCGGTACCACCCCACCCCCCACCCAGATGAAATCCAAATAAGTCAGCCCAGCCACGCCAAAGTTGGAGAAAAATCAATTCTTGGTCATATTTCCCACACATTCACCACCTTTAATGTCTTACGGGGTTTTATGGGGTTCAGGAAAACGGAGGCAAGACTTAGGTCTTCAACTCATGACAGGTGGGACGCCCCACTCCCTTCCCCCCACCCTCACTAGGGTAGCGGAGTGTCTGCTGAGCTCAGAGACCCACCAGAGCCTGCAGTGCCCCCCACCCCCGGTCCCGCCATGGCCACCCGAGGACCCATGAGGTGGTCTTAAAAGAGGCCTGGTGATTCTCCAGCCCCAACCCCTGCCCTGAATGGGACCCTGAGCTCCCTGCACAAACGCTGTCCTTCCAGCGAAGGGTGAGGGAAATGGAAAATTACATTTTCATTCGCTAATGTCTCCATACAACAACAGAGCCAGGCAGAAATTAATTATATCATATACATTCTCCACACTGCTGCCTCAGCCTTGGAAAACCCATTTTCAAATTTATTTATAGCTTGTCTCATTCCTCAAAGGAGTTCAGGCCGCTACAAGAATAAGGAATAAAATAGGAAAAAAATAAATTAAAAAAAAATCACGACCAGAGAAAACACGCAGCAGAACAAAGTATCAATTATCACACATTTCTGACTGCAAAATCTCCCCTAGCGTTGATGTACCACATGTCCTGAAACAGCCGCTTGGCCCTGGGTGCTGCCAGTGTATTTCGTTTCGGGTGGTTTCTTGCTGTGGTTGTGGTTTTGTCCTGCTTTGACAGAGAGCGGCAGCTAACACCATCTTGCTGAGGGCTTTGTGCTTCTCCTGAGCGATTATTCAAGGTAAACTCTCAGGAGAGAGATTATAGGAGCACAAGGTCTGAACGTCTGCGTGGCTCCAGCTAACACAGCACCCGATTGCTTTCTAAGCAGAGTTGTACCAATTTGCAACCTAACTTCAAGCCTATTCTTGAGCTGGGAGTTGAGCCCCAGGTGTGTGGGAGGGGGTCTCGGCCTGGGGCAGAGGGCCTCAGGGTGGTGCTCAGATGTCTTCTCCTATCTGCTCATCGATGGGGACGAGCAGGAGAGAAACAGACGGAGGCTCCTGCCTGGAAAGAACTTTCTGGAATAACTGGCCCTGGAGGGGATGAGCATGGCTACCCCAGTGTTTAGAGCCGTATGGTTGGTGATGGTCAAGGGCCCAGGCCTGCTGGTGTCCTCTTCTCCCTCCCTCTCCTTAGCCCGTGATGGCTGTGCTTTGTCCTACATCCCTGATCTGGGTCCCTTACGCTGTAGGAAACCCGATAATATTTGTACTGCCCCCTGCCAGAGACTCTGAGGGAGTGCTGTAGCATTGTGGAGGGTACCTGGAGACCATAGTGCCTTCTTCGGGAAGGGCAGTTAAAGGTCGGGTATGATATTGGTATCAATAAAAAGCCTTGTGGTCAGAGAGACGAGCAGTGCCCCCAGCAGCTCCAGCTGGATCCCCTCCTTGAAACTGGGAACTCTCCAATGGCTGGGTCTGTTTCCCTCATCAGACTAGGCATTCCCCCCAAAATGGGCCAATGTCTTTCCTGTCTGCTGGGGAACCCCCCCAGAGGCATGTTCCCTGTCTCCCCATCATAACAGGGCTTCCTGAGAGCATAGTTCTGTCCCCTTCCTCAGACAAGGACCCCCCCCACAGGCAGAGACCATGTCCTTGCACTCACTTGGGCTTGCACATCTCCAGAACGCACTGCGTAGGTACCAGCTGGTACGGGATTCTTGGAATAAGCGGACAGTCAGCTTCTTGGAATGGTGTTGACCACCTGTAATTCTTCAGGAGCTCCACAGACTTCATCGTCATTAGATAGGGGCCATGTGCACAGGCTGATCCCTTGGCGTCTGGCTCCTGGCTCCTGGCTCCTTCTGCTTTAATTTGGCTAATTATACAACCAGACTCCTTTCTAGTCTGGTCTGGAAGAGGCTCCTGGCAGGAAGGAGGAGGTGATGGGAAGATGGCAGCTAGGATAGCCATCTCTTACTCCAGGAGGGCTGCTCTCTGGAAGTTTAGGCCTGGGGTCGGGGTGTCTCTAGCATCTCCCACCTTGGGCCAGAAGAGAGGGACCTGTGGAGCAGAGCCAAGCTAGTAGCCTGTCAGGTGTGATACTCAGGCAGCATCCCGGGCTCACAGAGCCTGTTCCCTACATTATCCCGTCTTACCTTGGAAGAAGCGAGAGTGTGTGAACAAGGATGTACAAGTCAACAAAAATCAAGGGAAGAAACCGAGGCACAGGAAAGGTAAATGACCGGCCCGAGGTCAGGGACTCCACCCTTCTCTGACTTGAAGTCCAGCTCTTTGCTCTCTGGGATCCCTATGAAGGGTCCAGGGGCCACACTTGAAACAGAATAAGGAGGGGACCCCTGTGGCAGCAAACCAACTCCCCATCTGCTCAGGGACACTAAGCCTTAGAGCCAAGGGAGACCCTCTTTTAAGCAGTCCTTAGTTACTCAGTGTGAGTGAGTTTGAAGTCCTTCCCAGGAGCCTTGAGAGGTTAGGAATCCTCTAAGCCTCAGAGAGAACCTGGCTTGAGGGGATACAGGGACCAAAGGCAGAGGAAGGGGTAGCAACCTAGTGCCCCCAGAAACACATGCTGCGGACGTCACAGTTGCCCAGAGACAATCGACTCGCCAGTCCCTTCTCTCACCACTTCGCACAGGTCATCCTTCACCCTGGCCACCCGGAGCAGAATAGAAGTGTTTAAGCTTTTGTCTAAAGGTGGGGTCTCAGACACAGGGGGCAAGAGTCCTGAGGGAAGCAGGGTAACGAGCTGGAGGGACCGCTGGGCTGGAGTTCTGCCCCTCCCCTGCCCAGCTCCGCCCCACCGGCTGGAGAAAGGACCCCCTGGGCCACACTACTTCTGGGATCCCCTGGGCAGCTTCATTTTTAGCGATCTCCTCCCTCCCACTAATCTCTTGTGCTTCCTCCACAGTTTTCATGAACACGGCCATCCCCATCGCAGCTGTCCTCATCGTAAGTGGATCCCTGCTCCCTCTCGGCTGGGGTGGGTGGCAGAGCATGGTTGTATTTAGGGGCCACCCAGGGTTTGGCCTTCGGAGGATGCGCTCAGCAGTGGGACTGAAAATAGGACAATACATTGAAAGTCTGTATGCGGAGCAGGTCCCTCCCCGACGGGCAGACAGGGGCCTGCGCCTCTGGGCCCAGACGACCAGCAGCTTAAGCTTTAAAGAGAGCTCTCTGTCTTTTAAAAAGAGCTATCAAACTCTTAAATTGTAAAAGAAAGACGTATTTATTCAAAAACATTGGGAAATTCAGAAAGGAAAGGATGAAAAGAATTTAAATCACCCATAATCCCACTGGCAACATCTTTAATGTGTTTCTTTCCAGTCTCTTTTTAAGGCACATAATATGACATTTTTACAAAAATAGGATTGTGCCGTACATGCCGTTTTGTAACCTGCTTTTTTGAAATTTAAGAACATGGTGCGAACAAGTCTCCGTGTCATTGAATATTACAATGGAGGTTTTCTAAAGCGATTTTGGCCCAAGCTGTGTGGGAGCCGAGCAATGGGGGCCCAAGGTATGCCCCTCCAGAAAGACCCAGGCCCCCACCAGCCCAGGGCTCCCATCCGGCTTCTGTGACGGTCACAGTTCTTTAAAAAGATGCATTTGTTTCCCCCCGGGGCCGGTGTCTCTGAGCTGTGGCGAGTTCACAGCCTGTCAGGCACGCTTGGGAATTCACTTTTGACATGATTTATTGGGCTGGTTCTGGCCTGGCTCCTTGGGGAACTCTGGGTAACGGAGGCTGCTGAGCCAGCCAGGTAGCCGGGCGTGGACACAGATAGGAATGGTTCGGGAATGATCGTGTGCACGTTTTCCCTGACTGAGGACTCCTGTCTGAGGGGGCAGAGCTGACCTAACCCAAGGGCTCCTCTCCAGTCATTCCTGGCAAGGAGGGAGCAGGACAGGGGACAGCAGCCCCTCCAGCTTGAAATCCTAAGCTTGTTGGAGACGTTTCCAGGAGATGACTGAAGATGATGAAGGGGTCTCGAACTGAAAGTTCTCCTGGGGGTCCCCTGTTCCAGTCCAAGGGCTGGGTGCTGCCAGTGTGGGAGAGGCCCAGACTCTGAGTCACACATCTGACATGTGCCTCTGTCCACAGACCTTCGTGGGCCACGTCAGCTTCTTCAAGGGGGCTGACTTCTCACCCTCGGTGGCCTTTGCCTCCCTCTCGCTGTTCCACATCCTGGTCACGCCACTGTTCCTGCTGTCCAGCGTGGTCCGGTCTACCGTCAAAGCTCTCGTCAGGTGAGAGGAGGGTCCAGCAAGGACACTGGACAGGGAGCTCGTGTGGTGGCCCCAGGGTTTGCACCAGTGACCACGACAGCTACAGCTGTTTGGTCCAAGACATGCTTCCCTCTTGACCTGGGCCTCGCTGAAGGTGGTCATAGTTGGCCTGAGGGACTTAGCCATGTGTGGTCCCTTCCATGCCATCCCCGAGAAGGAATTAGGCAGCTGGCTTATGTACCTCTGAGGAGAGGGAACTCAATGGCACCTGCAAGACAATTCTATAAAAAAAAAAAAAAAGAAAGAAAGAAAAGAAAAGAAAAAAATACAATGTTGAGCGAAAATTGGTATCTCATCATAAATTTCACCCATCAGTAGTGGTTCCACCCTCGAGAGCCACCCAGAACGAGCAGTGTGCCCCCCGCATGGCAGCCCCTCGGATTCCAGAAGGTATCCGCTGAATCTTTGTCTTCCTTAGGCTGAACAACCCCTCTTCTTTCCACGGGTCCCAGAGCCTTCCCGACCCTGGTCAGTAAAGCAGCTTTCCCCTAAGTGCCTGCATGTCCCGTCCCCCGTTAGCCTGCCACTCCGGGAAGCCCCTGCTGCTGGGCTCTAGAGCCCTGCGGCCACTGTCCCAGAGGCATCACCCTCTTGGGAATGAAAGCCTGAGGGTAGAGGGCTGAGGTTTTGGCTGGGGGATTCCATACCTGGAGTGTGAAGATCTCCCGGAACTTCTGAAAGAGCTCCTTGAAGGCTAGGGCTTGGCGTGAGTCTGGGGAGAGCCGGCTACGTCATCTCCCACGGCCAGTGGGACGAGACAGTAACAAATGTGCTGCGTACCCGAGCCCCGTCAACCTTGAGGAGAGTGACATCCCCTGACGCAGGACACCCTAGCAGGTCCTTGCAAGCTGGCAAGGAGAAACAGCTGTTGGAGCAAAGTCACTGATGGAAAGAGCAACTCACACGAGGAGGCTCTGGCTGGGTTCAAGGATAGAAGGGGACATAAGTCAGGCAGAACTGTGGTCAAAGGAATTTAAAACTAGGGAGTAGTTAAACCAGGGCTGGGAAAAGATTAGCTCCCATTTCCAGGCTTGGCTGTGCTGATTCGGTTTAGTCGGCCTCGGCGTTGTGACTTTGATCACCCCTCCACCCCACCCCCACCCCAGCCCAGCTCTGTGATTCTGCATCGAAACCAAGGGTTCGAGGATGCTGTCCCTGTTGGAAATCCCTTGTGCAGACCCAGAAGCACTTCCACATGCAGACACTCCTAATCTCACGGTCACCAGGCTATCTGAGGCCTTCTCCTCCTTGAGTTGGGAAAAACGACACCTTCCCCAGCGGGATTTAATTATATGCTTATAAAGCATTTAACACAGTGTCTGGCATCTAGTATGTGCTCAATAAATACTAGCTATTGTTAATAACCAATCCCAATCCTAACTAACCTTAACACTGACCAACCTTAATTCCACCAGTAACTGATAAAGCCCGACATCAGTGAACCAGCTCTAACATTTAACTAAGCCTAAAACTAACCAATCTCCCCCAACCCAGACCCTAACCTAGTCCTGCTGACTGGTCAGCCCTAACAAATCCAGGTAACACCGACTGCCCACGACACATGCCTACTGGTCTGGCCCCCTCCAGTGTGGGCTTTGCGGGGACAGCACCACAGGACCTGGAACATTCTCAGAGCTGCTCTCTCAGGCTGTGCCCTCCTCCCTCTCCCCTCCCCTCTGCCCCTGGCAAGGGTGAGGGGTGTCTCTGTGCTTCCTCTGCAGCGTGCAAAAGCTGAGCGAGTTTCTGTCCAGTGCAGAGATCCGCAAGGAGCAGTGTGCTCCCCGCGAGCCTGCGCCCCAGGGCCAAGCCAGCAAGTACCAGGCAGTGGTGAGTGCCTGGCTTCCCATCCCCCCACTGCCCCTCTCAGTGTTTTTCTCTAGTGCCTGTAACTTGTGCCCTGCCATGTCCTGCTTCCGCCTTTCCTCATTGGAAGGGGAACTCCCTTCCCTGCACAGCTCCCAGCCCTATGGGCCCTTATCTCCTCCTGACCATTCCCAGCCCCTTAAGGTTGTGAACCGCAAGCACCCAGCCCGGGAGGACTGTCGGGGCTTCACGGCCCCGCTGCAGAGGCTGGCCCCCAGTGCAGATGGGGATGCTGACAACTGCTGTGTCCAGGTGAGTCCTAGACCCTGCACCCCAATGCCTGGCTCCCTAGCACCACCTCCAGGAGGGAGCTCAGCATCAGAGACCTATGTCCTGGGTCCTCTGCCGTGCAGGTCACCCTGCCTGCCTGGGGGGTTCATAGCAGTCCCGAAACCAGGGACACATCTTCCTTCTCCATTAAATGGGGGAACGCATGATTGTCCTCTTGGAGAGGGTGCCTTGGGCAGGGGTCAGCGTGAGAAGGCCCCTTCCCCCTCTCCTCTGCCCTAGAAGTGATTCAGGGCCTGAAATCAGTTGTTTTGGCTTTCGTGGGGGAGGGGAGGCAAGAGACCATTCACACTGAGAACCCAGCTGCCTTTCTGTTCTCTTCCGGGCGGTGGGGTACCACCAATAAAGATCATTGGAGGCTTCTTCACGTGGACCCCTGATGGAATCCCCACACTGTCCAACATCACCATCCGCATCCCCCGAGGTACGGCCTGGCTCACCTCTCCAGCATGGTGTGGGGGTGCCCCCTCAGAGTCGGAGCTGAGTGCCCCCTCCCCATGTCCACTGAATGACGTGGAGAGAAAAAGAAAAACCAGCAGGTACTGAGTACTAGTACCTGCTCAGTGCTCGCTCTTGGTGGGTACTCTGGGATCTGAACACTGTGGGGGGGGGGGCACGGCCTCTAGGAGTCCACGTGCTGGTGGGAGCGCAGCAGCAAGGACAGCACAAGACAGCAGGACCTTGGTGTCCAGCCCTCTGTGGCAGTCATACGGTGCTTCACAGGAAGAGCAGTCCTGAGTCACCAGGGAAGGCGCTGTGGAGGAGGCGGGGTTTCTGAGAAAGAGCAGCATCCCTCAGGCCATGAGGCACGGCGGGCATCCTGGCAGAGGCAGCAGCATGAGCGAAGCATGGAGGTGGGATGGAGATGAGAGCCACAGTGGCCTTTGTTGGGACCAGGAGGAGCTGGGCTCACCCTGGGGAGCATGAGAAAGGAGAAGCGAGTGCTTAGGAAGGAGCAGGGAATCACTGGAGAAAGAAGGACCTAGGAATGGTTCCAGAAAGAAAGGCTCAAAGGGGGATTCTAAGTAGGAGGAAAGCAAACGGGGGTCCCAGCGTTGGGTGTATCTGTCTGTCTTTCTGGGTGTTAGTCGTTCGGACTCCCTCCTGCCCCAGTCCCACCTGCTGCCCCCCCTCCCTGCAGGCCAGCTGACCATGATCGTGGGGCAGGTGGGCTGTGGCAAGTCCTCGCTCCTCCTAGCCACCCTAGGGGAGATGCAGAAGATCTCAGGGGCCGTCTTCTGGAACAGGTACTAAATGCACCTCGGGGCTCAGTTAGTGGGGAGAGCAGACGGTGGGCAGGTGGGCAGCCTTTCTTTCAACTATCCTCAGGGGAGGGTGCACCAGGCACTTATCAGGGACTCAACCAGCGCTGCTCATTGTTATTCTCATCATCGTCATTAGTACTTATTAAACCCTTACTATGTGCCACGTACTTGGCCAAGTCCTCTGCATGCGTGATTTCACTTAATCCTTATGACAACCAGCAAGGTTCAGATTGTCGACAGTTCTTGTTTTATCCATGAGGGTTAAACTCTTTGCCCAAATTCACTCAGCTAATAGGTGGCTGAGCTGGAACTTGAACTCAGTTCTGTTTGACTCCAAATCTCATGCTCGCTCAGCTGCGCTGCGTCCCTGTGTGGGGGGACAGCGGCACAAACGTTGGTTTCCGGCTTGGTCATCAGCAAAGCCACACAGACTGCCCAGTGGGTGTTTTGCAGAGCCAGAGATAACCCAGACAGACGTGGGTTTCTGGACCAAGTTCACTCTCTTAATGAAAGAGCCAGAAGCCCAGGTTGAGTCAATCGTGAATCTATTATTTATACCCACCTACTTCCAAAAAAACACTTGAAACTCGTTGATAAAGGTACATATAAACTGGGAGCTTTTTAAAAAGCAAAGAGGAGCTGAGAGTGAAGAGAGTGGGAAAGGTGTACCGAAGCCTGGGTGGGGCCTAGCTCGGGCCCCCCACCCCGCACCCGCAGCCGAGGGCAAGGGGGACCTGACAGGTTTGTAGAGTGCATTCAGGAATAAAGTTTGCAGCCACTCCAGCAGAGGACAAGCTTACCCGACAATCATTTCTAGGGGGAGATTATCATTCAAGAGGCCAGGTTTTTCAAAAGCCTGAGTACAGAACTGCGCGGAGAGAAAGACCTTGGGCCCAGTGTCTGAATATCTGTAGGCACCTCCATTCCCTGCTTTTCCAAAATGTCCCTGAATGGTGGGGACATCCATCAGATGGCAAGTGCCCCTCCTCAGTGGGCTATGGGCTGACAGACAAGCCCTTTGGGTTTCCTATGACCTCAATCTCTGGAGTCTAAATTCTATCAGGGACAGAAGGGTCTCTGCCTCCATTCCCCATCTTATTTGGGGAATTTTTCAACAAGGCCTGACTGGGGAGGTCCTTTGTACCAACTGCCCCTTAGGGCTGTGAAGGGAGGGCTCTGTCTTGTCCACTGGCTGACAGTGTGTATCTGTGAAGGGAAGATGGGATTACGCAGCCCAGAGATTGGGGCTGCCCCTGGATTCTTGGGTCTGTACCCCTTTGCCCCACTTTCTCCATCCCCTCTCCCAGCCCCCAGCCTCGGGTGCCCTCACACCAGCATCAGGCCCTGTCTGTCCTCCTCAGAGGCAGCAGGCATGCTTGGCAGGGGTTCAGCCCTGTCCCGGCCCCCGCCTCTTCTCCAAGCTTTGCCAGCCCTCAGGGTCTGACTACTGCCACCTTTCTCTTTGGAAACCTCTGCCCCAGCCCGGGGGGACACGAAGGGCCTCTCTAGGGCAGCTAACACTGAGCAGCTCTTATGTGCCAGGCCCTGTACAAGGCACTTTATTTACTTCATTGTCTCAGGCAGTCTTCACCAAATTCTGTGAGGTAGACGTCATTAACCCCACTTAACAGATAAGGAAACTGAGGTGAAGCAAGTGACCCGAGGCCACCCGGCTCTCAAATGGCAGAAGTGGGATTCACACCTGGGTGCTCAAGCGCCTGGGCTTTCCACTGAGTCCTGAGGGAGAACGAGCTCAAGAGCAGTGTGAAGAAATCATTAGCCTGACGGTCCCAAGGCCAGCAGCCCCCGTGGCCAGGGCACCTCCCTGTCCGGTCAGCAGAGCCACCGCCCAGGTGCTCACAGCTCCGTCCTCACGATGCTCACTCTCAACAGGGAGCTGGGCCCTAGCTCCCGGCTCAGTTTGAGTCTGGGGGAGCGGGTGGTGATGAAAAGGTTCTCGCTCCTTCAGGATCCATTTTGCCCTCCTCCACGATGCAGCTTCCCTCCCCAGCATAGCGAGGCACACCCGGGGAGCCCGCAGCCAACCCTAGGAAGTTGTGAGACTTCGTTCGCCATGCAACTCAGAGTCCAGGCTCCCTACCTTGATGTATTCACTCATGCCCTGTTTATTGAGCACCTACTGTGGGCCAGACCTTGGGCATGGCGACAGCAGTGCAAAGATGATTAAGATGCGGCCCCTGCTTTTATGGGAGGGGAGAGGAGATCAGTGCCATGGTCGAGCATAGAGGAACAAGGGTCTCTGTGGCCAAGGAGAGAAGGCTCATGTGGATGTGGTATTTGAGCCTTGAAGGATGAGCGGCGTTTTAGCAGATGAAAAAGGCAAGGGTAGGAGAGGAAGGTGTTCCAGGCAGGGGTATCGACATGGGCAAAGGCACACTGATGTGAAAGAACATGATTCTGGAACCTGGAGCACTGGAGGTGTGGGGTGCAGTGGCGGACAGCAGGAGGGTGGCTGGGCTCAGCTCAGACACCCCTATATAGTAGGCCCAGGAAATAAGATTGAGCCGGAAGGCTGTTGAGGAATCATGCTGGTGATAATGGAAGGGGGGGGCAAAAGGGTGGACTGCAGAAAGGGAGACCAGTTAGGAGCTTGTTACAGGGTCCAGTGGCTGGGAGAAGGAGTCTGGACAGACATGACTCAGTTGCCCTCATCTGCTGTTTGCCTCTCAAAATCCTGGACATGTACAAGCTCTGTCCGGCCCACCTGTCGTGGACAACGAGTGACTTAAGCGTGGGGGCTGCGTGTTGAGGGCCTCCTCCCTTGCAGGCAAGCTCCGTGCCTCAGACACTGGGGCTGGGTCGGCAGGGGTAGGATGCACTTGCAAAGTGAGCCAAGAGCAAAACAGCGTTTAACCTGGCAGCCTCTCCGGCACGTCTGCCTCTCTGCGGCCAGAGGCAGGGGCGATGCCAGGCTGCCCCGGCGTTTTCATCCACGCCACCGCCAAGGCCTGGTGACCAGGCAGCCAGAAGGAGTTCCAGGAGGCAGAAGGCAGGCAGCTGGGGGATCAGGACGCCCAGAAGGGCAATGCTCTGGAGAGATGGGCTGGTTTGTACAGCCGCTCATTTACTCTTTCACAGAACAATGACGAGCGAGGCCGAGCAGATAGGAGCAAACGCTCCGGAGACAGGATGCCTGGGTTCAGGTGTGAGCTCTGTGCTTTGGGAAATGCCGTGACCTTTCTGCACCCGGCTTCTCTTATTCCCATGGGGTTGATGTGAGGCTTAACCTGGCATGTAGTGAGTGCCCCATAAATATCATAAATATTCTTTGACAGTGGGCTTCTGTGGCAGGTACAGACTTCCCTGTGGCTCTGGAATGCGCTCCGGCCTATCTCCCAGGAGAGATGGTAGTCAGTTCCCTGGGCACAGAGACCATATCTTATTTGTCTCTCTGTATCCACAGAGCCTTGGCTAAATGAATCCATTTGCTAACTGAACAAACCGGGAGCAATTTCTGACCTTCACGAGACTGCCGTCGTAAATGTGTCTCTGCGTCTCTCTCCTCCCGCGTGCCTTTGCTCAGGCTGCTCCCCTAACCCAGAATTCCACCACCCAATTCCCCGCCACCGTTTGGAAAGTGGGACTCCTCCTCGTGCGTGCCTCTGCTGTTGTAGTTATCTGCTGACGTGTCGTCTCCCCTACGACGCGGCGCTCCTCGAGGGCAGGACTGAAGGGTTAGTCCACGTTGTACCCCGAGTGCCCAGCACAGGAGGTGTGTCTTGTGAACTCCTCCGTGCAGGCGACAAAGGAGAAGACCTGCCTGGGGAGCTCACGAGCCCTGGGTGGATGGAGGCATGCAGACGGAGCCCAGGGTGGGCACGGAGGTCCGTCGGGTGAGGGTCTGCATTCTGGGCTGGAGGTTGACCGCAGCGGCCCCGGGCGGATGCAGCACCTGGGCCACCCCCCGGGGTCTCAGGGAGAACTGCGCGGCCGCTGAACATCTGCTTTACTAACTGCCGGTGCCGGGCTCTCCGCTTCAGCGCACGGTCAGCCCGGGAATTTGCAAACCGTCTCCTTAATATCTAAGAAGAAAACACTTGGATGAAAAGTTAATACGAGCAGATATACACCAGTGAAATTCTTTCCCTAGAAATAAGGAATAGGGCCATTAATGGCCACAGTAGAATGATTGTAAATGTCCCCAGGGAGCCAGCAGGAAGCAGGGCCCTGGGGAAAGCGCTGGGGTGGAGAGGAATGTTCCATTTCCTGATGAGGAACTATAAATCAGCCTCCCTGGAGCTCCCTGCTGCCCCTGCTCCCACCACCTGCCGAGGCGTCCCTGTAGGAACCATTCGTTACTTCTGTCTGTGCCCCACAGGCGGCCTGGGCCCTGCTTGCCCGGGGCGGCCTCAGAATGCTGTTGCCTGGTGGGGGTTGGTGTGAAGGGTGCCTCCCGAGACCCCTGATGTCCCAGGAGGTGAGAAACCACTTCCTTTCATGACTGCCCTGTGGTCCAGTCTCCCCTGGAGCCTTTGGGGAGTAGGGGTAAAGGACTCAGGTGACCCCAGGTTTCCTGGAGAGGCAGGTGCAGTGAGGTAGTAAGCAGACAAGACAAGGGGCACTGCATGGAGTTGACGAGCCAGGCTTGGAACCCGATGGTCTCTGGTTGTAGTCCTGAGTCTGTCCCTAGTTTGCTGTGTGACCGTGGGCAGGTTATTTGACCTCTCTGAGTTTTAGTGTCCTCATGAGGACAATGAGAAAAATGCTTTCCTTTCTCAGAGACTTGGTGTTAGGACCCAATGACATTAATTGGAAAGGGCTCTGTGGGTAAAAGGTGACATTTCACGGCAGCTACAGGCCTGTCAGGGGCAGGGTGAAGGGACCACAGAGACCCAAAAGTTCTAACTTCCTCTTTCAACCTATTTCTACCTCTTCCCTTATTATTGATTGCTGGGGTCTTAAACCAGTGGTGGGCCCATTCCATTCCTCCTCTGTGTGAATCTTTGGGACCAAGCACGGAGCTGAGAAGGTGATCCCCCAGTTCTACAACCCCACGCCTTGCCTCCAACCAGCTATGAGCTGTTTTTATAATATATTCTCCCAGTGTCACTGAGATTTGTGCCATGACCCCAATTTTTTACAGAAAGAAACAGAGCCTCCCCTAAGGGAAGGGTCTTGCTGAAGATTTCACAACCAGTGAGTAGAGAAACTCCTCAGAGACGCACTTCAGAGCCCATATTCTTTCCAGTTCTCCGAGCTGCCTGCCTTCCCGAGCTGCCTCTTCCTCCGACCTAGAATTCTCTCCCTCTGTCTGCACTCGGTCCTCCCCTCCTACAGAGTTCATCTCAGCTCTGACTACATGGAGCCTTTCCTCACTCTCTCAGATTTCTTCTCCCCCAAACTATTTTTTAAATTTACATTGTTCCGTGATTCTAGAAGAACATTCATTAAGTTAGAAAAGACACACAAGTATAAAGAAGGTAAAAACCACCTAATATCCCATCACCTAGAAGTTTCCAGTCTTTTCTCTATGCATTTGCAAAGTGTTTGTGGGCCCTTTCGCCTGAAATGTCTATAATACTTTCTTACTCCTACTTTGTTTTGGCCTTCATAACTTTCTGACCTCTGTACCTGTCTGATTCGCTCTACCAGACGGCGAGCCCTGTGAGGGTGGGCCGTGGGCCTCGATTCCTCTTGGTACGCACACGCATGCCTAGCTCCTAGCTGGTTGGAGGGAAGGACGTGGGGTTGGAGAACTGGGGGGAATTGTCCTTCAACTCAGTGCTTGGTCCCAAAGGTACAGGCAGAGGAGGGATGGAATGGTCCCCACACATTTAAGACCCCAGTAATCAATGAGAGAAAGTACGTGCCACATGTACCCTTTTGTACTTTTCAGATGGAAACAGCTACACACGAAGCCTTGGAGAGGCTCATTCTAGGGAGGCTGGGGCTACACTGGAAAAAGGTGAAGATGTACCTGGATTCATACCCCAGCTTCCCTTCGTCCTAACTGTAACATTGGGCATGTCATGCAAACTCCAAGCCTCAGTTTTCCCATCCGTAAAATGGGGATACTAACACCTCTTTATAGTGTTGTCCTGTGGATGACATGGTGCAAACCAGCAGCTTCACACTGTGCCTGGCATAAGGATGGCCCTCACTGAGTGCTAGTCTCCCTCCCTCTCTTCTTCCCAAATGACTAAGATGTCAGTTAATAACCTCCCTTTATTACAGGTCTGTCATGTGCTATGCGAGGTGGGGGCTGGAAAAAGATGCTGTTCCTGCCTTAAAATCCCACTGGGGATAAAAGACTTAACCAGGAGATGATTAGAGAGTAAGATAGTCCATTATAAGGTCTCATTGAGCAGTGCAGACAACGATGCAAACTGAGTTAGGGCCGAGAGCGCTCGCTGTGTGCTGGGGTCCTCAGGGAGGCCGCAAATGCTCTTTCCTCCCGATAAGTAACAACTCTGGAGACAGCTCTTTGGAGCTCTGGAAGCAGGCAAAGCAGGGAGATTTCCAGAGACGAGCTTATCTGGGCCATGGCCACAGTTGGAATTTATAAGCTCTGGTTTTTCATCTCTCACATTACCAGCTGCCCAGAAATGACAGCAATCTGGATGGTCGGGGAACACAAGGTTAGGTGGGGTTGAGAGAATGAAAGGAGACCCCAAAGATCAGAGAACAGAATCTGAGGGGACGTGGGACTGCATATCCATCAGGATCACCTCTCAGCTCTGCTCCTCAGCAAGCGACAGAAAGGAATTCCTCAGGCTCCTTTCCATGCCTGCTTTTGTCCATCCCAGGGTTCCTGACAAATCACAGGGCAGTAATGAAGCTTGGTCATTAAGACCCTGAAGCTTTGGAGTCAGATAGATCTGTTTCCTCTGTTACGTGCTGGCTGGGTGGCTTTGGGCAAGTTACTTAGCCTCTCTGACCCTCACTTTCTTTGTCTGTAAAGTGGAGACTGTCCAAATCAACCTTCATGTGATTATTTAAAGCTTTAAAGAAGATGATACTATTACGGTACTGAGCACCGTGCTTACAAAAGTTCAACATAAATGTTAGCTGGTTTCAGTATGATTAAAGTAAGATCTGTACGAAAACAGAGCCAATTGTTTTCCCCCAAATGTGCATGTCGGAAGCACCCATTTTATCAGCAGAGGGCTACTTCTGGAAGGTTGAGAGGTGGTCTGGGGGAGGAGGAAGAGCACCGGCAGAGTTGGCACCAAAATTCAGGTTGCCTCACTCAGTGTGTTCCTTTTTTTTTTTTTTTACTATAATCCACAGTGTGAAATGCATTTATGTCACGGGCCACTACGTTTCTGCGTTGACAGATAAGAGAAAAAATTCACCACATCTTTTTTTTTTACAATTTTATTTTTTTTAAATAATTTTTTATTATGTTATGTCAGGCACATCTTAACCACGTGCCGTGCACACTTTTTTTTTAGTGCAATTGCACTTCTCTTAATTCACACCCGGTTATCGGGTCCCAATCTACAGTTCAAAAGCACTGCATACATTGATTCTGACCTTGGCAAAGTCAAGGTCCCTCTCTGAGCTTTCGTTTTCCCACCTGGAAAACCATGGCGATGCCCGGCCAGCCTCACGGCTGCTCTGAGCCCGTGCCAGGAGCACGGATTTAGCCCTTGCTATTTGGAGGGTGCTCGTCTAGGTGCTGTGGGAGGACAGAGATTGAGAAGAGTGGTTTGTGCCCCAAGGAAGCCACTTGGGGACACTGGGGAGGGGTGGGAGGGATGGGAGGGGTGGGGATGGCGGGATGGCTTCTCTCCAAAGACCCTTGTGATGGGGAGAAATGCAGTGGAGTGAGAAGTAACTGTGTTGGTTTTTCCCATTTGTGCCCCAGCAGCCTTCCTGATGAGACGGGAGAGGACCCCAGGTACAGCCTCGGAACTGGGTTAGAAGGGGGTCCCAACAAAGGGAAGAAGCTGGGGCGAGGGCGCTGGGAGGGCTTGGGGGGTACTGAGTCTGGATTGCAGGGAGCGCAGCTAACTTTGTGTCAGAGGCACTGGACACATAAGGCATGCTTTCTCTGGTTCCTGGAGAGAAAAAACTTAGACATGCCAGTCTGTGGCCCTCCAAAGGGCTATGTAATATATAAACAGATATACAATATATCTGTGGTTTAAAAATTTCGTGGTGAACGGGGCACCTGGCTGGCTCAGTCCGTGTGGAGCATGAGACTCTTGATTTCAGGGTCGTGAGTTCAAGCCCCATGGTGGGTGTGGAGCCTACTTAAAATAAAAAAATGTTTGATTAATTAATTAATTAAAATGTCGTGGTAGACGGTCAGAAAGTAGCTTCCTGCTTGCCACGGGCTGGCGGGAAGGGAGAAAGGGAGTAACTGCTATTGGGTACAGGGTTTATTTTGGGGAGGTGATACAAATGTGGGATTAGTGGTGATACTTGCACAACCTTGTGACAACCTTGTGATCATTCAATGGTTTTTAGAATTGGAAAACAAATGTGGCAGGGAAAAGACAATTAGGGGAAAAAAAGTGTCTAAAAAGGCCCTAGGGAATGCTCCTGGGGAAAAAAAAGTTGAGAAACACGGCTGGGAAAGAGGAGGTGGTTATCCCCCAGACCAGACAGAAAATGCAGCCGTGCTGCTTTATGTTTAGTGTACAGGTCTGAAAAAGTCCATGTGAGATCGATTAATGAGGCTCTGAGACCCTCTCGCCCCTCCCCAGCCTCACATCTCCCCAGAACATGCGAAACACCCTGGCGGTGGCTTGAAGTCAGGACTGGGAACGTTGACTCAACGTCGTAACTCAGCTCAAGCTCCTGGCCTTCACTCTGACGCCGGAGTGTTTCGCTTGCCCGTGTTTCCTCTGCCCTTTCTCCCACCTTGTCCCCAAGTGCCGGGGCGTGATGACAGGCCCCGTACTCTCTAGCCACAGTAACCACGGTCCTTGAGCCGAACGGCCGAGCTCATGGTACGTGACGAGTATGGCCTGTGATGAGAGCAGCGGGACAGCGGAGCTGGCGCTGGAGCCCTTGCAGGCAGCCCGGGGCACGTGGACACGGCAGCTGACCATGCCCCCCTCCCCTCAGATCCCCCAGATTCCACCGCCGCCTGCTGACAGGGCCACACCAGGCTTCCAGTCACGCCCGAGCCCTTCTCGGCCCTCTGGCTGCCACCGCGAGAGTGCCATGGGCTCAACGTTCCCACACACGAGCTGCGGGCCTGGCCTGGCTCCTTCCAGACAACCCTCCCTGCCCCAGCTGTTTGGGCAGCCACGTCTGTCTGAGACGCGTCTGTGCATTTGAGCCCCGATGCAGACGCTGGAGTCTAGAGGAGCCATGTGTTGGCCTTGATACTCCTCTGACACGGGATTCTCCCCACCACACACACACACAAGCTTACACCATTGGTGCCTTTCCCCCATTCTCCCTCTCAGCTGGGCCCTGGGGCCCTCCTCACGCACCCCACACATACTGGGGGTGCTACACAGGGTCGGGCAGTGGAGGCACCCCCAGGATGGCCGAGCCCCTCTCCACACCCCTCCATGTGACACGGGTGGCTGCATCCTGCGTCCCAGGGACCATAAAGGCACCCTCATGCCAGGTTTGAAGGAGCACAGATGTCTAGGGAGAAGTTGGTGCGTGCATGGGAGCCCTGAAGTTGTGTCTTTTCTTCCTGCTGCAGCCCAGAGCGGGAGCCAGTGGCCGACTCGGACGTCAGGTACTGTGACTGGGAGCACCTGCCCGCTGGGGAGACTTCCTCAGAAGGGCTCTCAGCCCAAGGGAGCCTCAGAACCCTTGAAGGCAGCCCCTCCCCGCAGGGCCCAGCCTAGCTGCAGGGAAGAGACCCAGGGGGGCTCTGTGCTCATCAGATTGTTCTGAGGCCCCCACTGCTTCTGTGCTTTAAGCTGCTCCCTTCACATCAGACCATTTTTATCTCCCCCCCCCACCCCCTTGTTTTTGGTCTTCAAAAACCTTATCACACTAAATGTGGTTTCCTTGGCTCTGCTATTTTTTTTTTAAGTTCCACTTGGAGAATTACCTGTTAATATCAAAATCAGGTGGTTTGAGGGCCCCTCAGGGAAGCAGGAAATTAGGGGTTGAGGGTTTGGTTACACTTTGGGCTCCTCCCAGTTCTGGGTAAAGATTCAGGAAGAACAGATGACAGGGAGGAGACAGGTTTGATGCAGGGCAGGGCAGGGGTGCAATCGTGTTCCCCCTAGTCTGCTAAGACCCGGGCACCCAAACCCGCCCCAGGCCACTGGAGACCACACAAAGCAGATTTCTGCTAAGTGCACCTCCCTGGTCTAAACCATCTGCTTGACAACTGCCTCTGAGAACGAGCCCCTGAGAATGCCTCCCCTACTCCCACCTGCTGTATTCCAGGAAGAGAGGCCCCGTGGCCTATGCTTCTCAGAAACCATGGCTGCTCAATGCCACTGTGGAGGAGAACATCACCTTTGAGAGTCCCTTCAACAAACAACGGTAAACGCCTCTCAGAGGAAGACAGGCTGGGGGAGGGGAGAAACTGGTCAAGGGCAGCATTAGCCAACCCTCCCCGGTGCCCGAGCCCCAGCTGGCTGCCCTGCCCCTCCATTGATCACCCACACCCAGCCATTCTGCTCTCCAGGATGCTTATCTGGATTCCAGCCTGTTCCATATGGTGCATCTGGAAATGATCCAGATGGGCCTGGGTATCAGGGCAGTCCAGCTCCTGTGGGTATGAGGGTAGGAAAGAGGGGGAGTTAGGTGAAAGCCCTGATGCCTTCTCTTGAGGCTGAGGGGAAGGCTGACCCAGCTTCCCATTATTCCCTACACCCAGCTCTGTAGTTCGTGCACGATTTTCCCTCCAATGATAATAATTGCTACCATTGATTGAGCTCCTGGGTGCCAAGTGCCGTGTCCTACTCTTTACATGCGTGGTTTCCTCTAATGCTCACAGCCGCCCAGGAGGCAGCTACTATTATTACCCCCATTTTACAAAGGAGGAAACCAAGGCTCAGAAGGGTTAGGTAACTTGCCCAAGGCCACCCAGCCAATAAGTGAGAGAAATGGGTCTCAAATCCAAGGCTGCCTGACACCCAATTCCATGTCACCAAGACACTCTGTCGCCTCCATGCACCCTGGCTGGCACCTGCCCAAGCTAAGAGCTGGCCAGGGGAAGTATGAAAGGAACAGGCTGGGCAAATATTTGATCAGCCATCATCATTACTGCCTAAGCCAACCAGCAGTGATTTTCCCTGGTGGTGCCCCCAGTGTGGGCTCTGGCAGTAGCTTCCCCCACTGCACAGGGGCCTCGGGCCCCCTCTTGTCACTTACATGGCATATTTGCTACTATCCAATTTCATCCTTCAAATATTTAACTGGCCCCAAGATTCTGGGAGGTGCTGCCCTCAGCTCTTTTCAAGCTCCCGTGGTGTTTGCCTGCAGCCAGGCAGAAGGCCATTAAAGCCATTGCCCCCCCCCCCTGCCCAGCACAGCTGCCCAGAAGCTAATGACCCCCTGCATGTGGTCAGGCCCGACTCTGGCCAGGCTGATCGGCTCTGTCCTTCCCCCCGCCCCCTGTCCCAACCACTCCAGGTACAAAATGGTCATCGAAGCCTGCTCCCTACAGCCGGACATCGACATTCTGCCCCATGGAGACCAGACTCAGATTGGGGAACGGGTTAGTAGCAGCCTCTATGGGGCCCCTTCAAGGCAGGGGCCCTCAGGCTCCCCTGATCCCCACCCATCGCCACCAGCATGCCCTGAGATCGTTCTCAGGGAGAGCAGGGAACTGGAAAATAAGAGAGGGTAAGGGCGGAAGAGCTGCCTGCAGTGAGCTCAAAACGGTCTTGAGCCCTGGGCTGCTGGCTGTCCTCGACACATTTGCCACTCGCGCCCTCCTGGGCTGGAGGTGACTTGGCATCTCCTTCATTCATGCCCCACGTATGTCCGAAGGGCCCACACGATGGTGCGGTAGGCCCGGGGTTCTATCCTTCACGTATACTCACAAGGTGGGGCCCCTCTGCCATAAGCTTAGGCAAATCGGGTTCTCCCACAACTGTCCTCCTTATGTATGATTTAAATCCCTACTTCCTCTGTCTTAGTCGTCCCCGGTCAGATAGTGCCTAGCACCTACATGATGAGTCTTCAAAGATGGGGGGATCATGCTCCCCACTTCTGAATGAATTTAGTAAACACGTGTAAGATCCTCCTCTCTTCACAGTGAGGGGCAGGAAAGAGGTGGCTAGAGCCAGGCCTCCACCTGAAGGAGCTCGCAGTCAAGTAAGGGGCAGGACAGTCTTTCCTGAGGGGCTCTGAGAGCATGACCTTTCCTCTCCTTTGGTCGCAGGGCATCAATCTATCTGGTGGCCAACGCCAGCGAATCAGTGTGGCCCGAGCCCTGTACCAGCACACCAACGTTGTTTTCTTGGTAAGTGTATTAGCTGGCATCTCCCTCGGGGGCCTCCCTGACTCACGGCCCGTTCACACACACACACACACACACACACGCACGCACGCACACACACAACACCCAACAACCTCCCTCTCCAGGAGTAAGCCTCTCCTGCCAGAGATATTACCTAATCACTGACAGGGAAACTGAGGCAAGGATAGTGCAAATGACCCACTGAGGACTTCACACTGGAGATGTGGAGTAGTTACAGGCCGCCTCCCTGTAGGATGGCCCCAACTATCAACACTTATTTAGCCCCACTATAATTTGTGGAATGTTTGCTGGCACTTCCCATCCCCATGCCCAGAGCAGACATTGCTAACTGATCACAGCAGTAGTCACAGAAAATTCAGCATTATCAATGAAAGCAATTCTGTGAAACCCCACATTAGTTTCTGTGGGAAACTTCACTTGGCCTCAGAATCCTTCTCCACACAGCACTCCAGATAACCACTAGCGGTCAAACGTGAGGTCAGCTTATTAGCGATCCCTACCCTATTTCATGCCAAGTTCTGCGTTAGGTGCTTTGGTTGACCCGGGAGAATTCTGAGAGCCAGTCCTCGGCCTCAGAGATGTCTAACTAGGGAGATGGAGGTCACCACACCCAGGAGGTCACCACACCCAAGAGCCACAGCCCAGCTGAAAGCCAAACTGTGGGGCACAGTCTATGAGGAGCCTTGTCCAAGGAGACAACTGTGAGGGCTAGAATAATCAGGGAGAGCTTCCTGGAGGAAGACCTTGAAGAGTGAGTCGGTTAAACAGAAGGAAAGAGGAAAGACGTTTGGGTGGGGAGTCAGAAGAAGGAACCTCAGGTCTCTGAACCTGGTTTTATTCTTTCCCCCTTCTGCCCCCAACACACATAAATGCTCCCCACTAAACACACTTCAAAATGTAAAGGTTCATAGTCTTTGTTACCATCTGACATAGCACTTTACAAAGTACTAGCTTATTCATGGTTTTATATGAGCTTTAAACAGCCTTGTTAGAAGTAAAGTGGGTATTTTTGTTTATTTCAGCAAAGTTGTATTAAGCTCCTACTCTACCAGGCACAAGGGGTGTCGGTTCCTGGGGGCCTCACAGGAATGGACGAATAACTATTAAAACTGGAATTGAGAGGAGGGAAGGCTAGGCATGGAAGTGAAGAAAGGACACAGGAAGAGCTAGGATAGAGCACTGAAGGGTAAGTAGGAGTTCACCAGGCAGACAAAAGGCAAAATGGCACTTGGGGCAGAGGAAAGAGCATAGGTTAAAAAAAAAAACAAAAAAAAACCTGGAATGGCAAGTTCTCTGGAAACCTGGAATACAGGGAACTTGGACAGGACAAATAAGTGAGACCAGAAAGACTGAGCGGGTAATAGAGGGCCTAGATCACCACGCTAAGGAATTTGGACTTGAGAGGCAATGGAGAGCTACTGAAGGTTCGGCAGTCAGGAAGTGCCTGTGATTAAATCTGTTTGAAAGCAATAACTGATAACAGCCGCATTTTAAGATGAGGCATGTAAAGCCCAGAGAGGTTAGGTACATTGTCCGAGGCTGTACAGCGAACTAGCGAACTAGTGCCAGTCCCTGGACCACAGCTGGTATAACTCTGATGGTTTTTATTCTCACTGTTACCCTCTCCCCACACACTTGCCCCGACCTTCTCCCCTCCGCCCAGGATGACCCCTTCTCAGCTCTGGATGTCCATCTGAGTGACCACCTGATGCAAGCCGGGATCCTTGAGCTGCTCCAGGACGACAAGAGGACAGTGGTCCTAGTGACCCACAAGCTCCAGTACCTGCCACATGCGGACTGGGTGAGGGGCCACAAGGAGGTCACGCTATAGAGGGCTGAGGTGGGAGAGGCAGTAGGACATCTCCCAAGGAGTCGGTGTCTCAGTAGCAATTGCTGAGGGCAGAAGAGATGCACACTGAATGGCTTCGTAGCTTCGGCAGATCCTGCAGGCCAAGGGCTCAGTGTCACCTAGAGCTTCAGATGTTCCCACCCTCACCTGGGGCCCCTCTGGGTACCTGCAAGGCTGGCACCGAGAAGTCTCAGAAAGGAGCAGACACTCAATTCCTACCTTCTGTTTATGGCCCAGTTTGATGGCTCATCCCCCTGGCCTTGGGACTGCCGATTTGGATGGGAGAGCCAGCTTCCTGCCCTCTGACCCACCACGGGTTGGATGCATTTAAGTCAAGATCAACTGGAAAATACGGAAACAAACAATACAAGTATTAGTGGAAACATCAGTATTATCAATGGGTTGCAATTTTGTGAAACCTCACATTATCCAAATTTCTGCACTCCTCAATACGTAGATAACAGTTACTTCTCAATTAATTGGAAAGCATTTAACCTTTAAGGTGGCAATCACGTGACTTTTACAATCGGGGCCTTGCCAGACTCCTATATAAATTTGCCCCTGAAAATTGAGGGCCTCCTTGAGCTTCAGACCTATGCTAAATGGACCTAAGTCTTCCTTCTGCATGTGGTAAAATCCTCCCTCTACTATGAAAAAGGGAGGAAAAAAAATCCATATTTTTAAAAAAACTGTTGTAACAGGTGCAGAAGGTCTGTGATTGAGTTTCCATGGTGACCTTGGCAAGGCAGTTCAGGACAATCTTTAGTCCAAAGAAGGCAGACAAAGCCATGACTGGTTCCTTGAAATGTCAGTGAGCAAGGCTCCCAGGCATCCCTCCTTGCACCCCAGGGGGTAAAGGAGCAGGGGAGGGTCTCTGAATTAATGACAAGTGTCCATGAGTGGGAAACACTGAGTGTTTCAAATAAAATCAGTTTTATTGATTTCAAAGAGGCATGGCCACACACACTTAGACCAATAGGTGCGTCGTCAACCACCGGTGGAACCTACCAGACGTGCGGTCAGAGGATCTAGACGTAGCGTGCGATTAGCTGTTGAGTGTGTGAAAACAGCTGCCCCTGATGGGATCCTAGTGAGGAATCAGACCGCTTGACGAGGATACATCAATTTGCTCTGCAAACCCTCTTAGCAACCCTGGAGCAACCTCTGAGAAGTACCCCCCGAGAAGTACAGACCTCTAAATCCTGGGAGTAGGTCGGTGAGGACTGCCGTGGGGAAGCCAGCGGCCAGTTGTGGTGGGGGAAAGGATGTGTGCCGGTCCACCGCAGACTCCTTGCTGAGGCAGGGGTGTGACCGCCACTCCCCCTTCCCGTTCAGCCCCGGGCCGGGTCTGTTTCTGCTTTTCCAGATCATCGCCATGAAGGATGGCACCATCCAGAGGGAGGGCACGCTCAAGGACTTCCAGAGGTCTGAGTGCCAGCTCTTTGAGCACTGGAAGACCCTCATGAACCGGCAGGACCAAGAGCTGGAGAAGGTGAGTATGTCCTAGGGGCCAGGCAGACAACCTCGGAGGAGAAGGTGGAAACGTGAACACACAAAGGCCTTCCTGCCCTCACTGCCCTAGGAAACTCCCCCAAGGACAGATGTGGGGGCTGAGCGAGCACTTCCAACTGCCAGAGGAGGGCCGGTACCTGTGCCGTCTACTCAGCGCAGACTCAGGTGGACGCCTTCCCCGTCCCCTGAAATAGCCAGAAACCATTTAGTTATAAAGCTTCAGAGAATCAGCTCAAACTGGCGAAGCAGGAAAGGGGAGAGTTGAGGATTTTTTGGCTCATGAAAGTAAAAAGGACCAGCTTCAGGTGGAGCTGGATCCAGGTAGTTAAACACTGCCATCAGGAACCTGTTTCTCTCCCTCCTTGGCTCTGCTCCCCTCAGACCGACCTCATTCTCGTGGTGGCGGAGAGAGCTATCAGCAGCCGCGGGCTTACGTTCTCCCGGCTCAACACCTCTGCCAGCAAGAGAATGCCTCTGTCACAACGGTTCAGCACAAGTCCCCAGGCCAACTCTCCTTTGTCCGCTTTGGTCCTGTGCCCACCCTGGATAAATCACTGTGGCCAGGGATGTGGAATGTGAGATTGGCCAGCCCTGAGTCTCGTGTCCACCCGGGGAGCCAGGGAGAATGATCATCCCACCCGAGTCACAGAGACTAGGAATAGGGGAGAGAGGGTCTCCCACAGGAATATTTGGGGTATTGTGAGCCGATAAATGGGGAGGAGTAAATTCTGGCAAGACAAACTCGCGTCCATCTGGACCCTCCCCCAGGTGGGGGCACTCTGGAAACCTGACTCTGCTCATTGCCAGGGATGGCTGTCCTCCATCCTCCCTTCTTCCCTCTGCACACTCTGAGGACAGTGGCCAGGTTCCATCTGTCTTCCAGGAGACCGTCATGGAGAGAAAAGCCACAGAGCCATCTCAGGGCCTGCCCCGGGCCATGTCCTCAAGAGATGGCCTTCTGCAGGATGAGGAAGAGGAGGAAGGTACAGACAGTGGGACTGGCAGTGAAATCATGGCCTGAGGTCTGATGGACCATGGGGAGATGAAGGCTCGGGGTTCTGGGGGTGGTGAGATACTGTGACTGTCATTAAATCCCTTCCGCTCTGTGTGCCTCGGTTTTCCCATCCGTAAGCGGGGATAACAGGCCCCTGGCTCAGCCTGAGGGATGCGAAATAGGAAGCCACAGGGGGGGTTCTTGCGGCCTGCAGAGGAAGCAGCTGAGAGCGAGGAGGAGGACAACCTGTCTTCAGTGCTGCACCAGCGGGCCAAGATCCCGTGGCGAGCCTGCGCCAAGTATTTGTCGTCGGCCGGCATCCTGCTGCTGTCGCTGCTCGTCTTCTCCCAGCTGCTCAAGCACATGGTCTTGGTGGCCATTGACTACTGGCTGGCCAAGTGGACCGACAGCGCCCTGACCCTGAGCCCCGCGGCCGGGAACTGCTCGCTCAGCCAGGTGTGGCTGGCAGCCCCAGGGCAGGGGTCGGGGGGCGCCAGGGAGGGGAGAGGGCTGCCCCACGGACCCCCCAGGACCCCGTCTCATTCTCCGCCCGGCCCAGGAGTGCACCCTCGACCAGACTGTCTATGCCATGGTGTTCACGGTGCTCTGCAGCCTGGGTATCGTGTTGTGCCTTGTCACGTCCGTCACGGTAGAGTGGACGGGGCTGAAGGTAGCCAAGAGGTTGCACCGCAGCCTGCTGAACCGGATCATCCTGGCTCCCATGAGGTACTGCTCTCCCCCGGCCATGCGGGGCTGTGGGCAAGTCACTGTTCTCTGGGCCTCAGTTCTCCCATCTGTAAAATGGGGATATGCAACCTCTGTCACAGGCTGCAGTGGGGAGGGGTGGCTCAAGGAGACAGTGTGTGTAAAAGTGCCCTCCTCGGGGCAGAAAGCAGAGGAAAACCAGCATTTACTCAGCCACACACGGTGCTCGGCATTTTATACGGTTTTTTCATCTAGCTGTCACAGCAGCCCTTCAGAGTGAACGTCCGCAGGCTCTGCGTTCTTGCACGTTTCCCTTCCCCAGGCAGGTACCATCTGCCCGTCTCCACCCACAGATTCGGCTCTCCCCCTCCTCCCCCAGCCAGCGTGCAGGTTCTGACACTGGGGACATGGGGACATGTTTTAATCTACTGGAATGGGGTGTGTACAAATCCCAAAGGCCACTTGGTGTGAAACAGGTTTAAGGTGGTCACTGCCCAATCGACCGGCTGACTCAGCGTTAAAGCACGACAGGCAAACGGGTTATCTGGCCCTCGTCAATGCCAAGGCCTCACCATCTGACTACACTTTTTACTTTTCAGACTCATGAGCTCTCTGTGGCCCACAGACATGACTTCAATGTTTACTTACCCTCTATTTGTCCCAGATCTGAGCTTCTGAAATCCTCTCGTTAGGGTTGGGCCGGCTCTGGGTCAGAGCCGGAGTGATGACAGCCTGAGTAGCCTTGCAGGGTCAGCCAGCTGACAGGCTGTCCCCAGGGCCCTGTTCGCCCTGGCAGATCGTCCCTCCGGAGAAGACTCCACGTCCCCAGGACAGCTGCTGAGTGAGTCAGGCTAAGCAAGCAACTGAGGAAGGTGGCAGTGGGCTTAAGAGCCAGAGAGGTCAGTGAGGGCCCAGCACCCCTCTGGGCAGCTGCAGGAATTCTCGGGAACACAGGCCAGATATCTACAGACTTGCAGAGGCAACCACCCCTAGGACGCCAGACCCAGAGATGACCCCAGAGACACTAAAATGAAAGAAATAACTACCCTCATTCAATAAACAGGAAGGAAATCAATAAACGGATGAGTAACTGTTCTTCTGGTTGCCTCTTAGGTTTTTTGAGACCACGCCCCTTGGAAGCATCCTGAATAGATTTTCAGCTGACTGTAACACCATCGACCAGGTACACAGGCCTGTGACCCATTTCCCCAGTTCAGAGAGAGGCCAGGCGCCCACAATTTTCCTCTCTGGTGCCAGCTTCCCCAGATCTGGTGCTCAGAGCCCCGTGGGAGGAACCCAGTGGGTCCCAATCTGATAGTGCTGCCTCAGGGCCTGGGGTTGCCCCTGTGACACCGTCATGATAAGGCGGAGGGAAACCACATCCCTTTGGCTTCCATCCAGTACCCGCTGGCTCACTTCAGTGAGGTTCCAGCATTGTCTGAACCAAGGTGACTGGTTTTGTGGAGAAGATTCATTTCGACTCAGCTTGTGTTCTTGATTTACCATCGTACTAGATGGTGAGGAAACAAAGTCCTGACGCCTGCTCTCAGGAAGCCTACAGTGTAGCTGGAGAGAGAAGACGTGTGGCTGTGGTAATGGGAGAGAGCAAAACATGGCGGCAGGTAACACACTGAAGGTAAACACCAAAGCTCACCTCCCTCTCTCACCCTCTCCTCCGTCAGCACATCCCGTCCACGCTGGAGTGCCTGAGCCGCTCCACCCTGCTCTGTGTCTCAGCCCTGGCTGTCATCTCCTACGTCACGCCTGTGTTCCTCGTGGCCCTCTTGCCCCTGGCCGTGGTGTGCTACTTCATCCAGAAGTACTTCCGGGTGGCGTCCAGGTGATGGCAGCCTTTGCCAGCCTCAGGGGGAGGAAGGATGGGAGGTGCTTGCTATGGGCAGTTGGGTATTCCTACTAGAGTAATCATCAAAAAGTAGTAGAGTTGTCTTCCCTCCTGAAAAGGAAGAGAGAAATGAAGGAAAGAGAGATACTCATCTTCCACTGCCCTGATGTAACCACCTGTCGGCGCGCACTTGCGCGCGCGCACACACACACACACACACACACACACACACTCTGCCATTAGTATCGGAACTATTTCCTTAGGAGATACGATCAGGAGTGGAATTGCTAGGTCAGGGTGTATACACCCCTTTATGCCCTTCCTTCATTTTGCCAAAATGCTTCTCAGGAGGGTTGTAGGAGTGCAGTGACCAGGCTGATTGCTGATGCAAGAAATTGAGGGCACCTGATGGCAGGGGTGTATAGCAACTGTACCCCCCAGCTCACGGAGGCCAGCGCGTGCCTGGGAGCCTTGACTTGAAGGAGACTTTCACAATGATCACATTCGCCCTTGAGAGTGTTCGAGTCACACAGGTTTCTTTCCTACTCCAAAGTTTCTAAGAACATTCTCTAGAATAGAAGTTCTTTCTGGGAGCGCTTCTGTTAAACTCATAGGTTCAAATAATTGTCGGGAAAATTTAAAAGAATCTCTAGACCAGTGTTTATCAAACTGCCAATTGCAACTTATCAGTGGGTCATGAAGTCAATATCATAGATCACAGCCAGCGTCTTTATCAAATGAAATTGAACAGATCATATCGGACTGTATGCATATAGTAAGTTTTGCTTCATGAAACCTTTGTTTGGGTCGTGTAGGAGTGTGCGTGTGTGTGTGTGTGTGTGTGTGCAATGATTGTAGTATAAAATGCATTTCTTACCGCAGGTTACAATCAAATGTTAAGTACCTTTCCCAAGTGCACATAGTTGATCAGTAACGGGAGTCAAAATGCAGATTACCAATAAGAACAATTAAATTTAGATCCATTTCGACCACGGTCACCTTGCCCACAAGGATCGAGATTCGCATACCGGGTGGTGTAGAACCGCCCGGCACCCAGGAGGAGCACGTTAGTGTTCACAGATCACTGGGGCTTTTTAAACGCTGTACAAGCTGTTTTACAAAGTTCGTGTCTTCTGCCAGAGAAACCACCCTGTTCCCCTGGCATCCACTCTGCCCTGGGGACAGTCTGTCCAGGAAAGCTGCCTCCTGCATCCCAGCCTGACCTCCCTGGCTCTGATGTGCTTGTCAAGGTGCAGCTGTGGGGAGCAGGGGCAATCCTGTTGCCGTGGAAACCTCTGGCCTTTCCCCCTCGAGGAGCTCTGTAGATCCTGACCCGTGATGTGCCAAAACCTATGTGGTTACTGGGGAGGGGACTGAAAGCTTTGTGTCAGGTCTTCCTGCTCCTTTCGCTAGCTGTTCCCTGGGAGAGCGAAGCGACCGTGCCTGCCCCGCCTTACTGGAGAGTGAGGGACAGACTCCCTTGGGAGGTAGACAGTGCCCGGGGTCACAGTGCCTGCCCCGGTGTGCTGTTTAAGCATTTTGCTGGGGGCACCACTGGCTTCCCTCTCTACAGGGGAGACACTGAGACCCAGACAGGTGAAGCCATCGGTGCACACAGTGGTTGGGGGTGGAGCTGGGGTTCAGACCTGGGCTGAGCCCTGCACCCGCTGTCTTGACCATTCTGCTCTGCTCCCCTGCACAGGGACCTGCAGCAGCTGGATGACACCACCCAGCTCCCCCTGCTCTCCCACTTTGCTGAAACTGTGGAAGGTCTCACCACCATCCGAGCCTTCAGGTACCAGATTTACCCCGAGGCGGGGGTGGGTGGGACTGGGGCCAGGGGCACAGGTCATGTGATTCGGTTGTCAGGGCTTGGCTTAGGAAGACCCAGGACTCGTGTCTCCCAACCCCTCCTCAGGCCCAGAAGCCTCGATGATGTCCCCCAGAGGGGTCAGGTCCGGTGGGCTCTATTGTATGATCCAGAGAGGAAAATCTCAGCCCCGCAGCCAAGGCCAGAGCCTCTGTGAGCTAAGGCAGGACAAGAAACAAAGCCGGGAAGTATTTCCTCACATTATCAATGCTGGGAAGGCTTTTCCATCATGTGGGCCAGCCCTAAGGCCATCTTTTATGGAGACTCTCCGGTGACTTGAACACTACGCTAAGCAATTTACATGCCAATCTCATTCATGGCGCACTGCAATCCAAGGCAGTACATGTGTTATTCCCATTTCCCAAACAAAGAAATTGAGGCTCGGAGAGACTATATAACCGCTCTGTGTAAGGTCCTCTAAAGCCTAGGCTTGCATCTGCCCATTCATTCGGTAAATATGTACAGAGCCAAAGCTCAAGCCAGGCACTGAAAAGACACAGATGAGTCAGATGAGCCGCCGGCCTGGAGGCGCTTACAGTCCAGGCTTTGAGCAGGCCAGGAGGGGCCCACGCGGCAGGGACTCTGAAAGAAAGGGGAATGCAGGCTGTGGGATCTAGAAGGGAGGCAGTCACCGAGGCTTCACACAGGAGATGCTGTCGGAGCCAGCATCAAAGGGTAAATAAAAGTTCACCGAGCTGGAGGAACTCCCCCCAAAACTTCAGTGCCCCCGCTTTCCACCCTCAGTCATGATGTTGGGCTGGACAGGAGCATCTGAGGCTGCCTGGGGAGTAGAGGGGCCATTGCTCCCTGCCCCAGACTCTGTCTGATGTATCAGAACATCTCTCCTCCAGCCAAACAGGCCAGAGACTCCTGCCTCGGATAGCTGGACTCTGGTCTCTAAGCCTTACCCAGAGAGTGATTCCAGGTTATTTTTAGGATGGCACAGCTGTGCAGGGTGTGACAGTAAGCATGCGACACCAGGTCCCGTGTCCAGCAGTAACCCTAGGGCTCAAGGACCAGCCAAAAGGATTCAGGGAGGCTTGCGGCTCCTCCCTCCAAGCCCCAAGGCTCTAGGCCCCTGGTGCAACACTGAGGCCCCGTTCACTCCCTGGACATCTGCACCAGCGAAAGGTCCTCATAGGGGTCTTATCTGAGTAAAGTAAAGCAACTCAGAGCTGTGCCCTGGCCTTGGCTCTGCCCCCTGGACAAGCCTGTGCTGTCTTCCGCACAGAAACCCCTTGGAACCTGGCATGACACTAAGGTCTCCTCTGAGCCTCCTTCCTGTCTCAGGCCTGCACTTCCGCAGGTCCTTTGACTGCCAGTGCCCTCCCCACTCCTGGGCCTGGCCTCTCCTCCGTGTTAGTACCGTTCCTCTTACACGTGCTGGCCTGGCGGCCTTCGGGCTGGGCCTGGGCGGAGAGATTGTGACTTTCCTCCACAGGCCTCGACCCTCTCAGTAGGATCTGAGTGGACGCAGCATCCTGCAGGCAGCCTCAGACCCAGCCTGCGGTCAGTCGGCGGGACTGCTGCCCAGTGAGGCCTCGCACGCCCCACATGGACACAGTGGGGCATCTTTACATGTGGATGAGGGACTTGTCCTCCCTGGATGTGTTTAATTCCTTGGCTCTTGTGCAGCAGCCGGCCCTGTTGAGAGCTAACTAGCATTTCCTGATCGCGCCCCTAACACGTGCCAGGCACTGTGCTAAGTGCTGTGTGTTTATTATTCATTTAATGCTCATGAGAGCCCCGTGACATAGATCCGAGCAGCCCCTTTCAACAGATAAGGCTGAGTCACCAACCGGAGGTCACACACGTGGTGTGGGCAGAGCCAGGGCTGGGCTTGGAACCCAGGCCTGTGGGACCTTCTGGTTTCTCTAGGAGGCCCTGCCTTTTCCCAGAAAAGTTTCAGGCGTACCCCAGCCCCAGACTCAGTGGTGGGCTCAGAGGCGGTCTCAGCCCAGGTGGGAACTATTACTGGCCCATTTTACTAACGCGGAAACTGAGTCTCAGTCCTGACACACAGCCAGGAAGTAAGAACGTGGGTCTGCGTGGCCCCACGCTGGGGCTCTCCACATCCCTCACGCTGACACACGCCTATCCCAGCAGCCGCAGCCCCCACACACCCTCATGCACACCCACCCCTCAGGCTCGCCTCTCACACACACGAGCACAAGCAGGTAGACACCTTCAGCACACAGTCAGTCACACCCTTCAGACTTCAGAACACACACTCGCCTCAGCCACACCACCCACTGACACACCGCCACCGTGGCTGTGCGATCGTACGCTCTCTCACACCTCAGAGACTCACTCTGCTCTCCTCAGACACGTGGGTCAGGCACAGCCCCTCCACCTGGAAATAATCAAAACAGAACAAACACCTTCCAAGAGTGAAAAGCAAATGCTCAGTAAGACTTGTTCTGAGTCCTCTGAGTCCCCAGTTGTTTCCCTGAGACCAATGCTAAGACGGCTTCGGCTTCCATTTGTTCCTTTGCTCATCATGAAACAAGCGCTCCGCCCCCTCCTCTGGGCCTGGCCAAGCCAGCCTGGTGTGGGGCGGTGGCTAGGGTGAGAGATGCCAGGAGCCCAGGCTGCTCAGAGAGAAAAAGCAGGTCCATTCAAAGTAGCGCAAGGAGAACATGATGAGGACACAAGAGAAGGAAAGAAGCGTCCAGAGTTCCTTCCTTGTACAGAGAGATCCCATCCACCTTAGAGGGTCAGGGAAGGTTCCATTTGTTCATTCAGCAAGTATTTATTGACAGTGCCAGGTGCCAGGGATGCCCTGGTGAACAAAAAGCCATGGGTTCCATTCTCATAGAGTTTACAGTCTCGTGAGGGAGATAAGCAGCTAGAGAAATGAACATATGAGCAGAGGTTATGAAGCATACAGGCTGCAGAGATGGGGAACAATAGGCCGGGAAAGGCCACCCTGAAGAGGTGTCATTTGAGGTGAAGCCTGAAGGCTGAGATGAGTCAGCCTGGTGAAGAGCAGAGGAGAAGGCATTCCAGGCATGTACAAAGGCCCTGGGGTGGGAAAGACCTTGGTATTGTCACAAAACTGAGAAAGGGCAAGTAATAAATTATTGTAATTTCTGTGGCTGCGAGGCAGTGAGCAAGGGAATTTGTGGCATGGAAGGAGGCTAGGATGGCAGGAGCCAGCTCACGCAGGCTCCTGGCAAGGAGGGGCTTCTTCAGCCTCAAAACCGTTGATAGTCTAAGCAGGAGAGAGATGGGATGTAATTTGTGATTTACAAAAATTATGCCGGCCGCCGTGAGCAGAGCAGGCTGTGGGGAGAGAGCAGGTAGACCTGTGGGGCAGCTGGCGCAGTGGCCCCGGTGAGTTTGTGGTGGGCAGCAAGCAGGAGAGAGGCAGGCAGAAGCAAGAGCTATTTTACAAGTGGAAATAGGAGGTCTTGTACAGGGAGTGTGTGTGAATCCAGGTGATTCCTCGGTTTCTGGCCTGAGCATCTAGTAGGGCAGAAGTGCACGTCACTGTAACAGGGGGCCCTGGAGAGAACAGGTCCTGCGGTGAAAGCAGGAGTTTGAAGGAGGTGAGAGTCTGGACAAGTTTGAATAAACAGCAAGGAGCTGGGAGAGCAGTCAGAGAGGAATGGCGTACACAACGTCAGACACGGCATGTTTACTGGCTGCTTCTCCGTAAGTAAGGAGGGCCTGGGGGCCATGTGGACCCTCAGACCCTCCCCACCCTCCCTGCAGGTATGAGGCTAGGTTCCAGCAGAAGCTCCTCGAATACACGGACTCCAACAACATTGCCTCCCTCTTCCTCACGGCCGCCAACAGATGGCTAGAAGTCCGCATGGCAAGTGCACCCACCCGCCCCCCGGACCCCGAGACAAGGGCTTCTGATAGGGGTGTGGAGCCAGAGCAAGGGTCAAACGCGGACCGGAGGGTAGGGAGAGGGGATGGAATAGCAGCTTGTGTGTGCACACAGGGCGGGCGCCGAGCCCTCCTGCTGCCCCAGCCCGGGCGGCCCTCCTGGTGTCTGACCTGAGCCTCCTCTTCCCCATCTCCACCGGGGGGCTCGTGCACCTGAGGTGTGCTTCACTGCGACGAGGGTGTGTCTGAAGTGGGCCGTCTGGTGAGGCAGGCACGTTCAGGCCTGCACAGATGGCTGGGGGTGGGGGAGCAGCAGAAGCTCTGTGCACACGTTGTCTCCTGGGGCTCCGGCCTTCAAGGCCTCCCGCGTGTCTGATGACGTGTGGGCGTGTTGCTGGAGTAGAGTCTCTGCGGAGCTGCTCCCTGCCCTAAAGGGAGTGAGGTGGGTGGGAGGGGCACTGTGGCTTTGACCCCCGAGGGCCCCCACGGCTCGCCTCCCTCCGCAGGAGTACATCGGTGCCTGCGTGGTCCTCATCGCCGCCGTGACCTCCATCTCCAACTCCCTGCACAGGGAGCTCTCTGCCGGCCTGGTGGGCCTGGGCCTCACCTACGCCCTAATGGTGAGTGGCCGCAGACTGGGGCAGCGGAGGGCTCAGATATCAGCACGCGGGGAATCTCAGGCGCCTTCCCCACCTGAGACACCCTCCAGGCCCTACCCCAAGCTACTTGAGTCTGAGGCAGGAGGGACCATGAGGGAGGAGGGCTCACCCAGGGCCGGGGTCCCGGACAGGTGGTGGGTAAGGATCCGCATTCATCGTAACCCTCCCCTGCCTCCAGGGGGGCACCCCCTGAATAGCCAGCAGAAGACATGGAGGGCCCCTGGCCCCTCAGCGGTAAGAAGAGCCGTCCCGGTGGCCGGGGTGGCACCAAGTGCTCACCGACTCCCCGCAGGTCTCCAACTACCTCAACTGGATGGTGAGGAACCTGGCGGACATGGAGATCCAGCTGGGGGCTGTGAAGCGCATCCATGGGCTCCTGAAAACCGAAGCGGAGAGCTACGAGGGGCTGCTGGGTGAGAGGCCCGGACGAGGGCGCATGGGTGGGGGGGCCCTCCCGGATACCGGCTGCAGCCTGTATCTGCTGGCTGAGCCCCGGTCTGGCCCCCAGCCCCCTCGCTCATCCCGAAGAACTGGCCCGACCAAGGGAAGATCCAGATACAGAACCTAAGTGTCCGCTACGACAGCTCCCTGAAGCCGGTGCTGAAGCACGTCAACGCCCTCATCTCCCCAGGACAGAAGGTCAGTGGGCCGGACAGCCTCACACAGTCAACTCGCGGCCCCCGGGCCTCCCAGGGCTTCCGCCTAATCAGACCCCCCAGTCGCTGGCCTTGGGCCCCTCACACGGACAAGGCTCAGCCCACCTCTCCCCCACTCCGTCTTCCCTGCTCCTTCTGCTGCCCTCACTCATCCACCAGGAGATGGACCCCCCAGACTCCCTGGCTGAGAGGGCTTTTGTCAGGGCCCCTCTGCAAATGGTCAAGGGCTCCCCCACGGCACTGCCCCCTGAGCTTCAGAGCAGGTCCTCGGGACAGAGAGCGAGGCCACGTTTGTCCTGGGGAGGGAGCCCCTGCCTGGCACTCTGACCCAACTCTCTGATTGATTCCCTCCTCACGCCCCCTCTGCTCTGACACTGCCCCCCTCCTTCTGTCTCTTTGTCTCTGTCTCTCTGTCTTTGTGGCTGTCTGTCTCACTCTCTGTCCCTGCCTCTGGCTCCTCCCATCTGTCCCTACCTCTCTCGTCCTTCTGTGTCACCATCTCGGTCTTTGTACGGGTCCCTTATTGTCCTTTCGATTGGTACCCATGGTCGGGAAGCAGTGGGGTCAGAGATGATCCAGTTTACGGTGGGCACATCCCTGCAAACCTCACTGAGCCACCCCAGGCTCTCCTACCATGCCCACGCGCACGGACTATGCACCGGTGCCCCAGCTCCCCCACAGCCCCGTCCCAGGCACAGCAAGGCCTACACCCAGGCCCAAGAAATGGACATCTACACCCTGCACTTGCCTGTGGGTCCCCGTGGGAGGTCCCTCCAGACCCACTGCAGGAAGCAAGCCCAAATAGAAGCTGGTCAGGAAGCCAGGACAAAAGAGCTGCTGTGACTTCCAATGCCTGCACAGCCCAGAAGCTCCCCCAGGGACTCACGGTGTACGTGCTCCTCTCTCCAGATTGGGATCTGTGGCCGCACAGGCAGTGGGAAGTCCTCCTTCTCTCTCGCCTTCTTCCGCATGGTGGACATGTTCGAAGGTGAGTGGTGACAGGCGCCCCACGTGTACCCACAGCCACCAGAGGGGACCTCAGTCCCAGTGTCTGGTCAGATGTCATAGGAGGCCCAGCAATCACTGCCTCCCCCTGCATCCTCGTGGGACCCACGTTCCCAGGCTGAACCTGTCCCCGGCACCACCAGCTCCCCCCACTCCTTCGTGCCCCCCCCCCTCCGTGACGTTGTCTCCACGCAGGGCGCATCATCATCGACGGCATTGACATCGCCAAACTGCCGCTGCACACCCTGCGCTCGCGCCTCTCCATCATCCTGCAGGACCCTGTCCTCTTCAGCGGCACCATCCGGTGAGCCCCACCACTCCCGCAGGCCCCCCAACCAGTCCCAGGCCAGCGCCCTGGGGCTGGAGCGTGAGGAGGGGAGGGGTGGGCGAGGCCCGGAGTGCTCAGCTGGGTACCCCTCCCCAGGCAGGCAGCCCTGTTCCGGCTCCCGGCACTATGGGCTGGCCCGGTCCCTCACACTTCCCCCGCGTGCCATTCTCTCTCCTGGGAGGCCCGGGCAGGTGCTGGTAGAGGTAGCCCCCCAGTGCTGGGGCTGCTTTCCTCCACCCGCTCACCGGCCTGCTGCCCCCTTCCAGCCAGGCCCCCCGAGGCAGCAGTTCTCACTCACTGCTCCCTTCCCCAGCCTCAGCCTCTGCCAGTCCCCGGGCATGAGCCGGGACCCTGCTTCCCTCCCTAAGGGAGCTTTCTGTGGCACCCCGCAGGTTTAACCTGGACCCGGAGAAGAAGTGCTCTGACAGCACGCTGTGGGAGGCCCTGGAGATAGCCCAGCTGAAGCTGGTGGTGAAGGCGCTGCCCGGAGGCCTGGGTAACCGCTCCCGCGGGAGCAGCGGGCCGGCGGCGGCGCTCAAGGCCGTCCGCGGGGGCTTGAGGGAACACGCCCACCCGTGTCCGACGTTTGCCCGGGGTTTGGTCCAGGGTCTGGCAGGACCCCAGAGACCATTCCGTGTACCCGTTTACCTTACGGGAGCTCAGAGAGGTCAAGTGAGTTGTCCCAGGCCTCACGACTGGTCAATTCAGGGGCTAGCTCCTCCCGAGGGATCCGGGGGGGCCAGCAGGAGTCACCGTGAGACTTGGCTTACAAGTCCGTCATCCCACGCAGTGTATTCGGCCCTGCCCACCCCGGCCACCAGCCTGCCCAGCTCTGCCCCGAGGAAGGAGAGGACAGAGGGGAAAATCACAGGCACGGGTCACCCCTCCAGGGTGCAGGGAAGACACTGCCCCCCACCCCAGAGGGCAGGGAGCCTTGGTGGTATTGGCTACTGCCCCCAGGGCATGGGGGCCGGCCAAGACTTGGCTTCAGAGACTGGCCCCGCCAGTGCCCCCGCACATCCAGCACATGCACACTCGTGCACGCTCCCCCTCCCGGCATGGCCCGGGGCCGCGGCAGCGCACCCCTGCGGGGTAACTCATGCGATGGCACGTGTGTGGTCAGGTACGGTGCAGCGGCCCTGCACACCCGCGCCTCATGACACACCCCTGCGTATCTGCCCCTGTGCATGCATTTCCTAACACCCCCGAAGCCATGCTATCCCCTGAACTCCCACTGCCAGCCTGACTCAGCCCTGCTCCTCGTCCCCGGGGCTGTTTTCAGATGCCATCATCACGGAAGGTGGGGAGAATTTCAGCCAGGGCCAGAGGCAACTGTTCTGCCTGGCTCGGGCCTTCGTGAGGAAGACCAGCATCTTCATCATGGACGAAGCCACGGCCTCCATCGACATGGCCACGGTCGGTCCAGAGCATAGCCGTGGGGGCGGGGGGTCTTGAAGAGGGTTGTCATGGGGTATTAGGGTGAAATTTGCACAAAGTGGTCCCGAAGCTCAAGTTGTCTTTAACACAAGGGCCATTTGTGGCAGAAAAAGCAAAGGGCTGGGGGGACCCTGACTACAGCTAGCCTCAGGGCATGTTTTTTTTAAGATTTTATTTATTTATTTGACAGAAGCACAGCCAGAGAGGGAACCCAAGCAGGGGGAGTGGGAGAGGGAGAAGCAGGCTCCCCGCTGAGCAGGGAGACTGATGTGGGACTCGATCCCAGGACCCCGGGATCATGACCTGAGCTGAAGGCAGACGCTTAACCAACTTTTATAGCACACACACACACAAGCTGCACACAGACCCACAGAGACTTCACACTCATCACCCGCCACACAGCACAGCCAGACACACTCACAGCGCACACACATTGCACAGACCCGAGCGCCCAACAGGCTGAGCCCAGCCCCTGAATGCTAGAACTTGGTTGGTCCTGTGGGGACAAGGACCAGGCAGACAGAAGGAGGGGTGGGCTAGTGTTGGGGTCACATGGGAGCCGGACCGCAGACCTGGGCCCATGTCTCCAAAGCCAGGCCAGACCCCACCCACTAGGCCGATGAGCCAACCGCTGCTCCTCCCACCTGGCAGGAAAACATCCTCCAGAAGGTGGTGATGACGGCCTTCGCTGACCGCACTGTGGTCACCATCGCGGTAAGGGGCCCCTTGTTGGAGTGCGGGGGACAGCCGGAGAGAGGGCTGGCTTCCTGAAGCTGCCCTCAGAGGGCAGCCACTGCGCTCACCTGGGCCTGGTAATCAGGACAGGCGCCTGGAGCCACGATGCAGAGACTGGAGGGCTTGCAGGGAACCTGGACCGCAGGACGTGGGGTGTGGAAGGACTTACACCCGCACTTCCCTCAGATCCCCCTCTCCATCTGCAGATTCCAGGGCCCGCCCCTGTCCTAAGGCCCCAGGAGCTAGGCTAGAGTACTGTCTCCATAGTGGGGGTTGGGCTGTGAGGCGATCTCTGAGTCTTGGAGCCCAGAGGTGAGGGCAGAGCTGAGACTTGGTGAGGGGAGAGGGCGTCATTAGTGGCTTGGGGTCACAGCCACCCCAGAGATGGGACATTCCATTCACAGGCCTCCTCCTCCGAACTGCAGGAGGGACCCCCTCAGCTGCCCCTCCCTCCCTCCCCCCACCACCCTGACAGCCCCCTCCTGCCCCCCAGCACCGCGTGCACACCATCCTGAGTGCAGACCTGGTGATTGTCCTGAAACGTGGCGCCATCCTTGAGTTCGACAAGCCAGAGAAGCTGCTCAGCCGGAAGGACAGCGTCTTCGCCTCCTTTGTCCGTGCGGACAAGTGACCGCCGGAGCCCAAGTGCCACCCCACACCCTCTCCTGCCCCCGCCTCCCGCCTGGGCTTTCTAACTGTAAATCACTTGTAAATAAAGAGATTGGTTGTTTCCTACTGGAGGCCTCTCAGGTCTGGTGGGCAGGGCCTGGGGTGGCCTGTGGGTCCGACGGAGCCAGGCTGTGTGGCATCAGGCAGAGCTGAGGCTGTGTGAGTGTGGCCAGAAGCGTGTCTCCTTATCTGTGAAGTGAGGTTTGTATTAGTCTGCTTGGGTGGCCGTAACAAAATAGCGGACTAGGAGACTTAAACAGAAATGTTTTCTGACAGTTCTGGAGCCTGGAAGTCCAAGATCAAAGTGTCAGAGCTTTGGTTTCTCCTAAGGACCTAATTACCTCTTCACAGGCCTTATCTCCAAATACCGTCACACTGCATGGCTTCCACATGGGCGTTTAGGGTTTTAACAAATGGACTGGCGCGGCGGAGGGGGGGGGGGGGCGGGGGGGATGACACAATTGGGTCCATAACAAGGGTTATCGCATTTTTGTGATTATCTCATTAGACAAAGTAGTCCCTTTCCTTCTCACTTTATTTCTTGGATTAAAATTGTGGTGTACCTGGGATTAGTACCATTTCCATGACAAATGACAGGACACCAACTCAAAGGGGCTTAAACAAAAACTGGAATTCATTGCCCTTTGTGATGGAGAAGGCCAGGAGGTATACTGCTTCAAGCATGGCTGGACCCAGGCGTCTGACTGCAGGGATGTGTTTCCATTTCTGGGTTCCATCTTCCTCTCCCTGTCTGATGACAAGTAGTCACTAGCACCTCCAGCTTGTACCCTACCCCTCTGAAAAAGAGATGATTTTTCCCAATAGTCCCAGCAAAAGTCTTGGGAGCAAATCTCAATGGACCAAGTTAGATCATACCCGTACCTCTAGCCAATCATTGGGTCAGAGGACTGGAACACACTGACTGGCTAGGCCCGGATCACATGTTCCCATCTGTGTCCCCCATGGAGAGGCATTCAGAATGGGAGAAGGTGGTCCTTCAGAGGGAAGCACAGTGCATATACCACAAGTCAGCCAGGTGGTGGCTGGAGATGCTGAGGCCACACTCTGGGGAGACCAAAACAACGGATGTCCTCAGAGTCTATCAGCATCGTGCAACAGGAGTGCACACCTCCCCCAGCCCAGAAATGGCAGGTGCTCATTTCCATATCACGTTATTATCATTTACATGTTGACTTCAGTACTGTCTATCCCAGCTCTGGGGTGCAGACCCAGGAGTCTTGGGCCTGTGTCCCTTTTGGTTGCAATGGGGTCAGAGCAATGTAAGGAAAACCCACCGGTCCCTGGAGAGAGGCCTAACACAGACCTTTTGGATCAGGAAGTGAGAGCTCTGTAAGGCCTGGCAGGCTGCCTGGGGGAGGCAAGATGGGAGTTGGGCATGAGATGGGTGGAAATTGGACAGGCAGACTTAGAGAAAATGGCCCATGGGGCAGGGGGTAGGGGCATAAGATCATAGAGCCTTAAATGCCAGGACAAGGAATCTAGGATAAGCCTATGAACAAAAGGGAAGTGGAGAAGGCTTCCGAGTGAGAAAGGAACCTGACAAATGCGGTTTTGGGGGGAGATGAGCATGAGGAGGTAAGAATGGAGCAGGGCAGGAGGCTGAGCTCTTTGGGTAAGGGGCTCCCCCTCCTAGAAAGGGTGGAGCAGGTAATGGCTGAGGCCTCAGGGCCACACTGTGAGGCAGGGCCTTGCCTTTCCAGCTCTAAGATGCCTCTGGGGGCCTAGCAGCCCTCTCCACTGAGGGGCCTCCCAAGAGTAGAGCCTGGGAAGGGAGAAGATTCCCAACCCCACTGCCACCTCGTGCCCACCACACCCCAAGGGATTGAAGGGAGGTAGCAGGGTTCATACTGAAGTCTTGCAGGGATGCCCAAGGCCATTCTGGCCCAAACCCCGCTAGAGTATCCCTGATGGCCTGCCGACTCTGGCTTGGATACTCCAAAGACATGGGTCATCTCTGGTTATTAGAACTGACTCTTCCATACGTGAAATCTCTTCCACTCAGTGTCTGTACTGGTTCTATACTTTGGGCCACATAAAACTATTAGTCCATCCCCCCTGGACTCCTGGGGTTTCTGCAATAGTGCCCAAACTCCCTAGGGGGCTCTCTGAGGCTCTTTTTCTGGTGACTGAACAGATGTAGTTGACTCAAAGGTTTCCTGTGTAACCCTGTCTCCTTGAGCTCCCCCACTGTGATCATCATGTTCTCCCCTCCCCACTCTAGGCACTGCATCTCTGTTAATATAGCCCAAGCTCACACTTACCCTGAGTAACAGTGTAGACTCTGCCTGCAGGTGAGTATGAGACAGAAAGGAAAGCTCAATATGAAAATCACAGTCTGCCCCACTGTGACCCATATCCCCACTGCCCCCATCTTGGGGCTCTGCCTCAGGCCCACACTCCAACAAATGCACACACACGGGTCAGGGCTACATAAAGATCTGAGCCCCAGAGAGGGGGTGGGGCCGCTACTGTCCCAACAACAGAGACCTAGCAGGCTTCCTCTCCCAGCTGAGAACTGGAGGGCCCCATTAGAGGCCCAAGCCACAGGGCATGGGCTGCAGACTGATGCCTGCAGTAGAAGCACCACTCATGTTCAGGTCAAGAGCTTAAGTCCCCCAGTTCCCAAGCCAACCCTAATACAGCCCCTCGGACCCGCGTCCATTCCATTTATTACCTAAGGTATAAGAGCCCAGGCTGCGGGTGTAAGGAGGTGTACAGCAAGCGTCCGTAGTTCCAACTCTCTTTAAAATACAAGGGTGTCGTTGTGGGATGATTAAGAAGGAACCACCCAGGCTTCTGGGCTGGTGTGAAACCGTGCTCCCACACCTGCTAGTAAGGTCCATTATTTTCTGGGGAGGGAGTCCGTGGCTTTCGTCAAATTCTGGGAGAATCCACGACTCAGAAAAGATTAAGAGCATCCCCAAAGAGAAGAAGCAGTCACTTGAGGAATCCTCAGGCCACCTAACCTCTTGCAGTCACCAGTTTGGTGACGCATCTCCTCAGAGCCTCCCCTCGCTGGGAACCCGCAAAGCCCAAGGCTGCAGGAGAGGTGGATACTGGCCCAGCTGAGAAGGGGAAAATTGGAGGAGGAAAGTCAAGGCAACAGGGGCTGCAGTCCTGACTGAAAGGGCGGGTGGCGACTCCCCTCACTGTCCCCGAGTGGGCAGGAGGAACCTCTTTTGGTCCATCCGATTGGGCAAACCCCCAAGGCCAGACTGAATCTGGAACAGGAAGGCGGGGCGTGGGGCGGGTGTGAATGGCGAGGGGCGGGGCTTGAGCGCGTGCCCGCCCCCCCTCCGGCTCAGGAATAGGTCGGGCTCCCCCTGGCGGCTCCGGGTCCCCACTCCATTCCTCTGGCGCCCTCGCCCTCAATCTTCTGCCCCCACCCAGCGCAGGTCGGTCTCAGCGGACCAACGGACAGACGGACGGACGGACGGACGAGAGGACGACCCGCTGGGACGCCCCGGCAGCAGGAGGGGCGGGGAGGCGACGGCTGCAGCTTGAGGAGCAGAAGCAGGTGCCGCGGCGACGAGCGGGCGGGGCAGGACGGAGCGGAGCGCCGGGCGGGGGCGCGGCGCCGGCTTGCGTGGGCCGGCTGGGAGCCGAGAGGCCGCGACTGTGAGTGAGCCCGGCCAGGTTGCGCTGGGGGCGAGGGGACCTGGAGTGGAGTCGGGTCGGGTGGTGACTCTGGAGGGCGCACGGATCCCAAGGAGACAGAAAGGACGAGAGCTGGAGGAGGATCCTATCAGCCGCGGGGGCGCTACAGAGGGTAGGGTAGAAAAGGGGGCATACCTGGAGGCGAGACGGGGGGGTCATCAGAATATGAAGCTGGAGCTTGGAAGGGGGGCCGGGAGCAGAAGTGAGTGAGGCAGGAGAAATGGCGGGGGTTGTGTGAGGTCTGGTGAGTTTTGTAAGATCCAGAAGTGTTAAGTTCCAAGGTAGAGGAGGTGGGTTGAGAAGGAGTCTTAGCGGGAGGCCCAGGGGAAGTCAACGGTGGAGGAGTGGAGCTGAGATCGAAAGCAAGCTAGGGAACAGGCGGGGTAGGAGGCTCATTAGGCGACGGGCAGGTGGGCTGAGGTGTGAGGCTGGTTTAAAAAAGCAGGGGCCAGTTGGAGGTGAGGATGAGTCTGGTTGGGGAGGCATCTCTGAAGTGAGGCCAGCACAGACTGAGGACGGTCCCAGAGTGGAAGGGTTCCCCGGGGAGGAAACTCCACAGTGAGGCCCAAGGCTTGGTCAGGGGGGCGCCCCCCATGGGGGAAGCCTCTCCCTGGTGGTTGCTGGAGCCATGCTGTCCCGAAAAGGCATCATCCCTGAGGAGTATGTGCTGACACGGCTAGCAGAGGACCCCGCGGAGCCCCGATACCGAGCCCGAGAGCGGAGGGCCCGCTTCGTGTCCAAGAATGGCAATTGCAACGTAGCGCACAAGAACATCCGGGAGCAGGGCCGATTCCTGCAGGACGTATTCACCACGCTGGTGGACCTCAAGTGGCCACACACGCTGCTTATCTTTACCATGTCCTTCCTGTGCAGCTGGCTGCTCTTTGCCATGGTCTGGTGGCTCATCGCCTTCGCTCACGGTGACCTGGCCCCTGGCGAGGGCACTGCTGTGCCCTGTGTCACCAGCATCCACTCTTTTTCATCTGCCTTCCTTTTCTCCATTGAGGTCCAGGTGACCATCGGCTTTGGCGGGCGCATGGTGACCGAGGAGTGCCCGCTGGCCGTTTTGGTCCTCATTGTGCAGAACATCGTGGGGCTCATGATCAACGCCATCATGCTGGGCTGCATCTTCATGAAGACCGCCCAGGCCCACCGGCGGGCCGAGACCCTCATCTTCAGCAAGCACGCTGTCATCGCGGTGCGCCACGGCCGCCTGTGCTTCATGCTGCGCGTGGGTGACCTCCGCAAAAGCATGATCATCAGCGCCACCATCCACATGCAGGTGGTGCGCAAGACCACCAGCCCCGAGGGCGAGGTGGTGCCGCTCCACCAGGTGGACATCCCCATGGAGAACGGCGTGGGGGGCAACAGCATCTTCCTGGTGGCCCCTCTCATCATCTACCACGTCATCGATGCCAACAGTCCCCTCTACGACCTGGCGCCCAGTGACCTGCATCACCACCAAGACCTCGAGATCATCGTCATTCTGGAAGGCGTGGTGGAAACCACGGGCATCACCACCCAGGCCCGCACCTCCTACTTGGCCGACGAGATCCTCTGGGGCCAGCGCTTTGTACCCATTGTGGCCGAGGAGGATGGCCGCTACTCCGTGGACTACTCCAAATTTGGCAACACCATCAAAGTGCCCACGCCGCTCTGCACGGCCCGCCAGCTTGATGAGGACCGCAGCCTGCTGGACGCCCTGACCCTCGCCTCGGCCCGTGGCCCCCTGCGCAAGCGCAGTGTGGCTGTGGCCAAGGCCAAACCCAAGTTTAGCATCTCTCCGGATTCCCTGTCCTGAGCCATGGTCCCTTGGGCCCCCACGCTGCTTGTGTGCACGGGGGCAGTGTGGTATGGTATGTAGAGTGGACATGGTGTGGGCCCCTTGGCCGGGCCGGGACCTGGTGTGACGCTGGGCCCTCTTCAGCTCAGCCTCCCCTCCTGCTGTTAGCCCATGGTGCTACAGGGCACTTGTCACTACTCTATTTCTGGCCTCAGCAGGAGCCTGTACTGGGTTATTTTTGTCTCTGCCCCTCCCAGCCCCAGCTCAGGACTGGCTCACCTCCCTACCCACCCACCCCCAGGCTGGGGAAGCTGTGGGAAGTGTTGGACCCTAAAGTTGGGTCTCCTGCCAGCTCTGCATCCCCGTGATCAATTGACCACAAGCTGGGCAGGTGGCTGGGGAACAGTCCCAGGTGGGCAACCTGCTACTCTGTTTCGGTGGCCCCAACAGATGACCGGCCACTCTTGGTCCCTGAAGAAGTGATGGCCTACTGGGTGGGCCCTGCCAGCTGGGGAGGGCAGTCAATGAAGGAGCGTATTCCAGCTGGAGGATTAGAGGTAGTGGAACCGACACAGACAGGGACAGGCCGAGTCTGCTAGGACTCTCCTCCCTAGGGCAGACTCAGGCACGGAGGAAGTGGTGTGAGGACACGCAGCTATGCTGAGCCCTGGTCAGGCACAGGAAAGAGGAGCTGGGCCCCTGGGCCCCCGCCCCGTGCCCTTACACCAAGGCTTCTCTGGGGAGGGGCTGCTGTGCCTGCCTGCTCCCATTCCGTCCCTGCCCCGGGAGGCTGGGACGGGCTCGGGCAGACATCGGTGTGCCAAGCAGAAAGAGGCTGAGGAGAGGGGGGCCTGGGCCTACCATACAGATTGAACTCTGGCTCTGGCTCCCCACCAGTGGCTGGCCAGAGGGTGTCCGTGGAGGGTCTTTGGGTCGCTAGAAAAGGAGGTGTTGGAAAGCTCATGATGGTGGGGGTGAGCGAGGTCCTTAGTCCCCACGGGCTTGACCGCAGGCGGGGCTCCTGGAGCCGTGCTGCGCATACCTGCCCGGGATGCTGCCTTCTCTGTTGTCCCTAAAACCTCCCTAAACGCTGGGCAGTTCTTGCGGGGGAGGGAGGGGGCACACTGGCGGACAGGGAGGGCAGGGGCCGGCCCACATTCCAAAGGTGCCACAGATCCTAGCCAGGCGGCCAGGAAAAGGACCTGGGGCCGACCCTGATCACCCGGTTCAGGAGACTTTCACCTTTCTGCCTCAGGCAGCCCAGCCCTGCCAGCCCGTCTGACCATCTCAGTTTTGGGGCACCTACCAGGCTTATAGCCCTGGGCCTGGCCTCCACTCCGGGGATCTGCTGGAAGGCTGGGGTGGTCAGGGAAGGGGTGGGGCCATCAGATGCATTAGTGTACAGGATACTGCAAGTTTGGTTCCAGACCACCGCAACAAAACAAATAGTGCGATAAAGAGAGTCAAATGAATATTTTTTGGTTTCCCACCGCATATAAAAGTTATGTTTACACTATACTGTAGTCTGTTCGGTGTGCAATAGCATTACGTCTAAAAAAACAATGTACATACCTTAATTAAAAAATACTTTATTGCTAAAAAGTGCTAACCATCATCTGAGCTTTCAGTGAGTGGTAATCTTTTTGCTGGAGGGTCTTGCCTCAATGTTGAGGGCTGCTGACTGATTGGGGTGGTGGCTGCTGGAGGTTGGGGGGCTGTGGCAATTTTTAAAAAATTAGACATCAGTGAAGTTTACCACATCAATTGCCTCTTCCTTACACGAATGAAAGAGATTGTGACATCCCCAAGTCTGTGGCTCCTTGAGGTCAGAAACTGTATCTGATTCAGCACTGTGTCTGACACTAAGTACGTGCTGAAAGAATGAATGAACGATGCATAGTACATAGGACAACAAGCCAGCATCACTGGTGCTGTTGGAGGCCTGCAGTGGGCTTTAGCTGGATCAGTGAGAGCTTGTCCTGGGCTACTCCGGAGGTAGGGCTGAAGAGCCAGGAAGCTGCTGCTGCTGGTCCAGGCTCTAAGCTCCCCCTTCCTGCACCCACACAGCCCCCCAACATTGACCAGTTTGTGATACAGGAGCAGAGGGATGAGAAGCTACTCAGAGTCAGCCCGGAGTTCGGGGGACAGTGCCTGGCTCCTGGGACTCAGCTTGGCTGTCCTTAAGACCAGGAGAGGGGCCAGACTCATTAATGAGAAGCTGCTCAGCAGCACCATTCTTGGGACCCCATCCAAAGTAACCGTCCTCCATTCCCTCCACCTTAAATGGCTGGTGACAGCGAACCGACAGAACTGGGGGCTCAGCGCCACCTGCTGGCCACAAAGAAGACCTACTTGAGAGAAAACCAGGGCCACTGGTCCCAGTCTTTCCACTCCTAAGAGAGACCTCCTAGCCTTAAGGCTTAGCTCAGGGAGCAGCTGGAAAGTTCCAGGTATGGAGGGAGCTGCTGAGCTCAACAGGAAAGGGAATCCAAGCCACCGTCTTCCTGTAGTGAAACTCAGTTGCTAGTCTGGAAAAACTAGCCCACTAGCCATACTGGAAAACTGCCAGGCCTGACGCCTATGGATTTGGTATCTCCTGCCAGTTACTGCAAGGCCCACATGTTACCCATGAAGGTGGCCCTCTGGCCTTTCTGCTGGAGAGGACACACTCAGCTTCCACAGGACCCACCTTCTCTCCCCATGTGGCATCCTTCCAGCTCCAGCCTAAACGTGAGATCCTCCCCAACATCCTTCCCTAAGGAGCTTGTGGTGAGGAGTAGAGTAGCCCCTGGCTCCCCCCAGCTCTCTGGGCTCACCTCTGAGGTCTCCCCAGTTTTAAGTATCAGACACCCTAAGACATGAATTCTGCATGTCAAAGTCATGTTGACCCCAGATCGGGGCAGGTCTGAAAGCACAACAGATCTGTTCCAGCTTGAAAGCGGCTGGGAAAAGGCAGAGTGATGGGGTTAAAGTCAGAACTGGGTTCCAGGGAGTGGATTTGTTGCACTAGAACCTAGATTATTGGCATCCCCTCTGCCATGTCCACCTGCCTGGGGCATCGCGTACACCTTCACGGAAAGGGAAGAAGGTGCTACCTACACCCTCCCACTCTGGGAAGGCCCCACTCTGGACTGATATGAAAGGTAGGCTACCTAGACTGGCCAGCTTGGGTACAAGGAGTGCAAACTTCCACCTTTCCCCGATCTTGTGTCCTTCCGGGCACTGATACCAATGAGTGGAATGGGTGATTCGAAGTACTGTGCAACTATGCAATTTATTTCCTTCATTGGGAGAAGCAATGATGTACAAGAGTATGGGGCAACAGCACACAAAACCCTCTTCAGCTTTCATGAGTCACACGCCTGTACTTCATGAAAGTATCCTTCTTTGCAGCACGGTCTGTCCCACGCTCCTCCTCCCCAGACCGTCGGCACTCAAGGTGAAGCAACACAGACCAGGTAGCCCTGCCTCTGTGTACTCTCTGCTTCATTTGATCAATTCCAGTTTTTCTCATGATGCCATCATTGTTGGGGAAGGGGAGTTACTCCCGAGAGAAATAAATGCAATACAGTTCTGACTGAGACTTTCATTTGTCATCAAATTCCTACTGTGTCCTTGATCTCCCATCCAGCTTGGAAGTAGAATGAAAATCATCCTATAATTCTGCCTCTTGTGAGCCTCTTCACGTCTCTGAAGGTCTGACCAGCATACTCATTTCTGAGCTTAGTAACTCCTTAATGCACTTTCTTTTTCCTGCATCATAGATTCCCTTCCAATCAATAATGTCCATCCTACAATCCCCCACATTTTACATCTAATGTTTTTTTTTTTTTAAAGATTTTATTTATTTATTCAACAGAGATAGAGACAGCCCGCGAGAGAGGGAACACAAGCAGGGGGAGTGGGAGAGGAAGAAGCAGGCTCCCAGCGGAGGAGCCTGATGTGGGGCTCGATCCCAGAACGCCGGGATCACGCCCTGAGCCGAAGGCAGGCGCTTAACCGCTGTGCCACCCAGGCGCCCCTACATCTAATGTTTTATCTTCCGATAAAAAGATCCCTTTTGTCATTTTCCCAATTTTATTTTTTCCTTATATTACTTTATTACTCTATTGTAATCTCTACAAAATCATTATTTCTTTTAAAATCTCAACTGCCTTACTTTTTTTTCCAAAGGGTGTCATTCTTTTTGAATCACTCTTTCAATGATTGTAGGTGGCTTTCGACTACCTCATTTGTTTCACAGTTCTAACTCTTGCCCTGTTCTTCCTTCCAGATCTCCACTTTATGAGATTCATTGTCTCCTCTAATGATAGGATATATTCTTGATAAAGGCACCAAGTAAACCGATTTCGCAATCCCCAGTGCCGCCACTAGAGGCCACTCTAAATCACCCTCAGGTGGGAGCTCAGCTACTGGCTGTCCTCTCTCTCTCTCTCCAAGCGAGAGTCTTCCATGTCAGTTATGGCCATGAATGAGTTCACTGTGCCCCTCTCCACCACCATGCCCCCAAACTGTTTTCAGGGTCATTACTTCAACTTTCAGTAGAGATGTGAACAGGGCTTGTCTACCCCACAAAGATCCTGTAATACAACGGCACATCCCCTGATAACTGCATTCAGAACCACACTGTACCTTTACCCATGCCTAACACCTGGCATGAAACTCCCCACAGCCCTGTCACCCTCTGTCCTGAATGAGATGCCTGCACACAGGTCCAGGTAGGAATAGCATCAGCCACCTTGGTTCAGTTACAGAAAATGAGGCAATGTCAAACATGCCAACCCACAGGTCCTCCCCTAAAAACAGACAAGAACAGCAGAGTGAGCCTCTCCTCTAGACCTAAGGATCCAGCTCATCCTTCACACTCCAACCCCACCCTGGATCTTTGCTGGTAGTACGGCATATTGATTAACAATGCAAGCTCTACTCTTTACTAGCCATGAGATCCTAGACAAGTCACTCATCTCTCAAGAATAACTCAGACATTAAGTTAAAAGTGCAGCTGCGTACGTTTATTCTTCTATTAGCAGGTAGAGGTGGAACACAAGGAATTAAGAGGTAGAATTTGTTTTGGTTTTTTTTAAGATTTTATATATTTACTTGACAGAGACAGCCAGCGAGAGAGGGAACACAAGCAGGGGGAGTGGGAGAGGAAGAAGCAGCCTCCCAGTGGAAGAGCCTGATCCGGGGCTCGATCCCAGAATGCCGGGATCATGCCCTGAGCCGAAGGCAGACGCCCAACGACTGAGCCACCCAAGCGCCCCATAAGAAGTAGAATTTGAAATGGAGACGGGTCACAGTCTAGAAACAGTAAGTCTTACTTTGGGGGAGGGGTATAATTGACATACAGTATTATGTCAGTTTCAGGTGTACAACGTGATCTAATAATTATATATATTGCAAAATATCACCACAATAAGTCTAGTTAACATCTGTCACTATACATAGTTATAAAAATATTTTTTTCTTAAAAGTTTTTCTAAACTTTTTTGAGATTTACTCTTAGGAACTTTCAAATATGCATTACAGTATTTTTAGCTATAGGCACCATGGTGTACGTTACATCCTCATAATTTATTTTAAAACCAGAAGTTTGTACCTTTTGACCACCTTCACCCATTTCATCCACCCCACTCCGCCCCGGGCACCCACCATTGTGCTGTTATCTACAGGCTTGGGTTTTGATTTCGTTTTTAGATTCTACATGTGAGATCATACGGTATTTGTCTTTCTCTGTCTGATTTCATTTAGCACTATACCCTCAAGGTCTATCCATGTTGGTGCAAATGACAAAGTTTCATTCTTCTTTTAATGGATAAACAAAATTCCATTATTTATAAATATATATTTATATATACATTTCATTTTATATACATATACTTCATTATATATTTTCTTTATCACACAATCTCACATTTTCTTTATCCATTCATCAATGGATACTTGTTTCCATACCTTTCTTGTTATAAATAATGCTTCAGTGAACATCGGGGTGTATGTATCTTTTAGAGTTAGCGTTTTCATTTTCTTCAGGTAAATACCCAGAAGTCGAATTGCTGGATCACATGGTAGTTCTATTTTTAATTTTTTGAGGAACTTCTGTTTTCCATAGGGGCTACTAGCAATTTACATTCCCATCAATACAGTGCACTAGGGCTCCCTTTTCTCCACATCCTTGCCAACACCTGTTGTTTCCTGTCTTTTCGATACTCAGAATGAGCCATTCTGAGAGGTGTAAGGTAATATCTCATTGTGGTTTTGATTTCCCTGATGATAAACGATGTTGAGCACCTTTTCATGTGTCTTTTGGCCATCTGTATGTCTTCTTTGGAAAGTCTTGCTTTCTTTTTCTTAGATAAGCTGATTGGCAGGAGGTTATCAAGAAAGGCAGGGAAAGTAATTTCAGTTACATACGCATTCACTGAGAAACGTTGTTGTCTCTGTGGTTTCTGTGCAAGAACTTCCAATGTTCTTCCAGTGGTTTCCCCATCTGAATAAACCATGAACGCATCATAATGAAAGCACCTCGTTATAGTTCTTCAGTACTTGTGTCAATTTGGGTGTCCTGAGAATAAGCTTTCAAGACGGAGAATAAGGGATTTGTTCGACATGGCACCTATAAAAGATGAAGGAGAGAGGGCACATGAGTATGTCGGCAAAGCCTTTAGACCATGATGCAGATGTAAGATCTTTAAAGGGAGAAGTGTGTAGCAAGAGCCCCAGACTACACTGCAAGCCTGAGAAAGTCTCAGGGGAGCTACAAGGATTCCTGCATTTCTCAGCTCTTTCTGGGGCTGCCCAGGGAAATGCCAGGCTTTCCCTCAAATGCTCGGATACTGCAGCAGGTCCCTGACAGGCCACAGCTGGAGCATGCTGGCTGAGTACACTCCACAGCAGGCTCGCTCTCTAAGGGGTCTCAGCAGCACATCTCCATAGCAACCACACTTTCTAGTCAAAACTCAACTTCCTAAGGAGCTGTATTGGTTAGCTTTTGCTGTGTAAAACCCAGCCTAAAACACAGTGGCTTTGGAGAAAAAAAAAAAAAAGTATGTATTTCTCATGCATTTGAGAGTTGGCTCTGTTGAGTGGGAGTTGTGGGCCATCGTCTGATCTAGACTGGCCTCTCCTAGCACAACCAGCTCTAACGTCCGGTGTCACTCGGCCCCCAACAGACACCCTTGGACGCACCCTCCTCTTACTACTATCGGAAGCACCAAAGATCGCAAATGGTCTCCTGAGGCCTAGACTTAGAGCCGGCACTCTTTCATTGGGCTCATTCTACTGGCCAGAGCAGGTCACAAGGTTGAGCCCAATGTCAAGGGGCCGCGCATCAACGGAAGACGCTCCAAATTACATGGCAAAGGACAGGATGGGAGGAAGGGCGGAGGCTTGGAGCCCGAACTGCAAACCACCACAGAATCCAGGCTAATCACAAAGGCTCGAGGCTCTTTTTCAATAAATATCACTGCCAAATGTGAGGTTATCATGATAGCCCCCGGATTATCGGAAACCAGACGAAGGCAAGAACCAGAACATTCGCAAGTATCACGAGGCATTTATAATGAGACGTATTAGCTGTCGCACGGAGTTGGCTTGGCAGGTCCAAACTAAGTGAGGGCAATTTTATTATGCAGAACCACGTAACCGACATGTTTACACCGGTCTCTTGGGCCTCTACGGTGTGAGTTGTTTTATTTGCGATGTGGGGCATAGTCAGGGATAAACATGTTTGAAAACATGTTTTAGTTTGGAAACACTTAGGGAGGGTTAGAAATCCCTGGTTAAACCAATGAAATCTGGGGGTAAGCTGTCCCATTGAGCTATGAACAAAATAGGAGTACCCGGGGGCAGGATTTCTTACCTCTGAGCCACCGTTTCTATGTGTGAGAACAACAGTGCAGCCCCCATATGGCTCAAAAACCTGGTCTGAACCAATAAGGTCAGGTTTGATACAGTGAAACTGGTGTACTATGAAGACGCGAGGGGCTTTATGCTACGTCTCCCCAGAGTCATAAAGCACCACATGGAGAGCAGAAAAGAAAGTTCATCAACAGAACCTCAGAAAAAGCCACACCCCCCGGCACCTGCGTGGCTCGGTTGGTTAGGTATCTGCCTTTGGCTCAGGTCATGATCCCAGGGTCCTGGGATCGAGCCCCGCATCGGGCTCCCTGCCCAGCGGGGAGTCTGTCCCTCTCCACTCCCCCTGCTTGTGCTATCTCTTGCTTTCTCTATCTCTCTGTGTCAAATAAATAAATAAAATGTTTAAAAAAAAAGAAAGAAAGAAAAAGCCACCCACTACAAACACACGCCACACTTAGAATACCCCAATATCAGTCCTAAGAACTCCTCGACAGCGTACCCTGGCAATAATCCCTGGACTCCCAAAGCCAACGCCAAAACACAGGGCTACCCTTTGCTTTGGAACCACTTACCTGTTTCCAAGAAATACATAAAATCAGTACAAATATTAAGATTCCAGCAGAGACAAAAACGTACACCCAAGTATACGTTGTCTTCTCAGGTTCTGCAGAGAGAAAGAGGAAAAGGACATTAAGAAACCTCGTGGCCAGAGCCAGAGACCCTACAACCACCGCTAGGATCTGTGGTTGTAGGTCATTCTCCCTGTCCCTGTGACCCTCTGCCACACGTCTTGGCCCCCTCCATTCCTATCACATGCACCTGACCCATGCAACAGCATGTTTGGCGCTGGCCAGAATATGCCACAATATCAAACGCCACGTGCCACACACACACACGCCATGCAACGTGTAGAGCTTCCCAACCATGACACCGTCTTACTGCCATAGAGTGAATGCGTGTGCCCCTCAAAATTCATATACTGAAATCCTAGTGCCCAACATGATGGTATTAGGAGGTAGGGCTGGGGGAGGTGATGAGGTCAGGAGGGTGGAGCCCTCGTGAATGGATTTAGTGCCCTTATAACAGAGGCCCTAGAGCGACCCCTCATCCCTTCCACCATGTGAGGATACAATAAGAAGTCTACAACCCAGAAGACAGTCCTCACCCAACCATGCTGGCACAATGATCGCAAATTTTCAGCCTCTGGAACCATGAAAGATAAAGTTCTGTTGTTTTTAAGCCGCCCAATCTGTGGCAAATTGTTACAGCAACCTGAATGGACTAAAACACACATGTAACCCAGACAAACCCCTCATACCACACACAAAGCATATTTCAATTTCACACTCCCCATGCCCCACACATACTCTGCACACATCTCTTCACACACCACCCACACACATTCCTAGCCCTTATTTCCAGGAAAATTCCTCTCTCCTTCCAGGGCCATCCTGGATACCCAGACCACATCCCCCAGGGGCCCTGGTCAGATGCTGCCTTCTTTACCCCTCTTAGCTCCAGGCAGATGCATCTGACCAGCAGCGTCATACCCACCCAGGACCATAGCCAGGACCATGGGAGCCACGATGTGAGCTTCATGGACCTCATCCCACCGGCAGGAGGGATTCTGTACTGACCTGTAGACCTTGAAGATCTAAGGATCTAAGGACCCCATGTCCCTGGGGAAAGTCCTGAGCGTCTGCAGGCTCACCCTACTATGGCCTCCCCATCTTGGGCACCATCCATAAGACAGAACTACTGATTCAGCCTCTACCAGCCAACAGTTTGTGGTGCAGCTGGGGCCTGAGCAGAAGAGTTGCTGGCAGGGCTGGGTCCCTGGCCCCTGAGAGACTCTTATCTTCAGAGGACATGGACAGGATCCTGTCCCCTCTCTCCTTGTAGCTAGCAAGCTTCACACTCCAAGCCTTATAGACCACCCAGATCACTTAAGTCACCATGAGCTAAAGGTAGCCCTATTTCCATCGGAGGACTATTGTCACCATTCTCTACCAACTAGACCACCTGCCCTGGCTTAGAGACCTAGTCCGGACTGCTGACTCTGGGGCTGAGCTATACCAGACCAAGCTTCCATCTTCCCCACCGTCTCCTGTCTTCCCTAAGACTCCCTGGGAACCAAAGTTTTACGTTACCCGACCTCAAGGTGAAGAGTAGGGGAAATATTCAGGAGGCTGCTTACCTATTACAGTCAGGGTGAAGTTGAGCCTCTGGCAGGTAGGCAAGGATTTGTGCCATACCACACACTGGTAGATGGTCATATTGTCTTCCAGAGAGGGCTTCAGCCTCAAGAAGCTTGTGACATTAAACACGCCATCTTCATTTTTGGTGATACTATTAGTGAAGACATCCTCAGAAACTTCCGCATACCGGGGATCCTTCTGGGTCCACTTTTTCCATGTAATGCTAATGTTCGTGGGGTAGAACCCACTAGCCATACACGAAATAAGTTGTTCTTCATTTTCTTTCACCATGGCTTGCTCCGGAAACAAGCTGCTGACTGGGTAAGCTGCCAAGAGAGAGAAGTCATGCTTCGAGGGTACGTAGGGACTATTTCTTATCAGCCCAATGCCTGACCCACAGCAAGCCTTCAGGAGAGCTGAGCATTCTGAATGGGATCCTGCTTAGGCTAAATATTTTGGGTATGTTGGTTTCGGTGTCAGTTGATCTGGCCCCCTACTCTCAGAGCAGTTTTATAGGGCACGGTTTCTTAAGCTACTTTGTATCATACATAGGCACCTGTGAGAATCTGAGGAAAGCTTTAGAACACTGTTGTAGAGACTACTAATGGCCAATTTCCATTCTTCAATGACATTTCCAAGTTAAAGCTGCTTCTCTCAACCTCCATGTAGCCACGTGAACTTAGGGTCCCGTTTAGATGTAATCAGAAATGATGAGAGCAACTTCCAGGGAGTACCCTTAAACAACAAGGGTGTCATAAAGAAAAGGACCGTACCCTACTCTCCTCTCCCCCTTCCTCTTTCCTGCAGAATAGCTGGAACAGCTTGCTGGCTAGAGATGGAGAAGCCATTTCCAAACATAAGGTGAGAATGGCAAAGTGATAAGATAAAAGGATCCTAGGTCCCCTATGGTCACAGAACTGTCATAGCTGCTTTGGGTTGGCTACATTTGTGTAAAAGACAATAAACTACTTTTTAAAAAGCCATTGTTGACTTCTGGTTTCCTTTCTGCCACGTAAAGACCCTGGAAGTCGTAACAAGAAAAAAGCTGAGCTGAACAAACTACAAGACAACAAGTTTTCTTAGATCCATGAGAGAATTAAGGTGACAGGACAAACCAGCACCCCAAAAACTAGAGAGACAGGCAGACTGAAAGAATCACGGCCAAGATCATGTCACCTTAAGCAGATGCCAGAGCCATAAACCAGTAGGAGCACTTCAGCAGTGACTTACAAATTGCTAAAGGACGAGCATGGACTAGCTTGACAGGAAGAAACTCCTGGGGGCCCAGGCTCACGGGAAACTCACACGGATTCTCACAGTGAAGGTGCAAGAAAAATCCCCTCCTATTTTCAGGGGAGAGGAAAAGTAACTAAGAATAAACCTCGCGCGTGAACGGCAACAAAGGATGCTCAAGAGAAAAGACTTTGCCAGAGCCTTTTCCGACCTGGGTAAAGGATGATTAGCTAAATTCAGCCCCCTCTGGCCTTCTGGCCTCACCTACAAAGGCTTCCGAAGGTTACAGCCTGGGGGCTCGGGGGACTTCAAGAATGAGATTTAATGGTAAGACTGACTGCTTCCCCTCTGCAACCCTTTATCACCACAGCAACAGGGCTCAGGGTGGTAACAGCAGATGAAAACTGAGAGATCTGCAAGGCACCAACTCTGCTTAAGAAAGAGGGAAACAAGGAAAACAGGCAGCCGGCAATGAGGACCTGCCTGTTCTGATGAAAAATCCTTACAAGGAGCCTCTTAGAAAATGTATCTTGTGTGGAAATCGTGTAAGTACATTATAAGAATGTACGGTTATTGTCCCAGTTTCTTTCTGCATTTGCTGGAAGCACTTATGGAAGGCACATAGCAAGTCTTTGTGGGAAGAAACAGAAAGAAATCACAAAAGCGATTAAGAGAGCTCAGATAATGGGGTTTATGCCAGGTACAAGGATCCTGCATCTCTCAAAGACCCTAAAGTTTGTAACATCAAGTATCAGGAATAAATTATATGTTTTATCATCAATAAACATATTTTACAATAAAAAGGGGGGGAGAGAAAAAGAAAAGAAACAAAAAACAAGTGCACCGCATAGAATGGTACATACTAATCCAATTATATATACAATCACTTTAAATCAATGGTCTAAACACAAAAATTACATAACAGAGACCGGGGGCGCCCGGGGTGCTCAGTCGGTTACGCGTCTGCCTTCGGATCAGGTCATGATCCCAGGGTCCTGGGATGGAGCCCCGTATCGGGGGCCCTGCTCAGCAGGGAGCCTGCTTCTCCCTCTCTCCCCTCCCCTCCACTTGTACTCTCTCTCTCAAATAAATAAATAAAATCTTCAAAAAAAAAAAAAAGAAGAAGAAGAACATCAAAATACTTGAGGCAGAACCTGAAAGAACTACAAGGAGAAAAAGACAAATCCGACAATTACAGTCGGAGATTTTGACACTCGTCTTTCATTAACTGATAGACCAGCGGACAGAAAAGCAGTAAGAAAATAGTCGAAAGGAACATCACCACCAATCGACTGGATCAAATCAATCAATGGGATCCTTTATCCAACAGCAGAGTATACATTCTTCCCAAGCTCATATGGAATATTCACTAAGATAAATTGCCTTCTAGCTCATAGAATACATCTTTAACATTTTTAAAGAATAGAAATCAGGCAGAATATGTTCTCAGACCACGATAGAGTTAAACTAGATATCAATAAGCAGAAGGATGGCTGGAAAAATTCCAAATTTCTTGGAGAATAAATCACTTCTGTTCTTTTTTTTTTTTTTTTGCGGGGGGGGGGTTCTTTCTTTCTTTCTTAAAAAATTTTTTATTATGTTATGTTAGTCACCATACAGCACATCCTTAGTTTTTGATGTAGTGTTCCATGTTTGCGTATAACACCCAGCGCTCCATGCAATACGTACCCTCCTTACTACCCATCACCGGCCTATCCCAATTCCCCACGCCCCCTCCCCTCTGAAGCCCTCAGTTTGTTTCCCAGAGTCCATGGTCTCTCGTGGTTCATTCCCCCTTCTGTTTAAATCACTTCTATTCTAAATAATATAGGGGTCAAAGAAAAAGTCTCAAAAGAAATTTTAAAATATTTTGAACTAAATGAAATTAAAATGAAAATACCACTTACGAAAATTGGCAAGTGCAACAAAAGAAATGGTTAGAGGGGAATGTAGAGATTGAATACATATTTAAGAAAAGAATAAAGATATAAAATCAACTATCTTAATAAATAAGCTTCCACCTTCAGAAGCTAGAGGAAGAAGAGCAATTTAAGCTTAAAACAAGCAGAAAAAAGAAATAACAAAAATCAGAGCAGAAATCAATGAAGTTGAAATCAATGGAGAGAACCAATGAAAGCAAAAACTGGTGCTTTGCAACAATTACTAAAATTGCTAAGCTTCTAGGTAAATTAAGGAAAAAAGAGAGAAGACATAAATTACTAATCTCATAAATGAAAGAGGGATCACTATTGATACTATGAACAAAAGAATAACAAAGGAATATTATGAGCAACATTATGCCCACATATTTGATAACTTAAATAAAATGCACGAAGTCCTTGAAAGACACAAACTACCGAGACTCATACAAGAAAAAAAATATAATTTGAATAGGCCTACATCTATTACAGAAATTGAATCCATAATTAATAACCTTCAAAAAGAGAAAGCACCAGGTCCAGATGGTTTCAATGGTGAATTCTACCAAATATTTAAGTTAATTATGATACCAATTCTTTACAATTTCATCTAGCAACTAGAAGCAGAGGAACACATACTAACTCATTCTATGACCCCAGTAATAAACTAATGCCAGAATCAGATAAAGGCATCACAAAAAAGGAAAACTACAGACCAATATCTCTCATTACATTGAATGCAAAAATCCTCAACAAAATATTAGCAAATTGAATCCAACAATGTATAAAAATAATTATACACTACAACTAAATGAGACTTATTCCAGGTATTCAAGACTGGTTCATCATTCAAAAGTCAATGAATACAATCCATGACATCAACAGACTACAGAAGAAAAATTGTATAATGTGGATATTTTCCACATATCAATTATGTGGAAAAAGCATTTGGCAAAATCCAACACCCATTCATGTTAAAAACTCTCAGCAAACTAGGAATAAGGGGAAATTTCTCAACTTGAAAAAGAACATCTACAAAAAACCTACAGCTAACATTGTACTTAATGGTGAAAAACTAAGGGCAGGAACAAAGCAAGGGTATCTCCTCAAACCAAGCCTATTCAATATTGTAATGGAAGTCCTAGCCAGTAAAAGAGAACAAGAAAAGGAAATAAAAGATACACAGGTTAAGAAGGAAAAATGAAATTGTCTTTGCTCTCGGACACATGATTTATATAGAAAAATCCCAAAGACTTGACCAAAAAATATTTAAACCCTAGAACTAACAAGTGATTACAACAGGCTACAGGACACAAGGTTAATAGACAAAAGTCGATTGCTTTCTAAAATACCAGTAATAAACAATTGGAATTTCAAATTAAAAACCCAGTACCATTTACATTAGTGCCCTCTCTCCCCCACAAAAAAGAAATACTTAGGTTTAAATCTTACAAAATAGGCACAGAATCTGTATGAAGAAAATTACAAAACTCTGATGAATGAAATCAAAGATCTAAATACATGATGAGATCGTCTCTGCTCATGGATAAGAAGAATCAATATTGTTAAGATGTCGATTCTTCCCACCTTGATCTATAGATTCAATGCGATCCGAAGCCCAGAAAGTACTTTGTGGATATTGATGAACTAACTCTCAAGTTTATATGGACAGGCAAAAAGTCTAGACTAGCTAACACAATAGTGAAGAACAACAATTTGGGAGGACTGACACAACCTGACTTAAAGACTTACTATAAAGCTACAACAATCAAGACCACATGGTATTGGTCAAAGAAAAGACAAATAGACCAGTAGAACAGAATGGAGAGCCTAGAAATTGACCCACACAAATGTATTCAACTGATCTTTGACAAAGGAGCAAAGGCGATTTGATGCAGAAAAGGTAATCTTCAACAAATATGCTGGAACAATTAGACATCCGTATGCATAAAGTCTGCACAAGGAATCCAGACATACAACTTACACTTTTCACAAAAATTAACTCAAAATAGATCACAGACCTAAACATAAAACTATAAAACTTCTAGAAAGATAACATAAGAGAAAATCTAGGTGGCCTTGAGTTTGGTGATGAGCTTTTATTTTTTATATTTTTAAATTTTTTTAATTTTAAATAGGCTCTATGCCCAGCATGGAGCCCAACACGGGGCTTGAATTCATGACCCTGAGATCAAGACCTGAGTGGAGATCAAGAGTCAGACAGTAAACCAACTGAGCCACCCAGGCGCCCCCATGATGAGCTTTTGGATACACTGCCAAAAGCGTGATCCATGAAAGAAAAAACTGGTGAATCGGACTTGATTGAAATTTAGAAGTTCTGCTCTGCAAAACACAATGAAGAAAATGAAAAACAACCCACAGACTGGAAAACATATTTACAAAACTCATATCTGATACACAGAGTACTAAAAAAAAAAAATGATAAAATACATATAAAACTCTTAAAACTCAACAATAGGAAAACAAAGAACCCAACTGAAAAATGGACAAATGATCTAAACAATTATCTTTCAAAACAGGACAAACAGGTGACCAAAAAAAAAAAAAAAAAAAAAGGCAAATGGAAAGATCCTCAACATCATATATCATTAGGGAATTGCAAATTAAAACAGCTGAGACTACGCACCCATTAGAATGGCTAAAGTATAAGAAACTAACAATACCAAATGTTGACAAGGGTACAGAACAAAAGGAACTCCCATTCATTGCCGGTAGGAATGCAAAATGATACAGTCACTCTGAAAGAACTGGCAGTTTCTTACAAGTTAAACACAGTCTTAACATATGATCCAGGGGGCGCCTGGGTGGCGCAGTTGTTAAGCGTCTGCCTTCGGCTCAGGGCGTGATCCCGGCGTTCTGGGATCGAGCCCCACATCAGGCTCCTCCACTAGGAGCCTGCTTCTTCCTCTCCCACTCCCCCTGCTTGTGTTCCCTCTCTCACTAGCTGTCTCTCTCTGTCAAATAAATAAATAAAATCTTTAAAAAAAAAAACACATATGATCCAGCAATCACACTCCTAGGTATTTACCCAATTGAGATGAAAAATAATGTCTACACAAAATCTACACCTGAATGTTTATGGCAGCTTTGTTCCTAATTGCCGAAAACTGGGAGCAATCAAGGTGTTTCTCTGTAGGTGAATGGATAAACAAACGAGGTAGATCTGTACGATAGAATGTTACTCCGTGATAAAAAGAAATGAGCTATCAAGCCACCAAAAAAAAGAGACACAGAGGAATCTTTTCTTTTAAGGTTTATCTATTTATTTTGAGAAAGAGAGAGAGAACACATGCAAGTGGAGGGTAGGGACAGAGGGAGAGGGAGAGAGAATCTCAAGCAGACGCCTTGCTGAATGCGGAGCCTGACGCAGGGCTCAGTCTCTAGATCCTGAGATCATGACCTGAGCCAAAATCAAGAGGCAGATACTTAACCGACTGAGCCACCCAGGCACTCCAGAGACACAAAGGAACCCTAAATGTATATTACTAAGTGCAGGAAGCCAGTATGGAAAGGTTACATATTGGATGATTCCAATTCCAATTATTTCACATTCTAGAAAAGGCAAAACTATGGAGATAGCAAAAAGAATAGTGGTGCAAGGGGTCAGGAGGAGGAGCGAATAGGTGAAGCAAAGGCAGTGAAATTATTCTGTAATACCGTAATGGTACGTGCATGATATCACACATACGTCAAACTCACAGAACTGTAAAAACAAAGAGTGATTCTTAAGGTATGCAAAATTAAAAAAAAAAAATTTAGGAGTTCAAGGAATCCCAAGAAAGAGAGAAGGTAAACTATAATAAGCAAATCTAAGTGTACTACAAATGTATGAAACAACCTCACTGCAAGGGACAGAGGAAAGGTGCTGACCTAAGAAACTTTTGAAATAAATGGAGTCTATAAGAACAAAGGCAAAATGAAAGGCGCCTGAGTGGCTCAGCTGGTTAAGCATCTGCCTTCAGCTCAGGTCATGATCCCAGGGTCCTAGGATCGAGTCCTGAATTGGGCTCCTTGCTCAGCAGAGAGCCTGCCTCTCGCTCTGCCTGCTACTCCCCCTGCTTTTGCTCTGTCTCTGACAAATAAATAAATATATAAAATCTTAAAAAAAAAAAAAGAACAAAGGCAAAATGAATTGCAATTGAATACTGTACTCTAGTTGACAAAGTGTTTCTCACGGGGGTACAGGTTAACAAGTCTGATAAATGTGGGCTGCACAGAGTGACTTCCTTTCAAAGAGTGTAGCAAGACAAGGAGGGGGAGGAGAGTGACTTTATGGTGGAGAAACCAGGCAAATACTACTTAAGCTAAACGATTAATAGTCATAAATCGTTCAATTAGATGGGATGGGACAAAAATGGCACTTTACCTCTGTGATTGTCCTCTCCCAAAACCATAACTCCAGTGAATTATGGGAATAACAACAGAGAAATGCCAATAAAATGGCACCCTTTGATATACCTGACCACTACTCCTCAGAAGGTCAAGGTTGTCAAAAACAAGGAAAGTCTGAGAAATTGTCAGAGTCAAGAGGAGCCCAAGGACACATGACAACTAAATGCAATGTGGTATTCTGGACGGGATCTTGGAACAGAAAAAGGATATTAGATTAAAAACTAAGGAAATCTGAATAAGTTATCAATTTTAATTAATAATAATTACCAATACTGGTTCATTATTTGTAACAAATATGCCATATTAATGCAAGATGTTAATAACAGGGGAAGTGGTATGCAGAGATGGGAGTGATATGAAAACTCTGTACTGTCTTTGCAATTTTTCTGTAAATCTAAAACTATTCTGGGACACCTGGGTGGCTCAATTGGTTAAGCATCTGCCTTCGGCTCAGGTCACGATCCCAGTGTCCTGGAATCAAGTCCCGCATTGGGCTCCTTGCTCGGTGGGGAGCCTGCTTCTCCCTCTGCCTACTGCTCTCCCTGCTTGTGCTCTCTCTCTCTGACAAATAAATAAATAAAATCTTAAAAAGAAAAATAAACTATTCTAAAAAAATAAAGCCTATTAATTTTTTTTAGATATTTTTATTTGGGGGCACCTGGGTGGCTCAGTTGGTTAAGGATCCAACTCTTGCTTCAGCTCAGGTCATGATCTCAGACTCCTGAGTTTGAGCCCCATGTCAGGCTGGGCAGGGAGTCTGCCTGAGATTCTCTTTCTCCCTCTCCCTCTGCTCCCCCCCACCCCACACGCACGCATATTCTCTCTCTCAAATAAATAAATAAATAAATCTAATAAAATAAAATACTTTTATCTTAAGCTTTCTGTCGGTTGCAGAGGAAATTAATCCTAACTTAACATCCCCATCCCCCAAGTTCATATGTACAAAATATTAAAAGTCCTCAGTACAATTTGGGGGGCTCATAGACACTGTACCTCTTTTATAGGCTGAATTGCGGCCTCTTAAAATTTGTACTGGGCTGAAGTCCCAACCGCTGTCCCTCAGACTGTGACTGTATTTGGAAACAGGGTCTTTACTGAGGTAATTCAGTTAAAATGAGGACATTAGGTTGGGCCCTAATCTAACAGGCCTGATGCCCTTGCAGGAAGAAAAGAGGAGGACACGTGCACAGAGGGAAGACTATGTGAAGACAAAGGGAGAAGACGGCTACCCACAAGCCAAGCAAAAAGGCCTCGGAAGAAAACAACCCTCCTGATACCTTGATCTCAGACTGATGGACGGCAGAATTATGAGAAAATAACTTTCTGTTATTTAACCCACCCGGTGGTATTTTGTTCCGGCAACTCTAGCAAACGAATACACCCCCAAAGCCCACCTACATAGTATCAGACCAATCAGAATCAAGAAAAGTCAGGGGCGCCTGCGTGGCACAGCGGTTGAGCGTCTGCCTTTGGCTCAGGGCGTGATCCCGGCGTTCTGGGATCGAGCCCCACATCAGGCTCCTCCGCTGGGAGCCTGCTTCTTCCTCTCCCACTCCCCCTGCTTGTGTTCCCTCTCTCGCTGGCTGTCTCTATCTCTGTCGAATAAATAAATAAAATCTTTAAAAAAAAAAAAAAAGAAAAGTCAAGCTCAAAGAGGTGTTTGGAGTATAGTGTTGCTGCTGTTCCAAGTCTTCACTGGGCACGGACCTCACAACAGTACCCAGCTGGGCATTTTCATACATTATTTTATGTAATCCTCAGAATATTACAAGACAGGTACGATTTATCAACCCATTTTGTACATGGGAAAATTCAGACCCAAAAATGTGAAATGGCTGGCCCAATCACCCAGTTTGGAAGCAGCAAAGCTAAAAGAGGATTCAGATCTATGGAACCAGAGCCCAGCATCTCTCTCCCTTCCCAGCTGCCTTTCAGAGACACCTCTTCAGTGAACACGCACCGTCCACACCCTAAGCGAATTATATCATAACTAATATAGCTATCTTTCACTGAGCACTTACAATGGGCCAAGCACTATGCTGTGTTACCTGCATTTTTCAGACTCTTCCCCACAACAGGCCTCCTAGGTAGGTGTTATTACATTTGTTCAGAAGGAGGGTCTACATGATTAAGAACTTGCCCAAAGTTGTCCAATTGCCCATGGAAGCCCAGGACTCAAACCCACGTCTGTCTGACTCAGCAGCCCACGCTCCAAGTTTCTGCTCTGGTTGGCCCACAGCTCCACCTCAAACCTCAGCACCACAGCAACCACAGGGCCCTGCCCCAGGCACTCACCCATAACCTCCAGCCGGACTCTTCCCACTGCTTTGTGAGGGGTGATCACCACCTCGCATCGGTACTCTCCTGCTTCCCACAGCTGGACCCCTGGGAGCTGCAGCGAGGCATCCGCCCTTTCCAGCCTCGATAGAGGCACGGAGGCTCCAGGTCGGACTATCTTTCGGTGGGCTCCAAAAAACTGAAACAGTATAACTTCTGTTGCAGACATCTGATGCTTCCAAAACCAGGTGACACCCATAATTGTGATGTCCAGGTGGCGGGGACCCTGGACTTTGCAGACAATAGTGGCATTGTCATTCAGGAGCACCGTCTGAGTCTCCCCTGCCATCTCCACTTGCAGAGAACCTGTGGCAATAAGAGAACTCAGTTATGGGAGACCCTTGGAAAAAACACAGGCGTGGTGCTCTCAAACGCTGCCACGTAATTGAAAACAAATTCCTTTTATTGTGGGGGAGGGGGAGTCTCAGGTACAGAGGCTCCTTAGTTCACGGCCCCACATTAATCCAAATAAGATCCTTCAACTTTATTCTTCTTTTTTCAAGACTGTGTTCAATATTCTGTGTCCCTTCCAATTTCATAGGAATTTTAAAATCAGTTTATCAATTTCTACAAAAAAGTTCACTGAGCTTCTAATAGGAATCACACTGAATCTGAAAATCAATTTGGGGAGTACTGTCATCTTAACAATGTTGTCTTCTAATCCATGACTCTGTTTTTGGGATATGCAATGGACTGAATGTTTGTGTCCCTCCAAAATTCATATGTTGAGGCCTACTGCTCAGTGTGATGGTATTTGGAGGTAGGGCCTTTGGGAGGTAATTAGGTCATGAGGGTGGAGCCCTCATGAATGGGATTAGTGTCCTTACAAAAGACGTGAGGGAAAGACCTCTTTCTCAGCACCAGAGGATACAGCAAGAAGGTTTCCTCCACAAGCCAGGAAGAGGCCCCTCTCCAGGAACCAAATCAGTGAGCACCTGATCTTGGACTTCCCAGCCTCCAGAGCTGTGAGAAATAAATCTCTGTTGTTTAAGCCTCAGGTCTAAGGTATTTGTTAGGGTGGCCTAAAAAGACTTAAGACAGGATGCTTTTCCATTTCACTTATTTAGATTCACTTAAATTTTTTTCAACCTTAAATAGTCTCACTGTTCTGATGTAATAATCAGAGCAAGCTAAACATTTGCTATATTAAGGCCATCCATGTGTCCCCGGATTTGGTTCTTTCCTTAGGTCTGCTTTTATCAATGCTGGTGACAGACCAAGTCTGATTTATACGATGCATCTTATGTGGGAAATGCCCGTGACTCTAGGTATCTGATCATCTTTGAGAAATGACGGCAAAGCTAGTGTAATAACTTTTGGAGATAACCATTGCTAATTTGATGATTACCATTAGCCACTAAATGAACTATAAAACTTAATTTTAAAAAAAGCTTTATAGTTTTCAGAGTAAAAATGTTATGCTTCTTTTGTTAAACTTATTCCTAAGTATTTTATTCTTTCTGATGGTTTCATAAATAGAACTGTTTTCTTAATTTTATTTCTGGATTGCTCACTACAAGTGCATAGAAATACTATTTATTCTTTTTTATTTCCATCTCCCACACCCAACAGGCAATCATTCTAAGATGTTGAATGCTTCCATTTTGCTCTCTTTAAAACTGCCTTGCTTTGTGGGACGTCTGGGTGGCTCAGGTTGTGATCCCAGGGTCCTGGGATGAGTTCCCACTCAGGCTCCTTGCTCAGCGGGAAGCCTGCTTCTCCCTCTGCCTGCCACTCCCCCTGCTTATGTGCTCTCTCTCTCTCTCTGACAAATAAATAATATCTTTTTAAAAAGGTGATTCCTTCAATAGGGTATTTCTTAAAAAAAAAAAAACTGCCTTATTTTGTTTCTCAAACTTATGAAAATGGTATGGAGTTACATGTTACTGTTTCTGCTCCCGGCATTGTTTCAAATCCTCTCTCATTGATACGTGTACAGCTAGTCCATTGGTTGGAGCTAATGATGAGTTCTTCATATGCAAATCTACATTTGGCTCATCCACAGCCCCAGGGATGGGACACCCCCAGGGTCCCCTAAATTCCCACATCCCCACCCATCCAGCCACCACCACTTTGCACAGCCCGGCCTATTCTGGCCAGTCTATAAAGTGTCAAGTGATATCTTACTGTTTTAACTTCTATTCTATGATTAGTAGTGAGTTTAAACATCTCTTCATATGCCTTTCTGCCTTTGGTTTCCTGTTTGATAATTAGAAACATCCATCCGTGCCCCCCCCCCCCCGCCCAAAAAAGTAAAAGAGAACGTTTGAATGTCACCACAAAGGTAAAACACTCCCCTCACACTTTTGGCAAAGGCTTCAGTAAAGTGAAATATTCCCCCTCACCAGCACGCAGGGGAGTATTTTCCTTACTCCCACTCCTCCCCATCCCCCATACCTAGTTTTTCTTCTCAGCTCCTGCATCCAAAGTGATGCAAAAGCGGCTCTGAAATTTACAGAGCATTCCGGGCGCCGAATCAAAGGAGGCACCCGGTCTCGGGCTCCTACAAGTACCAACTCGGTGCAGAGTAGCCGTCACTAAAAATTAGAATAAGTAAACGGAGCCGCGGGTCATAGACGGGAGCCCCGGGCGGCTGCGGACCTCAGCTGGGACTCCCGCGGCAGCGGCCCTTGAGCACCTGTGGCGCAGCCAGCACCCCTCCGGCCTCCCCGGCCTCTCTTCCCCGCCACCACCCGCTCCTCCCGCGCCGCGGGCCTACCTGTGCTGGGTGGCCAGGACCACAGGGCCAGAAGCAGAGGCACAAACCCGAGCCGGAGCAGCCGCCAGTGCGCCATGCGTTCGGTCCGCTGGTCTGGCCGGCCGGGGCCCGGGACACTCCGCGAAGCCGCCGGCAGCGGCGCGTACGAAGTCATGCAACTAGCTGTGGCTGTGACACGGGCGGAACTGCGGCGCGATGCGCTGAGCCCGGGTGGCGATGGAGGGAACTAATCTAAGGGTCAGAACGGACTTCCAGGCCTTTGGGTCCCCTCTGGTAGTCGGCGAAGTGAGTTGGAAGGAGTTCATTCACTCCACTCGGCCCGGGCGTAAGAGCCTTGCGCCCGGCCACACCCCTACCGGGAGGACAGGCCGGAGCCTGCGCGGAGGGGTGCGGGAGGCTGGCAAAGGTGGAGCATCGAGCCTGCCTTCCAGAAGTGGGGAGGCGCCTTGGGCCCAGGTCACTTTGTAAACTGAGGCCGGAGCCGGCAGCCGGTTTACCGCAGGTGCCCCTCCCGCAAGGCGCCGCGGACCCTGGTGGCCATGGAGGGTGGTGGCTTTGCTAGTGAATGCAATGTCAGGGGGCGGGGCGGAGCGTGGTCACTGCTCTTACGGTAGAGCACGTAGCTCTGTCAGTTAACTTCCCATTCTTTTCTTTTTTAAGATTTTATTTATTTGACAGACAGCCAGCGAGAAAGGGAACACAAACAGGGGGAGTGGGAGAGGAAGAAGCAGGCTCCCAGCGGAGCAGGGAGCCCGATGCTCGATCCCGGGACTCCTGGGATCACGCCCTGAGCTGAAGGCAGACGCTTAAGACTGAGCCACCCAGGCGCCCCTAACTTCCCATTCTTGATTTGGGGTTAGGCCACGATCTCAGGGTGGTGAGATCAGCACCCCCCTCAAAGCTCCCTGCTGAGCGGGGAGTCTGAGATTCTCTCCCGCTCCCTCTGCCTCTCCCCCCATCCTGACCAAACGCCTTGCTCTCTCTTAAAAACAAAACCAAACAAAAAAACCCTAAAATGTTCATTAAGTGATCATTACGTTTTACCACCTCCAGACCAGTTTTTAAATCAGTTTTAACTACAAAGTTCAGAACACAAATAGCAGGGGCGCCTGGGTGGCACAGCGGTTAAGTGTCTGCCTTCGGCTCAGGGCGTGATCGATCGATCTGTGATCGATTCCCACATCGGGCTCCTCCGCTATGAGCCTGCTTCTTCCTCTCCCAGTCCCCCTGCTTGTGTTCCCTCTCTCGCTGGCTGTCTCTATCTCTGTCAAATAAATAAATAAAATATTTAAAAAAAAAAAGAACACAAATAGCAGTTCCATTATAATAAATGCACACACCTCTTGCCCAAGCATCTTGCATTCCAGTAGTCTCGCTGATCCTACTGAATTTTTTCCTCACATCATTAAAAACAATGTATGTAATCTATAGAAAATCACAGGCAGATCTGGACTCAAGACCCAAGTTTCAGCTATATCATCACTGACCGTGGGACAGTGGGCAAGTTGCCTCAGTTTTCACTTCTCTACAACTAAGATGCTAAAATCTTCCCTGCAGGGCTGTTTAAGAATTACAGGATCAGGCTGGGTGTGAATGAAGACTTCGTGGTACTGTCAGTAACTAAGCAAATGTTTACGTGCACACTTACCTGCAGAACAGCACGCAGAGGGGAAAGAGCATAGAACTGGGAGGTGTGCGGGGTGCCCACACTGACACCAACTAGCTGAGGGACCTTCAGAAGGTCACGGTTTCTGACCCACAGTTTTAACAAGGGATCTGCAAGGTTAGGTCCAGCTATAGAATTCTAAAATCCTAAACTACACCTCTTCTCAACTGCTACCTCTTCCAGGGAGTCTTAACCTGAGAAGAAGTCCTCTTCTGGTATTACTGACATCCTTAAGTAACTTCCCCCAAAGGAAGTTACTTGGTGAATTCCCCTATTTGCCCAGTAAGTCACTCTGCAAACCACTGGAATTTCCACTTCTATGCTATAACTGGAAACAGGGGCTGGATACTAAAAAATGCTGGAAAAGGAATTCCTTCTTTGATACATGATCTCTAAGGCCCTCAGACCTTATGACTCTATAATTGTGTTTTGCAAACAACCCATTCTTTCAACATTGCCAAGTTTGTCTTTTTCCCCAGAAAATTACGACAAATATTACATATTTTTTCTGATTTTACATTTAATATAATTAAAAACAAAGCTATACAAATGATGACTAGAATAATATTTTCTGACAAATATTGCACTGGGAGAATTTTTACAATATAACATCAAAAAACAAATATAAATATAACAAACTTGTATAAGGTCTCTGGGTCTTCCTGATTATCAAATTAAAATCCAGCTTATTCATAGCTTTTTTAAATGATCCAATTTTCTAAAGAAGACAAAAAGAATTAAATCTAAATACACTTCAGATTAATAAAATTTCTGTCTAAACTCTAAAATTAACAGAACACTTTTGGCCATATATTTATAAAAGGTTATGTTTTTAATTCAACATTTAAATTGAAAAAAATTCCACAATCCCCTAAATTTAGCAATAACAAGTAAAATAAATGGCCTCTGAAATAGGATGTATATACCATCATTATTAAAAGTTTTTTTAAAACATAATAAATACTGATAAAATACAGATTATGCAGCACTGGTTTCCTTCATGAAAAGGAAAGGCAAAATTTTTTCACTTTTTAATTCCAGGACACAATTTTTCTCAGAAGACACAGAATAACGGTCTTCCTTCCACACCTATTTTAGGCACAAGCTTACATATACATGTACACATATTGCTTCTGAACTATGATCTTTCAATTAGCGGCTATAAAAATTGGTACATAGACACGTTGAAAATTGCTTATTATAAGGGCTTATTATAAACTTCATGTGTGCTAATAGATCCCGGACTAACAGCTTCCAAGAAAGAAACACCTTCACTGAAAAGGGGCTCCTTCCTCCACCTCTGCTACAGTATGAGTCTCCAGGGCTCTTCCATTCTTAGGCCCTGAAACTAGATGGAAAGGTGCAAATAGAGCTATCTGGAAATCACCAGAGCCATCACAAAACAATGAAACAGGCGCTCTGGGCATTTACTAGCTTCAAATTATCCTTAAAATAAAATCCTTAGCCTCTATTATATTTCACATAAATCTCTTGTAAAGTAATCCTGTTTTAATAAAGTCAACTCTACATCTTCTTTAGTAATACAACAGACTTCCTTGGAGAAAAGATGAATAGTTTAGGATTGTGAGGGAAGGGCAGAATTCATCTGAAAGGCCTGATAATAAACCCCAAAAGCTGGCGGCAGTGAAACTTGAAGAGAGCTGACAGCGGTGCTACCCACTTTCTATATCAGTCAAAACTTTCTTCATTGACTCAGGAGGTGCGTTAGAAACACAGCAGTGGGAAAGTCAATACAAAAGTAGAAAATGGGAGAGTTCATAGAGAGAAAAGAACTTAAAGCTCAAATCAGGGCACCTAAGTGGCTCGGTCTGTGGAGAACCCGACTCTGGGTTTCCAGACCTGGTCTACTGGGTCGTGGTCTCAGGATTGTGGGATGGAGCCTGCCTCAGCTCGCTGCTCAGCAGGGAATCTGCCTGGGGATTCTCTCCCTATGCCCCTTTCCCCCCAAAATAAATAAATAAATCTTAAAAAAAAAAACAACTCAGATCACCCGGGGAAAAACAACAAATACAAAAAACTATGCTACTTTTCTTCTAACCAGAGAATGCAAAATTCATGTCCTGGTCTTTCTATTACAAAAAATACTCTTTTCCCCTTTTATTAACAACTGTAAGACAGAAAATGTCTGCTGGAATGCACAAAATATTTTTTTTAACTATTATTACTTAAGAAGGGTACAAAAAAGCTAAAGAACTGGACAAAGGACATTCATCAGAGTCTGAATGCTACGCATTTGCTCCATAAGCTGGTTCATTCCGTGGCAGAGGAGTCAGGAACTCTACTCACGAGTTAGAAACTTTGTTGAGGGTTAGAGTTCCTCTCCACAGTGCTCAGGAACTCCTCTGGGAATGACTGCAGCTTGCCTAAATAGCTCTAGAAAACCCCTCTAGAAATGCCTGCCTGCTTGTCTAAATAGCTCTGACTGACTTTCTGCAAGTGTGGTTTTTCTTCTCCCCAATATCAATCGTGAATCTTAATGAAACATGCTGTAACTATCGAAGAGAGTGAAAAAACATACACATCAAAGGAAACAAGAAATGTATATGGGATTAGAACTGAGAGTTCATCAGAAAAAAAATTAAGATATAATCTGTAACATCCATTGCTCAACGCTATAGAACAAGAAGACGGTAGGAGTTTTAAATTGTTGTGTTTGACAAAAATGCTTCAATACTACCACGAAAATGTTTAAACACTAAGATGCATGGCAAATGTTTTAAAAAAGGAAAAAAAAGGGGCGCCTGGGTGGCACAGCGGTTAAGCATCTGCCTTCGGCTCAGGGCGTGATCCTGGCGTTGTGGGATCGAGCCCCACATCAGGCTCCTCCGCTATGAGCCTGCTTCTTCCTCTCCCACTCCCCCTGCTTGTGTTCCCTCTCTCGCTGGCTGTCTCTATCTCTGTCGAATAAATAAATAAAATCTTTAAAAAAAAAAAAAGGAAAAAAAATCTATAAGACATCACTACACGAATAGGGAAATATTTACAAAGAAGCAATACCAAGAGCAGAAAGGGTAAGATTCAAAAGTAAAGCAAACTCAAATCACTTTAACCATTGAAGGGTAATAGTGAACAGTAAAGTGGGTAAAAGAACATTGTACAAAACAAATACAGAATTTGGCTCGGGCTGTACATGGGTTTCATAATGAGGGCAGGAATGTAGTTAAATGACACGTACTCTCATATCACTAAAAATCTACAGTTAGGGTGGACTAAAATTGAACGCAACATTAATACAATGATTCATGGGAGAAGGCAAAGAGAACTAGATGGACTCATCTCTTCTCTCTCACTTTTAAAGCAGACAAGTCATAACTTTAAAATCATGTGGAGCTAAATCAGTACCCATTTTTTAAATTCCACAGAGCAGCAAAATTATAAGAATTGTAAAATGAAATATCTTAACATTTTAACGACAAGATCTATATTCATAATCCTGGAAATCTTGGAAAATATACTTCTTACTAAGGCTAAAACAAAAAGAGATGAGGAAATTCGCACAGCAAAAGTCAAGTCTGTTGCTTGCAATAAATTATAAACCAAATGAAATTTGTTTACAGGCATGCACAGCTCTGAAGGTAAATGGAAGGTAAGCATATAGGGAAAAACACACTGTCGAGGGCTGGCTAACAACCAAGCTGGTACAAGGTATTCATCAAGATTACGACTGATGCCATTTAAAATGTAAATTAGGGGCACCTGGGTGGCTCAGTCATTAAGCGTCTGCCTTCAGCTCAGGGCGTGATCCCAGGGTCCTAGGATCGAGCCCCACATCAGGCTCCTCTGCTATGAGCCTGCTTCTTCCTCTCCTACTCCCCGTGGTTGTGTTCCCTCTCTCGCTGGCTGTCTCTCTCTGTCAAATAAATAAATAAAATCTTTAAAAAAAAAAAAGTAAACGAAATGCTCTGCAGGGAAAACTGTGGATGTCTATAAACATGAAATGCAGGGTTTTTTTTCTACATAATTCTATAGGCAATATTGGGGGGGAAATCTAAATACCTAAAATTAAGTAAAAGCTTCTATTGGTTTTGCTTTGCTTTTGTCTCAAGAAAGAGATCGGCAGTACTAGGAATCATAAATTCAAATTTTTCAGTTTGGTGTCTTTACCACTTGCTGTTGCTGCTTGTTCTGCCTCAGTTCTTGGATTGTTTAAGAAATGGGTATTAATCCATAGCTAAGTACACATTTAAAAAGTAAATTAAATGTGAGTAAGGAAAAATTGGAATCTGGATAATGATACTGTGTAAAAAAAAAAAAAAAAAGCAAGGAAAATGCCAGATTTCCCTCCAAATCCCGCCCCTTGAAAGCAAGCTGTCAGTACAGTCTTTCATTCTTTCACCCACAGGAAACAAAAAGTACACTTTGCACTTTACTCAATACACCTTAGTCTCTCAATTAAAAAAAAAAAAAAAACTAAAGTATTAAGTTGAGGCACCAGCGGTTAAGGGTGAAAGTGGACCTCGTTAGCAGGGTCTTCAAGCGATAAAAATCTCACGTGAGAACCGTGAAGCTCGTCATCTAACTTTGGCTCTTTTTCAGCTTCGTCATTGTACTGCACAGCTGTAAAAAAAGATTAAATTTTAGGCACTAACCAGAACTAGTCTTGTCAAAATTTCTTCCTAAAGAAAATAGATTTCTTAACCCCCTCTTTTAGTAACTAGGCTACTTTAAAAAACACATTCTCTTGAAACTGTAAAATTTTCTTTATATTTTTCTGTGAAAAACGTGCATTTCGGCTCCTGTAATACAAATCTGGTCAATTAGCATGGAAAACAATGCTGTTGTAAACACATTTTGGTTAAAAAAAAATGTAGAGCCGTATCTCAAAGAATTTTTACCACTACTTCTAAACTGCAGTTTCTTTTAGCAAGAGTCAACTATTCCAGAGGACTAACATCTTTTAAAATCGAATTTTGATTATATATACCTAAGTATACTAAAATGTATATGCTTCATGAAAATTCATATGTGAAACAAAACCCCAAGTTACTAATACATACCACCAAGTCACCTAAACAGGACTACTGAATACCTAAAAATTATTAAGAAGAATGGTATAGGGGCACCTGGGTGGCTCAGTTGGTTAAGTGTCAGACTCTTGATTTCGGCTCAGGTCATGATCTCAGGGTCCTGAGATGGAGCCCCATGATGGGCTCCATGCACAGTGGGGAGTCTGCTTGAGATTCTCTCTCTCTCCCTCTGCCCCTCCCCACACTCATGTGCTCGCTATCTCTCTCAAATAAATAAAATTTTTAAAAATTAAAAAAAGAATGGTATAAATTAAACATAAGACCAATATTTTCTAACAGAGCTGTAAAGAATACTATTAGCAACTCTGTACGAAAAAATATTGGCTCATAAATGCCCAATACTCATAACAACTGGAACTCCTTAAGTCCACAGACAATCTTGGGCTAACAGTTCTTTTCTTTTTTATTTTAAAGATTTTTATTTGTTCATTTGAGAGAGAGAGAGAGCACACGAGTAGGGGGAGGGGCAGGGTGAGTGGAGAAACATACTCACCTGCTGAAGCGGGAACCTGAGGTCGTGACTTGAGCCCAAGGCAGACACTTAACCATCTGAGCCACCCAGGTGCCCCACATTCTTTTTTTAATAATATAAATTATGATAATTTGCTAGAAACTGTGAGGTATGACTACAGTAATATCCACCTATTATTACTCATACCAAAAGATCATTTTAAGAAACGTCTCTAAACTCTCCTCCAATTATATTTTTAATTTACTATCTTTGACATATAACATCATGTAAATGTAAGATGTACATGTTACTTTGATACATTTATATATTCTCATATGATTACCCTGTATCCATATTTATCATATTATGTAATCATAGTACGATATTGTCGTCTCCAACTCCTTTCTGATTGAACCGCAGTCCATCATCTAAAAGTGTTTACCCTGGGTGAATCCCTGTCTCATCAGTTTCTTGTCACAGATAGAGTCATCAACAAAAGGATATGCCAGATCATGTTGTAATGTTTCCTACAATTTAAACAATACAGAGAGGAATCCTTCTCCATCTCTAAAGAAACACAGCATTACTCTATTGAGTGATTTTTGTGCGTGTGTTTTTTTAAAGCTGTATATAAGCAGAACTTTTCCAGATTGCTACATTTAATCGTGGGATCCGTGATTTAAGAAAAAAAAAAAACCTAAGGTATCTTTGGAGCATGCACCGATTATTTAAAAATTCCGTAGAATGAGGACTAAGAGTTTTAAAAATTATTAATGTGAAGAGACACAATGTAAAATTATGAGATGTTACAACAGATTGGCTCATTCAACGGCTTTACACATGCCTTCCTGCACTACCGAGGTAGTGAAGTTAAATACTATGATTTCCCAACCTCCCCTGCAGCTAGGGTTCCAGATATGATTAGTCCAATCAGTCAGATGCACTCACTTGAGACTTCTGCTCAGAACCAAGTTACATGGGGAGAGGGGCAGCACAGGAGGCGTCCACGTTTGCCAACACAAAGCACTGCAGAGGGGCTACAGCTCTAGAGGTGCCAACCATACATGGCTTCCTTAATCCCCCAGGAGGCTTCTTGAACTGACAGGCAGCTTCTCGATCGTTCCAAAAGCAGCAGCTTCTTTGGCAGCCCACTCTTGTGATGTAGTTCCTTTGAGGCTCAGCCTCGGTTCTGTTTCATCCGCCTTCCCTGTGAGCTACCCTTAATCAAGCACCCCTTAATCAAGCCCCTTCTATTTAATAGCCAAAGAAGATTCCTTTATCTACAACCAGGGATCCTGACCTATACAGAATTTGGTAGCTAGAAGTAAGGTACAGCCAGTAAAAGGATCTCAAATATGGAGTTAGCTTAGCTGAGGAGGTAGGGTTTTGGGCAGTGAGACCTCGTGCCGCTAAGGTTAAGGTATTAGAGGAAGTAGTGGTAGAACTTCGGAATGCTAGCATGTGTGGGCTGCTTCTAGCCTCTTTCAGCAAAGTCTTACAGGAGACATGTGACTCAGGCTAGGGTTAAAAGACTGCAGAGATGGAAAGGAACAGAGTTTTGCCGAGGGAATGGCTCTCCACAAAATAAATTGACAAGAGTCCCCAATCTGGAGCCCTGAAAAATTGAAAAAGTTAGCTACTACCACACTCCAAACTGAAATAGTTACAAAGTTAAGGTTCTGAGGAAGCTGCTAAAGCTTCCTCAACCTTTTTCTGCCTTTCCTTTTTCTGCCTCAACCTTTCTTAAGAATCTTCTGCCAAGTAATGGGAGCCATCGTAAGGAAAGAGATCAGACTCCGATTGTTGCCATCCCACCCAAGCCTACAGTTTAAAATGGTCCCAAGGAGGTACCATTCATTTAAGACCCAAGGGGAGAGAGAGAGAGAGAGCACAGAAGCCAGCAAGTAAAAGATGATGTTCTTTGTTAAAAACTGTGTCTTGGCAAGATCTTTGTGGTGACTCATGGTAATAATTGCAAAAGACAGACCAGAAACATACTAAGTTTTTAGGGAACTTTTTTTTTTTGCCAAAAACCAAAACCAAAACGAACACAAACCCCAAACCTGGCCAGCAACAGCCTGTAACTATCTAGAACAATTCCCAAGCCCCTAACCCACCATAACAGGAAGTGAAGAACTAAAGCTGTCCAGCCCCCAAGACCAGCACACTTTCCAATGCCTGCTCAAATGTGTCCTTGAAAATTAATGGACAATAAAAACTTCCTAGAAGGCAGCACCAAGGGCCCTTGAGGACATTCGACAAGGGAATTCCTCCCACAAAAGTGAATCAGGGGTTTCCTGATGCAAAAACCAAGGAATGTATTTATAGACAGAGCAGAGAGACCTTCTTATTTTTGGCCAAGCAGTACCTTTTAAGTGTTATGGATCAGTAGCTATTGTCCCCTCTTCTGAAAAGTCCATTTTATTGCAGTTGTCCTGTCCCTATCCCACCACTATGCATTTGGTACTCAGGAGGCAGACACCTTATTTTTTAGTTTGTGGATGGCCGGAACATGAGGTGCCACATCCTAACCCGCCAGAGGGGACTATACAAGGGTATCATGGTCTTCGAGCTCTATGCAATAATGGATTGGATGTGGGGCATTTCCTTTTGGGGCTGGGCAAGTAATGTTTTCTATGTTTCAGAAGAGCGTATACAGATACATAAGTAGCCAATAAAGCTGTCCGGGCTAACACTGAAAGTTGCCTACCAAACATGACCCGCTTCTTTAGTTAAAGATCCTAACTTTTAGCTGGTCCCAATGCCACATGGCTTTCTCAGCTTCCCTAGTAGCTACATGACCAATGAGACGTAAGTTCAAATCTAGGAACATCGACTCCAGGAAGCTGATGCAACTTGGGGCGTGGGGGGGGGGTTCCTTTTCCTCCTCTTGCCCACTGCCTTCAAAAGCAATCTTGGACAGTGAGAATGAGGTAACTTGAGGATAAAAACCATGCACTGAGGATAACAGAGCAGAGAGGTAGGAACCTGGACACCACCTACCTCCAGATTTCCTTTATGGAAGAGGGAAGAATTCCTATTTAGTTTAAAACACTGTTATCTTTGGTTTTTCTGGGTTTGTTTGTTTGTTTGTTTGTTTGTAGCAGAACCTGATCTTAAGTAATAGAGTAGAAAGCAAAAATATGAACCAAAACATGACCTGAAGTGGTAGCAAAAGATATTTAGTAGAATTTCTAGCAGTTAAGGTTGCTGGAAGTAGGAGAAGTTAAGAGGAAACACTGGGGGAAAGTGTGGTCTTCTCAGAAGAAAAATTATGAACATCACAGAGACTTTTATCAAGAGAGGGGATGATAAGCACCTATAAAAGACTATCTTTATGAGTGACAACAATATAAATTTACTTTAAAAGCAATACAGAATGTTCTCACTTAAACAGTTACTGCTAGTTTCATTAAATTATGGCATAATTATGGCCACTTAATTAAATCATTAAAGGAGAACAAATTAAAAAGAAGAGAGGTATGAAAGTGAGAGCAGATACTGAGTTTGTATTCTTCCTGGTTGTGGTGGACTTCAATCCTTAATTATCTGTGTCCTGAAAAGATGCGTTCTCATTTAAAAAGTATCTTCCTTTATTCCATATATGCTTTAAAATATTTATTGAGCAGAAAAAAAGGAAGGGTGGTAAAAAGACGACACAGATGTTGACTTAACAGTTTTCTTCCATGTTCTGATGGACTTCGGACTTTAAATGTCTGTTTGAAAAAAAAATGCTCTCATTTTAAAGATATCTCCTTTTATTCTGAATCTTCTCATATATATGTATATATATAATATATGTAAATTATATTTACTATAATATATATTATTAAATAAATTATATATGTAATATATGTAAATTATATATAAAGATATATATATCTTATATATATATGTAAATATAAGCATTTTTAAAATATGCTTAATCACAGATTACAATTAAAAAACCGTGTTCTCTGACAATAATGATAACTGATTAGAAAGAATTGTGAATAATGTTGAAATAAATCATTTCACCATAAATATAGCTATCAAATTATATAGCTTTTGAAATGTGCTGATGATAGACATTTTAGAAGGCTTTTCATTTTTCTGCAGTACAAGTTGCGCTATTTCCACAAATATATAGTAAATACCATAGATATTAATGATTTGAAATTACATTTGTAATAAACGTAAATTTCAGTTTATTCAATTTTTTTTTATTTCCTCAAACAAAAAAAAATAAAGTTACATACGTGGCTGGAGCTTCAATTCTCCCCCAGGCCCTGATGGAGGAATTTCTTGCTGTAATTTTTTTTGCTCCATCTGCTGTACAACCTAGTGCACGGAAAAAGAATGTCTTAAAAGTAAGTATTCTTTTATTTTCTCATGACCTTTGACAAACCACAACAAACTAACTGAAAAGTGTTTTCCAAAATGAGATATTCAAACTCTAAATTTTAGATTAATATTCAACAAAGCACTTTCTAAAAATACTAAAATTCAAAATACTGTAGCTAATAGGACTTTGAAGATTATATTACAAAAAACACATGTTTTTAGGGGCGCCTGGGTGGCACAGCGGTTAGGTGTTTGCCTTCGGCTCAGGGCGTGATCCCGGCGATCTGGGATCGAGCCCCACATCAGGCTCTTCTGCTATGAGCCTGCTTCTTCCTCTCCCACTCCCCCTGCTTGTGTTCCCTCTCTCGCTGGCTGTCTCTATCTCTGTCGAATAAATAAATAAAATCTTTAAAAAAAAAACAAAACACATGTTTTTAGCAAAGCACCTAAAGTTCTTTTTAATGCCATGATCATTTTATAAATACCACCTGATGATATTCCAGCTTCTGAGCCTCCAGTTGGTCATGCTGACGCTGTAGCTCTTCCTTTTGTTTCTGAAGTTCATCTGCCTTTTTCTTAAGTTCACTTTCTTGTAAAGAGATAAGATTTTCATATTCCTTCAGTTCTTCCTCTGTGAAGAGCTGTTGCTGATCCAATGTCTAAAAAGAAAAAAAAAATGAGGAAAGAATAATCCTGGATATACAACAAGGTTTGATTCAGCTTTAAAATTCTATGATTAGCAAAGTACAAGAGTATATATAGTAATATACCTTTTCGGTAAGAAAGGGGAAATAAGAAAATATATATCTATGTATTTATTTGAGCAAAACGAAAAATCCAAGGCTAATGAAACTGGTTACCTACAGAACAAAGAAGAGAACCGGGTAGAAAGGACAGAGAGAATGAGGGAAAAGAAATCACGCTTCTCCGAATACACCTTTTTTAGTACAGGTTTGATTTTTAGAAACTTGTCAGTGTTTCATATACTCAAGAAAAGAGAAGAAAGAAAATCCACAAGGACAGGGAAACCCAAATTGACTATAAACAGAAGAAAATAAATTATACTTTGATTTTAAGTGAATAAAACAGAAGGGGAAGGGGAAAAAAGAACTAACCCAAAAACTTGATCACAGTTATCTAGACTATATGCTCAGATTAAAAACAACAACAACAAAAATCTAAACAAATAATAAATTCTTGTTTTGCAGAGTTTAGCAAATTGAAACACTTTGTACATCCTAGGACTGAGGAAATAAGTGGAATAATATTGTGGAAAATGGAAGCCAGGTTTCATATGAAATATGGGAAGAGGAAGAGATAGGATGTTGTGCTGGAATTGGAGGCACTGGATTGAAATTTAAGGAGCTTTCAGTGTGAACTCATTAAGTTTGTGGGTTTTTTTTAAAGATTTTATTTATTTATTTGAGAGAGAGAGAGAGCTTGAGCGGGGGAGGAGCAGAGGGAGAGGGAGAAACAGACTCCCCACTGAGCAGCAACCCCACATGGGGCTCTGTCCCAGGACCCCGGGATCATGACCTGAGCCGAAGGCAGATGCCTAACTGACTGAGCCACCCAGGAGCCCGAATGAGCTGATTGAGTTTTAATGTATATTGATACCTAAATATATCAAGATGAATATGAATGTAAGTGCATCTGTGTATGTGTATAATACGTGCATATACAGATACACAAAATACAAATATAACTATATATATATATATAAATATACACACCCGCACACACATTTATATGTTTTTTTAAACTACCCAACTCTGCTATCTGACAAAGCCTAGAAGCAAAGACACTCTGGTAGCAAGGAACACATCCAGTGTCCAGATCCCAGTCTGTGATAGCGATCGCCACTAAACGGGACCAGTGCTCCTCAGAAAAATGGCTGATTCCAGAGGTGGGATGGAGAAAGAACAAGATGAGCCGTGAACATCTTATTATGCTAAAAAGTAAGGAAGTCCTCAAAGAATGATAGGTAACATGCCAAAAGGATACAAAAGTCAGTTTGAAGTAACTCCCACTAGCCGAATCTGGGGCAATTTGAGCATCAAAATAAAGAATGATAGTAAGGATTCAAGCTTATTGAATAAAATAAGAAGCCATGGATCTACACTCAAACAGAGGTGGGGAAGCGATAGCTTTTCCTTATTGTAGAAAGCCAACTAATAATAAATGTAGGACGAATGACGATTAGAAAATCACCATTTGTCGATAGCCATTGTAATAACTGATTCTGCCTAGAATCATCAAAGGAGGCTAAAATTAGTACATAATGAATCTCAAAGTATACACTCGAGGACTTTTTTTTGAAACAGTGGTGGTGATGAAAATTGGTACAAATCTTCTGAAAAATACTTTTACAAAACATATCAACTGCCCTAAAAAGTGTCCCTTGGTCTTGGTAGGGTTACATTGAGAATCCATCCCATAAAATAGCCCTCAACACATAAAAACTTTATATAAAAATGTGTTTATAGCAGCACTATCTTTTTTAAATAAACAGTAAAAGAATGGGGGCGCCTGGGTGGCACAGCGGTTAAGCATCTGCCTTCGGCTCGGGGCGTGATCCCGGCGTTATGGGATCGAGCCCCACATCAGGCTCCTCTGCTATGAGCCTGCTTCTTCCTCTCCCACTCCCCCTGCTTGTGTTCCCTTCCCCCCTGACTGTCTCTATCTCTGTCGAATGAATAAATAAAATCTTAAAAAAAAAAATACAGTCAAAGAATGGATGTCCGGCCCCCCGAATACAGTTAAGCACTTCCATAACTATTAAAGTAATGCTTACAATTCATATTTGGAAATACTTTTGATATGATGTCAAGTGACTTTTTTTAAAAATGCTGACTTGTGATTCTGGCAGTATGGTGGGCTAGACAAAATACTATTTAAATTACAAAAGAGAAAATAGAAAACCTGGTAGACACCATCTTAACCAAATAATCAAAATTAACATTGCCAGTTATGAAAATAACCAGCAGCATATGCTTCATATGACACACTCAGCATCACTTTGGTGGTATTCCTACCAAAACTAGGAATCGTCAGGAAACACCAGACTGACCCAAACTGACGGATGGTGTACAAAATCACTGGTCTGCACTCTTTAGAAATATGAATGCCATGAGATACAAAGACTCGGGAACTGTTTCGGATTAAAGGAGATTAGGAAGACATTACAACTGAATTCAGTATATGGATTTTCTTTTGCTATAAAGGACAGTATTAGTAAAATTAATAAAAATCTCAATAAAGTCTAGAGACTGGAAAAGAGTTTTATGTGTGTAGCCATAGATAATTTTACTGTGATTATGCAAGATAAATCCTTGTTTGCAAAAAAATACACACTCAAGTATTTAAGGTTAAAGCAGCACCATGTACAACGTACTCTCAAAAAATATTACATTATATATAAATACACATACACACAGATTAAAAATAGAGAAAGAGAGATAAAGAGAGAGAATAACTGTAGTAAAATGGGAAATCTGGGGGAAGGGTATTCAGGAAATCCTTGTCTATTCTTATAACTCTTTTGCAAATCTAAAATTATGTTAAATTGAAAAAAAAAAGTATGTAATTATCTATTGATCTAGTTTTCCAGAAGCAATAAAGGGAATGCATGTTCAAATATCTTAGCATTCTTTTTCTTCTTCACCAAAGTCCAAAAATATTACAAATATTAGACAAAAACATGACAAAAAAAGCTGATTTCTTTAATCTCGAAGACAATAAACTGTCATCCTGGGATTGTCCTCGTTTCAGCACCAAAAACTTCCATATCCCAGGAAAATCCTCAGTAAAGGCTACACCAGGACAGTTGGTCACTCTATCTCAAACTATTTTCTGGACAATTAAAAATCTAGCCGAAATGATAATCTTTTATATTTTGCATAGGAAATGACAATTTTTTTTCAGTCTCTTCTGGTTTTACCTCTCAACTATTCTTTTTAAAATGTGTATGCACAGTAAGCTATGGAATAAATTGGTATGCCTTTCTGGAGCAATTTGACAAGACATATTTAGAAACTAAAAATGGTCATAAACCTTGAGAATAGTTCTATCCCTAGGAATTAATCCCAGGGAAATTATTACAGATGCCCAAAAATGTATGAACAAGTAGACAGTCATCATAGTGTTAATTATTACAGTAAAAAAAAAAATTGGAATTGACCCAAACAGCTAAATCTGTTCCAATGGCTATATAAATTAAATGCTATAATCACACAATTGCATGCTAAGGAGTCATTTCTAAACTGTTTTTTGAGGCATGGCATCATGAAATATTGTTAACATTAAAAAACACAGGATTTCCCAAACATACAAAGACATTTATACAGTATGAAGCCATTTTAAGAATATATAGACAGGATGAGGCACCCGGCTGGCTCAGTCGGTTAAGCCTCTGACTTGGGCTCGGGTCATGGTCTCAGGGTCCTGGGATTGCGAGGCGAGTTTGAGTTGCATGGGCTCCGAGCTCAGTAGGGAGTTTGCTTGTCCCTCTCCCTCGGCCCCTCCCACGGCTCATGCTCTCCCACTCTTGCTCTCTCTCAAATAAATACATAAAATCTTAAAAAATATATACATAGATAGATAGGAGTTTATGTGTATATGTAAATTTAAAATGGGATGGGGTGACTCAGTCAGTTGAGCATCTGGCTCTTGATTTCAGCTCAGGTCATGATCTCGGGGTGGTGAGATCCAGCCCCACCTCAGACTCTGCACTGGGCATGGAGCCTGCTTAAGAGTCTCTCTCTCCCTCTTCTTCTGCTCCTCCCCCTCATTTGCTCTCTCTCTCTTTCAAAAATAAATTTAAATAAATAAATAAAATTAAAAAAAATAAAAATGGGACAGTTCACTATATATTGCATGCTATATATACACATATTAAAAATACAAACCATTTCCAAATCAGTATAATGCAATGCATAAATTGTCTAACTCTGGATGGTAGAATTATAGGTAACTTCTAGTTTATTCTTCAAATGTATCTATATATCTAATTTTCAAGAAGGAACACTATTTTACACTTAGAAAAAGTAAAATTTTAAAAAAGACCTCTAATTATATATAACACGATTACAAATAAGAGGTCAATCGCCACGAGCTTTCCAAAAAATCAAGTTCACTATTTTACAGTGACATTTTATTGAAAAGCCCAGACAGTAAGGCTCTACATGAAAACCTAATGGGAAATAAAAGTTAAAAGTAGAATGAACTGACGTAGAATTTCTTTAACCATACATCACATTTCAAGCAGGTTTTATTACCTCCCAGCTGTCTGGCTCCAAGAATTCCTTTTTTTCTGTAGCTTTCAAAAACTCATCTAGAGTCACTAATCGGTCTTTGTTAGCATCAACCTGATTTAAAAAAAAAAAAAGTATATGTAAAATAAAATAGCTCTCATATTACTAGAAATTGTCTTCTAATAGATGCTATTACACAAACATACAGCAATTAAGGCTAGCCTAGGGTCCACAGAAACGGGGGGAGGGGGTGCGAAAACAAGCACATCAACATTACATTAGAATCAGAAAATAGGTATTGCTATCTTCTGTATTATTCAGATTTGAAAATACAGTGAGATATCTATACTCCTAATACTCAAAGATCACCACACTTGAGTCTGTTTATCTGACTGTTCAGGCTATTACGGTCTTCCTCCCTCACCAAACCGTGTATAATCCCAAGAAAAATAACCTTTCCAGAAAGAGGACTGTTTTAGCCAAGAGTTAAGGAGTTTACGTTAAAATGCTCTCAACATTTTTTTTTCTTAAAAACAACTAATTAAATCAAAACTAAAGTTGACAATCGCTCCCAATCCTCTTCAGTGGCTCTTATAGCCATTCAGTTACAAAAGTGAACTAGATAATGGCCAAAGAAATTCATTTGACACTTGGGTTGCCAGCAGTCAACAGAAATCCCAATCATCACCAATAGCTCAAATATCAGGTGAAAATCACTGACACAAAACAGTGGCCTTTAGTTACTAGCCTCTGATGTCCATGACCAAAGTTATCAGCTTAATAATGTGAACAAGAAATAAACACCTTGTTATAAACCATTATGGTATTGGATTTTTGGATTTTCTTAAAAAAAACACAGCCTTTTAAAATATCAAATATTGGACTACATTATCTTTTACTTCTAGAAGACATGCAACAGCATCTTAATCTCTTAAATAAAAACCTTTTAAATTTTAAAATATTTTAAATTAGTTATAAAATAATTTTATCTACACCAAGGGAGTCTACCGAATATTCTGGATCAAAAATGTAAAACTCAATCAAATAACTATTCTGTGTATTTATTTTCCACTTCATGGTAAGACTTATTGCAAGAACTTGAATAATCCATTGAAATAACATATAATCTCAAAATTTTAAAACATACCTCATTCATTACATGTTCCCTCATTCTAAGCCGTTCTTCCTCCATTTCCACCATATCATCCTCCTCATTTTTGGGGTCATATACTTTCTCCAACTAAGAAGAAAAGTTTAAAACCAACATAAAAGTAAGGAAAATAATAGAAGCAAGAAAGAGAGCAAAAACACCGAACACTTAAATTAACTCATTTACCTCTTTAGTAAAGAGGGCTTCTAATTCTTGTTCATCCAGGAAGCCATCATTATTGACATCTGAAGTTTAAAAGTCACAAATGCAAAAACTGATTTTAATGCCTTCAAAAATCAATAATGAAAATACAACTCTTCACAGCTGGCTTGCAAAATTGGTACTACCACAAGCATCCATATGCTACAGAAAGATGTTTCTTCCTTTTTTATGAAGCCTCAGATCAGTCCAACTGATAACAATTTACTACTAATTTATAATTCATACGAGTTTTGTTTAGAAAAATACGTCTTAACCAGTTTTTTCAAAAATATAAAGTGAAACAATATGCTATAGGAAAAAAAGTAAATTTTAATATTATAGCATGAAGTGTGCTAGATATAACCTAGCTAGTCACAGAAATACCTTCAGTTTACAGAGAACCTTATAGTAAGTCATAATGAGTCAACAGTTAAAGCAGGTAAAAGACACAGCTACTGTCTTAAAGTAGTTTATGCTACAGGTCAGCAATAGAGATTATTCCTTTACCCTAGAGAAAAATTCTAAACATTTACTGTCAATAGGACTCATAAGCAGACCTTGGCAAAAATCAGTTAAGAATAAAGCAACTATAATCTTTCAAACAGCAGACATAAATATTAATATTTGTATCAAATCTGTTACCATGTAATTTGAAAAATGTCTTGGGGTCAAAGTCATTAGGATCCAATCCATCAGTCTCTTCCCATACCTCTTTTAGTTGATCTTTGCTTCCCTGTGAATCAATTTTTAAAAAATGCTCAAAACAAAATATAATCTATGTATACAGACTGAAGATAAATACAAATTTGAGAAACTATGCAGAAATAAGAATCTAAAGTACTAATAACTTATCATGAAATTCTACTATCTGATACTCAAAGAAGTATCTTCATCTAATTATGGTTTCTTAAAGTCATAATTCTTACTGGATGATTAACTTTGGGATGATTTTCATGCTTTTTCCTCATTTCTTCAAATTTAGATTCTTCTTCTTTTCTCTTTTCTTCATTCAGTGTTTTTAAATATTCTCTCCTTTCATGTTCCTTCATCATTTCATATTTTTTAAATTCTTCATGTCGAGTCTTATCGTAGTGTTCCAGATCACTTGTGGCCTATAATGTAACATTTCAACTAAATAACAAGGAGTATTTGAAAATATAAATAAGGGTTTTCTTGCATACAGCATACTCTAACAGAAGGTAGTATAGAAGGTCCAGAAAACACTAGACTCCTCTTTTAAATTCTGCCATTTTAGTCATTATTACCAGAATGTAGGCATTAAAAGAAATTCATAGTTCAAAGCAAGCCTCAACTTTAGAAAGTTCCTCATAAGTAAGTAATATATAAATTGATTTTAAAAGAAGGGACTGTATCAAATCTGTACGGTATAGAAAACTAGAACGGTTTCTAACCACTTAACTAAACTCACATCCAAGCTACAATATCCATTTTGGTAACTCCATACAGTACAACACGAGAGGTCTACAAACTCTTATCTAAAATCCCAGAGCCCATGTTTCGGAATGTTCTAGATTTCAGAAAGAGTATATGGCATATATGCCATATTGTATAATATCCTTGCAGAGTCTATAACCAAACAGATTAATACTTCCTCAGCAAAGTCTATGAATAGTCACATCATGTAGACTAAATAAAAACTATAAATAGCCTTATTATAGTTGAAACCAGATGTCAGCCTTCATAGTGCTTTGGATTTTGGAATTGTGGGCAAGGAGTTATAGATCATTATGTCCATATTATTATCTGTAGTAATAAAGGGTAAGCTATCTCCCTTTAAAAATATTCTTGAGGGGCGCCTGGGTGGCACAGCGGTTAAGCGTCTGCCTTAGGCTCTGGGCGTGATCCCGGCGTTCTGGGATCGAGCCCCACATCAGGCTCCTCTGCTATGAGCCTGCTTCTTCCTCTCCCACTCCCCCTGCTTGTGTTCCCTCTCTCGCAGTCTCTCTCTCTGTCGAATAAATAAAAAAAATCTTTAAAAAATAAAATAAAATAAAAATATTCTTGAGAGTATCTAAATGTTATATTATCACTTCATTGAATTTACTTATCAAATGACAAAACCTCAAAGGCACAACAATGACATTTTTTGGAATTATTCTCACCGCTTTGATGAGCATATCTAAATCTGTAGATTCAAACTTGTCAGGATTTAGGTGGTTTAGGTGATCAAATTGTTTTAGAAGAGCATGGTGGTCTATGCCTGTATCTGAAAGAAAATGAGAAAACTATAAATGATAAAGTACTAAAAGCTAGAAACGTTAATATAAATGATATATAAGAATAAGTATTCATATTTATTCCTGTAGGATTTTATAAGAATATTCATTCATTTATAAGAAAATTTCAGATTAAGCATCCATATTTTCTTTTAGAATATTGTACATATTGTTATTCTAGGCAAAAGTAATGTCCTTGAATCTAGAAAGGAAGACAACATATGTACACTTTTATATTACTTCTAGAAAGGCTAGTTGGCTATCAGTATAATCAAGGGTAAAAACTTTTTTGTTATTGTAAAACTACCATATTTCCTAATTTTAATTAGATAAACTCTAAAATACTGCCCTCAGAGCTCTCGTGCCCTCTTAAATAAATAAATCTTAAAAAAAAAAAGACCTAAGCAGAATTTCTCTTTTTTTTAGTATTTTATTTTTGAGCAATCTCTACACCCAAAGTGGGGCTCAGACTCACAACCCCGAGATCAAGAGTCGCATCCTCTTCCAACTGAGCCAGCCAGGTGGCTCCTAAGTAGAATTTTTTTTTTAAAGATTTTATTTATTTATTCGACAGAGATAGAGACAGCCAGCAAGAGAGGGAACACAAGCAGGGGGAGTGGGAGAGGAAGAAGCAGGCCCCCAGCGGAGGAGCCTGATGTGGGGCTCGATCCCAGGACTCTGGGATCACGCCCTGAGCCAAAGGCAGACGCTTAACGACTGAGCCACCAAGGCACCCCTGCTAAATAGAATTTATTAAAAAAATTGTTCTAAAATTTATATGAAGGAATTTTTGTATGCTATGCCAGTGAATCCTTCATGGAAACATAAAAATCTAATTCAGGTAAATTCATTTGGATACTTATTTTTAAAGAACTATCAATTGTTTCTCTTTGTGAATAATTTTTTAAAACAAGCTACTGGGACACCTGGGTGGCTCAGTAGGTTAAGTGTCTTCCTTTGGCTCAGGTCATGATCCCAGGGTCCTGGGATCGAGCCCCGCGTTGGACTCCCCGCTCAGCCGGGGAGTCTGCTTCTCTCTCTGCCTCTGCCTGCTGCTCTCCCCACTTGTGCGTGCTCTCTCTCTCTCTGACAAGTAAATAAATAAAATCTTTAAGAAAAAAATAAAATAAATTAAATTAAATTAAAATAAAATAAAATAAAACAAGCTACTGTTTGGGGCATCTAGCTGGCTCAGCTGGTTAAGCATCTGACTTTTTTTTTTTTTTTTAAGATTTTATGTATTTATTTGAGAGAAAGAGAGAGAGCATGGATAGGGGCAGGGACAGAGAGACAGGAGAAGCAGACTCCTCACTGACCAGGGAGCCTAATGATACGGGGCACAGTCCCAAGCCTAAGGCAGCCACTTAACCTACTGAGCCACCCAGGCACCCCTAGCATCTGACTCTTGATCTCAGCTCAGGTCTTGATCTCAGGGTTGTGAGTTCAAACCCCACTTTGGGCTCCACACTGGGCATGGAGCCTACTTAAAAACAAACAAACAAACAAGCAACAGTTTATTATAGTTGAATGGGTAAAGTGAATATGGACTATTTCAGTTGGATTATAGAAATGAACAAAATAGGTACATGCGTTGATTTGTTAAAAGTCAGGGTTCTCAGGAGAAAGGAATGTACAAATATGGAATCATGGAAGGCAAGAAAGAAATCTCTGACTTGGCATCAGGGAAATACAAATCAAAACCACAATGAGATACCTCCTCACACCAGTCAGAATGGCTAAAATGAACAAGTCAGGAAATGACAGATATTGGCGAGGATATGGAGAAAGGGGAACCCTCTTACACTGTTGGTGGGAATGTAAGCTGGGACAGCCACTCTGGAAAACAGTATGGAGGTTCCTCAAAAAGTAGGAAATAGAGCTACTCTAGGACCCAGCAATTGCACTACCAGGTATTTAACCCAAAGATACAAATATAGTGATTCAAAGGGGCACCTGCACCCCAATGTTTATAGCAGCAATGTCCACAATAGCCAAACTATGGAAAGAGCCCAGATGACCATCAACAGATGAATGGATAAAGATGATGTGCTATATATATATACATAATGGAATACTACTCAGCCATCAAAAAAAAAATGAAATCCTGCCACTTGCAACAATGTAGATGGAACTAGAGGGTATTATGGTAAGCAAAATAAGTCAATCAGAGAAAGGCAATTATCATATGATCTCACTCATATGTGGAATTTAAGAAACAAAACAGAGGATCAGAGGGGAAGAGGGGAAAAAATAAAACAGGACAAAATCAGAGAGGGAGACAAACCACAAGAGACTCTTAATCATAGGAAAGAAACTGAGGTTACTGAAGGGGGTGGGAGTGGGAAGATGGGGTAACTGGGTGATGGACATTAAGGAGGGCACATGATGTAATGAGCACTGGGTCTTCTATAAGACTGATGAATCACTGACCTCTACCTCTGAAACTAATAATACATTATATGTTAATTAATCGAATTTAAATTTAAAAAAAGAAAGAAATCTCTGGACATAGATGAGAATTAGCACTGCATGAGCTTATTTCCAAAATATGAATATGTACACATGTATGCATGTATGTTTTACAGGTACACACACACATACATTTATACATCTAAAAATGTGTGTGCTTGTATATGTCAATGTATATGGACCTACATAAATCTCCTACCTCTGTCTGATGAAAATGTCAATAAGAAAATATATTCCAGGGGCGCCTGGGTGGCTCAGCTGGTTTAGCATCTGCCTTCGGCTCAGCTCATGATCCCAGAGTCCTGGGATTGAGCCCGGAGTGTCGGGCTCCCCGCTCAGCGGGGAATCTGCTGCTCTCTCTGCCTCTGCCCCTCCCCCTGCTTGTGCTTCTCTCTCTCTCAAATGAATAAATAAAATCTTTAAAAAAATAAAGAAAATATATTCCAGAAGCAATGAGCACACTTAGTGCCAGTCTTTGGTCTGTGATGTTACTTCCCACTGAAAAGAACCAGGAATCCTCAGAGAAATGGCTCATTCCAGACCTGGGGCAGGATAGGTACAAGATGAGCCCGGAACATTTTGTTATATGAGAAAGTAAGAAACTGCTGAATTTAGTTAAATTAAGATGTCGCTGAATTCTTTGTAGGGCACTGCACGAATTTTACTTATGAAGAAAAGATTTGTCCTAAGACCCAGGCCTAAAAGATGTGACCAGACAGTGAAATACATGAAAAGATACTTAACCTCACTCAAAATAGGAGAAATACATATTAAAACTACACTATTATACTATCTAGCAGAATGGTAAAACTCTTAAAGTTTGAAGATACATACTATTAGCAGGATGTGAGAAATTATAACAGAAGAGTGTGTACTGATACAATCTCTGTGGAGGTGGCAACATCTATCAAAACTATAAATACACATACATAGTTTCTCTGTAGGGAACTCATCCCTACAGATAATTTTACACAGATAGTGAGATATGTACAAGAGTGTTTGCTAGAAATAACCCAAATATCCATCACCAGTGGCCTAGTTAAATAAATTATGGCATATCCATATAATGGAAATCTATGCAGCTGTAAAAAAAACCTTTTTTTAATGAAATGGTCTCTATAGACTAATACAGAAAGATCTCCAAATATGTTGTTATAAGAAAAATACAAAGCACAAAATGTATATTACATGCTACCTTTTGCATAAAAAGAGAGGAAAAATAAGGACTTCTATTTGTATTTGCTTATATAAGAATGAAGAAATAGAAGGATCATGTTTGGAGCAGTGGGAATTGATAGGGTACAAAAATATCAGAGCACTTTTGCTATATGCCTTCTATAGTTTCTGGTTTTCAGCCATGTGAACGTATTACTTACTTTAAAATTACACCAAAAAAAAAAAAAAAAAGGACCCTTTAAGTCTTTCTTCAAATTATCAGAAATTTCAATTCATTAATTCTGAATCAATGAGAAAACATTCATAAGTTTTCTAAGCATCAGACAGTTTTCTTTAGATTATGAAATTCATCCCCTATTTGGAATAGAGAAAATATTGCCAAGATTGAAGGGATGGAGGTTGTCTAAGAGGAAAGTAACCTCAAAATACCTTCAGCCCAGCTTTAAGGATGGAAGCTCCTTCTATGCCTGACCACCTGAAGTGGTAGGGTATGACTCAGTTTACCTCTCATTGATATCCTTAATCTCAGGATGAGGAGTATTTGGTACTTGTTTTCTGTGTCTATTCAGCAGCAGGGAGTTTAATGCTCTACACAAGCTTTTCTCCAATATGACCCACTGATGACAGGCACATGTTTAAAATGCATATTACTCACCCCCAGAATCAAAATCTCTAGAGGTAAGATCCAGTAAACTGCATTTTTAACCCAGGTGGTTCTTATGAAAAGTTTAAGGACTACTATTTACCAGGAGTAAATGTTCAGATGTTTATTAATGCCAATGAACCACCCAGATAAGCAGCCTATGGGGACATGTCACAAAGTCAGCTGGAAGGGTCTCCCACTCGTCAAATCTAGCCTCTTGATTTTGCTTCATAATTAGAAAGGCAATTTCAAGATAATAAAGAAATTCACCTATGTTGTCATCTAGTGCTTTTATGGTATTATTTTCTACACTGATATCTTTGATTCATTTGTAGTTATTCTAATGTAAATGAGGTAGAGATCTAACTGTACCTTTTTCCAACTGGCTACCCAATTGTATCAACATTATTCTTTTCAAAAATCTATCTTGATCCCACTAATAAGGATACCACCTTTAATTCAAACTAAATTCTAAATGTATTTACTTTTACTTCTGGTATTTCTATTCAGTTCCACTGGTCTTTCTACTTATATGCCAAAAACATAACAGTTCTAATGACTGAGGCTTGGTGATATATTTTAATAGCTAACATATCTATCTAGTCCTTCATTGTTCTTTTTCCAAAGTATATAGCTTTTTTTGTTTATTTCCTTTGTCATAGGAACTTTAAAATTAACTTGCCTAGTAGCAGGAAAAAAAAGTACATATTTTTATTTTGATCATGTCAAATTTATAAATTAACCTAAGGAAAGTTGACATGTTTATAATGTTGAGTCTTTGTATCAAAAAGATGTTATGTCCTCTCATTTTTTTCAAGTCTACTTTTGCATCCTTCAGGAGTATTTTAAAACTTTTAGTCTATAAGTCCAAATTCTTAATAGGTTTATTCTGGGTATTTTATCTTTGTTGGTATTTGTTAATGGAGTCTTTTCTTTCATTATATCTTGTAACTGGCTGTTGCATATGAAAAATACTGATTTCTGCATATAAAGTTTACTTTGCTGAATTTTCTTGTTATGCTATTTTTTACTCAATTATTTTGATTTTTCCAAGTAATAATCGTATCACCTGCATACAGAACTGGTTTTATCAACTCCTTTTCAATTACTTTACCTCCAATTTTTTTTCATTTATGTAATTGTTTTGGCTCGTACCTCCAATGCCATGCTAATTAGTAGTGGTGAGTGTGGACATCACTGTCTTGTGCCTGATTTTAGTTAGAACACATACTTGTATTTCCCCACTAAGTATGATGTGGCTGAGTTAGACGTACCTGACCATGTTACAGAAGTATCTATTGATTACTATTTCATTACTTTTTTAAAATTAAGAAGGGGTGTTGAATTTTGTCAATTGCTCCTTTTCTGTAGATAAAGAGATGGCTATATATGAGATTACTTCCTTATCTGCGGATTTCTTCACATTTTAAAAATCCTACTTCATAGCTATTTAATCTTCTCATAGTCTAAAATTAAAAGAATATAGGAGCACGAATAGGCAGAGTACAGAGGATTTTTAGGGCAGTGAAACTACACTGTGTGATACGATAATGGTAGATACATATCATTATAGATTTGTCCAAACCCATAGAATGTAAAACACCAAAAGTGAACTCTAGTGTAAACTATGGACTTTGGGAGAATATGATGTGTCAACGTAGGTTCATCAATTGTAACAAATTTACCACTCTGGTGGGTGATGCCAGTAATGAAGGAGGTTATGCATGTTTGGGGGGCTAGGGGTATATGGGAAATCTCTGCACCTTCCCTTCACTTTTGCTGTATACCTCATACTGCTCTAAAAAAAATCAAATCTTAATTTTATCTATTTATTTATTTATGTTAGAGAGAGAGCGTGTGCATGAGTGGGGGAGTGGGGAGAGGCAAAGGAGAGGGAGAGACAATCTTAAGCAGACTCTGCACTGAGCTTGGAGCCCCATATGAGACAGGGCTCTATCTTACAACCCCGAGATCACAACTTGGGTCAAAACCAAGAGCTGGACACTTAACCGACTGTGCCACCCAGGCATCCCAAATCTTAATTTTAAAAGACAGAAGTTTCAAAGATTTATTCTAACTTATCCTTTTTCCTTTGACTTCTTGATTTCTTTTGTCACACCAAAAATTTTTTCTCTTTAATTCTATTTATATGATGATTTATAGTATTACATTTCCTAATATTAAGTCAATCTTGCATTCCTAAAATAAATCCACTTGCTATTATATGGTATACTTTTGACATACGATAAGTTTGGTCTTGGCATCAATACATATTAAGAGTAGGAAAGCTTTCCTTCTTTTTCTATCCTCTGGAATAGTTTAAATAACATCGACAATCTGTCCTTTAAAAAAAAAGATTTATTTATTTTTGCTTGAGAAAGAGAGAGGGCAGGCGGAGAGGGAAGGAAGAGAATCTCAAGCAGACTCCTCACTGAGTGTGGAGCCCAACCTGGGGCTCACTCTCACGACCCTGAGATCATGACCTGAGCAGAAACCAAGAGCTGGGGGCGCCTGGGTGGCACAGAGGTTAAGTGCCTGCCTTCGGCTCAGGGCGTGATCCCGGCGTTATGGGATCGAGCCCCACATCAGGCTCCTCCGCTATGAGCCTGCTTCTTCCTCTCCCACTCCCCCTGCTTGTGTTCCCTCTCTCGCTGGTGTCTCTATCTCTGTCAAATAAATAAATAAAATCTTCTAATAAAAAAAAAAAAAAGAAAGAAACCAAGAGCTGGACACTTAACCAACTGAGCCACCCAGGTGCCCCGACAATCTGTTCTTCAGTAGTTTAACAAAATTCCTTTTGACACTCTCTGGGCCTGGTGTGGTTTTTTTAGAACTAGTTCTCTAACAATTTTTCTATTTCATCTATGGAAATTGTTATAATTAGATTTTCTCTCTTTTGGTTCCTTTGATGTTATTCTTTCTCCTTTAAATCAGTGGCTTAATTCATTACTTTTCATTGATATAATAATTTAAGGCTAATCGTTTTGATTTTTGAATGATGTGAATATATTACCTATTTTAAAAAATTAAATTTTAAAAATTAAGAGAAGCCAAATCCATACTAACATTAAATTTTAACTGGAAGAACATAGTATGTGACAATATAAGCTGACCTCAACAACCAAATACTGAAACTTCTTTACTTTTCCTTTAGCACTTACCTTGAAGGGAATCCAATTTAGCTTTAATTAGCATTCTCAACCTTGCCACTTCTTGCCTTTTCAGCTCATCAAGTTTTGTCCTCACATGGTGACTTACTAAATCCAGTTCTTTGCTTAGCCTCCCACTCTGTCAAAATTAACAAGTTCGTTTGCTTTATTACGTTCCATTTTGAGACCAGACACAATATATTAAAATTAGGGTTATGATAAAGTAGTGATAAATACTTTTGACTAATTTAGATAAATTTGATATTACAAAAAGCAGTCCTTTCAGAAGATACTCAGTTTATAACTCTGAAATCAAGATATGTAAAAACCATATATTATGGAAAGAGCCCAAATGTCCATCAAGTGATCAATGGATAGAGAAGATGTGTGTGTATATATATATACACACACACATACACACACAAAATCGAGTATTAGCCGTAAAAGAGAATGAAATCTTGCCATTTGCAATGACATGGGTGGAGCTAGAGAGTATTATGCTAAGTGAAATAAGTCAGAGAAAGAAAAATACCACATGATTTCACTCCTATGTGGAATTTAAGAAACAAAACAGATGAATATGGGGGGGAAAAGAGAGGCAAACTATAAACCAGACTCTTAACTATAGAAAACACACTGAGGGTTACTGGAAAGGGGTAGGCAGGGGGGATGGGTTAAACAGGTGATGGGTATTAAGGAGGGCACTTCCTGTGATGAGCACTGGGTGTTGTATGTAAGTGATGTATCACAAAATTCAACACCTGAAACTAATAGTACACTGCAAGTTTACTGGAATTTAAATAAAAACTTGGAGAAAGAAAAAAAAAACCATATAATTGAAAGCATAATTAAAGCACAAAGGAGGAACTTGTAATGTAACTTGAATTGTTAAATGGTGCAGCCACTTTGAAAAACAATTTGGCAATTCCTCAAAAAGTTAAACACAGAATTAGCATATGACCCAGCAATTCCATTCTTAGCTATATACCTAAAGAATTGAAACACATGTTCACATAAAAACTTGTACCCGAATGTTCATAGCAGCATTATTCATACTGGCATAAAAGTAGAAATAACCAAATGTCTATCAACTGGTGAGCTGATAACCAAAATATGGAATATCCATAAAGTGGGATATTGTTCAGCCATAAAAAGAAATGGATGTACCAATATAAGCTACAATACAATGAACCTTGAAAACATTATGCTTAAAGAAACCAGACACAAAAGCCTACATATTGCATGACTCCATTTATGTGGAATGTCCAAAATAGGCAAATCAGAGATAGAAAGTAGATCAATGGTTGCCAAGGGCTAAGAGGGGGAAAAAGGAGAGTGATGGCTTAATGGGTACAGGGTTTCTTTTGGGGGGAAATAAAACTGTTTAAAAGTAGATAGTGATGTTCATGGGTAGATATACTACTGAATTACATGCTTTAAGGAGGCAAGTATTGGGGCGTCTGGGTGGCTCAGCCATTAAGTGTCTGCCTTAGGCTCAGGTCATGATCCCCGGGTCCTGGGATCAAGCCCCACATCGGGCTCCCTGCTCGGCAGGAAGCCTGCTTCTCCCTCTCACACTCCCCTTGTTTGTGTTCCCTGTCTCACTGTCTCTCTCTGTCAAATAAATAAATAAAATCTTTAAAGGGGCAAGTTTTAAGGTATGTGAATTACATTTCAATAAAGTAAGTTTAGGGGCGCCTGGGTGGCACAGCGGTTAAGCGCCTGCCTTCGGCTCAGGGCGTGATCCCGGCATTATGGGATCGAGCCCACATCAGGCTCCTCTGCTGGGAGCCTGCTCTTCCTCTCCCACTCCCCCTGCTTGTGTTCCCTCTCTCGCTGGCTGTCTCTATCTCTGTCAAATAAATAAATAAAATCTTTAAAAAAAATAAATAAAGTAAGTTTAAAAAATATCTTGGCCACCTTAAGCTTTAGTAATTACATATATAAATAACTTTTCAAAATTCATCTTTTTAAGGTTGTCTCCTTTGATTACTTTTCTCATAGATGAGTACTTAGATACATGTTCCAAAATTTAAGAAACAAAATAGCTAGTACCTTACTTTCTCTTGTTTATAAATGCATTTGCAATCACAAACTGCACAAAGTCTAACTAGCAATCAGGCAGACAAACCTTTTAGGACTAAGTCAACGGGGCCCACTGAGGAAGGTAAAGAAAAGAAACCCCCTACAAGGGAGACCAAGAAAGAATGTTCAGAGGTAAGAAGGAGAACTAGGACAATACACTGTTACAGAGCAAAAAGAGCAATATACTCAAGGACAGAGTGGACATCATTATTACAGAGAAAAATGGTTCTCAAAGTGTGGTCCCTAAGTAGAAGCATTAGCACCACCTGGGAACTTTAGAAATGCAAGATCTAGCCTAACTGAATCACGAAGTCTATAGGTGGGGCCCAGGAATCCGTGTTTCAACAAGCCCTAAAATCTGAGAACCACTGAGATAATAGAAAGGAGTCCAGTAAGAAGAGGAATAAAAAGTATTCCCTGGATTTGGCAATTAAGAAGTCACTGACATCCTTCATCAAAGTATATTCAGTGGAGTGATATGGGCAACGCCGTAATCTTTCCAGTCAGCAATATTTGGAAAGTGAAGAAATGTAGTAGGATTCCCCTTTCAAAATACTTGGCTGAGGGGTGCCTGGGTGGCTCAGTCCATTAAGCGTCTGCCTTTGGCTCAGGTCATGATCTCAGGGTCCTGGGATCGAGCCCCGCATCGGGCTTCCTGCTCAGCAGGGAGTCTGCTTCTCCCTCTCCTTCTGCCTGCCGCTCCCCCTGCTTGTGCTCTCTTCCTCTCTCTCTCTCTCTCTGTCTAAATAAATAAATAAAATCTTAAAAAGACTGATCAAAATACTTGGCTGAAAAGGACAAATTCTAACATTTTTCTCCCAGTTTTTCCTAAGAGTCTTTGCTGAGCTATTTATAATGTTTCTGTTGGCTTAAGTTTTATTTTCTATTTTAATTCTTATATCTTTTTCATTGAATAACTGTTTAACTTACTACATTTTGTCTCCCCCTGCCCCAATAGGGAATAGGAATTGACTGTGAAAAGCAGTTATAAAAGTATTCCCATACCAAACCAGGATTATCTCTCTATCGTACTTCCTATTATCCACCTTTTCTGTTACGTACACAATAATAATGTTCTTTTTAAAAAAGATTTATTTATTCATCTGAGAGAGAGAGAGAGAGCAGCAGAGGGGCAGAGGGAAAGGGAGAGAGAGAATCTCAGGCAGACTCCACACTGACTGTGGAGCCCAACGCGTGGCTCAATCTCATGACCCTAAGATCATAACCTGAGCCGAAACCAAAAGTTGGACATTTAACCCACTGAGTCACCCAGGCATCCTCCACAAATAATGTTCTTAATCCTAACTTAAGTAGATAAGAGACACTGAAAGTTCTACATTAAATGTTATTCACTCCAGGAAATCAGTTCCGTAGATCAAATTAATTCCTCAAAGGAAATGTAGATTACTCTCAAAATAATTGAGGGAAATTATTGGCATGATGCTATTACCTCTATCAGGAAAAATGACTTCCCACCTTTCCCCACTGCTGAATTATGTGTCCATGCTCTGCATCTCCAAAATATATTATACCCCCATCATATATTCATTTTAATAAACTTTTTCTAAATATTATTTATTCAGAATAAACAAGAGTCCGGAAAGAGTCTCATCTTTGTATTCCCAGTACTTAACTCAGTGTCTGGGATGTTCTAATGTCTGTTAAATAATTATTTATTACATTTACCTTTATTTCCTCTATGTCTGCTTTCTGGAGCTTTTCTCTGAAATGATTATCTGTTTCCAGCACATCAATCACTTGCTTAAGATATTCGTCATAATAAAGTCCAGTATCCTTCAAATTAAGAAACAAACAATAATGTTTCTGAAAGTTTTTCCTTCCCTGCATCTAAAGATCTCAATCCTAAAAAAAAAAAAAAAAAGACTAGCAAAATGTCATTGAGACGTATCTACTCTGATAGCTGGGACAAAGTTAAAAAGCTGTATTTCTCAAATGAAGAATTTTGTATCAGAACCAATGCAATGTTTTATTGTTACATAAAGGTACGTTTTCTGTATGGCTTAGACAATTAGAATTTAACCAATAATACTAGTGGGTTGATTTTACTCCACTGTCACCTGTCTCTCCTCATCACTGTATCTCCTTTGAATGTAATACCACGTTTTCTTGGCTAGTGAGCTCTCCATTGGAAATACATTATGATTAATTCTCCTGTGCATTATTTAATATGCGAACTACATTAAATAAATTGTCTAATATTAAACATATGCTTATCCAACATTCTTTTACTGCTCTTTCAGAAACAGTTCCTAAATGTACAATTTTTAAAGTAATAAATATTAGCAACATTTGGTTAAAATTCTTCCCACAAGGTTATCTTTATCATTTTACTTACTGGTGGTTCTATCTTTGCGCTGTCCACAGGTTGAGGATTTTTTACTTTTGTCTTGTCTATGTCTATAGGCACAGCTTCAAGAGCAGTAAGTAGACAGGAAACCAAGAGAAAGCAATATTGTAGTAAGATGGTCCTCCACCTCATCTGAAATAAAGGTATAATTATAGTAAGGTCCTGAAAAGATGTCTTCAAACTATAATTACATGTGTTCCCAATGCCATGTTAATAATATAACCAACTTCAAGAAATTTAATGCAAAATAGTTCTAGAAAGAGGTTAAAAATAGATTATAGCTTATCAAAATAATGCTTAATACAGATCACTAAAGAAAGTCAGGAGAGAAATGCTTTTCAACTAAAATTAAAAAGAAAAGGAAACAAAATTTCATTTATTTATTTTCTAAGATTTTATTTATTTATTTGACAGAGAGAGACCACAAGCAGAGGAAGCAGCAGAGGGAGAGGGAAAAGCAGACTCCCCGCCAAGCAGGGAGCCTGATGTGGGGCTCGATCCCAGGACCCCGGGATCATGACTTGGATCAAAGGTAGACGCCCAACCAACTGGGCCACCCAGGAGCCCCAGGAAACAAAACTTTAAAGTTTAAACAGCTTATAGTATAAGAAAACATTTAGTTAATTATAAAAGCTTCAAATAAAAATGATAATAAGGGTCTCAAAAATCTTAAAAAATTAATAGACCAAATTTAAGAAAAGGAGAAGTAAGGAAAAACTTTTTTTTTTTTCAATTAAAATACTAGGGAACCAAAATTGTTTCTAGATATATTTAATTTAGCTTCAACCTAATTTTGAAAATAAGTTGCTCTATAAATATAAGTTGATTTAAAGAGACAACTAGGTAAAATATTCTCTTAGCCTTACAAATATTATTTCATCACAGTAGTCATTTGCTAAAATTCTTTTTGCTCAATAATTTTTCAGATAAATAGTTCAATAAAATATCAAGCTTGAAACAAGAGAGAAGCAAGTATGGCTGTTCCCACAATATTATTCAGATTATGTTTATTCAAACAGTTTCCACGCCATATGGATCTTTAGTAGCTCTGGAGGACTAGAATGAATAAAAATCTCATATTTAATTGATTTTATACATACAGACTCATGTTAGGGTGCAAGTCAAGAATATTGGTCTGACCAGCTGTGTGGAATATGCATTATTTAACTCAGAATCTCCCAAACTTAGCTGACCATAGATTTTTTAAGTCACATTTTTAGCCATAGAACACAATTTGGAGAAGAGTATACTGCCTCATTTTCACCACAACCCTAGACAGTTGCCCTAAACAGGGCAGTGATTCGTTTACAGATAAAGAAAACTTGGATGAAAACAATTCACTCACAGACCATAGTCTTGCATTACAAAATCACTAGAACTCACGTTTTAGTGCTATTTCTAATACACCAAATTTTTTAGCATCTCTATTGAGATATAACTCACATGCCATAAAATTCACCCGTTTAAGGTACAGGATATGTCTATTCGGTAAAGATGCTACTCAAAGTTTAGTTCTCAAACCTGAAGGATCGAATCACCTGGGAGCTTGATTCTCAGGCTGCTCCCAAGACCTCTGGAATCAGAATCTCTGGGGTGAGGTCCAGAATCTGTTTTAAAAAACTTTCCAGATAAACACACTGAGGGTTGCTGGAGGGGTGGGGTGTGGACGGATGGGGTAACTGGGTGCTGGACATTAAGGAGGACACGTGTAATGAGCACTGGATATTATATAAGACTGAGGAATCACAACCTCTGAAACCAATAATACATTACATGTTAATTAACTAAAATTTAATTTTAAAGAATTGAAAGAAAGAAAAAAAGAAACTTTCCAGGTAATTCCTACATACATATGCTCAACCCCAAGATTCTTTCTCCTCTAGAACACTAGTTCTTCAACATGATCCTTGTGAGTAAATGTTTTTCAGGATGAAGTGTTTGGGAGATGATGGCTCAATGAAGCTTAAATAAAGTTTTCAGCATTGCAAGACTTTCGGAGCTTGTGATGGGCTACTATGCATTCTCAATCTTTAATAGAAGGATGATTTGTTTCTCCACAGAAAGTATATCTACCATGAATCACCTCCTCTTCTCACAATTATTTTTTATGACAACCAAAGTTTCTCATTCATGCTTCATGTCCATTACAGGTGTATATTTTATTTTTGGTTTTCATTTTTGAGAGGTAATTTACATGCCTCAAAACTTACTCTTTGAAATTGTACAATTCAGAGGATAATAGTATATGCACAAGGTTGTGCAATTATCACCACTATCTAATTTTTTAGAACATTTTCATCACTCCAAAAAGAACCCTGTACCCATTAACAGTCACTTCCCATTCCCTCATTCTCACAACCCCTAGCAACCATTAATCCACTTTCAGTCGGTATAGATTTGTCTATTGTGGACATTTCATATATATGGAAACATATAACATGTGGCTTTTGTATCTGGCCTTTTTCATTTAGCATTGTATTTTCAAGGTCCAGTCATGTTGTGCCATGAATCAGTATTTCATTTTTTTGTATAGCTTTTCCAAAGGACCATTTTACACCCCCACCAGCAATATATGCGGCTTCCAATCTCTCCACATCCTCACCACCATGTGTTATGGTCTTTTTATTACAGCCAACCTACTACATGTAAAGTGGTGTCTCACTTTGATTTTGATTTGCATTTCATTGACTAATAATGTGAGGCATCTTTGCATGTATTTATTAGCTTTATCTTTACCTTTTTAAAGAAAATTAAGTATCATTGAGCTAGTTGTTTTTTAAAAACCCTGAATGGAAACTTTTGTTACCTTTGCGAGTCCTGTGGGTCCCTGCAAACAGGCTGACCAAATGACCATTAAAAAGGGTAATCATGGCCCCAAAGTCCAAATTATGACTTAACTGCTCAAGTCAACTTTGATGTCTTCTACACAATTTCTAAAGTTTAATTGAGTCTCCATGGCCCCTAACATGGTACACATATAGTTGGAAAACGAAGAAGTGCTAACATTATTTGAATGGTCTTTCTATAAATGTGCCCGCAGAAAGCCAGTGATACACCTCTGTAACTGCATTTTGCAGACCTCCTCAGGAACTGTGACTAGCCCTAGATTTGGGCAACCCAGAGTTTGGAAGCATCTTTCACATAGACTCCTCCCCTCCACCCACGGTACCTCCAATGTCCTATTCTCTCCTTCTACCACGTATCACACATACACACAGGGCAATTAATAAGAAGTTCTGTCTCAGCAATTGGCAGCTGTCCCATATTTTGAAATATGCTCTTTTTCAAAAATAGTGTCCACCTTTACTTCAATATACAATAGAAGCCTGAGATTAATAAGAGTAAATTACAGTTAAATCGAATCTTGGAAGTGGAATCCCTTCTGCAATTTGTCTCTTCTTCTCCTATTGTTCTGCTAGGTTTCCCATAAATGAGAAGGGAAGTCAAGCGAGGATCATGTTTGTACATATGAATGTGTGTGTGTGTGTGTGTGTGCGTGCACACACATCTCAGCATCTCAAAATGACTAAGTAACAAGAAATCTCTGGGTATCTACTCTAAAACTTTAACTGAATTTATGGTTCATTAACTTTTAACTGGGACCCAGACTTATAAATAACTATAGAAACCATCAATTGAGTGTTTACTATGTACTAACAGTATGCTAAATCTTTTTTATATTAAGAAATTAATTCTTACGATGATTCTGTGAAATAAATATTATTATCCCCATTTTGAAGTACAGGAAACTGAGACATATCAGTTAAAAAAAAAACCTGATCCAGGTCAGTCAGGAGTAAGTCATTTTGCCATTGTTTGGGTCTGGGAATGACTGACTCCAAAGCCTACAATTGTTTTCAAGCAGCGGTTCTCAAAGTGTGATCCCTGGGGCAGCAGCAGCAGCATCACCTGGGAGTTTGTCAGAAATGCAAATTATCAAGGCTTTCTCCAGACTTCTAAATTGGAGAACCGGGGAGGGAGGGGCATAATCTGTTTGTTTGTTTTTTTTAAAGATTTTATTTATTTATTCATTCGACAGAGAGAGACAGCCAGCGAGAGAGGGAACACAAGCAGGGGGAGTGGGAGAGGGAGAAGCAGGCTCACAGCGGAGGAGCCCGATGTGGGACTCGATCCCGTAACGCCGGGATCACGCCCCGAACCGAAGGCAGACGCTCAACCGCTGTGCCACCCAGGCGCCCCGAGGCATAATCTGTTTTAACAAGCCCTACAGGTAATTCTGACGCATGCTAACATTTGAAAACATACTGCCTCCCTTTGCTTTGTTATTCACGAACCTCCTCTGCAAAGAGAGACAAAGAATGCTTATCTGAAGAGTAAATTTAGATCCTCAAGGAACAGAGAAATGGGTGTTACATCTAAGAAGAGTAAGGCAAAATTAAATTTAGGTCTATATTCTAATTCCAGCTGCACCACTCACTTGCTATGAGATCATAGAGCAGTTAATTAACTTTCCCCACTTCTTATTTTTAAAAATAATGGATTTTTTTAAGGGGAATTTAACTAAACCTCAGTACTCTCTAAGCTCTTAAATTCTATTACCAGTTTTTTCTTTTTGTTAAAGATGTTTTCCTGTTATATCATCGGAAATAATGGGGCACCTGGGTGGCTCAGTCAAGTGTCTGCCTTGGGCTCAGGTCATGATCTCGGGGCCCTGGGATGGAGCCCTGAGTCAGGCCCCTGCTCGGCGGGGAGTCTGCTTGTCCCTCTCCCTCTGCCCCTTCCACCCCCAGCCCCACAGCCTCGTGCTCTCTCTCTCTCTCCAAAAAAAAAAAAAAAAATCTTAAAAATAAGAAATGCTAATAAAATTGCTTGAGCTCACACCAATTGTATGAAATGATTGTTATATGATTTATTGCTTATTCAGCCAGTTTAAAATTATATCAGTAGAGGAAGTAGAAGATCTGGGTGCCAGGATACAAAGATACAAAAATTAACCACCAAAGAAACTTGCTATCTACATACAATAAAATGAGGCAAAGCCAGAAAGATTTCACATCTTCACTCCCAGTTGCCCTCTGATCAAAACTTAACACGTTTGCTACTGGAGGAGAAAGTTCCTTCTTGATTTCAGGTTCAGAGATTTCCAGACTTGCATTTCATTCAAGCTGGATATATTTTTACTTTTGTAGGAAGGAGATAATGAATTGTGGACTGCCATTTCAAATCCAAAAGCAGTTTCAATTTTTGATAACTTTAGAGGACAAAAGATTGAGAGTTCAAGGAGAAACTTGTTTGTTTTCAAATTAAATATAACAGAACTGGTTAAAAACAAATACAACCAAATGCAAAAAGACACATAGTAGATGATTCTATTTCTATCTAATGTCCAGAAAAAAGCGAATCCATAGAGAAAGAAAGTAGATTAATGGTTGCTTAGGACTACTGGTGGGCAGAGGCGGGAGTGAGAAATGACTGGTAATGGGCATGGGTTTCCTATTTGGGGTAATAAAAATGTTCTAAAATTAGACAATAGTGATGATTGTACAACTTTGTCAATATACGAGAAATTGTACACTTAAAAGTGTGAATTTTATGATATATGAATCAAATTTCAATTTTTAAACAGTAAGGAAAAACAGCAAAAAATCAGAGCCTATAAAAAATGTGAACAGAAAAAAAGAACAAATATAGTTTATAAACCATCATTAACCAATAAAAGTATGGAAGTATAAACTAGCCATTAGCTTTTCCTAATTATCCAATTTTTATATTCTTTTCTTTTTTTTAAAGTGGGTAGGAGCCCAATGCGGGGCTTAACTCATGACCCCTAGATCAAGACCTGAGCTGAGATCAAGAGTCAGACACTTAACCAACTGAGCCACCCAGGCACCCCTCCAATATTTATATTTTTAATGATTTTTGTCTGCTTAAACTATGATTACTAGAAAGTAAGTAAAAATCTTGCCATATGATTTTGGATTTATCTGTTTTCCTTATAATTCAGTCAATTTTATTTAAATATGTTGAGGCTATGTTATTAAATGCACACAAATTTAAGATTTTCTAGCTTTTTGGTAGATTTAATCTTTTATACATTTGAGTCAATTTATACCCTTTGCCTTAAGGTCTACTCTATTCGACAGTAATATAGCTAAATTTGTTTTCTTTTCTTTCTTTGTTTTTTCAATTTCAAATTAAGCTATTTTTTTTCAGGTCAACAATTTTTTGTTTTTTGTTTTTTTTTTTCATTTAAATTCAATGAATTAACCTATAATGTATTAGTTTCAGAGGTAGAATTCAGTGATTCATCAATCTTATAGAATACCCAGTGCTCATTATATCACATTTTCTTTTGATTAGTGTGTGGAGATACGCACACTTTTTAATCTAGCCTAATAATCTCTGTCTTTGGACTATTTTCTCTGTTTATATTTAATCAAATTACTGATAATGTATTTACAATTCCAAAATGCACAATTTCCTGAGTTTAACATCTCAGAGATCAAAGAGTGCTTTTCATTTAATGGAACTTTAAAATTATGATTCGCCAAGTGGCAATAGCAATATAATCTTTACTGTCTGTGCCTGAAAGTTACCATCGATATTCTTACACCCATTTCTTCGGATTGAGTTTTTGCATTGTTGTTACTTCACAAACTGAGTCTAATCGCCGTTTTTAATGTCTTCAAAAAGGATTAAATTATGATTTGGCATGGAAATAGAGTTATTGTGTAAACAGAGAAATGAAGCAGCTGATATTAGGGAAGCAAATACTTGATCCTAAAGGAATAACAGCAACTTCACTCTTTCTTGTAAAGGAACAACAAAGGGCTTTACCTGACTTTAGACAGGAAGACACCACAAGTAGACAAAACTCTGTTATACTTTGTTACTGAGATGAAACAAGTTTACCCTTGAGTATCAAACAAAGCAAATGAAGATAGTAGAAACTAACAAGGTCTCCAAGAATTTTTTTTAATTGTATGGGATAGGAGGCTGGTTTATGGATTCATGTATGGTTAAGGCAAATGTCAGTTTGTCAGAAACTTGCTACTAACACTGAACAGAAGCTGCATAACTTCCATGAAATTTAAGGAAAAAACAATGCTGAGTCAGCCAATAGGAAGTGCCGACAAAATCCTGGTGCTCTTTTATATACCTGAAAATGGTACACCAATGCTAAAGGTGCTAACAAGACTGATATCCTAAGAACAGGTTAGAGAGTAGCATATCACTGTAACACTATGCATAGATGACTTTGGCCGAAAGTTGCTGCCATAAATTTTAAATTTTATTTAAATTTTAAACTACAAAATAATTTCCCCAAAAATGTTATTGTATGCATAAAAGGGTAGAAGAAGGGTGATGGCTGAGCTAAAGGAAGGCTGGCTAAATCTGGTTTGAATGTCCAAGAGCCCTCCATAACCTGCTAAAGGTATTAGTCTAGTTCTTGATACATTGTGAGGCCAGTATCTGAATACTTAAAGAACAGGATGCCTGAAAAGTAACACAGCCTATTATTCCTGATGCCATGTCTAGACCACTGCAATCCTCAGTGTTGCAGTCAACAAACCACTGACGAAGGGGTCAAGGAAAGAAGATACATCTGAAAACTTTCCATTGTCACCTTCAAAGAAGCACTGGTATTAAAGCTTGCCAAATGAGTGTCGGAGGCTTAAAAGAAATTCCAGGCAAAGGGGCTTGAAGAATTTCCCAGAAGAAAATCACCCTCAGTCTCCTTAGCAGAAAGAACAATGTGCAGAAAAACACAGATGTTGACAAGTCTGAATCAAGAAAGTGTTTCAAAAGAATCAGACTAGGAATGTCCAAAAGTCCTAGGAATACTTTCATCAATTTCATTATGTACGCCCAAAGTGATGTGAGAAAAATCTGTGTCTACGTGAATCTAAAAATGCACTTTCAGTAAACATAAAATGAAGTTGTAAGTGACATAGTGTCATAGTTTACTTGCCAGTATTTTTTTCTATATGATATGTGTTGATGTGTCTTAATATCAGTGAAGTCTTAGAGTCAATGAGATGGCCTATCTTGGGTTTTAAATCAACCATCTTCTTTCAGATTTTCTATTTATTCTGCCTCTTTAATATTTAGTTCCTCTCCTTTCTTGACTTTTTTGTCTGTTTGTTTTTTTATTAGTGGAGGATTTAAAAAAAACTTTTCTCCCTATAATAGTTTCTAATCTTTTAGTATTTATTCCAGAAGTAATTAGGAAAACTAACTAAAACATATCTTTAAAAAAATTTTTTTAAATCCAGTATAATTAACATACCATGTTATATTAGTTTCAAGAATACAATACAGTGATTCAACAATTCTATGTATTACTCAGTGCTCATCATGGTAACTGTACTTTCAATCCTCTTTACCTATTTCACTCAAATCCCCACCTACCTTCCCTCTGGTAACCACCAGTTTGTTCTCTCTGTTTAAGAGCCTGTTTTTTTGTTTTTTGGGGGTTTTTTTTTCTGTTAAAATGTTTACTTCTTTATAAGGGCTCAAGAATATTAACTGTTATAACAAAACAAAAGGAGTGGAAAATTAGCACATTAGGTAGAAAAGTAATGAGACAAAAATTTCTTTAAATACCGAGACAGAGTCAAATGTGTCAGGTATATGTTTACAGATTTTTATAAATCCAATGATATACAAACATCCATACAAAATAAGGAGAGACACGTATAAGGAGAGGCAATGGGAAGATGGGGAAACTAACCTACTTTTCTTCCAATATCTGGTCAGTAAGAATGGCCTTCTTTCCTTTACCGCCCTCTTCTTTCATAAGAAGAAAAGAGATCCAAAGAAGATCGTGGGTGGAACTGTGCTGAAACAGTAGAGTGATCCAACCAGGAGAGGCAGATAATTTATGCTCTAAAGTCAAATAATCTGAAATTCTAAATCAGCTGGTGATCTCAAGACTGCGCCGAAAGCATTGCGCCCAAAGGCATCAGAGCCTTGAGCAAAAATACAAAGCAAGCAGAGTTCTGAAACTTTTTATACCATTCAGTAGATACAAAATAGTTTCCCTAAATTTCTAAGTCCTAAAAGGAAATTTATCTCTCTTCTCCTGTCTCCAACAAACCAAAATTCCCATTCACACACAGAGGTGGATTTTTTTAACTATTGATTCATACCAGTAGCTACCCAAATTAAACTTACTTGGGTGGGGGGGTTGTGTGTGAGTGTGTGTGTGTGTGTGTGTGCGTGTGTGTGTGTGCGCGCGCGCGCGTGCGCACTGGCGCACGCATATTAGATAGTTTCCTGTTTTGATTGTAGGGAGAGATATGCTGGAAATGGTTAAAAAGAATGGTCATGCGTAAGAGGGGTGAAGAGTACAGAAAACTGAGAGTAGCTTGTTTCTTCTTTTCTTGTTTCTCTATTCCTCCTTCATCTACCTTTTTCTCCCTCTTTCAACCCTCTTTTATTCTTCTTTGTTTTAAATCGAAGTGTATTTTCTTTAATCTATTGTACATATTTATTAATTTAACAACTATTTATTAAGTATCCTCTATGTACCAGATATGTTGGATACAAAGGTAAAACAAGAAAGACATGGTCCCTACACTTGTAGGCCTTCCAATCTACTGCAGAAGAGAGCCTACCAAATACACAGCTGCAATTTGATACTACTCAAAGCAACCGACACATTTCATTCAATCCTCATCAAAAGACCACTAACATTTTTCACGGAGCTAGAACAAACAATCTTAAAATGTGCATGGAACCACAAAAGATCCCGAATAGCCAATGCAATTCTGAAAAAGAAAAACAAAACTGGAAGCATCAAGATTTCAGATGTCAAGCTGTATTACAAAACTGTTGTCATCAAGAGAGTATGGTACTGGCACAAAAACAGACACATAGATCAATGGAATAGAGAACCCAGAAATGGACCCACAACTATATGGTCAACTAATTTTCAACAAAGTAGGAAAGACTACCCAATGGAAAAAAGACAGTCTCTTTAACAAACGGTGTTGGGAAAACTGGGCAGCAGCATGCAGAAGAATCAAACTGGACCCTTTCTTAGACTATACACAAAAATAAATTCAAAATGAATAAAAGACCTAAGTGTGAGACAGGAAACATCAAAATCCTAGAGGAGAACACAGGCAGAAATCTCTTTGACCTCAGCCATAGTAACTTCTTACAAGACACATCACCACAGGCAAGGGAAACAAAAGCAAAAATGAACTACTAGGACTTCATCAAGATAAAAAGCAAAGGAAAAAAAAGGGGGGAAAGCACATCAAAGGAAACAATCAACAAAACTAAAAGGCATCCTATGAAATGGGAGAAGATATTTGCAAACAACATATCTGATAAAGGTTTAGTATCCAAGATCTACAAAGAACTTATCAAACTCAACACCCCAGAAACAAATAACCCAGTTAAGAAATGGGCAGAAGACATGAATAGACACTTTTCCAAAAAGGACATCCAGGTGGCCAACAGACACATGAAAAGATGCTCAACATCATTCAGCATCAGGGAAATGCAAATCAATACCATCTCATTGTCAGGATGGCTAAAATTAACAACACAAGAAACAGCAGGTGTGGGTGAGGATGCAGAGAAAGGGGAACCTTTGGATTGAAGACCTACATGTGAGACCTGAAACCATAAAACTTCTAGGAGAAAACAAAAGCAGTAATCTCTTTGACATCAGTTATAGAAACATCTTTCTACATATTCTCCTTTGGCAAAGGAAACAAAAGCAAAGTAAACTATTGGGACTATACCAACATAAAAAGCTCTCACAGAGGGAAGGAAACCATCAACAAAATAAAAGGACAATCTACTGATTGGGAGAAGATATTTGCAAATGACATATCCAATAAGGAGTTAATATCCAAAACATATAAAAACTTACACAACTCAACACCAACATAATAACAATAATAATCCAATTAATAAATGGGCAGAGGACCTCAACAGATATTTTTCCAAAGACGACACAGAAATGGCCAACAGACACATGAAAAGATGCTTAATATCACTGATCATCAGGGAAATGCAAATCCAAACAATGAGATATTACCTCACATCTGTCAGAATGGCTAAAACAAAAAGCACAAGAAATAACAAGTGTTGGCGAGGATGTGTAGAAAAAGGCACCCTCATGCACTGTTGGTGGGAATGCAAGCTGGTGCAGGCACTGTGGAAAACAGTATGGTGGATCCTCAAAAAAATTAAAAATAGAATTACCATATGATCCTGTAATTCCCCTGCTGGGTATTTACCCAAAGAATATGAAAACACTAATTCAAAAAGATATATGCACCCTTATGTATACTGCAATATTATTTATAACAGCTAAGGTATGGAAGCCACCCAACTGTCCATCCTTTGGTGAATGGATAAAGATATGAGATATACACACCATGGGATATACACACCATGAAATATTACTCAGCCATAAAAAGAATGAAATCTTGCCATTTGCAACAACATGGATAGACCTAGAGGGTATAATACTAAGTGAAATAAGTCAGTCAGAGAAAGACAAATACCATATGATTTCACACATGTGTGCAATTTAAGAAACAAAGCATATAAACAAAGAAAAAAGAGACAAACAAAAAAAGACCCTTCACTGTAGAGAATCAACTGGTAGTTGCCAGAGGGGAAGTGGGGGGGGGGGGATAGATAAAATAGGTGAAGGGGATTAAGAGTACACTTACATTGATGAACACTGATGAACACTGACTAATACATAGAATTGTTGAATCATAATATCATACATCTGAAACTAATATAACACTGTATATTAATTGTACTTAAGTTAAAAAAATTAAAAATGTAAAAAGGAAAAAAATAGTTTTTATACATGTAAGTCCCTTGATTATCTTATTTGGGGTCAAAGGTTCTAGAGCAGAAAAAAAGGGAAATTGAAGCACTAGTCAAAGAATTACTGAACTTTGTGCCCAAGTAATACAAGGAAAAATTCCAAACCTTGCAAAAACACAAATATACTTTGTAGAAATAAAATCCTAAATTGTTCCTTATTTTGGTTGTAATATGACTAAAAGATTGATAGATTCAATCAATCTTTAGATTCTTCTCCCCCCAGTTTCCATTTCCTGAATTTCCATCTCTTCCTTGAAACTTGAGGTCAGTTCACTTTCCTTTTTTTTTTTTTTTAAAGATTTTATTTATTTATTTGACAGAGAGAGAGACAGCCAGCGAGAGAGGGAACACAAGCAGGGGGAGTGGGAGAGAAGAAGCAGGCTCGCAGCGGGTGAGCCTGATGTGGGGCTCAATCCCAGGACTCTGGGATCACACCCTGAGCCGAAGGCAGACGCTTAATGACTGAGCCACCCAGGTGCCCCCAGTTCACTTTCTTTACAGATACAGTGGCAACTGAACCATTTCACATGACAAGTATAAGGTATATTTATATAATATTTACAAGGTAAATTCTGGAAGGGAATAAATTAGTGATATATCTAAGTAAATTAAGGAAGGGCTAGTAGTTGAGTGGAAATTTCAAGACAGGTAACAAGTGGTTAAAAAAAAAACAGACACATAAGGAAGACAAAAGTGTGCCTTATGTGACAATATTGAACTTAAATGTACCTTGAGATAGATTATGCTTTCAACATATATTTACTTCCTGATGATACCATTAGGATAACTTATCTCTGTCTTTTTAGTACCTTGTATAAGGCAAACGGCTCAATAAATGTTAGCTCTTTTGAACACATCCATAAATTGTACAAGAAACATCTATTGAGCATTTATGAGTAATTTAAAAAACTAACCAGACTTCTAAAGGAATTAGAAAAAGAAAAGCAAAGCCCACAGTTAGTAGAAGGAAGGAAATAATAAAGATCAGAGCAGAAATAAATGAAATAGACAACAAAAGGGGGTGGGGGGAGAGAGAGAGATCAACAAAACCAAGAACTAGTTCTTTGATAAGATTAACAAATTGATAGCCAGACTCATCAAGAAAAAAAGAGGGAGGACTCAAATAAATGAGATAAAAAATGAAGGAAGAGAGGTACTGAGACTAGATGAAAAATTATATGCCAACAAACTGGACAACCTAGAAGAAATGGATAAAGTCCTAGAAACCATACAATCTTCCAAGACTGAATCAGGAAGAAATAAAAAATCTGACAGACCAGGGTGCCTGGATGGCTCAGTCAATTAAGCATCCAACTCTTGATTTTGGCTCAGGTCATGAGCTCAGGGGCCTGGAATCAAGCCCCACATTGGGCTCCATGCTCAGCAGGGGGATTCTCTCCCTTTCCCTCTGCCCCTCCCCAAAACTCATGCACGCTCTCTCTTAAATAAATAATAAATCTTTTTTAAAACTCTGAACAGACCAATCATTAGTAACTAGAACTAGAAGTTGAATCAAAGAACTCCCAAAAAACAAAAGTCCAGGACCATATGATTTCATAAATTCTACCAAACATTTAAAGAGGTAATACCTTTCCTAAAAAACAGAAGTGGAAGGGGGTGCCTGGGTGGCTCATTAGTTAAGCATCCGACTCTTGATTTCAGGGTCATGATCTCAGTGTTGTGAGATCTGAGCCCCACATTGGACTCCACGCTCAGTGGGGAGTCTGCTTGAGAATCTCTCTATCCCTCTCCCTCTGCCTCTCCCCCCACTCTTTTTCTTTCTCTCTCTCTCAAGTAAATAAATAGGGATGCCTGGGTGGATTAGTTGGTTGAGCGTCTGCCTTCAGCTTACATCATGATCTCCAGGTCCTAGGATTGAGCCCTGTGTCGGGCTTCCTGCTTAGTAGGGTGTCTGTTTCTCCTGCTCTCTCTCTCTCTCTCTCTTTAGTCCTCCCCACTGCTCATTCTCTCTCTCTCTCTTTCTCTTAAAAATCTATAGAAAAAGTAAACAAATCTTAAAAAAAGAACAAATTTAAAAAATAGAAGAGAAAGGAAAACTTTGAAATTCATTCTATTAGACCAGCATTACCCTGATACCAAAACCAAAGACACTCCAAAAAAAGAAAACTACAGACCAATATCCCTAATGAACATAGATGCAAAAATCCTCAACAAAATATTAGCAAATCAAATTCAACCATACATTAAAAGGATCATTCACCACTACCAAGTGGGGTTTATTCCAGGGATGCAAGGATGGTTTAATATCTGCAAATCAATCAACATGCTATATCATATTAACAAAATGAAGGATAAAAACCATACAATCATCTCAATAGATGTAAAAAAAAAAAAAAAGCACTTGACAAAATTCAACATCCCTTCATAAAAATTCTCAACCAAATGGGTTTAGGGGGAACGTACCTCAATATAATAAAGGCCATATATAACAAACCCACAGCTAACATCATACTCAATGGTAAAAAACTGAAAGCGTTTCCTCTAAGATCAGGAACAAGACAAAGATGTCCACTCTTGCTACTTTTAATCAACATAATAATGGAAGTCCTAGGCATAGCAATCAGACAAAAAAAGAAAAGAAAAGAAAAGAAAAGAGAAAAAAGGGCATCCTAATTGGTAAGGAGGAAGTAAAACTGTAACTATTTGCAGATAACATGACACTACATATAGAAAACCCCAAAGACTCCACCAAAAAATTATTAGAACTAATTAATGAATTCAATAAAGCTGCAGGATACAAAATTAATATACAGGAATCTGTTATTTCTATATACTAAGAATAAAGTAGCAGAAAGAGAAATTAAAAAAAAAAACCCAATTACAGTTGCATTAAAAAAGAATAAAATATGTAGAATAAATTTAACCAAGGAGGTAAAAGAACCATACTCTGAAAACTATAAGAAGACATTGATGAAAGAAACTGAAGACAACACAAATGGAAAGATATACCATGCTTATCGATTGGAAGAATTAATACTGTTAAAATGTCCATACTACCCAAAACAATCTATAGATTCAGTGCAATCCCTATCAAAATACCAACTGTACTTTTCACAAAACTGGAACATAATCCTTAAATTTGTATAAACCCACAAAAGACCCTGAATAGCCAAAGCAATCTTTTTTTTTTTTTTTTTAATTTGAGAGAGAGAGCATAAGCAAGAGGAGGGGCAGAAGGAGAGGGAGAATCCCAAGCAGACTCTGCACTGAGCACAGAGCCCCATGCAGGGCTGATCCCAGGACCCTGAGATCATGACCTGAGTCAAAATCAAGAGTTGGATGCTTAACCAACTGAGCCACCCAGGCACTCGCCAAAGCAATCTTGAGAAAGAAGAACAAAACTGAAAGTACCATAATCCCAGATTTTTATGCTATAGTACAAAGCTATAGTAATCAAAACAGTATGGTACTGGCACAAAAATAGACACATAGGTCAATAGAACAGAATACAGAGCCCAGGTATGCCTGGGTGGCTCAGTCGGTTAAGCATCTGCGTTCAGCTCAGGTCATGATCTCAGGGTCTTGGGATCAAGCCCCTCATTGGGCTCACTGCTCCTCAGGGAGTCTGCTTCTCCCTCTCCTTCTGCCCCTTCCCCCGCTCATTTGTTCTCTCTCCCTCAAATAAATAAAATCTTTAAAGAAAAGAAAAAAAAAGAATACAGAGCCCAGAAATAAATCTATGCTTATATAGTCAATTAATCTACAACAGAGGTAGCTGGGTGGCTCAGTCAGTTAAGCATCTCACTCTTGATTTGGCTCAGGTCATGATCTCAGGGTTGTAAGATCAATCCCTGCATGAAGCACCATGTCGGGCTCCCTGCTTAGTGGGGAGTCTGCTTGAGATCTCCCTCTCTCTCTCTCTCTGTCTCCCTCTCCCTCTTCTGCTCCCCTACTTGTATGCATGTGTTCTCGCTCTCTCTCTTAAATATTTTTTTAAAAAGATTCTCTCTCTCCCCCCTCTCTGCCCCTGCCTGCCACTTGCACACTCTCTCTTTCCCTCTAAAAAAAAAAAAATTAATCTGTGACAAAGGAGACAAGAACATACAATGGGGGAAAGATAGTCTTCAATAAATGGCTTTGGCAAAACTAGGCAGCTACATGCAAATGAATGAAACTAGACCACTTTCCTATACCATACATAAAAATAAACTCAAAATGGATTCAAGACCTATATGAGAGACCTAAAACCATAAAATTCCTAGAAAAAAAAAAAACAGGCACTCTTCTCTTTGACATCAGTCTTAGCAATATTTTTCTAGATATGTCTCCTTTGGCAAGGGAAACAAAAGCAAAAATAAACTATTTGGACTACATAAAATTAAAAGCTTTTGCACAGTAAAGGAATCCATCAACAAAATAAAAAGGCAATCTACTGAATGGGAGAAGATATTTGCAAATGATATATCCAATAAGGAGTTAATATCTGAAATATATAAAGAACTCATACAACTTGATAGCAAAAAAACCCAAATCCAATTTAAAAAAGGGCACAGGACCTAAACAGACATTTTCCCAAAGAAGACAGACAGATGGCCAACAGACTCCTAAAAAGATGCTCAACCTCACCCATTATCAGGCAAATACAAATCAAAACCACATTGAGATATCACCTCACACCAATCAGAATAGCTAGTATCAGTGAGATAAGAAATAACAAGTGTTGACCAAAATGTAGAAAAAAGGGATCCCTTGTGCACTGTTGGTGGGAATGTAAATTGATACAATCACTAGGAAAACAGCATGAAGGTCTCTCAAAAAATTAAAAATGAAATACCATAATCCCATTGCTGGGTATTTACTCAAAGAAAATGAAAACATTAATTTGAAAAGATATATGCATCCGTATATTTACAACAGTGAAGAGATGGAAGCAACCTCAGTGTCCATTGATAGATGAGCAGATAAAGAAAATGTGGTACGTATCCTGGAATGTTACTCGGCCATAAAAAAGAACAAAATCTTGTCGTTTGCGACAATATGGATATACCTAGAGGGTGTTACGCTAAGTGAAATAAATCAGATGAAAGTCATATTCCATATGATTTCACTTATATGTGGAATCTAAAAAACAAAACGAATGAACAGACAAAAGAGATTCATAAATCCAGAGAACTGGTGGTTGCCAAACGGAAGGGAAGTAGAAGGATGGGTAAAATAGGTGAATGGAATTAAGAGATACAAACTTCTGGTTATAAAATAAATAATCATGGGGATGAAAAGTGCGGGACAGGAAATATAGTCAATAATAGTGTAGTAACTTTGTATGGTAATAGATGGTAAGTACACTTACTGGAGTAAGCACTGGGTAATGTATAGAACTGATGAATCGCTATGCTGTATACCTGCAACTAATAACATTGTCAGTTATATCTTAATAATAAAAGTAACAGTAATAACCAGAACAAATAGTAAGACAGGATAGCTTCAATAATGAATCACAGGATAAAAGTAAAAAAAGAAACACAATTTATTAAAGTTATTTCATTCTGAAGACAATGATCAGACAAAGCTCTTCTGTGGTAATTACCGAAGCTTCTAAGAGTGGTCATCATTGCTTACAGATCTCAGAGATGAAAGAGAAAAAAAAGACCCATAGTATGGCAGAGAGTCCTATTTGCCTGTCAATATCCAAATCTTCCCTTCCTTCTCAGTCACAAAAGCCCAATTTTATTCAGGGTGGCTATGCATCCAGCTACATTTCCCTGCTTCCCTGGTAACTTGAGCTTTGGTTTGGGAAGTCTCCTTAAAGGAAGAGGATCCATCTTTGCCTTTGCCTTGCCGCCTGGAACTTGGCTGTGATGATTAGAACTCTGGCAGCTATCTTGGACTCCAAGGACCAGGGCCACGCCTTAGGGATGGCAGATCAAAGAACTGGGAAAAGCTTAGGTCCCTGATAACTTTATGAAGCTACTACACCTATCCTAGACAACCTACTTCAAGAATTATTTTACATGAGGGGCGCCTGGCTGGCTCGGTCAGTTAAGCATCTGTCTTCAGTTGGGGTCATGATCCTAGAGTCCCAGGATCGAGCCCCACATGGAGCCATGCATTGGGCTCCCTTTCAGTAGGGAGGCTGCTTCTCCCTCTGCCCCTCACCCTCTCTCTCTCACACTCTTAAATAAATAAATATAATCCTTTAAAAAAAAAGAATTATTTTACATGAGAAAATAAATATTGTGTGTTTAAGCCACCGTTAAATCTGTTCTATTTTTTGCTTTCTTAACTGATCACTTACCTTCAGATAAGTAAAGAATTTTTATCTTCTTTTTACAGATCGGGCAACTGAGATCCGGAGAGGTAAGATGAGTTGCACAATATCAAATTAATGAAGAGGTGGGTCTTGGCTCCTAGGTCAACGCTTTTTCACTAAAAACAGACTCAACGAGTTCTAGATGTAAAAAAGAAGAAGAAGAAGAGGAAGAGGAAGAGGAAGAAGAAGAAGAAGAAGAAGAAGAAGAAGAAGAAGAAGAAGAAGAAGAAGAAATAAAAACAGATTAAATACAACCATAAATGTAGCCTTATTACAGTAGTAATGGCACATGGTAGTACATATATTTGTCACATCCTATAAATAGAAAAAGTACCAAATTTTTATGATGTGGAAGGAGACTAAATTATATCAAAATCCAGCAGAAAGGGGAGAGAGAAATATTAAATAAACAGAATCAAAGGCCACAATAAACAAAGATATTGGTTTATTATGCCAAGGCTTTACCGTATCACTCCCCTTGTAAAAGAATTCAGACTAAAAGCTTACTTTCCTCAGCAATGAGATTTCAAGATATAGGGTAAGTTTTCTCATTAAATCCTTAACTGAAATTTTTCTTAAAATCCTTAACTAGAATCTTTCTTTACTCTTACCACCACTTTAAAAAATTTAACCTTGGCCCCAGTCTCAGTCACAGAGATCAGTAATAAAGCAGAAGAGCTCAAATTTTCTTTTTTAAAACCCCACTACCTGTGAAATACAAGGCAGTTGGCTCATGTGCAAACTCACTGGTGAACAAAAGGAATTATTTCTAAGCAGTCTATATATTTCTTTCTTTTTATGGTATATTAACATAAAATCGTCTAAGCGGGGGAGTGATCATACACATGTTATACGAAGAAAAGGCATATGACTTTTATTAACACAGGATGGTCAAAAATAAACAACAGATTGAATCCTTATCACTCCCATTTACTGGCAAGCTATTTGCCTCTCTGATTCTCAATTTTCCTACCTATAAACTGAGCTCATACTTCTTCATAAGCTTTTGATTGGCTGAAAATAAGAATGAACACATGGCAACGAGCACAATGCATGGCAATAGTAACTGCTCGGTAAATATTAATGCCCTTCGTGTCTTGAAAACGAAACAGCTATATAAAGTAATAAAAATCTGTTCTGTAAACACGCAAAGTTATAGAACCTAAAAGGCAATATACCAGTTTGACATACCACATTTTAATGTCATTTTTGGAAAGGCTGCATTAGAACTCTCCTCTGAGCACTGCCACCACCAAAGTCCTGATGCAGCTGTAGGCCACTGAAAGGAATACATCCAACAAAAGAGGAGTACCATCTCTTCCTCCCTGGGATTAAAACAAGAGTCCCAGGTTTCTTTCTCCAAGGCACTGCCCTTGGCCAGGAAACATTGGTTGCTCCTTCTTGCTGTCAATGTCATAATTTAACAGTGAAAAGGAGCAGGGTGGAGAAAAATAAACGGCTTCTGAGTTTCTCGATGGCAGCAGTGATGAGGGAGACCAGTACCCTGGGACTCAACTCCATTTTTCCCTTTAAAAATGAGATTCCACAGGAAAGCGAGATTCGAAAGAAAGTATCAGATGTATGACCAGCTGAGCTGGACTCCAACCTTCCGTGAATCAAGATATTAGTATAGATACTGGAGGGCCTGGCTGGCTCAGTCAGTAGAGCATGCTACTCTTTATCTCGGGGTTGTGAATTCCAACCCCACCTAGGGAATAGAGTTTACTTAACTAAAAAGAAAAAAATTTTTTTTAATGAGAGTCCACAGGAAAGTGAGATTCAAAATAAAGCATTAAATGTATGACCAGCTGAGCTGGACTCCATCCCTTCCATGTATCAAGATATTAGTATAGATATTAATGTGCTTAATGCTCATATCTGTAGAAAATGACCATCATATTGCCTTTTTTTTCAATGAAAAAAATTTTTCAATGAAACCAGAAACTGTTTCTCATCTGTACCACTCAATAAAAAAATTTATCAAAATTACAATGTCTCCATTATTCATATATACTGTACTCTGGATAACTACAATACAATATGCCAAAAAGCTCTGCCAAATTAAAAAAAAATTAAAAAATTTTAAAAAGCTCTGCCAAAAATAAAAGCATGCAACTGTTATCTCAATTTCCATTAGGTTTCTTTAAAATTTTTAAAACAGAATTCTGGGACCAGAAATGATCTCAGAGGTGCTTTGGTTCAGACCCAACTTTTATAAAAGTTTACAAAGCATAAGGAAGCTAAGTGACCTGGCCAAAACTATTTGACAGAGCCAGGATTGGAATCTGGCCATCAAATTCTAATCAAGAATAATTTTCACCATTTCATGTTTTTTTTTTTTAACTTTGGATTGAAAATCAATATGTGATTGAGATTTTTTCCTTAAATAAATTATTTGAAATTGTGAGGAGCATGTTTTTAAGGCCTATGAACTAATTGCACATATCCAACATAAAAATAACAAATTTCCCCCTTCTAGACCTTCAGATATTCAGAAAAAGTTAATCATCTATCATACCAAATACAGTCAACTCAATTACTCACAATACTTAAAAGATTATCCATTTCAAGGATTACTTTCAATACATTTTAAAAACGTATTAACACTTGATTCTTCAGGCTACGCAATACTTAAAAGGGTATTTTCCTCAGTCATCAAAAGGGCCCTGAGAAAGTGGAAAGCAACTTAAACATTATTCTAAACAACAAAATTAATTGGATATATCTATAGAGATATACAACATGTCCCCAAAGGAAAAGACACTGGTATTGATCATGCTACCGAGAGTCTATTTTAGCAACCATGATCAATAACTAGTGTTTTGAAAAGTACCCTCATTGTTTTCTCTGTGCATTTCGTTTTAACTGGTATTTACAGGGCACAGACCAACTTGGCAAAAGTTGAACAGTAAGTACCAATCCGCAGATTAAGGTGAACACAACCAGGACTTTGGCCATGGCAAGACAGGTATATTAAGACTGCTGCAAGGAGGTGCCTGGGTGGCACAGTGGTTAAGTGTCTGCCTTCGGCTCAGGGCGTGATCCTGGCGTTATGGAATCGAGCCCCATATCAGGCTCCTCCGCTATGAGCCTGCTTCTTCCTCTCCCACTCCCCCTGCTTGTGTTCCCTCTCTCGCTGGCTGTCTCTATGTCTGTCGAATACATAAATATAATCTTTAAAAAAAAAAAAAAAGACTGCTGCAAGAGAACAACACGAGTAACCACAAGGAGGCGGAAATGAATTTTTCACTAGAAAGTTAGACCAGATCATGGAGAGTTTAGAGAACGAGATGAGAAACAGGAGTTTCCACGTTCACCCCAATCACAAGAGTAATAGTATTTGAGATTTCTCATTCTAAATCTCCATTTTTTAAAAAATTTTGGGCCCTATTAACTGACGAACATTTGTTGAGACATTTGTTCGGCATTTGTTGAACTTGCTGATCAAGTTTTACGAAACAAGAACTCACATTCAGCTTCAATCAAGATGAATCCTGAGGTAATTTCTATGAGGGACAAGATGCAAAAATCTGGGTATTGCCTGACTATTCAACAGAATTCACCAAGGAAGGCCCTAAGAAACAAAAATTTAAATAAATCTTAAAAGAAGCTACAGGTTATAGGATCCAAATCTAGTCATACTGCTTTTAACAAATTCTTTAAAGCAAATGTCTCCTCGATTCTTTCAATTCTTACAGGGGAAGTCCAGAATCTCCTTCAAAGAAAACTATCAGAAATATTTGCATATTAGATCCAAATCTATTAACCATATACTACTTTTAATAAATTCTTTAAAGCAACTGTCTCCACATTTTTTCCCGATTCTTTAGAGAAAGTCCAGAATCTCCTTCAGACAGAATTGACTATCAGAAATATTTGCATTTACCCTCCCTCCTCCCCCTTCTCCCTTTTTTAGCCAAGAGAATAGTAGGTGGTTTGATGTTCATATTCACCCATGGATTTAATAGCCTTAATAAAAGGCTTAGATGGGAGCACTTACTTATTCAATTGTGTAAGTATACATTATCCAATTTAGGAGTTTAGTGGACACTGAGAATCTCAAGAGGTTCTGTCTCCCAGAAATCAGAATAATGGTTCAAGGGTCATGTTCACATTTTCTCCCTCCCTCTTTCTTTCTCTCCCTCTCTCCCTGTTTCTGTCTCGATATTATACAATATCGGGATATTGCGGGCCGCCTAGGTGGCTCAGTCCGTTGAGCGACTGCCTTTGGTTCAGGTCATGATACCAGGGTTGGGCGATCGAGCCCCATGCCCGGCTCTCTGCTCAGCGGGGTGCCTGCTTTTCCTTCTGCCTGCCGCTCCCTCTGCTTGTGCTCACTCTCTCTGACAAATACATAAAATCTTTAAAAAATGTATCTGGATATTGTAAAATGATTGCCTAGCAAGACCACTTGCCAGCACCGACCACAAAAACAACTACATTCATTCGCTGAGTTACCATTTAGGAAGTGCAGCAAGGAAGTGGAAGTACTATTTCAGAAACAGAAAGAGCTCATCTCACAGCAGTGACTTCTCACTTAAGGGAAAACAATAACCACAGCTGACACGAACTTTCTCCAAGTGTCAGGGGTTGCGGGGTTAACAGACAGGCAGAAGAGCTGGATTCGCCGGCCTAGTTTTGCTTGACCGCCCCGGGAGTGATGTGCATCAGCAGGGCACTGGTGGGTACACCCCCCTTCTCAGTGGGCACCTCCCTCGCCCATCGACCTGCCAAGGCGAGGCTGGACCCTGTCGGGGTCTCGGTCCTGCACTCACCCACGCCTGCTCCCCGCCAAGAGCCTATCGCCTTCATCTACCCCAAAGAAAGCTTGGGTGCACTGCTGCGAGTGGAATGGAAAAAGGGACCCCACGCCTCAGGCTGCAACTGGAAGCGCCCCTCCACTGGCGCCCGCCGACTGTGCGGTTCCCCCCGCCATTCTCACTGCAGCGTAGGGCAGGCGAAGCCCTGAGCCCTATCTCCGGACCCGCTCCAGCCTCCCGCCGCGATGATCCGCACCCACCTCGGGCCCCCGGCCTTACCAAGCCGGGTCTCGGCGCTCGAGGCTCCGCCTGCTGAATGCACGCAGTACATAAACCTGTCTCTCCAGCCCCCCGCCCGCGGTTTTGCTCTGTACCGCTGCTGACCGCGCGCTCCCGCCTCTTCGCTGCCTTGGCGACAGTCCCCGCCCCTCCGACAGCCTCTGATTGGTCCGACTAGGATGGCGGAAGTTGCGGATTGGCGGGGTCGGAGACGAGGCCGCGCCCGGGGGCTGAGAGGCGGGCGGCGTGGACCAGGAAAGCGAAGGAGCCTGGGGGAGCCTAAGCCAAGAGGGACGTGGCGCTCTGCGACGCGGGCGGGCAAGCCGCGCCCCTTCCTTCTTCAGCTCTCATGGAGAAACCTGCGAAGCAGGATTTGGGCGGGTGAGGTGCTGTCCCGGGATCGGGACAAAGCCCCAGGGATCGCCTCCCCCTTGGCCGCTGGCCTGCGCCCGCAGCGCTCAGACGGATCAGAGATAGGCTATCAGGCCCATTTTCGCCTATAGGCCTCGCTCGGGGTGACACCCCCCCCCCCAGTCTCCTCCACGGCGGGAATCTTTCTCGTAACCGCATCCTCACCAACCCCGGTTATGCAGGGCCCCCGGCCACTGAGGTTGATTGCTTCTTAACTACCCCTTCTGTCACACCGTTCCGCGCACAGACCTCTTTTCTCTATAGCCTCCCCTCGGAGAACTGAGGCATTACGGCACTCCCCCTCACTTTAAAGGTGGGAAAACTGAGGCTCAAAGATATACGTGGTTTGAGGGTTAGAGAAGCTTTTGGAGCCTCGAGGCTGATTTCAAAGCATGTGTGCCAAATAATTGTACCGCTCTGAGCCTTGGTCTTCTAGCTTGTAAAAAATGGTACCTACCTCAGAGTTCTTAGTGAAGATTAAATGAGTAGAACATTGCAGAAAACCGGTACAGAACCTGCTGCGTGTATGTTAATCCTGCTTGCTTCTTTTTACCAGGAAATAAAGGCGGGTAGTAACAAACTGCACCAGTTTGGAGCCAGACTGCTTATGTTGCAAAACCGGATTCAGCTTACCATACCAACTCCAAGTTACTTAAGCACTTTGTGCCTCGGTTTCCTTGTCTGTAAAATGGGGAATATAATTGTATCCCCCTCCATACAGCATAACAGTAGAAAAGTAACTAGTACATACTAAGTGCTCAATAAATGTTAGCCATTCTTACCCTAGTGGCTGAGCTAGGACTGTAATTCAAGTCTTTGGATTGCAAGACCAGCAAACTTTCCTCTTACTTCTCATCGACATGCTTAGAACAGTGCCTCAAACCTTTTTAAGGTTCAGTTAGAAACACTTGTCCATTTTCTTTAAATCAAAATCTTAAACTATCTCCCTTATCATCATCAAAGTCTTAGGATGTTGTGATTCTGCCTCTAATGAAGGTTTAATAGCAGAGGCAAAGGTAAGGAAAATAATCATGTTCTGTTCTGATGGATAGATTGAAGAGGTAAAAGCACTGGAGTAAGAAAGAATATTCAAGAGGTGATGGTGTAGGAGCACTGAATTTCAACGTGAAAAACATGGGAAATATTGTTGTGTATTGGTTATATATCATTAGTAATCAATGTTAGTGTCAGATCAGGAGACAATACCACATCCCAACATTGTGGAAAACACTAAACTGTAAATACATCTTGCACATTTTTATTACCCATTATCTACCAGAGAGCCAAACACATAGTGCCTGATCCGGGCACTAAGATTTGGGATAGACCCTTTAAGGGGACACCCTGAAAGATCTGATAATAATGTATCAGGTTATTTATAGTGATCCAGTGGAGATTAAGAATGGAAAATAAGAAAATTGGATTAGTCCAACAATAAGATGAAAGGAAAAGGATAATGTACACTAGCTTGGTGACTGAGATGTCAGCATTATTCTCAGCAATATTCGGGCATGAACAAAAAAGAGAAGACAAGGAAGATGGGGCAAACAAAGATTAAAGAGCAAGATCCAAGATTAGGAGAAATTGCTGAGGAAAATATTTCAGAATGTCATGTTCATATAAAGCAGGCAACATCATCTCTTATACTAATAAAGATTGTTTTGTGGTAGAGAAAAATAGAAATGTTGATAATGAGCCCTGGAAACATGCTATGATCTGAAGGACTAATAAGGAAATGTTACTTTACTTAATAGGTAACCCAAAACGTGGGGGGTTAACACTGATGGAAAATCTGATGGGGAGGAGGATGGAGAACATACTATTATTGCATTTTACAAGGGAAAAAACAAGATTTTGGAGTCAGAACTGGGTCCCCATCCTATCTGGATTAAAAATCCAGCTCTACCTTTATTAACTGAATTTCCTCTGGCAAGTTACTTAACCTCTCTCCATAACATCGCTTCCCCATCTCTAACACGGAGGCAATAAAGAAGCCTGCCCCGTAGTACATCCCTTCGTACTTCAGGCAGAAAAAAAGGACGTCAAGGAGATTCTGGCTTCCTAATACTTCAGTTCTCCCCCTTCTCACTTCTAGGATCCCACAGAACACCAGCTGGCCAAATTCTTCATTGTCTTCAGAAGAGGGGAGAGGAAGGCAGGAGTATTTACTGACAAGAGACAGTAAGTAATCAGAAACAAGAACACTCAACAGTACACTCTACATGGGAGCCAAGACTTTCTCATTTTACTAAGGTCTAGATCAGAGGTCAGCAAATTATGGCTATTGGACCAAATGAACCGACTGCCTGTTTTTGCAAATAGTTGTATTGGAACACAGGCATACTCAACAGTCACACTCAGTTGTTTATGAATCGTCCCTGGTGGCTGTCATACTACAATGGCAGCGTGGAGTGGTTGTAGCAGAGACTGGCCTTCAAAGCTAAAAATATTTACTACATAGGTCTTTACAGAAAAAAAAATTTTTTTGCTAACCTCCGATTTAGAAAATTCTGCCAGAAGCTTCTTTTCAGCATCCTCAGCACAAAAATTTTCACCTTCATCAAATCCTCTGACCCTTTGCTTTTCAGACCCTAATGTGCATACAAATCACCTGGGGATTTTGTTAAAATGCAGATTCTGGTTCAGTAGAACTACAATGAGGGCTGAGATTCTGCATTTCTAACAAGCTCTAGGGGATACCAGTTATCTCCAGATCAACTTGATTTCATCAGTGTTTTTTCTTCTTTTTTTCTCTTTATTGAAGTATAATTGACAAATAACATTATATTAGTTTCACATATACAACATAATGTTTCAAAATTATATATTCAAATATATATATTGTGAAATGATCACCACAATAAGTCTAGTTGACATCCATCACCAGACATAGTAACAAATTTTTTCTTATGATGAGACTTTTTAAGATTTACTCTCTTAGCAGGGCAGCTGGGTGGCTCAGTCAGTTAAGCATCTTGAGTTCCACTCAGGACCTGATCTCTAGGCCCATGTCTCTAAATTCATGGTCACCAACCTCAGACAGACCCTAACCACTGCCCAGCAATTCTCCAATATTTCTCTAGCATATTCTGTCTTGCATACCTTCGAAGGTCATTCCACACTTCTTGCTCCTTAGACCTTCCATTCTTCCTTCCCACTCATTTGCACCTAACCCTAAGTCACCTTTGTTGAGAACCACCTTGTACAAGTTAAGGAAATCTTGTTTTAAAGCAGGGTTTCTCAACAGCAGCACCATTGACACTTTGGGTCAAATATGTTTTGTTGTCAGGCATTGTCCCGTGTATTATAGATGTTACCAGCATCCCTGATATCTATACTCTAGATGCCAAAAATACCTACCCTCGGTTGTGTCAACCAAAAATATCTCCAGACTTTGCCAGATAGTCATTAAGAGGCAAAATCCCCCTAGTTGAGAACCATTGGTTTAAAGCAACAGAAACCAATTCTAGCTAACTTTAAGAAAAGGGGGATTCATTGAGAGGATAATTGAGTAACTCTAGACAGACTAAGCAGGGAAACAATCACAGGGGCAAGAGATTTTGGGCCTTCTTTCTAGAAGGGATAATAGATTATCTCCTTCTGCCTTTGGGTATTCCTAATCGAGTTAAAAATTTTCAGCAGAAGGAATCCAAGTTCTGTTTAGATCAGGTATTTATTCCTGTGGCATGGGAATAGAGTCTGTAATCAGGATCAAGGTAGGAAGAGGTGTTCAGGAGAAAAAAGGGATAGCCTCATATTGTGTATCTGTATTCAGCTAAAGTGACATAAAACCTGACCACAAGGGCTTCAACGAATTGGAGTTTATTTTTCTGTGATACAAGTAAGTCTGGAGGAGATCGTTGTTGGCGTTGATTGGTTCAGCTGCTAAACAATATCATCATATTGCCCACCTCTTGCCTTCTCTCAGCTTTGGCTTTTCATCTTCAAGTTTATTGAAGGTTGAAAGATGGCTATCATACTTCCTGCATTATGAACTTGACCACATGCAAAAATAAGAAAAACACAGGAGCTGGACGAAGATAGCAAAAGGACCTTTTATGTGAGAAGTTCCCTCCCCTTTTCTCAGGAAAGGAAAAGCTTTCACTGAAGCCCCTTTAGCAAACAACCCTTAAGTTCCATTGAGCAGAAATAGGTTCTATGGCCATTCTCTTAGCTACAAGATATGATGGGAAAGTTAGTGTCTGGCAAAGGGGAATGCAGTAGTCATGACTGGCTGAGACCAGTCACTATTAACTCCCTGGGTCTGGGCCAGTGGTGCCAAATTTTGGGTTCTATTAGCAAGAGAAGAGGGTCTAAGCTGTTAGGCAACAGTGTAGCATCTGCCACGTTTTCCTACTATCAGATCCACAAACCTACATGATTCTGTAACTATTTCCTCTTTCTTTCCTTCTGTAACAATAAAAGGCAGTCCCTTTACCTGAATCCATTCCCCTCAGTTCTCAAGGACTTCATTTTTCTCACTTGGCCATCCCCTGTCTTCCCTGTGTCATTAATCTCCGCTAGCTATTGAATCACACTCTGGGCATACAAACACGCTCTAGGAGTGTTTTCCATCTTTAAAAATCCCTTCCTTATTGATAGATAAAAGGATGTGATAAAACCAATAGAGTAACGCTTTTATTATAGAATTTGGTGATATTTACCGTGAAATTCGTTCAATTTTTCTGTATGTTTAAAACTTTCATAATGAAATATGAGAAATAAAATCCTTACGTTGATTCCACCCTATAACTTGTTCCTCTGGTTATTATTTGTGCAAATTTCTTTAAATATCCCTTTCTCTACTTGCTCCCCTCCCTTTTACTCTCAGCTTATGCCAGTCTGGTTCCTATCTCCTCCTCTCCTCTGAGATTGCTCTTATCAAGCTCACTTGTGAATGGACAATTTTCTGTCCTCATCTTATTCAACTATTTGGAGAATTCTCTGCTGCTAACTTCTCTCTCCTTGAAACACTTTGCACTCTTGGCATCTGATACCATACCATTTTCTCCTAGTTTTCTTTCTACCTTTCTAGATACTCCTTTTCATTCTCCTGAGACTGAGACATTTTTCTCCATTACACAGCTTCTAAAAGTTGAAATGTCCCAGGGGTTGATTCTGGAACCATTTCTCTGTCTACATCCAATTTTTCCACAAGGGCACTATTGGTGTTTGTGTTGGACACTTCTTCATTGGGCAGGATTTCCCATGTTTCCCATATTTCAGGATGTTTTACATCCCTGACCCTACCTCCTTGTCTCTCTCGTCAATGTGACAACCCAAATTGCCTCCAAGCAGTCCCCAGAAAAAAAAAAAAAATCTCTCAAGGTTAAAAACAATTTTGTCTTTTACTGGATGATCCCAGCCAGTCCATGACCTTAAATATCATACATATGCTAATTCTCAAGTAAGTATCTCCAGCCCATACATCTCTTTTGAAATCTAGACTGCCTGCAACTATGTGCATAGTACTTTTCTTTTTTCTTTTCTTTTTTTTTAGATTTTATTTATTTATTTGAGAAAGAGAGAAGAAAGAGCATGAGTGGGGAAGAGGGACAGAGAAAAAGCAGACTCCCTGCTGAGGGGGAGACTTACTTGGGTCTCAATCCCAGAGTCCTGGTGTCCTGACCTCAGCCAAAGGCAAATGCTTAACCAACTGAGCCTCCCAGGCGCCCCTGTGCATAGTATTTCTATCTGAATGGCCTATTACAGAAGCTCAATAAGTATTTGAGGAATCAATGACATAATTAACTAACTTCATCTCCCTCTTGTTTAAAACTAAATTCTTCCTCTCCCACTCCCCCTGCTTGTGTTCTGTCTCTCACTGGCTGTCTCTCTCTGTGTCAAATAAATAAATAAATCTTAAAAAGTAAAATAAAATAAAATAAAACTAAATTCTTGATCTTTTCCTACCTGTTGCTCCCTGTGGGAGATACGGGGATATGCTGCTGATATTCCCCTTCAAGAAAGGACTGGCTGCCCAGCCGTGAGGAGTGTGGTTAGCTGACAGCCTCTAGCTCTTATTTGCTTCAGGGTCCACTTCAGCTTTTAGAGCCAAAGTTACACTCTTCTTCTGGTATAACTGAGACCATATTCTTCTTGGGGAGGCTCCCAGCAATGAATGAGCAAGGTGGTAGGACAAGGGCCTAGGCCAGTGTAGAACTCCACTAACTCGCCATCTTTGCCCAAGAGCTCCCCATTGAGCTGCAGAGACTGTCAGGTTTGCGTCACTGCTGGCGACCTCCCCCTTTACATTTCTGCTTCTGCCTCTTTTCCTTTCAGAAGTGTTATCCTCTGATAAACCTTTTGCATACCTAGCCCTGTCTGGACATCTGCTTCCCAGAGGTATGCCAGTTGCTCAAGCCAAACCCTGTGAGTCATACTTGATTCTTAGTTTCCCTTCGCACCACCTACCTAATCCATCAACACGTTCTGTTGATTCTACCTCTAAGATACACGACCACTTTCTCCTGCTACCAGCCTCGGCCAAGTCATCATCATTTCTCACTGGAATACCGCAACTAGCTTCAAACTAGTTCCTACTCCCACTCTGATCCCCTACAATCCATTCTCCACACAGCAGTTGGGGATGATCTTTAAAACGTAGCACTGCTCGGGGCACAGTCGGTTAAGTGTCCTTGTCTCTGATTCTTGGTTTCTGCTCAGGTCATGAGGCTGGGCCCCACGTCTGGCTCTGCGGTCAGCACAGAGTCTGCTTGGGACTCTTTCTCCCTCCACCCCCACTACTCTCATGCTGTTTAAAATTAAATAAATAAATAAATAAATAAATAAATAAATAAATAAATAAATCTTTTTAAAAAGTAAAATAAAAAATAAAACTTAGCACTACTCTACTTGAAAACAATGGCTTCTCATCCAAACTCTTCATTCTCTTTCAAGGATCTTCCTGATACCTCCTGTCTTTCTGTTCAGCCTCGTTTCTCACCACCTTCTTCTCAGTCACTATGCTCTAGCCATGTTGGTTTCTTTGTTCTTAGAAACCATTCCCAGCTAAGGCTTTCACCCAAGCTGTACCCACTTCAGCAGACCACTATTTCCCCTACATTTTGTATGACTGGATCTTTCTTATTTATTAGAACTCGAGGGCCACTGCCTCAGAAAGGTCTACTCTAACCACTCAATGTAAAATAGCTTCCCTCTCTTCCTTTCCGTTATTCTCCCTGATGGTGTGTGTGTGTGTGTGTGTGTGTGTGCACATAAATGCACAAATTCATTTACATATACAGATATTCACATCTATACACTTCTTTCCTTAATAATTTTTCTTTGTCTCTTTCACTAGACCATAAGATTCATGAGAGGATAGACAATACTTGGTTTATTACTGTTTTTTTTTATGGATTTTATTTATTTGACAGAGATAGAGACAGCCAGCAAGAGAGGGAACACAAGCAGGGGGAGTGGGAGAGGGAGAAGCAGGCTCATAGCGGAGGAGCCTGATGGGGAGCTCGATCCCAGAACGCCGGGATCACGCCCTGAGCCGAAGGCAGACGCCCAACCGCTGTGCCACCCAGGCGCCCCTGGTTTATTACTGTTTATCCAAAGCTAAAACAGTGTCTGATGCATATAGTAGGCAATCAATACATATTTGTTGAATGAATGAAAGGAAAATCACCTAATTATGTTAGGCCATTATGTTGTTAGGATTTCTTTTTTCTCAGTGTTTTGGCAAAAGGATTTGATTTTTCTTTTTTTCTTTTCTTCTTTAGAAATGGAATGGAAATTTTATCTTCTGCCCACCGATATTATAGTGACTAACACATAGGAGATAAATACTAATAACCATAAATCATAATATCTAGATCCATGTTACAATGACCATAATTTCAAGAGCCTCTTACTTTAACAACTAGTCTATCCCTACCCAAAAAGTTTTATAAGATCCTTAAAATAATAATCCTACTCCCACTTAGCCATCTTAAAAAAAAAAGAAAGGATAAACTATTTCATACAAAGTAGTATGAGGAATCTTGAGTTATATATTTCATGGATTATAAAAATTTAGTGAGAATAAAATTCAGTCATGCTGCAATAAGGATCAGGATCAAATAAATGCTATGGGCTACATTCATAATTTTTTTCCTTCCAGCAAAAAACTTAAAATGTGCAATGACTGCAGTTATAGAAATCTTATTCCTAATCTCTGAATTTTCATTCCATGAAGTTAAAAAAAGATAACCTCTCACTCCACCTAAAAAACAGACAGTATATCCAGAGAGCAAAGTCTCTGTAAAGATATCATAATGATATCTTACGATATGATATGATAAAAGTTAACCTGAAATACTTGGAAAACTAATTTTATACTTTTTATTCACTCTAAAGAGATCTAAATCACAGTTTTTAAGCATCCTTCCCTAACTTTTATGATTCTTTTTAAAATCTCTGTTAATGCAGACATGTCTTATGACACCATGAACTTTTCCAAACAACCTCATCGTTTTGTGATGCCATACAGACTGTATCTTCCCACTCCCCATCCCAAGCTGCAGTCCTGGGATGAGGTTACTCATCATGACACAGGGGGAGGATGCAAAGAAATATGCAAAGGACTGTAAAGGTATGAAGAAATGAGTTGTCATTCCAAGGTGGTAAGGCCATTCAGATGTCGTAAAGGGCGTGACCAGGCAAGAAAGAAGGGGAAGATTATTGGCATAGTTCGTGATATCACAAGGAGGGGGTAAAAATTGATGTTTAAAGGGGTGAGCAAACTCTGAAATCGCTAGAGGGTGGTGCCAAATAGTACTTCACAAGAAGAAGAAGGTGAGTCCATATTTGGGAAATCAGTAATGTCAGAAGAAGATGGAACAGTCCTTCATTCCTTCAAGTATGATATCACAGAAAACGAGGAAAGTTTCAGACAAAGTCTCACAAACTTGTGCCCAGGAGTAGAATCAGGCCCACAGACATGTTCTGTTGGCCTGCTTAGAGGGTTGCTTTTTTTTTTTTTTTTTTTTCCAATTAGTTGCCAAGTTGAGAATTTCCATAATAAAAATCAGAATTTCTGGCTTCTCTTGAAAATGTTGGAGTTCTGACAAGCCTTAGTCTGCATTCCTACATGGCAGTGGCTGGCTGGAGCAAAATTATGGCTTCCTTCTTTGGATGAGGCAGATACTCTTCGTTTACCAGTCCCCACTTAGCTAGCTTTACTCATATCATCCACCGAGCACCTGTGGGCATTTCCATTCATGACACTGGTTTGGGGAACTCCATAGAACAAAAAGGTGAGTCGATGTTGAGGAAATATGTCATAAGAGGTAAAGGTAATCTATGACATAGAAGGTATACAGACCTTGGAAAATTATCGTGACAAGGATAGAAGCAGCAGAATATTTATATCCTGCCCTTTTAATCCCAAGAAAACTCTTTCTGATCTGCCCCTCTCACCTCAGAGCATTTTGCCCCCATTATGTATTTGAGAGCTTTGCAGCCTATTCATTATTCAAGAAATCGAACTGGATCAGTGGAATTTAATTCATAAGATACTTTCCAAAAAAATTCACTAGTATTGGCATAATTCTTATTACATGTTTGTTGTCAGATATCCTTGGTGTCAAACATCCTTGGGTCAGGTTTAGAACAAATCCCATTACCCTGAAGTGGTATTAACCATTATATCGTCAAAGGTATTCCTTTGAAGAAGGTGTTCCATAACATCGCCAATTATTTGTCCTCGGAGCATCCTAGTCTCCTTACTGCCCACGGCTTAGACTGCGGCTTTTCTTGGACTGTCTCTCTCTCTCACAAAACCTCTAGTCATTCTTCAAGGAACAGTGGAGAAATCACTTCCCCTAACCATGATCTCCTAGCACGAAGAAATAACTCCCCTATTAGGCTCTCATAGAGTTTTGAAGATACCATTATTAAAGAAGTTATACCTTTGTTATAGAACTGCAGTAGGCTTTTTTTTAAATGTATTAATCTCCTTTGGTAGAAATAAAGACAGTGAGTTACTTAAAGGCAGTATTTTTGTGTCTCCAGGACTTAGTAATCTAAAAACATTTAATAAATATTTGTTGAATAAATGGTCCTAAGCAGATATAGAAATCTACTGGGTCAAAAGGTTATGGGGTCAGGTCATGATGGACTTTGCTATTGCATAATAAAAAATTGCCATAAGGGGATGAAGCAGTATATGACGTCATGAGAAAATTCTGCGAGAACTTATCTGATGACACTAGTCAGGAGTGTTGACTGCAATAGAAGAGCTCGACTGTGCATTTAGGTGACTAGGGTGATGCAGGCCTCTCAGGAGTCCTCCAATGCCCAGATAAGCATTAATACCTACCACAGTGCCTGGAACCTAGTAAGCCTATAATAAACACGTGTTGAATAAATTAACGAGGGAATGAGTCTGGGAATGAGCCAGCCTATACCGGGCTCTGGGCCATCGTAAACCGGGCTTTGGTTCTCATCTGGCTTAGTCAGGAGTGATTTGGTTTCTGTGTCAAGCTGCGCTGGCACATGACTATGTTCTGAGTTGGGCTGATCTCTTAGCTGAGGACAATGTGGTTGTTTATCTATGTCAGTACCAGCCTGGGTGCCACAGTGTCTTGAGGTGGTACTGGCTGGGATTCTGACTGAACTGTAACCTGATTTCTGAGCTGATACACTTGGACTGGTCAGCAGGTTTGATCTTAGATAGGGGTTCCAGTTTGGGCTATAGATTGGTTCAGGATTTTCCTTGGCTATGCAATTAGCCCATAACTCAAATCAGGAACTAGGTCAAACCAGAATGTGGTCAAAATTCAAAGATAAAGGCAATTAATAACTCGAGTAACTTTTGAGCACAATATTTTGGCATATATACACTTAGGCTAAAGACCAAAAGAACTATAAGCAAATTTTTTTTTTTTTACTTTTTTGTGCTACTTTATTGAGCAATGATTGGCATGTAAAAAGCTATACCTATTTAACGTATACAACTCGATGAGTTTGGAGATAAGTATACACCTGTGAAATCATCACCACCAGCAAGGCCACACATATGTATCACTTCCCAAAGTTTCCTCCCACTCTCTTTACTGTTGTTGTTAGTGTGTGTGTTGTAACACCACTTAATGTAAGATCTACTCTGTTAGCAAATTTTTAAAAAATATTTTATTTATTTATTTGAGAGAGAGAGTGAGAGAGAGAGAGAGAGAGAGCACAAGCTGGCAGAGTGGCAGAGGGAAAGGGAGAAGCAGACTTCCCACTGAGCAGGGAGCCCAATGTGGGGCTCAATCCCAGGACGCTGGGATCATGACCTGAGTTGAAGGCAGACGCTTAACTGACTGAGCCACCCAGGCGCCCCTGTTAGCAAATTTTAAATGTATAATGTAGGATTGTTAGCTATAGGCGCTATGCTGTATAGTAGATCTCCAGTACTTATTTATCTGGAATTTGACCCTTTGACTACCACCTCCCCAATTTCCCCTCTCTCCAGCCCCTGGTAACCATCACTCTACTCTCTGCTTCTATGAGCTGGACTACCTTAAATTCCCCATATAAGTAAGATCATTCAGTATTTGTGCTTTTACGTCTGGCTTATTTCACTTAGTGTAATGTCCTCCGGGTCCATCCCATGTTGTTGCAAATGGCAGGATTCTTTTTCTGTTTGAAGCTGAATAATATTCCATTGTTTGTATGTACCACATTTTCTTTATCCATTCATCTATTGATAAAATTTTTTAGGTTTCTGTGTCTTGGCAATTGTAAATACTGCTCCAGTTAATATGAGAGTGTAGTTATCTCTTCAAGATCCTGATTTCAATTCCTTTGGATAAATATCCAAAACTGGGATTGCTGGATCATATGATAGCTCTATTTTTAATTTTTTGAGGAACTTCCATACTATTGTCCATAATGGCTGTACCATTACATTCCCATCAACATTATACCAGGGTTCCCCTTTTCCCACGCCCTCATGAACACTTGTTATCTTCTCTTTTTTTAAAATAATAGCCATTTTAATATTTGTGAGAGTCCGTAGTTTGCCTTTTCTTTTTATTGATAGTTTCTTTTGCTGTGTAGCCCAAATGGACACAAGGCAAATAAAATTGACTTTTTAAGTTTTCTCCTTCACTATGCTCTTTAATTTTCTGAAATAAACTGACATTCTATAATTTAGGTCATTAGTTCCCTTTCAGATCCAAAAGTCAAAGCTATTTCATAATAATACTAAGATGTTATTTATTGTATGTTAACATGCAATGGAATCATCATTGCTAACTTTAATCACGAAAAAAGTCTTTAAAATTTTTTTGGTTTGATTTCCAATATGATAAGTATGAGTGAAAAGGAATCTGGAGACTAAAAAATTTGAAAATTTCTTCTTTAGAACACAACATATTCTTTTCTCTTAAAGAAACAGAAAGACATACATGGTTATCTTTCTCTGTCAGTATTGCTCCTAGAATAGTCTGAACCACTTATATTGGCTAACATTTAACCAAAGTAACTAAATTCTATTGCACAAAGAAAACTGGGAGGATGGATAAATGAGAACTGCCTGTTGTACAGGAGTTTTCTAGCAGACTAGCAAAGCTCATGAATACATGTAATATAACATATGTATCTTTTCAACTTCTTAGAATAGCAAAAGCAAACATGTTTATTAACATGCTTATTATAGCTTCTCCATGGCATATAAAAATAAGAAGCAAAACTATGTACACCTTAGGGGGCACCTGGGTGGCTCAGATGGTTGGGCGTCTGCCTTCGGCTTAGGTCATCATCCCGGGGTCCTGGGATCGAGCCCCACATGGGGCTCCCTGCTCGGTGGGGGTCTGCTTCTCCCTCTCCTTCTGCTGCTCCCCTGCTTGTACTCTCTGGCCCTCTGTCGAATAAATAAATAAAATCTTAAAAAAAAAAAAACTATGTACACCTTAAACTATGCTTAGTAATAACCAATGATGCAGTATCGACATTATTTAGAACTTACCTAGGTATTCGATGATTGTCCATTTATTAACTTAGTATCAGTCTCATATTTTTAAAAATTTGGAAATTGGGGCACCTGGGTGGCTCAGTGAGTTAAGCATCTGCCTTCGGCTCAGGTCATGATCCCAGGGTCCTGGAATCGAGCCCCACATTGGCTCCTTGCTCAGCAGAGAGCCTGCTTCTCCCACTCCCTCTGCCTGCCACTCCTCCTGCTTGTGCTCTCTCTCTTTCTCTCTCTGTCAAATAAATAAATAAAATCTTTTTTAAAAAAGCTTGGAAATTAATTAGGTTACTACAAATCATGCATACGGCAAAATATAATTACTATTGAAATGAAACATTTGTCACTTTATGACTCAATTTAGTTGAACGTGATTTCGTATTTCATAATCTTAAACATTATTAATGCCCACTAGCCAGAGACCACCAGGAACACTCCTGTGGTTGAACAAGGTCGGTTTATAACTCATTGCAGCAGGAAAGAGCATATATGCTAGGCCACCATGGGGTGGCTTAGTAAAAGGGTATTAGAAAGGACTGATAGGACTTGAGATTCGGTTGGGTTATTTGGAAGAAGGTACAGCAAAAAAGGGTTAACTCTAGGTTGGGTGTTGTCAGAAAGTGGGGAAAATCCCATGAGTATCTCAATAAATCTTATTCATAAGGAGGACAAAGTAAAGCAAGCCTAGAGCTATAACTGGTAAAGCAGCATCAGTCCCTCGTAGTCACTGGTATAAGAAGATATTTGGTATTTCATGGCTTGGACAATGTTCTTGTTTTGTCTGTGTTCAGACGTGATCATTGGAATGGACTTGTTTTTGTCTTAATCCATCATGGTCACAGAGTGGCCTTATGTAATGTTGATGTTCTGTGAAATAGCTCATGTTCCACAGAAGACCATCGAGCCGTCCCTGTGAGTGCCAAGCCAGCTCTTAGTACACAGCACCCAGCAGCTGATAAATCAGGCCAGTTCTTGGATGTCAGGGGCTGCTTTTTTTTTCTTTATTAACGTGATATAGAAGTAGTGTTAGCTTATTTCTTCAGTAAACCGCCTTATGTTTAGGAAAAACAAATCCAAGTAGAACAAAATGTACATTTATATTTTATTTAACACTGATAAACCAGAGAAAAGAGAAATCTATTTTTTTTAAAGAATTTATTTATTTATTCGACAGAGATAGAGACAGCCAGCGAGAGAGGGAACACAAGCAGGGGGAGTGGGAGAGGAAGAAGCAGGCTCATAGCAGAGGAGCCTGATGTGGGGCTCGATCCCACAACGCCGGGATCACGCCCTGAGCCGAAGGCAGACGCTTAACCGCTGTGCCACCCAGGTGCCCCAAGAGAAATCTATTTTTTTAAACCAAAATTGTTAAAATAATCTTGAAGGGATTCGGAAGATGCTACCTCAAAATATGCTGATTTGGACTACTGACTATTTTGAACTAAAGGCACTTGAAATACAGTAGATACAAGAAGGGCACTCTGACTTCCCCTTTTCTTCCTGCAAGCAGGAGATAAAACTTCCATGTGAAAGATGTCCTCTCTGTATCTGAAAGAAAAGAACATTCCTATCACCAGAGATAGGAAGTTGAGGTCACAAAAAATCTGTACAAACAAACCTTATTAAAATAACCCTACACTCCTTGAGCCTACCCAAATATTTTTAGTTACTTTTTCACAACTGCTACTCTTTGTTCAACCCACCATAAAAGCACTTAGTTCTAACCACTTTTGGGGTCTTTATTTTCCTCTGAAGGTTCTTGTGTACATGTAAGAATAAAATTTGTGTGGTTTTCTTTTTTTTTTTTTTTAAGATTTTATTTATTTATTTATTTGACAGAGGCGGGGGGGGGGGGGCGAGTGAGCACAAGCAGGGGGAATGGCAGAGGGAGAGGGAGAAGCAGGCTCCCTGCTGAGCAGGGAGCCTGATACGAGACTGGTCCCAGGACCCCAGGATCATGACCTGAGCCGGATCATGACCTGAGTTGAAGGCGGACGCTTAACCCACTGAACCACCCAGGTGCCCCTGCTTTTCTTTTCTTACTCAGTCTATGTCAACCTAAGCCTCAAGCCAGCCAGAAACCCTAAGAGGGTAGAGGAAAAGTTTTGCCTCATCTACAGTCTCATTTATCAAAGATTTACCTTAATTCTGTGAACTTGGATTCTTAAAATGTTTCTGAGTTAGTTTCTTTTAGAATTTTTTTTTAAATCTGGCACATTTAAAGTAATAGATGTTTGATTTCCTTATTTAAGGGAATTTTAGGAATAGTTGATTTATATGAGTGCTTATTTATCTCCATAAGCCAACCAGAACAGAGCTCTTTTTAATTTAGAAGACTTTATAATCAAATTTATTAATATCATCCAGAGATAGGAAGACGTTTCACACTTCTACAAAGAGAAGTAAAGGGCTTTCTAAATTACATGCGGATGGATAGACAGAGATCTAGATTTATAGCTCTAAATCTATCATTTCAACTACATGTCGAGAGTAAATACAGAAACGCAAAAACCCACTACTTTAGATATCAAAGAGTTGTTACCCTTCCTGGTGAGAAACTGTTCTCCTTTGTGGTATGCATGGTCTTAGAGTAGACAGACAAACAAGTAAGACTAACAAACCAGTTCTCTGTTTTTCTCTTACCCAACAGAGATAGATAGGTATCGTCCATCTGCATATTTCACCAAATAGTCAGACCTTAAAGCCACATGCCCAATCATTGCTGTCAAGCTTGGAGAATAACTTATCAGCCATAAGCAATACAGAAACGAAAAACAAAGCACAATCATAGTAAAGGAGAAAGTAGAGAAACAGAAAGTCAGCCAAGTTAAAGTTCTATTGCCAACTAACATTCGCCTCTACAAGCCAAAAAATAAGTATCTGAGCTTAGGCCACCCAGGAGATATACTTCTCTAGCAGCGTAATTTACCTGGCCCTTTCATGTGAATCCATTGGACATCCTGGTGGATAACCTCCAAAATAGTTAAAAGTATGCATTTTTTGAAAAGGTGAAATCATGACTGATACAAATATGTATCAAAATTTTATTGGACTCATTAATTAATAAGGGAACCAGTAAGATGTTATAGTGGGCTTCAAAGAAGAATAAACAATGCTGAAATAAATTTTACAATTAGATACAAAATTGGTCTATCAACTGGGCAATAATCAATTGCATTCCACCAGACATAATTCATTTCCATTTCTCTGGACAACAATATCTGCATTATCCTCTGTTTTCTACAATTTAAAGAGTTAAAAACTAGTTCAAAGACAGTGAAGGTTGGGGTAACTGGGAAGGGTACATTAGACAGGCACTAGTAATCTTTCTGTTAGTCCATTTAAAACTTTTTCACAATTTTTCCTGACAGATCCCTTTTTTAAAAACATGTATATACATGTATGGATAGATATAACTAAATAGATTTTTGTAGAGGGGTGCCTGGGTGGCTCAGTCGGTTGAAGTGTCTGCCTTCAGCTCAGGTCATGATCTCCGGGTCCTGGGATCTAGCCCCACGTTGGGCTCTCTGCTCAGCAGGGAGTCTGCTTCTCTCTCTCTCTCACTCTCACTCTCTCTCTCAAATAAATGAAGAGAGTCTTTTAAAAATTAGATTTTTGTAGGATTATACAAGTAATAAAATATTTTAAAAGACTAGCTTGTTAATATGGCTTGGGGGGGTTAATATGAGTAGAGGTAGGAAAGGGAAGATAAATAAAGGAGGAGTCGAGAAAAAGGAAGAAAAAACTGTGTTGTGAAAAATAATTGCAGGGCACCTGGGTGGCTCAGTCAGTTAAGTGTCTGCCTTCGGCTCATGTCATGATTCTGGAGTCCCAGTATGGAGCCCAACATTGGGCTCCCTGCTCAGCAGGGAGCCTGCTTCCCCCTCTACCCCCACCCCACTTGTGCTCTCTTGTGCATATCTGCGTGCATGTGCTCTCTCTCTCTCTCTCTCTCTCTCAAATAATAAGATAAATACATAAATAAATAAATAATCATTGCATGAGGGGCTCCTGGCTAGCTCAATCGGTGGAGTATGCAACTCTTGAACTCAGGATTGTGAATTTGAACCCCATGCTCTGTGTACTGAAAAATAACATCTTTTAAAAAAATCATTGCATATATTACCATATTTATACATTCCAGTTTTTTGTTCTAGGTGGTAACACATGTTTGTTACATTTTTTTCAGAATCTTTCTGTAGTCATTTTTTTTTCCCCAAATAAAATTTAAAAAGAAAAAGAAAGTCTCAGATACCAACTCTTCCAGGAACTGGGATGTGGTTTTCAGTTAGCCAGGCTAGCCTGGTCTGGCCTTTGCTTCTTGTTCTTAGTTGTCAATGATCCTCTCTTAAATGTTTCCAGTGTATATTAGGTCTGACTTTATCTGGCTTCTTGGTTCAGAAACTGAACCCCTCCCAAACTCTTCCCTCTCCCTGTGGTCTCTTCCTTAGGGCAAAGAGCGATACCAGTTTCTGATTCTGGAAATCAGATACATGTAAATTCAATACTCATTTACTGGGCCAGAGAACTGAGTGCACTTGGCTACAGGAAACCAGTCTACCCAAGTGAGGAAGATTATGGTCAAATACCCTGAGAAACCTCTTCAAAAACCTTCCCTAGAGAATGCCAGTGCTATCCTGAGCAGAGACATTATTTGGGAATGATCCGACTGGCCGTAGAACAAACCCACGGAGCTGCTGATTCAGACACAGCTGAAATATCTCTTGCAATAGGGAAGGACTGAGATGGCCGGACTCTGGAAATACCTTCTTCGGTATGTCAAGGTCCAGTCCCCCAAAACTAAGCCTTTGACCCACCCCCACTACCCACACCCAGCCTGTCTCATAAAAATAGCAGTGAGTTCCCTTTATTTAAGCCAGCCTGGTAGTGAAGCTGAAGCAATTTCCTTTCCTGACAAGTGCTACTAAAATACACCATAAAAATAAAACTGAAATCTAGATCTTACATGCTGATTATAGTGAGAAACTTATTTTTACCAAACATCACTTACTTGTTCACAGCGAACAGATTTATCTACTCAGCACAGCTTCACCTATCCATCACCTAATGCAGCATTACCTAGCTGTAGCAAGAATAAAGCTCCCCAGTTCTATTTAACTCTTCATAGTTCAAATCACTTGGATTCTATTACCTATTAGGAGATGAGTTTTTAAAAATCACAACTGCCATAGAAATGTAAAATGAACACATACCAAAAACTCTATTTAATTCACTTATTAATAAGAGAACCAATAAGATGTTACAACCGTGAAACCTAAACTAGCTACCTGGCAACCCTCATACTCAGCTGGACCCTGAGAAAGGGAACCATACCTTACTTTGCTATGACAGGATGCTAGTCCTGTCTTCATTAGAATGAGTTTGTTATTCTCCTGTCTTCTCTTAGCATCACTTAATTTTTCCTGGAGTCTCCCGTCTGGACAACTGGTTTGATTATTTATTACAGGAACTTCCTGAAAGAAGCATCAGTACTTTGATGGAGAACAGCAATAGTTTGCCCTTTAGGATTCTTTGAATCCCTTCCCTCACATCACTTATTGGCTGTTTCCACCGAGCCTGAACTATTGTCTCATGATCCTGACCTGATCATAATTAAGTCCTTATTTTGAAAGTCACTCTAAATAAACTTCCAATTCTCTGTAAATTCTGTCTTTGCCTTCTCCCTCCAGAATACTCCAAAGCTTTGTGAAGTGGTGTTCTTCCTTACCATGGTAAGCAATAAACTCTGCTTCATCTTATAACAGATTGTGTTGGTGATATTGGGACTGGTTCAGAGAGAATCCAAGGAGTATAAAAGCCATCAGGAATACTGAAAAGAGTTTGCTTAATAAATGCAAAACTGATTTCTTCCACAGTGGGGGAGGGAAGTCAATCGAATATCTGCCAAACAAAATTCATTTGCACGTCTTCAGACAAGACTCATTGTACTGGTATCAGTTATCTACAATTTACAGTGTTACAAATAACTCAAGGACAACAAAAGGCTCAGAGGCCCCATAGAATCAGAAAACCTGGACGTGTGTGCTGGACAAGACCTATTTTCCATTGAAGACGCAGTAATCTTTTTGGTCTGTTTCAGTCTCATAATTTTTCCTTATATGCTACACATGGATCCTACTTCAGGATTATACCACACTGATTCTAGCACGCTGATTGGTGTACCTGGTTTGATTCTCATGCCTACAGGTCTCAATTTTGCTATGTCAGTAGTTATCTCATCTCTGGAATTAGAAAACCAAAATGGTTCTATAGTGACTTCAAAATAACTATACACCAAAGCAAACTCTTTTTGAGAGCCTTAAAGGTTTTCTAATAGCTGCCACCTCCCTTCTCAATCTTACCAGCTCCATTGCTTTTCCTATTGTTTCAAGCACCTTCCTGTGCTGTAAAATCTTGTATTTTTGTGCTGTTAAAGCAAAACAAAACAAAACAAAACAAAACAAAACAAAAACAGGTCCCAGAAAGGAGTCACTTGTGCTAAGCTAAACCAAGGCTTAATACCTAACCTAATTACACTTTCAACCTTCTCCAGGAATATAGTCTTTTTTTTTTTTAAAGATTTTATTTACTTATTTGAGAGAGAGAGAGAGAGTGAGCAAGAGAAATAGAGCATAAGTAAGGGGAGAGAGAGGGGTGGAGGGGGAGGGGAAGGGGCGGAGGGAGAAGGAGAGGCAGGTCCCGGGACTCCTGGGGACTCCAGGATCATGACCTGAGCAGGAGGCACACGCTTAACCCACTGAGCCACCCAAGCACCCCTCCAGGAATATAGTCTTAACTAGTCAGGCTGGAATTTTCTGGTCAGCACCAGTGACAAAATCTGCCACATAGACCCCTTTCCATCCCCCAAAGGAAGGTGAGGTAATCTCTTTCCTTATCCCTTACTCCTGCCTATGGAAGCCTTCCATTTTGGAGCTCCTTTCTACTTGCTAGATGGGATGCTGCCCAATTCATGAATTATTGAATAAAGCCAATTAGATCTTCAAGTTTACTCAGTTGAATTTTTATTTAAAAATGCCAATCTCGCTTATTCTTCTGTTTCCTAAAATGTACCTTTTTGCCTAAGTTCTCTCTACTATTCTCTTAATTCATACTCTTTACATTTGTCAAGGCTAAATTAAAAGTTAGTCTTTTGCAGGAAGTCTCCCTTGAATGACTTATCCCAAAACCCTCCTCTGTACTGCTTTTGGTAACCTCTCACTTTGTCAAATCCAGCCTTTGTGCAGTTGTTACCCTTCTTGGCCTCTTGGCAGCATTTGATGCTGTTGGGCAGACTGCTCTTGACATTCTCTCGTCCTTGGCTTCCTTAACAGGGTATTCTTCTGAACTTCGTCCTCTTCCCTGACCTTTTCTCCTGTCTCCTAACCTGCCTCCTGTCACCTAAACATAGGGATTCTCCAATGATCTCTTTGGGTTGAGCAGACTTATTTGTCTACAGTGCCTGGCACCTGCCTCACCTCCCTTGCAGTATTGGCACACTTATCTGGCAAATAAATAGGCAGAGTAAGGATAAACATGGACTTCCACATGGGCTCTGAGGCACACAGCTGTTGAGGCCTGCCCTGAAAGACGCCATATGGGGCTCTGGTCAGGGCTGCAGGGTGGTGTACATTGACCAGTGAGGAAAGCACAGCGTCTCTGAGGGAGGCAGGATCCCTGCCTGGGTCAGAAAGTTAAACCAACAAAGGCATATTAATAAGAGAAAAACATACTAATTTGTTTAATGTAAGTTTTTATGTGACACGGGCGCCTTCATAAGGACATGAAGACTTAATGAGTATTTTTGGCTGGGTTTGATGAAGAGTAGACAGTGTGGAGGAATATGGTAGGTTAAGCAGTATGAGGTAAGTGTAGTAAAGTGGGGGAAACTTAGCAAGGCCTATTGGGATTTTTCTTGACATCTTTTTGTCTTCAGAATGAGGGTGCTCCTCTTCTCTGGGTACAAGGAGAGCATCTCTCACATGAGGGTTTTATGACATTTCAGCTGAGAAGGGCAAGGGGAAGGTCAGAGTGACCTTCCTTCTGCCATTTTCTCAAAACTTCTTCAGCTTAAAATATTCAATATGGCAAGTTACCGTATCTCGAGGTAACGTGTCCAGAGCCCTATCACCTTCGGTGGACCACTTGCATGTTGGCGCAACTTCCCAGAATTCCAAAAACTCAGACCTCCAACAACTCTGGTAGTCACTCAGCCAGATGTGGTCTATGCAACTCCTGACACTCAGACTTGGGAGCTCTCCCTGGAGTCAGGTAAGTTGGAGGGCAGCAGGCCTGTGTCAGCCTAGATAACTTAGCTCCTTAAAATTGTGGAAGTTCTATAGTATCTGATTTTGCCTTTTCCTTCCGTTAGTAAGAGAATCTATAGACTTTTGGTTTATATGAGATACTGTGATCAAGGAAGGCAACAGCTGGTGTATAGGCCTACGTCCCCAGAACACTCCTTTATCTTTGGAAGAAAAGACAAAGCTCCATTTGTAAGCGTGAGAAAACTCTCATTTGCAAGGGTGAGGGATCTTTGGAGTTCCTGGCAAAGCCCTTAATCTGAAAGGACATCAAGCATTGGCTTTCAGTCAGAGCGTCTGTCTTGGACTTCAAAGGCATTACGTGATCTCCAGATGGGTTAGGTAAATATGTGTGTCAAAGATCTTAAAAAGATATGAGCACATACTATGTGTTAGACCCTATACTAGACACTTGAGTATGTGTGAGAGAAAAGTACGCTAAGACATTACCAGTGAATTTTATTCACCAGTGGGACTTCATTTCCTCTTAGGGATGAGCACACCCATATACTGTGCAGATAATAGAAAGTATAAAGCAGTCAGATGTGTAATAATCTTCAACATGTATTATTCAATGAAAAAAGAAAGAAACAGGGGAGCCTGGTGGCTCAGTCAGTTGAGCGTCTGACTCTTGGTTTTGGTTCAGGTCATGATCTCAGGGTCGTGGGATGGAGCCCTGCCTGGAGCCCTGTGCTGGGCTCTGTGCTCAGCGGGGAGTCTGCTGGAGATTCTCTCCCTCTTCTTCCTCTGCCCCTCCTCCCACTCAGCATACTCTCGCTCTCTCTCTCTCACAAATAAATCTTAAAAAATAAAAAGACAAAAGCACAAAACTATATACTCTATGTTCCTATTTGTGAACACATATACACTCACACACAGATGATCTATCCAACACCTTAGTTTCTCAGTTTCTTAATTCTTTGAATTATAATTCTCTTGTATGAACATGGCTAGAAAAAAATACTCAATTATGCTAACTGATCTGATTTTAAAATTTTTGACCACAATCCTCAAGTGGGTCCACAGTGGTACCCAGCAACCCTGATAATTTCCCTAGACAATTCACATTCCCAATCCCCTAACATGCCACTTAACCCCTCCTCCTTCTCAGGCCTCTGCTACCCTTTTCCATTCCCACTCTCAGATGATGACTTGCTTTTTATTTCACTGAGAAAACTGAAGGAACCAAAGAGAATTGCCACATCCTCTCACCAATTAAATCTACTAGCTGACCTACCTCTTGATCTCCTTGAATGTTTATCTTCCCCACTAACTACGGATACTTTATCCAAGCTCCCATCTAAGGCCAACTCTTCCATTTGTGTGATGGCTGTCACATCCTCTTACCTAACTGGTTGGATTTCAGATTCATTAAATAGAATTTGAGATCCAGTAAACTCTAAAAACTGAGAATTATAATAAAGCACATACTACAAATTAAGGAAACTATGAGTTGACTTCCAAGTATAAGGCAGGGGTAGAGGTCCCCAAGAATTTTCACAAGAAAATCAATTGGGCTAAGAATCAAGAGGTCTGCTGAAGGGGTTTTAGAGATTTTAGTAATGGTCATGCTACCAGCTGTATGAATTTGGGCAAGTTACTTAGATTCATGGACTGAGGAGGGGTGTGGGGAGACCACAGACAAGGTCAGCAAAGCTGCCTTTTGACCCTTGGGTTTCTTCTGTAACAGTCTCTGAATTAGGATCTCATGAGCAGCAGAAATCAACTGGGCCAAGTAGAAAAAGAACTTCATTAAAGGGATATTGGTGGTTCACAGAATCTCTAGAAATTCTGGGAAACCAGGATTGGAGGGTCTGCAGCCAGGACCAAGCCCAAAACACACCCTAGAGCTAATCTGGCGGATACTGCAGCTTTCACTAGGCCCAAACACTATAGCTTGTCTCATAGATTCCCCCAGTCTGACACTGGACCCCTGCCACTGCTACCCCTGGGAACCAGATGGAGCTGTGATCACTGCAGCCAGTTTTCTAGAAGAGATTCTACACAGCCGCTGCTTCTTTACATCTCTAGCTTCATACCCACTATCTTTTCCTGAGGAAGCTGCCTCGCCCAGCCCTCTACTGAGGGAAGATGTGGGAACCAAGCTCTCGTGAAAACAGAAATGGCTACCGGTTGGAGCAGCCACAGGACCTGATTCAAGAGATACAAACCCACGGACCGGCCTGTGACCTATGACGTTGCTCCATGGTCAAAGCTCTGACCAATGGACATGATAAAATTATTTAAGTCAATTTGGCTTTCTGCTTCTGAAATTCGAAATTCGAGGAAATATTGAAGAGATTCACTGGCAGCAGGGGGAGATATGAGAAGGGCACAAAGAGAAACAGAAATTAGACAAAGAGTCCCATTAACAATCAGATGATAAATAACAAGGGATAATAAAATAACCTGAACCCTGGGCTAGCCTTGCATTCTGAAAGATGGCTGCTCTGAGGTTTCTGTGAAATTCCCTTTCCCTTAGTGCTACATATATCCTGCTTGAGTGGTGACTACAAAAATTATTAGTGTGTTAGTTCAAAACCTTCCCCTTTCTCTTGCCCTTTACAGAAAGTTTTCTTTTTCCAGTTTGATTTCCAGGGTTTTTCATTGCAAAGAGTAGAGAATCAGATGGAGGATGAGGACTGTGCTTCCAAGACTGAGATTTTCTCACTGGCGAGAATGCTGGTGACAGAGTGAAGGAAAGGCTAGGGTCTGCCGCTCCGCAAACCAGGTCTCGGTTGTTTGGATTTCGAAGTCGAGGGCAGGGGGAAAGTCAGGGAGTAGCTGCCATGAGGGGGCTGCCGGTGACAGAGATAGGGAAAGGAAAATCTAAACATTTTTTTCTCTGTATTCTTTTCACTTCTAATTACATTTTGATTGATAGATTTGTTTCTTATAAAGTGACATGCAGAGACCAGGCTAAATCAACCAGTATGAAGTCTCACTGGCCCAGTTAGACCATGACAGACTTTGTGAGCTGGTTTGCTGAAGTCGAGACACTTCAAATTCCTGATTGACAGTTCATTAGATGGTTGTTGTAGTGAATTGAATTCTATGTCTACTTAAACTCTCTCACTTTATAGTGGTATGTTCTTGTACAGCTTACCCTCTCTCGCACCAATTTCCTCCTCTGTTACTGAGAGTTTCCAGTGCTATGGTTTACCCTCTGTTGTCCTGCATAATTCTTACAACAATCTGAGAGACGGTCCTGTTATTATTCTCACCCTACACATGAGAAACTTGAAGCACAAAGAGGCTAGGCATCTTGCTCAGAGGTTAGATGCAGGATTCAAAGCCAGGAAGTCTTGAAGGCCCAGTCATCACTAACACCCTACTCTCTCCCTGGTGCCTAAACCAATTCCAGCACTGTGCCCACTGCAATGACCTCTGCTTCCAGAGAGGGTTTTCTGTGGCTCCTTTATCATTAGCTCCAGCACCAAACTGGTTCAAGTATCTCAATGCCTGAGGCAAGCGTGTGCTGCAAAACGAGTGTCTGCCATTTCCAGTTTTTAGAGTGGGAGGTGACCACCTCTCTGGGGTCTTGACCGGATTCCCTTAACATAAGAAGTGGTTTCGAAAGCCAAGCAGCCAAAAGGACAAATGACCCTCCCACCACTTGTTTTGTGGTCCTTTCCTGAGGAGAAAGCAAAGTGTGGGTTCAGGAGATGACCACCTGGGCTTTGCCACTTCCTAGCTGAATGACCTTGGGCAAGTTACTTGTCCTCTCTGTGCCTCAGTTTCCTCCTTTGTAAGATGTAAAATTGTACCCCCCTCATGGCGTTGTTGTGTGGATTAAATGACTTGATATTTATTTGGAAAGTACTTTTAACAGTGTCTGACACATTTTCAGTGTATATTACATAAAGATATGTGAATAATTCACCATCTAGTTTTCCAATTTCAAGTAAGATGTCCAGGTACACTAAGTATATAATAATGTTAAAACTCTCTCAAAGGAAGAAGAGTGGGGAGGGACAAAGTATACCTACAAAAAAATGGATGTGTTTTACTTTTCTTCACCATCAACCCCTTCCCCATCCCCTAGTGTGTGTTGATAAGGACATCTGATATCCCTTCTCACATGCCTGTGCAGAGAACAGACTCTTGTTTGGATTCCATTGTAAAATCTCTTTCCATAGCTTGCTTAGTTTTCCTGAGAGTATCCTCCCTTTCAGATCCCCTCTCCCTAACGCTGCAGAGCCACTCCTTTGCCCCAGAGCCCTGCACTAGTGGGAGAATCTAGCTGCAGAGTGCCTGCCTTGCTCCCCGCACAGATGGACCAGGCATGGCCTCTGCCCTCCCCATGAACCAAGAGAACCAGTACTGTGTAATCTTGAAACTAGCCATTCTGGCTATATATGAGAACATGGTCTTCATTCATGTGGTTATCTAACATAATTTACATTCATAGTTAGTCAGTTGTAATTTGTATTAAGCCACCCAGAAAACTAACCCTTCCCACAGAGGAAATTATGTTAAACCAATGTCTTCTGTGGTTTATTCTGGTGCATTTTCTTGTTGATAGCAGGAATGTTCAGCTGTGGAAAGAATATCAAGTGGCATAATATTGTAGAAAGGGTCTCTAGCTAGAAGTCACACATCTTGGAATTTAACTGAGTTCTGCCCCTATAACACTTCTTCACCTCTCTGGGCCCCCACTTACTAAGACATTCAGTGCTATGGGAAATGGCAAATATTTTTTGATGCTCTAACAGTCAAAAGTGGGCTTCTACTAAATCAGGGGAACACTGGGACTGAATACCAACTAGTCTAATTCTTCATTTTACAGAGGAGAAATGAGGCTAAGAGTGATCAAGTGGTTTCCCGAGGTCAGACATCTAGCTGAGATCAAAGTCAAGACTACGTGATTAAGAATTGCGGGCTCTGTTCTTTGCTAGACCCCAAGCCATTGTGTGCCTATTGGTTTCTTCTGTAGCAGCGAACAATGTTACACTTAGCTTAATACACAATTTTCTTCCTTTATTTATATAGTTCCCTTTGAAGGAAATAAAGTCCTTCCATTTATTGTGATTTACTTTGAGGGATTACAAGCTTTTATCTTATGTTGTTGGTCACAATTAAATTTTGAAGAGCTTTAAATAGTGTGTAATATGAAAAAGTTAAGTAAAACTTTCTGAAAGACAAAAATTTTCCAATTTTATAATTCAATAAGACATTTAACATGCAGGAAAAAAGGAATATTAAAATGCCTTCATTTAGACTTCAAAATTATAACAGGATTATAACAGGATTTTCCTTGTCAGAGAAAAACCACAGGGACAAGGTTTCAAGACTTGAAGGTTTTTTGATAATTAACATAGCAGTACTTAATTTTTCTCTGACATGTTGCACTTTATTTTTCTATAATACCATTCATATAAAGATTATAGATGAGGGTTTTTTTTTAACATTTTATTTATTTATTTGACAGAGAGAGAGAGACAGCCAGCGAGAGAGGGAACGCAAGCAGGGGGAGTGGGAGAGGAAGAAGCAGGCTTCCCAGCGGAGCAGGGAGCCCGATGAGGGGTTTGATCCCAGGACCCCGGGATCACACCCTGAGCTGAAGGCAGATGCTTAACGACTGAGCCACCCAGGCGCCCCTATTGATGAGTTTAATCTTGCTTCTAATTAAGTTTTACATAATCCATTAATTTTATTTCTTTTTTTTTTAAAGATTTTATTTATTTATTTGACAGAGATAGAGACAGCCAGCGAGAGAGGGAACACAAGCAGGGGGAGTGGGAGAGGAAGAAGCAGGCTCCCAGCGGAGGAGCCTGACGTGGGGCTCGATCCCAGGACTCCGGGATCACGCCCTGGGCCAAAGGCAGACGCTTAACGACTGAGCCACCCAGGCGCCCCCATTAATTTTATTTCTGTTTTCAGATGAACAAATCAACATTTTTAGAAATAAGATACTCTTAAAAACTCCACATTGCCAGTCCCTTATTTCAGCAAACTCAAGTCTGAATATGGCTTGTCAGTGGCCTTTGGTTCAAATTTAGCCTTACCTGTCACAGGAGTGATGATACTATCATGCTGGCCACCAGTTCACGCTCTACCAGATATGCTGAGATCTCCTGGCTCCCAAGCAGTCACCTGTCACCATCTCTTCACCACCCTCATGCCATCTCTTCCCACTTAGCCAACATGTTTTGCTTCAACTTTCCCTCCTTTGCCTTGGGCTTCCCTAGGACCTGTGACCAAGCAGCCTCAGTCTGCCTCAAGCAGGATACCTGGACTAGAGAGATTTTTCTCGTCTCCTGCCCCATCCCCACCTGGGACCCATTATTGTCCCATCCTGCCCTCAGTCTAGATACAAAGAACAAAACAAAGGAAGCAAGCCCGAGACTTGCTCCAGCCCTTAGATGCAGAGTTCTTGGATAGCAAGCATTAGGTTCTGAGTTAGAAACTTGTGACCCCCCAAAGAAGGAGAGAATGATAAACATTGCTGATGAATCCCCGTTGAAAGTGGAGGTGTAACTGGAAGTGGTGGTGTGTTGTCTATAGCTTTGTTGCTCAGTGTGGTCTGGGAGCCGGCAGGATCAGCATCACCTGGGAGCATCTCAGGCCCTACCTTAGACCTAACAAGTCCAAATCTGCATTTTAATAAGACTTCTAAGTGATTTGTGTGCATACTGTCTAAGGTCAGTCTGGCTTGATCTGTCCTTTCCTATGAAAGACCTCAGAGTGCCCAGGGCCTGCAAGACAGACTTGGGCTACCCAAAACACACGGGAGCCAAATGTTAATTCAGTTATCCACGTCAGACATCACCAACACTGGACTTACATGCGTGCCTGTTCATTTCTCCCTGTTAGCAAGCTTAACCCAGGCAGCGAGAGCCTCTCTAGGCTACCAGGTGAACCTGGGATATTTATTCTCTCTCATAAACGATCCAGGATTTCTCTAGATACATTACTGCCAGGCTGAGAACACTTAGTTTCCTTCTCTCCTTCTGAAAGGCAGCTTTACTTTCCTCATTTGCTCAAGCTTGGGGGACATTCCTGGTAACTCCCAAATAATTTTATTTTATTTTATTTTATTTTATAGATTTTATTTATTTATGTGACAGAGAGACAGCCAGCGAGAGAGGGAACACAGCAGGGGAGAGGGAGAGGAAGAAGCAGGCTCCCAGCCGAGGAGCCCGATGTGGGACTCGACCCCGCAACGCCGGGATCACGCCCTGAGCTGAAGGCAGACACTTAACGACTGCGCTACCCAGGCGCCCCCATCCCAAATAATTGTAATCATTGTAACTCAGTCACATGATCTCACTTAAACCTCATAACAACACTATGCAATAGGTACCATTATCCCCATTTTACAAATGCAGAAACTGAGGCTCAGAGATGTCAAGTAATGTATTCAAGGTCACGCACCCAGTAGTAGGGGATCAGAATTCTCGCTGGCTCCAAAGCCTGTGAATTTAAGTGCCGCAATGTATACACCATCTCTTTGGCCTTTTCCTCAGGCAAACTCCAGAGCTGCTTTGCAAGCTGCTATTTACAGATACATAACTGACTTGTTTACCTGCTCCTTCGTGTGGTTTATATGTCATATGTCCACCACATCATTATAACTACTGTCATTTCCATCGTCATCTATTAATATTTGTTGAAAGCTGTCACAGTGCTGGGCGCTATAATTTTAGTTCCCTACATGCTGCCTCTGGCTGCATACTCTTCCTTTTAAATAATCACATTGCTAGGAATATAGTATTTCCTTTTGAAAGTGTGATGAACTGCAAACAGGTGCAGGGGCATTTGTTGTAGTGCTGGAAGCTGGAGGAAAAACATTAGCTCAGTTATTCACCATGCACAAAGTCTGAACAATTGATGCCCTACTTTCACACTTCATGCTTGGTGACTTCAAAGATCAAGATAAATCCTTTCAACAGGAGAAAAAATAAATCTAAAGGAACTTAATCTCTGCTCTATTCCTTCTCAATGTTGAATACCTATGTTTTATTCTGTGCTGATTTTTCCTTCTAAATTTTAAAATGCTAAGATTATTTAAATTTAGAGTTTTGATGCCTAACCTTCAGATCATAGATCAGTCAGCAAATGGCAATGTAAAAGAAGTCAATCTTATATTTGAATTTTGGTTAATACTAGCTGGGTCACTTCGGGAATGTTACTTAACTTCACTGAGCCTCAATTAGTCTGCCTATTAAAAGGGATTAATAAGCTCTTAAAAGAGTTCTTATCTTTAGAGATACATACTGAATGAAATGATATTATGGCTGGGATTTGCTTCAAAATAATCTAAGTGTGGGGGAAAGTGGATGAGTATTGAAACAAGACTGGCCATGTGCTGATAATTATTGAACCTGGGTCCTGGGTATGCAGGGATTCATTATACTGTTCTGTCTACTTTTGTATATGTTTGGAAATTTTCAATTAAAAGAATAAAAAAAAACACCTCATAGATCTTTGAGAATGTTAGAAAACATATATGAAAGTGCTTCAATCTCGAATAATAGTGACCTTTTTCAAGGATTTATTATGTGCCAGATGCCATTCAGAACATTTTACATACATTATCTCACATAATTATCACAATAGTCGCATGAATTAGGGAGTAGTAGCCTCATTTCAGAGATAAGGAAAATGAGGCACAGAGAATATTAGCAACATTCCCGAGGTCACACAGCTCAGTACCAAAGCCAGGATTCACACCTCAGTTGGCATCCAGAGCCCATGTTACATTGCCTCTCACCTGATAAGCATTTTAGCAAGAACTGATAGTAGCTACCATTTTTTGTGTTCCGAACCTACGAGACATCATCCTAAATGTCTCCTCTACATTATCTCTAATGTGTTCATTTTTTTCCTTTTATTCTTTTTCCCCACCGCTTAAAAGTATCTGTCCTAAAAGTTGAAGAAACAAAATAATCTCCTTGAAGCTATTAGTTAACAATTTAGGAGTATTAGTACAAAGCTAGATCAAGAATATGGAATATGTGTATTTTCAGGGCACCTGGGTGGCTCAGTTGGTTAAGTGTCTGCCTTCAGCCCAGGTCATGGGATGGAGCCCCCTGTGGGGCTCCCCACTCAGTGGGGGGGGGGGGGGTTGCTTCTCCCTCTGCCCATCTCCCCCTGTCCTTCTCCCCCGTTCATGCTCTCTCTCTCTGGCTATCTCTCTGTCAAATAAATAAAATCTTAAAAAAAAAAAAAGAATATGGATATTTTCCAGAGACGGAAAGATCAGTAAGACTTGAAGAGGTAAGAAAAACCCTTTTAGACCTAAAGATTCAGCATCCCACATACCTCCACTCAGAAGTTGATTAAATTTCTGGCTTTCTCTCACAAAGCATATATCTACATATATATATATACAAAATTTTGCATTTCTATTTCAGAGGCTTGTGACTGTCCTGAAAGCCATCTATGAAACTCTGGCCTAGGTAAGAGGAGGGAGAAAATTCCAGGTAGAGATCACAGGACTATTAACAGCAGAAAGGTGAGGGGAACAATCTGCTGGATGGCCTAATGAATGTAAAGAAACAGGGGAAGGCAGAGTGGGAATCAGTCTCCTGAGGGCACTGAAGAGCACACTTGTTCTTATACTTTAATCTCACCCCTGAGGATTTACCTTAAAGAAAAATTCATATTATCATTATTTACAACACTAAAATATTTACATAAAATAATACTAAAATGCCATCTAATATGATAAATAAGAAAAAAATGGAAACAACCTAAACTTCAATAATAAAATAATTGGGGGCACCTGGGTGGCTCAGTCAGTTAAGCATCTGCCTTCCGTCTCTGGTCATGATCCCAGTGTCCTGGGATTGAGCCCCGCATCAGGCTCCCTACTCAGTGGGGAGTCTGCTTCTCCCTCTCCCTCTGTCCATCCTCCTGCTCATGCTTGCACTCTGTCTCTCAAATGAATAAATTAAAAAAAAAATTCTCTCTAAAAAAATAAATAAAAATTTAAAAAATAAAAAAAATACTAAAAATTAGGGTGTTTCAAATTGCTAGAATAGGATACAGCCATTAAACGTTGTAATTATAAAGCCTTAGCATAAATAAGTGTCTAGAAAAATTGGCCAAGATTTGAAAGCAGGCCAAAAAGATTACTGGCGTCCTTTCAGTGGAATGCCATTGTCTAGTAGACCAACTGGGGATAATTTGATTCTACAGGGATGTGCCCCTTGGACTTTCTTCTAACTAGGCTACTTTATAGTTCTTTGGGAAGTTAAATTGTAGAAAACTGATGGTAATAAAAAAGATTCTTGTCCACAGAAATACACAGGAATTTTGTCTGATAGAAATATAACTAATTTCTGTTTGACCCAAAACATTACATTTTATTGTCCTGTTAGATATTAGTCAGATTTGCATCTCTTAGCAAATCTATTTCACTGTTTTTAATTGCCTCTCTCTCTTTATCTGTTCTCAACCATCTCATTTGAATTGGTCTTAATGTCCTACAAATTCCCTTATTAATTAACTAGTTGAATAAAATCCTTGGCACCTGTATTAGTAATCCATGGCTTCATAACAAATAATCCCAAAACTTAGGGATTAAAACTGCAGATATTTATTATGTTACAGGTTCCGTGAGCCAGGCACCTGTAAGTAGCTCAGCTGGGTCGTTCCGGGTCAGGGTCTTCCATGAGGCTGCAGTCTTCTCAAAGCTTGGCTGAAGCGAGATCTACTTCCAGGCTCGCTCGTGTAGCCGTTGACAGGCCACAGAAGATCTGCCTCTACACTGACTCACGGGCGCCTCTTCACAAGGCTGTTTCGTTACATGGCAGCTGCCCTCTCCCAGAAGTGAACAAGCCAAGAGAGGAGAAAGAAAGAACACACCATGTGAAAACCACAGTCTTTTTATAACCTAACACCAGACATGACATCATCATTTCTGCCACATTCTTCCATATGAAGGGGTCCACCCATAAACATTACTTTGAGTTGAAAGTGTAAAAATGAACAGGTAAAGAGGCTCCTCATCCCCAACTCCCAAACTCCTATTATCTGCCTAAAAGCAGAGCCTCCTCAAATAATTCAACTGTCATAAATCATCTTCCAGGGAGTTTCTTAAAGTTTGACCCTTAACACCAGAGACAGATGTCAGCACCAGGACAAGAGATCACCTAAACAGACATTGTCACAAAACTTTCTTATGTCCCATCTATTTTCCTGAGGACCCATTTATCTTTCCTAAAAAATCATTTGTTTCCCCATAAGTGCCCTCTCTCCATCTCCCCTTTCCCTATTAAAATGGTATATAGGCCCCAAATTCTAACTGACCCTTTCAGTCGCATGTTTCTCTGTGCTCCTGAATATGACGTGAATTTAAAATATGTCTTTTCTCCTGTTAATCTCTCTTTTGTCAGTTTAATTCACAGGTTCCCAATTACTAAACCTAAGAGTGGAGGAAAAATTTTCCCCTCCTACACTTAGAAGTCAGTCACTAAGAGGGCCGCCTGGGTGGCTCAGTCGGTTAAGCATCTGCCTTCGGCTCAGGTCATGATCCCAGGGTCCTGGGATCGAGCCGTGCTTCTCCTTCTCCTCCCTGCTCTTGCTCTCTCTCACTATAACTGTCTCTCTCTCTCTCCAATAAATAAAATCTTAAAAAAAAAAAAAAAAGAAGAAGAAGAAGAAGAAGAAGAAGTCAATAAGAGCAGCCCTGCTCGAGGGGAGGAGATTGCACAAGGGCATGGCTAGTAGGAGGCAGGAATCCTTGGGGCCCTCTTAGAGGCTGCACCATGACACATTTGCACAAATGCCATGCCTGCTTTTAAGTCGTTGAAAATTACATTTAACACAAAGAAAATATTTATGATATTAAACTACATAAAAAGAGCAGACTGTAAAATGAATATATACCATTATTTCAAATATATAAATAATATGCATGTGGACAAATACTGGCAGGGAGGAAAAGAAAAAAAATGTCTGAGAGTATAATAGCTAAATAAGGATGGAGTTTAAAATCTGGGGTGGTTCCTTTTCATTCATCCATTCTTTTTTTACTCTAAAATCATCTCAAATATTATCTTGTGTTTTTTCAACAAAAAAGAAAAAAGAGGGCTTGAACTTACTGGGATACAAAATATGAAGTCCTAACTTAATCAAATGGAAGCTAATAAGGATGAAAGAGTTTTTAAAGTGTGTAAAAAAAGAAATTTCGTATTTCAGGAAAGCCATCAAAGGGTAGTCACTTGAGATTTG